>NC_136073.1:897513568-898138087 GCF_964261635.1 Lissotriton helveticus
ACTCCTGCTGGAGTGCTGGTCTTCAGAGGGGGGGGGGGGATCCCTTCTCTCTCTCTCTTGTCTCTCTCATGCTGGGGTCTACACTCCTGCTGGAGTGCTGGTCTTCAGAGGGGGGGGGTCCCTTCTCTCTCCCTCTCTCTCATGCTGGGGTCTGCACTCCTGCTGGAGTGCTGGTCTTCAGAGGGGGGGGGTCCCTTCTCTCTCTCTCTCTCTCATGCTGGGGTCTGCACTCCTGCTGGAGTGCTGGTCTTCAGAGGGTGGGGGGGGGGGTCCCTTCTCTTTCTCTCTCTCTCATGCTGGGGTCTGCACTCCTGCTGGAGTGCTGGTCTTCAGAGGGGGGGGTCCCTCCTCTCTCTCTCTTGTCTCTCCATGCTGGGGGTCTGCACTCCTGCTGGAGTGCTGGTCTTCAGAGGGGGGGTCCCTTCTCTCTCTCTGCTTGTCTCTCCATGCTGGGGTCTGCACTCCTGCTGGAGTGCTGGTCTTCAGAGGGGGGGGGGGGTCCCTTCTCTCTCTCTGCTCGTCTCTCCATGCTGGGGTCTGCACTCCTGCTGGAGTGCTGGTCTTCAGGGGGGGGGTCCCTTCTCTCTCTCTCTCTCTCATATGCTGGGGTCTGCACTCCTGCTGGAGTGCTGGTCTTCAGAGGGGGGGGGATCCCTTCTCTCTCTCTCTTGTCTCTCTCATGCTGGGGTCTGCACTCCTGCTGGAGTGCTGGTCTTCAGAGGGGGGGGGTCCCTTCTCTCTCTCTCATGCTGGGGTCTGCACTCCTGCTGGAGTGCTGGTCTTCAGAGGGGGGGGGGTCCCTTCTCTCTCTCTCATGCTGGGGTCTGCACTCCTGCTGGAGTGCTGGTCTTCAGAGGGGGGGGTCCCTTCTCTCTCTCTCTCTCTCATGCTGGGGTCTGCACTCCTGCTGGAGTGCTGGTCTTCAGAGGGGGGGTCCCTTCTCTCTCTCTCTTGTCTCTCCATGCTGGGGTCTGCACTCCTGCTGGAGTGCTGGTCTTCAGAGGGGGGGGGGGGTCCCTTCTCTCTCTTTGCTTGTCTCACCATGCTGGGGGTCTGCACTCCTGCTGGAGTGCTGGTCTTCAGAGGGGGGGTCCCTTCTCTCTCTCTCTCTCTCATGCTGGGGTCTGCACTCCTGCTGGAGTGCTGGTCTTCAGAGGGGGGGGGGTCCCTTCTCTCTCTCTCTCTCTCATGCTGGGGTCTGCACTCCTGCTGGAGTGCTGGTCTTCAGAGGGGGGGCGTCCCTTCTCTCTCTCTCTCTCTCATGCTGGGGTCTGCACTCCTGCTGGAGTGCTGGTCTTCAGAGGGGGGGGGGGATCCCTTCTCTCTCTCTCTCTCTCATGCTGGGGTCTGCACTCCTGCTGGAGTGCTGGTCTTCAGAGGGGGGGGTCCCTCCTCTCTCTCTCTTGTCTCTCCATGCTGGGGGTCTGCACTCCTGCTGGAGTGCTGGTCTTCAGAGGGGGGGGTCCCTTCTCTCTCTCTGCTTGTCTCTCCATGCTGGGGTCTGCACTCCTGCTGGAGTGCTGGTCTTCAGAGGGGGGGGGGGTCCCTTCTCTCTCTCTGCTCGTCTCTCCATGCTGGGGTCTGCACTCCTGCTGGAGTGCTGGTCTTCAGGGGGGGGGGTCCCTTCTCTCTCTCTCTCTCTCATATGCTGGGGTCTGCACTCCTGCTGGAGTGCTGGTCTTCAGAGGGGGGGGGGTCCCTTCTCTCTCTCTCATGCTGGGGTCTGCACTCCTGCTGGAGTGCTGGTCTTCAGAGGGGGGGGGGTCCCTTCTCTCTCTCTCATGCTGGGGTCTGCACTCCTGCTGGAGTGCTGGTCTTCAGAGGGGGGGGGGTCCCTTCTCTCTCTCTCTCTCTCTCATGCTGGGGTCTGCACTCCTGCTGGAGTGCTGGTCTTCAGAGGGGGGGTCCCTTCTCTCTCTCTCTTGTCTCTCCATGCTGGGGTCTGCACTCCTGCTGGAGTGCTGGTCTTCAGAGGGGGGGGGGGTCCCTTCTCTCTCTTTGCTTGTCTCACCATGCTGGGGGTCTGCACTCCTGCTGGAGTGCTGGTCTTCAGAGGGGGGGGGGTCCCTTCTCTCTCTCTGCTCGTCTCACCATGCTGGGGTCTTCACTCCTGCTGGAGTGCTGGCCTTCAGAGGGGGGGGGTCCCTTCTCTCTCTCTGCTCGTCTCACCATGCTGGGGTCTTCACTCCTGCTGGAGTGCTGGTCTTCAGAGGGGGGGGGGGGGTCCCTTCTCTCTCTCTCTTGTCTCACCATGCTGGGGGTCTGCACTCCTGCTGGAGTGCTGGTTGTCAGAGGGGGGGGTCCCTTCTCTCTCTCTCTCTCTCTCTCTCTCTCTCATGCTGGGGTCTGCACTCCTGCTGGAGTGCTGATCTTCAGAGAGGGGGGGGGGGGTCCCTTCTCTCTCTCTTGTCTCTCCATGCTGGGGTCTGCACTCCTGCTGGAGTGCTGGTCTTCAGAGGGGGGGGGGGTCCCTTCTCTCTCTCTTGTCTCTCTCATGCTGGGGTCTGCACTCCTGCTGGAGTGCTGGTCTTCAGGGGGGGGGTCCCTTCTCTCTCTCTGCTTGTCTCTCCATGTTGGGGTCTGCACTCCTGCTGGAGTGCTGGTCTTCAGGGGGGGGTCCCTTCTCTCCCTCTCTTGTCTCTCCATGCTGGGGTCTGCACTCCTGCTGGAGTGCTGGTCTTCAGAGGGGGGGGGGGGGTCCCTTCTCTCTCTCTCTCTCTCTCTCCATGCTGGGGTCTGCACTCCTGCTGGAGTGCTGGTCTTCAGAGGGGGGGGGGGGTCCCTTCTCTCTCTCTCTCTCTCTCATGCTGGGGTCTTCACTCCTGCTGGAGTGCTGGTCTTCAGAGGGGGGGGGGTCCCTTCTCTCTCTCTCTTCTCTCTCTCATGCTGGGGTCTGCACTCCTGCTGGAGTGCTGGTCTTCAGGGGGGGGGGGGGGTCCCTTCTCTCTCTCTCTTGTCTCTCAATGCTGGGGTCTGCACTCCTGCTGGAGTGCTGGTCTTCAGAGTGGGGGTGGGTCCCTTCTCTCTCTGCTTGTCTCACCATGCTGGGGTCTGCACTCCTGCTGGAGTGCTGGTCTTCAGAGGGGGGGGGGTCCCTTCTCTCTCTCTTGTCTCTCTCATGCTGGGGTCTGCACTCCTGCTGGAGTGCTGGTCTTCAGAGGGGGGGTCCCTTTTCTCTCTCTCTTGTCTCTCCTTGCTGGGGGTCTGCACTCCTGCTGGAGTGCTGGCCTTCAGAGGGGGGGGGGGTCCCTTCTCTCTCTCTCTTGTCTCTCCATGCTGGGGTCTGCACTCCTGCTGGAGTGCTGGCCTTCGGAGGGGGGGGGGGGGATCCCTTCTCTCTCTCTCTCTCTCTCCATGCTGGGGTCTGGACTCCTGCTGGAGTGCTGGTCTTCAGAGGGGGGGGGTCCCTTCTCTCCCTCTCTTGTCTCTCCATGCTGGGGTCTGCACTCCTGCTGGAGTGCTGGTCTTCAGAGGGGGGGGGGTCCCTTCTCTCTCTCTCTTGTCTCTCCATGCTGGGGGTCTGCACTCCTGCTGGAGTGCTGGTCTTCAGAGAGGGGGGGGGGTCCCTTCTCTCTCTCTTGTCTCTCCATGCTGGGGTCTGCACTCCTGCTGGAGTGCTGGTCTTCAGAGGGGGGGGGGGGGTCCCTTCTCTCTCTCTCTTGTCTCTCCATGCTGGGGGTCTGCACTCCTGCTGGAGTGCTGGTCTTCAGATCTTCAGAGGGGGGGGGTCCCTTCTCTCTCTCTGCTTGTCTCACCATGCTGGGGGTCTGCACTCCTGCTGGAGTGCTGGTCTTCAGAGGGGTGGGGGGGGTCCCTTCTCTCTCTCTCTTGTCTCTCCATGCTGGGGTCTGCACTCCTGCTGGAGTGCTGGTCTTCAGAGGGGGGGGGGGTCCCTTCTCTCTCTCTCTCATGCTGGGGTCTGCACTCCTGCTGGAGTGCTGGTCTTCAGAGGGGGGGGGTCCCTTCTCTCTCTCTCTTGTCTCTCCATGCTGGGGTCTGCACTCCTGCTGGAGTGCTGGTCCTCAGAGGGGGGGTCCCTTCTCTCTCTCTGCTCGTCTCACCATGCTGGGGTCTGCACTCCTGCTGGAGTGCTGGTCTTCAGAGGGGGGGGGGGTCCCTTCTCTCTCTCTCTCTTGTCTCTCCATGCTGGGGCTCAGCACTCCTGCTGGAGTGCTGGTCTTCAGAGGGGGGGGGTCCCTTCTCTCTCTCTCTCTCTCTCTCTCTCTCTCATGCTGGGGTCTGCACTCCTGCTGGAGTGCTGGTCTTCAGAGGGGGGGGGTCCCCTCTCTCTCTCTCTTGTCTCTCCATGCTGGGGCTCAGCACTCCTGCTGGAGTGCTGGTCTTCAGAGGGGGGGGTCCCTTCTCTCTCTCTCTCTCTCTCTCATGCTGGGGTCTGCACTCCTGCTGGAGTGCTGGTCTTCAGAGAGGGGGGGTCCCTTCTCTCTCTCTTGTCTCACCATGCTGGGGTCTGCACTCCTGCTGGAGTGCTGGTCTTCAGAGGGGGGGGGGGGGTCCCTTCTCTCTCTGCTTGTCTCGCCATGCTGGGGTCTGCACTCCTGCTGGAGTGCTGGTCTTCAGAGGGGGGGGTCCCTTCTCTCTCTCTTGTCTCTCCATGCTGGGGCTGAGCACTCCTGCTGGAGTGCTGGTCTTCAGAGGGGGGGGGGGGTCCCTTCTCTCTCTGCTTGTCTCACCATGCTGGGGTCTGCACTCCTGCTGGAGTGCTGGTCTTCAGAGGGGGGGGGGGTCCCTTCTCTCTCTCTCTCATGCTGGGGTCTGCACTCCTGCTGGAGTGCTGGTCTTCAGAGGGGGGGGGGGGGGTCCCTTCTCTCTCTCTTGTCTCTCCATGCTGGGGCTCAGCACTCCTGCTGGAGTGCTGGTCTTCAGAGGGGGGGTGGGTCCCTTCTCTCTCTGCTTGTCTCACCATGCTGGGGCTCAGCACTCCTGCTGGAGTGCTGGAGACCAACCCCAGCTCTCTTTACCCACAAGAATCTCACAGTCTTATGACCCAAAACACTGTGACAGACCCGAGAGGGGGATAGGAGAGACAAGAACAATCGCAGGACTCACCGCCACACGCCTGCTGTCAATCAAGCACATTTAAGAAAACAAAAAAAGATGCCTTTTGTCACTCGTCAAGCAAGAATCATTCAATATTACAATTCTGATTTTCTTCTCATTTATCTCCATGCCTTCTGTTTAAGAAGATCCCTCCTGGTGGCTCACCCTCTATGTGGTATAAGGTAGCAATTGTCTATAAGTAAACAAACACACACAAAAAATCAACTCGTGAAATCCCATTCCATCATTGAAGTTACTAACAGTGTCTACTGCATTGTCTTACCTTTTTTAACTCAATGATACAATTATAGAAAAAAAACTGTAAATATTCCAAACTGAAAGAGGTCTGTGAAGATCTACATGGATACCGCTTCAAACTCTTCGATCAATCCTCAGCGAAGCCTCCTAACACTCAGGGGCATATTATCAAGATAGGCGATAAAATGATCGCCGTTTTAGCGGCAGAAAACTGCGGCTAAAGCAGCGATAATAGGCTTGATAATATACCCTTGCGAACAGGGCCGGCTTTAGGCATGTGCAAGCTGTGCCCCTGCACAGGCCACTGTTAGACCTGGCACCTTGGCGTGGGTTTCCCTTCCACTTTTTGCTGTTGTGCCTCAAATGTTTTGCTGGTGTCTGCTACTCAGGGCACTGCGCCACGGCCAACCCGTGCCGCAGTGCAAGTGCTCCCTACTGTAAAGTGTACATATGATTGATGTCCATGATTGGTTCATTGGATTTACTGCTAGTCCCTAGTAAAGTGCACTAGGAGTGCCAGGGCTTGTGAATGCCAATACTGCTAGTGGGCCTGCAGCGCTGGTTGCGCCACCCACAGAAGCAGCCTTAAAATGTGTCTAGGGTCTGCCATTGCAGAACCTGCGTGCAGTCTGGTACTGTCACCCTGGCTGGGCAAGTGCACACACTTGCCAGCCCCTAAACCTTCCCTTAAACTTCATATTAGTCACCCCTATGGTAGGCCTGAGGGCAGGGTGCATTGTAAGTATAAGGTAGAACATGCCCTGATGTGTGTGGCATGTTCTAATAGTGAATTACTGCCAAATTCGTTTTTCACTATTGTAAGGCTACCTGTTCCCTTCTAGGCCAGATGGGCTGCTGGAATTATTACACTCTATAATCCCAGCAGGCTCAGGGAACATGGTAGAAATTCATGTTTAGTATGCCTGGACTCAGAATAATAAAATACTTCTTTTAGTAAAGTTTATTTTAATATCCTGTGTTTGCAAATGCTACTTTTAGAAAGTTAGCATTTGCTTGCCTAACCATTTCAGCCCGCCTCTGCTTGGATGTGGATCTGACTGTCTGGTGTGTGTGAGTGACAGGGCTGGGAGTTGACAGGTAGTGATTAGCAGGAGGACCCCTTAATGGGTGGTGGGAGTTTCCCCTGAATGATGCATCAGGCTGTGCTCTGCCTCCACAATGCTGGCTCCGCCCTCCTGGGGAGCGACTGATGACTCAGCCTGCACCTGGCCCAGGAAGGACCGAAGCTTGTCAACAAAGTACTCAGGCCACTCCTGCCCTCTCAATGCCGGCTCCGCCCCCCTGGGGAGCGGCTGATGTGCCTGCCCTCACACTGAATACAGAAGTCATAAGTACCCACAACAAGTACTCAGAGACTGGAGCAGTTATGCAGAGGCCCCCCTGGCTTGCTAGAACAAAAGAAACTGGGTATAAAAGTAGGAGCCCTGCTCCTTGTAAATTAGATCCAGTTTGCGCAAAGAAGAAGCTCTGCCTGAAGAGAAGGACCCTGGAAGCTGCAAGGAGAAGTACTGACTCTGACCCCAAGAGACTGGCCTGTGGTGGGTGCCTTGCTGCTGAAGGAGAGCAGGAGAAGAAAGACTGAAAGACTTTGCTTTTATCCACCTTGTGCCAAAACTTTTACCAAGATCTCCAAGGGCTTGCTGTGAACTTGCCCCCTGACCAGCGCCCCAGGAACAGTGGGCGCTACCCTGTCCTCCTGGAAGAAGGAGCTGCTGTGAGCCAGCAATCTGATCGACACAGCTGCCGAAGGAAAGAGGAGCGCGCCGTGAAAGAATCCCTGCGCCCCTCCTAAGAGGCCCTTGGCACCCCGTCCCGCCGAGCACCGCATCTGCTAACTGGCCGGCACCAGGTGACACCGAAAGGCCCAGCCTCGCTGGCCTAATCACCGTCCCTACCGCCTGCCTAACTGCGAAGCACCGCAAGAACGGACTTGGCCAAGTATCTGCTGTGACCTGAGAGGCTTGTGTGCGCCTCACGCTGCTACCCGGGGCTCTGCCCCCCCTTTTCCAGGACCTGAGGTGTGTCGCCGTCTACCCGACCCGCGCCGCAACGCCAACCTCCGAGCCAGAGCCGAGCCGCCGCTCGCTCCAACCCCGGGAGGAAGACACCGCGACGTGGACCGCCGAGCCGGCCTACACCCGACCCCTTCAAAAAGACAAAGGTACTGTTTCCCGTCCCGCGGTGCGAGCCCCTGTCCCGCCTCGCTCGCACCGCCATCTGCCTCAGCCGAGTCCCCGGAGCCGCGCAGTGAGCGCTCCCCGGGCCCCCGCTCTCTCCCCTGACAGCCGTGCAGCGCGCTCGTCAGGCTGACAGTGACTCCCCGGCCGCCGATCCCGCTAGAGGCGTGAGATTGGGCAGACCGGGTCCGATCGTTGGCGCAGAGAGGCCCTGGCTGATTGAAATTCTTGCTGGAGGAACGTACCAGGACTAGGGAAGAGTCCGCAACCCTTTTTAAAAAGCACCAGAACAATTCTTTTAACGCTGATACAAAGACCTGTGACATAATCAGAGAGTAACTGGAACTATTTTCTTAAACTACGCAAAGACTGTATTTACAAGCCTGATCTAAAGATATATATAAAGAAGATATTTTTACAGAAATACAGTCTAGTGTCATTGTGTGGTGGGTTGATGGTCATTGTGTGTGATGTTGCAAATGTTTAACCCTATGTACTCCAGAGTTTAGCCTAGACTGCTTGCGCCACACTACCTAAAGGGCGAGTAGGGGTTATTTCTGGGAGTAATCCTTTGCCCTGACTTAGAGGAGAGGGTCCCTGCTTGTCGCAAGTACAAACCTGCGCCAACCAGAGACCCCCAATTCTAACATTGGACGCAGCGGTGAGGATCTCGAATTTACATTTGCAGTGTCCATACATTGACTAGTGACCATTGCACAGTGATTACAATCCAGTAACTGAGCCACAGATTTCTTTTTAAGTGACTTTGCTCTGCTAGAAGAAGATCCCTTTTTGTCTAAAGCCATGCCTGGCACCAACAGCGTAGAGAAAACCGTGTCTGTGACCTCTGAGGTGTTGGAGATAGAATGGGATGTGTCAAAACTGGACGAATACAAGAAAGATGAGCTAATCTTCTTTGCCAAGAGATTCAAGGTTCCACGTGCAGGGTGCAAGAACAAGACGGATTACTACAAAGCCCTGAAAGCCTGGATTGAATCTAGGAATGCACCTGAGGATCAGGAGTTACCTGATGATACTGGTGTACCTGACAAAGAAGGCAGCATCCATAGCTTTGGCAGAGGCCTGTCGCCAGAGGAGCTGGCAGACAGAAAAGAAACCAGGAATCATGAAATGAAGCTGGCAGAATTAAACTTGAAGGGCCAACTGGAGCTGGAGAGCAAAAGGATGGCTCTGGAAGAGCGAAAACTCCAGTTGGAGTATGATGTGAAAATGAGGGAGATGAGTCTAAAAGAGAAAACCTTGGATCATCCTCCCTCTGGTGGCAGCACAACGCCGGTGCAGGTAGAGTCAAGAGTGCACATCCCCAAAGATGTAGTTAAAGAGTTCTTTAAGGGGGATGACATAGGACAGTGGTTTAGGGCATATGAGGTAGCCATGCTTTCCCACCGGGTCCCTGAGAGGGATTGGGGAGCGGGGTTATGGGGAAGGTTCCTTAGCGAAGGGCGGGACACCCTGCTAGATTTGCCCACTGAAGACCAGAGATCCTATCCCCCTATGAAAGAAGCTTTAATGACCAGATATGGGCTTACCCCTGAAATGTATAGACAGAAGTTTAGGGGGTGTAATAAGCGGCCTGGGAATACGTATGTGGAGTTTGTGACTTTTTTTTGCAGAGCACTGGATGGTTGGGTGAAGGGTAACAAAGTGAATGATTTTCAAGGTCTCTTTGATTTAATTGCATGGGAGCACTTGTCTGATCAATGTTTTCCTGAGTTACGCCAGCACCTGATTGATAGCAAGTTGTCCAACCCGAGGAAACTTGCTGAGGAGGCGGACCGCTGGCTCAGCACCAGGGTCCACAAGGGTCCAGTGGGAGACTCCGCCAAGGGTGGGCAGGGTCCCCAGCAGAAGAGTGGGGGGGACAAGGGAAAACAGAAAGGGTTCCAAAAAGGCCCCCAAAGTAATCCCCAAGGGGACCAGCAGAAAGGTTCTCAGCCTCCCCCACCCCCTAAGCAGAATGGGGCCCCGACAGGTCGACCTGTTCCAAAGGGGCCCTTCAATTGTTACAAATGTGGTGACCCGGGGCACATAGCCAGTGACCCCAAGTGTCGCCTGTTTGGAAAACCAGCACCCACTGGTGCTCCGCCCCGACAAGTGACCAGTGTTCACTTAGGAGAAGAAGTGATGGTCCCGGGGGGTGGAGATCCTGTTCAGATGACCCTAGTCTCACTAGGAGACAGTGAGATGGTCCCTACAAGCTACCTGCCCTCTAACACTAAAAAATATGGGCAGGTGGTTACCATCAATGGTAAGAAAGCTGAGGCTCTTAGAGACACAGGAGCCAGTGTGACTGCAGTGAGGCATCACCTGGTGTCTCAAGAGCAGGTTGTACCCCATGCCTACTGTAGGGTTGTCAACGCTGACAATTCAGAGAGTCAGTGTCCGATGGCTCAAGTTCCCTTCGAGTGGGGGGGGGTCTCTGGTACTCTGCAGGTCTGTGTGAGGAAAGCCATGCCTGTTGACTGTTTGCTAGGGAATGACTTGGAGGACTCCCCTTGGGAAAAGGTGGAGAAAACGACTCACCTGAAGATGGTGGGTCTACCTGACTGGGCGTGCGTGACCACCCGGTCAATGGCAGCCAGTAGGGGTGATCAAGAGGTCCTGGGGCCTGACGGAGAGGCCCAGGAACCGGCCTTAGGGAGAAGGCGCAGGGTGCGCGGGAAACCGGCCCCTGAAGTTCCCACGGTCCAGGAGGAAGCAGACCTTGAGGGGGATGCCCTGGAGCCTACTGGGGAACAGATTGCCGAACTGGGGGACCTGCCTGAGCTGACCCATTGGCAGCAAGAAGGAGGCCCCTCCAGGGAGGAATTCTGCAGGGAGCAGAAGGAATGCCCTTCTCTCGTGGGTATGCGGCAGCAGGCTGCAGACCAGGCCAATGGTGTTCAGGCCAAAACACATTATGTGTACTGGGAGAATGACCTCCTGTATTCAGAGCCTAAGGCTGCTGAACCTGGGTCAGCCCGTGTGCTGGTGGTACCCCAGAAGTTCAGAGCCTTCCTACTGGGACTGGCTCATGATGTGCCTTTAGCAGGACATTTGGGGATGGACAAGACCTATGACAGGCTTGTCACCCACTTCTACTGGCCCCAAATGCACAAGAGCTCAGATGCTCATTGTAGGACCTGTCCAACTTGCCAGGCAAGTGGGAAGAGCGGAGGGAAGAACAAGGCTCCCCTCCAACCCTTCCCTGTGGTCAGTACTCCATTCCAACGAGTGGGTATCGACATTGTTGGGCCTCTGGACCCCAAGACAGCCATGGGCAACAGGTTCATCCTGGTCTTGGTGGATCATGCCACCCGGTACCCTGAAGCCATCCCTCTGAGGACAGTGACGGCCCCCGTGGTGGGGCGTGCACTAATGGGAATTTTCTCCAGAGTGGGGTTCCCTCTAGAGGTGGTGAGCGACAGAGGGACCAACTTCATATCCAAGTATATGAAGTCCCTTTGGCAAGAGTGTGGTGTAACCTACAAGTTCACCACACCTTACCATCCCCAAGGAAATGGGTTGGTTGAGAGATTCAACCGAACCCTGAAGGGCATGATCATGGGCCTGGAAGGTCCAATGAGGCGTAAGTGGGATGTCCTCTTACCATGCCTGCTCTTTGCATACCGCGAGGTGCCACAGAAGTCTCTAGGGTTCAGCCCCTTTGAGCTGCTGTATGGTCACCCCGTGAGAGGACCACTGAGTTTGGTAAAGGAAGGCTGGGAGCAATCTCCCAGGAAACCTCCCCAGAATGTATATAGCTACATGCTGGCCTTCAGAAACCAAACCAGGCGCTTCAGACAACTTGCTGAGGCAAATCTGGAAGCTAGCCAGGAGGAGATGAAGCGGTGGTACGACCAGAATGCCACTCTGGTAGAGCTTCAGCCTGGTCAAGAGGTGTATGTCTTGGCCCCAGTGGAACCCTGTGCACTTCAGGATAAGTGGACAGGCCCATTTGAGGTTGTGGAGCGCAAGAGCTCAGTGACATACTTGGTGGACATGAAGACGCCCAGGAATCCTTTAAGGGTCTTACATGTCAACCGCCTCAAGCCCCACTTGAAAAGGTCCGAAGTGGGCATGCTGTTGGCCACTGATGATGGAATGGAAGAGGAGTCTGAGCCTCTTCCTGACCTCTTAGTGGCCTGTGAGAAGGATGGGTCAGTGGATGGAGTTAACCTCTCACCCACCCTGACCCCTGAGCAACAGGAAGACTGCCGCCAGTTGCTGGGGCAGTTTCCAGACCTGTTCTCCCTGGTTCCTAGTGTCACAGATTGGTGCGTCCATGATGTGGACACAGGAGACAGCTTACCTGTGAAGCATAAGGCCTACAGGGTAACTGACAGGGTCCGGGCCTGCATCAAGGAGGAGGTCTCCAAGATGCTTGCTCTTAGGGTGGTTGAGTCTTCCAGCAGTCCTTGGTCCAGCCCCGTGGTCTTGGTCCCAAAGGCTGCTGCGCCGGGAGCCACACCTGAACTCCGGTTCTGTGTGGACTACAGAGGACTCAATTCAGTCACCAAGACTGACGCGCACCCTATCCCCAGAGCTGATGAGCTCATTGATCGGCTAGGGGCTGCCCGGTTCCTCAGCACGTTTGATTTAACGTCTGGGTACTGGCAGATCGCCTTAACCGATGGGGCAAAGGAGAGGTCAGCATTCTCCACACCAGATGGGCATTTCCAGTTCCGGGTGATGCCATTTGGGATGAAGAATGCCCCTGCCACCTTTCAGAGGTTGGTCAACCAGGTGTTGGTCGGGCTGGACGAGTTCAGTGCCGCCTACCTGGATGACATCGCAGTGTTCAGTGGCACCTGGCCAGAACACCTGCAGCACCTCTGGGAAGTGTTGATGGCGCTGCGCAAGGCAGGCCTCAAAATCAAGGCAAGCAAGTGTCAGATTGGGCAGGGCTCCGTGGTGTACTTGGGACACCAAGTGGGGAGTGGCAAGGTGGCACCCTTGCAACCCAAAATTGAGACCATCCTGGCTTGGGAACCCCCCAAGACCCAGACTGCAGTGAGAGCCTTCCTGGGGCTCACTGGGTATTACAGGAGGTTTGTCAAGGGCTATGGCACTATTGTGACCCCCTTGACAGAACTGACTTCTAAGAAGCAGCCCAGGAATGTGATTTGGACTGACACCTGTCAGAAGGCTTTTGACACCCTGAAGGCTGCCATGTGCACGGCGCCCGTGCTCCTGGCCCCCGATTTCTCCAAGGAATTCATAGTGCAAACAGACGCTTCAGAGCATGGTGTAGGGGCTGTTCTCTCACAGATGACTGAGGAGGGCTGGGACCAACCCGTAGCCTTCATCAGTAGGAGGTTACTTCCACGGGAAAGTAGGTGGAGTGCAATAGAGCGAGAAGCATTTGCTGTGGTCTGGGCGCTGAAGAAGCTAAGACCCTACTTGTTTGGGTCTCACTTCCGGGTTCAGACGGACCACAGGCCCCTCAGATGGTTGATGCAAATGAGGGGTGAGAACCCAAAACTGTTGAGGTGGTCCATCTCCCTACAGGGTATGGACTTCACGGTGGAACACCGCCCTGGCACAGATCACGCCAACGCTGATGGTCTGTCCAGATTTTTCCGCCTTAGTGATGAGGAACTCCCTGGGGAAGGGTAGTTCTCCCCACATTTCAGCTGGAGGGGACACGTGTTAGACCTGGCACCTTGGCGTGGGTTTCCCTTCCACTTTTTGCTGTTGTGCCTCAAATGTTTTGCTGGTGTCTGCTACTCAGGGCACTGCGCCACGGCCAACCCGTGCCGCAGTGCAAGTGCTCCCTACTGTAAAGTGTACATATGATTGATGTCCATGATTGGTTCATTGGATTTACTGCTAGTCCCTAGTAAAGTGCACTAGGAGTGCCAGGGCTTGTGAATGCCAATACTGCTAGTGGGCCTGCAGCGCTGGTTGCGCCACCCACAGAAGCAGCCTTAAAATGTGTCTAGGGTCTGCCATTGCAGAACCTGCGTGCAGTCTGGTACTGTCACCCTGGCTGGGCAAGTGCACACACTTGCCAGCCCCTAAACCTTCCCTTAAACTTCATATTAGTCACCCCTATGGTAGGCCTGAGGGCAGGGTGCATTGTAAGTATAAGGTAGAACATGCCCTGATGTGTGTGGCATGTTCTAATAGTGAATTACTGCCAAATTCGTTTTTCACTATTGTAAGGCTACCTGTTCCCTTCTAGGCCAGATGGGCTGCTGGAATTATTACACTCTATAATCCCAGCAGGCTCAGGGAACATGGTAGAAATTCATGTTTAGTATGCCTGGACTCAGAATAATAAAATACTTCTTTTAGTAAAGTTTATTTTAATATCCTGTGTTTGCAAATGCTACTTTTAGAAAGTTAGCATTTGCTTGCCTAACCATTTCAGCCCGCCTCTGCTTGGATGTGGATCTGACTGTCTGGTGTGTGTGAGTGACAGGGCTGGGAGTTGACAGGTAGTGATTAGCAGGAGGACCCCTTAATGGGTGGTGGGAGTTTCCCCTGAATGATGCATCAGGCTGTGCTCTGCCTCCACAATGCTGGCTCCGCCCTCCTGGGGAGCGACTGATGACTCAGCCTGCACCTGGCCCAGGAAGGACCGAAGCTTGTCAACAAAGTACTCAGGCCACTCCTGCCCTCTCAATGCCGGCTCCGCCCCCCTGGGGAGCGGCTGATGTGCCTGCCCTCACACTGAATACAGAAGTCATAAGTACCCACAACAAGTACTCAGAGACTGGAGCAGTTATGCAGAGGCCCCCCTGGCTTGCTAGAACAAAAGAAACTGGGTATAAAAGTAGGAGCCCTGCTCCTTGTAAATTAGATCCAGTTTGCGCAAAGAAGAAGCTCTGCCTGAAGAGAAGGACCCTGGAAGCTGCAAGGAGAAGTACTGACTCTGACCCCAAGAGACTGGCCTGTGGTGGGTGCCTTGCTGCTGAAGGAGAGCAGGAGAAGAAAGACTGAAAGACTTTGCTTTTATCCACCTTGTGCCAAAACTTTTACCAAGATCTCCAAGGGCTTGCTGTGAACTTGCCCCCTGACCAGCGCCCCAGGAACAGTGGGCGCTACCCTGTCCTCCTGGAAGAAGGAGCTGCTGTGAGCCAGCAATCTGATCGACACAGCTGCCGAAGGAAAGAGGAGCGCGCCGTGAAAGAATCCCTGCGCCCCTCCTAAGAGGCCCTTGGCACCCCGTCCCGCCGAGCACCGCATCTGCTAACTGGCCGGCACCAGGTGACACCGAAAGGCCCAGCCTCGCTGGCCTAATCACCGTCCCTACCGCCTGCCTAACTGCGAAGCACCGCAAGAACGGACTTGGCCAAGTATCTGCTGTGACCTGAGAGGCTTGTGTGCGCCTCACGCTGCTACCCGGGGCTCTGCCCCCCCTTTTCCAGGACCTGAGGTGTGTCGCCGTCTACCCGACCCGCGCCGCAACGCCAACCTCCGAGCCAGAGCCGAGCCGCCGCTCGCTCCAACCCCGGGAGGAAGACACCGCGACGTGGACCGCCGAGCCGGCCTACACCCGACCCCTTCAAAAAGACAAAGGTACTGTTTCCCGTCCCGCGGTGCGAGCCCCTGTCCCGCCTCGCTCGCACCGCCATCTGCCTCAGCCGAGTCCCCGGAGCCGCGCAGTGAGCGCTCCCCGGGCCCCCGCTCTCTCCCCTGACAGCCGTGCAGCGCGCTCGTCAGGCTGACAGTGACTCCCCGGCCGCCGATCCCGCTAGAGGCGTGAGATTGGGCAGACCGGGTCCGATCGTTGGCGCAGAGAGGCCCTGGCTGATTGAAATTCTTGCTGGAGGAACGTACCAGGACTAGGGAAGAGTCCGCAACCCTTTTTAAAAAGCACCAGAACAATTCTTTTAACGCTGATACAAAGACCTGTGACATAATCAGAGAGTAACTGGAACTATTTTCTTAAACTACGCAAAGACTGTATTTACAAGCCTGATCTAAAGATATATATAAAGAAGATATTTTTACAGAAATACAGTCTAGTGTCATTGTGTGGTGGGTTGATGGTCATTGTGTGTGATGTTGCAAATGTTTAACCCTATGTACTCCAGAGTTTAGCCTAGACTGCTTGCGCCACACTACCTAAAGGGCGAGTAGGGGTTATTTCTGGGAGTAATCCTTTGCCCTGACTTAGAGGAGAGGGTCCCTGCTTGTCGCAAGTACAAACCTGCGCCAACCAGAGACCCCCAATTCTAACAGCCACCAAACCCCAGGGGCCGCCACGCCAATATATATCCTTAATATATTAATCCTCTGAGGATGGATACATATTTGCGTGGTGGCCCCTGGCAGGGATTTGGCGGCCTCCGGCTCTGTTTCACTTCTAAACACCCTGACCCCCCCCCCTCTTTAATGGCCTGCGCGCTCCGCCCCGCCCGGACCCCCTCTTCCGGGCCCCCTACCTACGCTCCCTGCCCAGGGCCACCATGAGCCTAGAGCCCTGTTGCGAATTCCCATAGCAGCCCAGGTTAACACCAGAACCAGGGCTTCTATGGGAATTCACAAGGGCGTATTATCGAACCCATTATCGACGCTTTAGCAGCAGTTTCCTGCTGATAAAAGCAGCGATAATGTATCGCCCTTTCTTGATAATATGGCCCAATGAGGTCACTTCCCCAGCAGTACTAGTTTTCAGTCATCAGTCTTTTAATGTGAGAGAAAGCAAATTAATAAGGATAGATATATCACCCTGAACTGGAATCATTTAGAGGTTCATGGATCCAGAAAATTTCACTGTTTCTTAAATCCAACAAAGTCTTTGCACGCTCAGCGTTTCATTCAGAGCACTATAGTGGTTCGGATGACGTCAAGAGTCTGTAGAAACAGCATAGAAACATCAGTATCTGGAAACACCATAGAGTCCAATAGATTGGGGAGCGGGGTTCTGACGCGTGTTCCTATAAGTGTTTCACATTAGCGCCCTCCTAGTTAGTTCTTTCAGGAGAAAATTACTCACATCATTTGTTTTTCCTGTTTTTTCATCAACTCTCTCTCTTTATGGTGTTTTCATACAGTTTCTTTTTTAAAGAAAAGATGTTTAAGGTTTCTTTATTGAAGTTACCAGATTTTAACCTTTTATCTGTACTCCTTTTTAAACAATTCTAGTGGTTCCTCCCAGTGACCCCGCCTTGCACTTTGCATTTCTTTCTGAGGATCACGATAGTGGTAATTTTGGAAAATACGACATCAAGGCACATCATGATATATGAACAGGGCCGGACTGGCTACCGGGCAGTTTGGAATGCTGCTGAGCTGGGGGCTGATTTCGTTCATGGAGACCTGCGTGTGCTAAACGAAATTTGTTTGGCTTTAATTATTTCGAAGCACACACAGGTCTCCATGAACGAAATCAGCCCACACCGCAGTGAAATCAGCCCCCAGCTCGGCAGCATTCTCAACTGCCCGGTAGTCAGTCCGGTCCTGTATATGAACGTGTAATAATAAACTTGCATCATTGTTGTTGAATTCACCCGAGATGACCTCTCCCTCAACCCCGAGTCAGAAGGACGTGGTCAGGTAGGCCCTGCGACCTGGGCCTGAAGCAACTCATTGACAGATCACAGGGGGGGTGGGTGACACGTAAGCCTTAGATCAATGTGCGAACAGGAAAACCCCGATCGATCCCACGGATAGGCAGCGACACCACAATGGTTTCACGAGGTTAGCCCCAAAAAACATGTTTAGCCGGAGGGGGGCAAGTTCCCAAAACACCATACATTCAGATGCCACACTAAGTTAGGAACACTCGGCCAATCAGAACACAGCATGCACGCTACATGCAGTCCTCACGCGCTCCCCATCCCTGACATCTGCACACGGACGCATTGACCCCACATGATGTGCATGCACGGTCAAGACCCTCCTCCGCTCTTCTTTTTGGCGAGCCAGCCAGGAGAGATTGCTACTTTGAGCCTGACTGCAGCCAAAGGACTAGGACTCCGCCTGTATGGATTCACATCAACACTGCAAAAACAGTCAGCAGATTGTAGGAAGGTGGAATCTGACTGTGTGGTTACACCCACTTTTTTCCGGGTGTTTTGCTGGTTTTCGACTAGTCTGACTGGGATCCTGCTAATCAGAACCCCAGTCTATCTGCTTTCTCCCTAAATTGGTTGTTCATGTACTTTAGGTACACTCCAGATTGGATTCTGGGGTAGCCTTATAAGTCCTTAGTATATGGTATACTGTGTACCTAGGGCAAAGGTACCCCAGAGGCCTCCCAGGGGCTGCAGCATGTATTATGCCACCCCTGGGAGACCACTCAAACTGAAACCACAGGTCTGCTACTGCAGCCTGTGTAAGGTGGTGCATGCACCCCTTACTTAGATATAGGTTCACTATATCTACCTTATCACTGCACATATAAACCTCTCAGTCACCCCTATGGTAGGTCTTATCAATCCTGAAGGCAGGGTGCTGGGTTTTATGTGAGAGGGTGCCCCTGCATGAGCAGAGCCCCTCTGCAGCCTTCGGAATCTATTCTCCGGGGCTGTTCTGTGATGCAGCTAGACCATATACTCTTAAGTGCATTATAACCTAGCGGTAATGCTAACTTTAAAACGGCGTCACAGAAACATGTCGTGTTTGGTGTCAAACACCTTGGAATCATACCTCCCCACCAGTAACTGTGTGGAGGTATGATGCCGCCCTCCTAGAGGGAGAAATATGACTACACTGGTACACCCGGTACCAGCTTTACAGAACCCTGGCATCACAAGATGGATGCTGCCAGCCACAGACACAAGTCTGCCCTCCTGCTGCTGGACGAAACCCCTGCAGGGGAGACTGGACAATAGGTTTCCTGTCACAGGGAGGTGTAACCACTTCCCAGACAGGCTTTAGTGTATTGGGGCTGGGTGGCTGCACTCTGAGAGTGCTTTGATGTCTGCACTGGGGGCGCATTTGGTGTCCCTGTACATAGGCCAGCTCACACCGGTTGCAGGAGCCATTTGCTCCTGCTCTGGCGCGAAACTGGACAAAGGACATGGGTGTAGCCACCTCTCTGTCCTGGCCCTCCCATAGGTGGGTCCCCAGAGTGTGTCCCGCCCCTCCCTTGGGTATAAAGTAGGACCCCTTGACTACAGGACTTTAGATTTACATGGACGAAACTCTGCTATAGAAACTAAGTACTTCGATGATCTACACTGCACTAGAGGACTCCCTTGGAGTAAAGGAGTTACTACCCTGCTAAGCAGGCACCAAAGATGCATCTGACTGGTTTGCAACTCCGAAGCTCCTGAGGACACAGAAGACTTTTGCAACACAGGAAGTGGGTTTCCAAGTGCCCCCAAGGTCGACTAGTGTGCTCAGCAAACCTGAGATCCGTATCCCTCATGGGGACTGTGCAACCCGAACCCCTGGGCACAGTGTCTATTTGCAGAAGCATCTGCTTTATGGCAACCCCTGAAGCTGTGCTTTGGGCTACTTGTAGTCCAGACCCTGAGCAGTGATTCCACTGAAGATTACCAGCCTACACTCCACAAGTGTTCCGTGGGCTGGTATTTAGTGATTCCTCTCAAGGTCCCATCGCGATCCCTGGTCCGTTGGCCTGTGGGTTCCTGTGAAAGCAGCTTTAACTTTCAGTGGGCTTTCCTGGTTGCTCCAGACGTGCCCTGACTCTCCATAGTTTGGAGAGTCCCCAGGACCTTGTTGGTCCTCACCTAAGAATCTTTTCTCTGACCGCGTGGGTTGCAGTTGCCAAGGCTTGTGTTCAATCCGGACACTGACCCCCAGCACTCGACATCCTTTGTGGGACAGCTCGGCTCCGGAGTTTGGTAATCCTCGACATCTCCTGGTCCCCGTGGCTGCAGAGTCAAGCTTCACCTCTTCTCACCTGAAGCACCCGATATCCGTGGGCATTCGACTATTGTGCCCCTGGTCACTGGCAAGTGACCCAGACTCTGTCACCTCTGCTTTCAGGTTCTTCTCAGCTCCGATCCAGGCTTGGATCACACCGGACACTTTTCCTCTTCACGGCAGCAGCACTTTGCAGCATCACGCCATTGAAAACGACGAAGATTCTCGACACCATTTGACACTTATGCACCCGTCTTCCCTGGGTTAGGTAACACAAGTACTCCAGTGCTCACATAGGTGCTGGCCTTAGAACCTTCTATGTTTAAAAGGGTTTGCTCAAAGTTCTGTCCTAAGTGTCCTTAAACTTTAAAATTTTAACCGTGACTTTCCCATAGAGTTGCACAGAGCTCGCGGCGGTGTTCTCACACTGCACACGTCCTCCGTGGGTCCCCTGTGTCACTACCTTGGGTGGTTCCTTTGGGTCCCAGCGATTCTAAGTGCTCAAGGCACTGTGTCTAGTTAAGTCGTGGTTGTTATACCACTTTCTTAGTAAATGGTTTGGTCCCCCCCTGGAGCCCACTGTGTATTGTGTATTTACTGTTGTTCTAGTGATTTAATATTGTGTACTTTGTGCTCTAATCTCATAAAGGGATTAGTAGAGAGTGTTTAGTAATAAATACATATTTTTATAATAACACTTGTTTGGTTCTCCTTTCATTTGGTTATTCAAGAGGTTACAATCTGGTAAAACAAGCTGCTTTACACTCCTTCAAGACATAGCCTGAAGGCTGCTCTCCATAACTACCACTAGGATAGCTTTCATATAAGGTTATATTTAACCTAGTTATCAATAAGGGTTGTACAAGGTGCCCACTATAACTAGTGGTCAGCATATACCAGGCCAACTTCTCACACAGATGCAACAATCGATTGGAAGTTCTGCTGAATCGGCCGGGCAGAGGTACGTATTGGAGCCGACCATCAAAAGTTAGATACTACATCTGATCCCTGGTCCTAACATTTAGGATATGGCAAACTAGGAAAAAGCAAAAAACCTCAACTGAGCACCCTGCCACTAAAAAGAAACCTGACATTTGCCTGTTTTTTGTGTCCGGGCTGAGTAGTCACAGGGCGGCCCCGGAGGCAATCGCATGGACGTTACCTTTTTTGATAGTCAGCACATGAGAGAAAGGTGAGGGTTGTTCAGTCGCTTGGACCACTGGGAGTGACACAGAGAGTAAGCTTGTCTCTGGGTGTGATACAGGGTTGGGACCTCACTTCTTGGACAAATGGGTGTGACACAGATGGTAAGCAGAGGCTCTGGAGTGAAATAGAGCCAGTATCTCAACCTTGTTTTTTGGTCTAAAGGGGTTTTCTCAGTATCAGCGGTCTCTTAAACACTGTGCTACGTTTGTTTGATGTATCTTTGGCCTAAGCTGAGCTCATAATAAAACTAGTTATTGCCGGCATAACCCCACATGCCTAGTCCTTCTCCACGATCAGAGGAGAAATTAGGATTATCTAAAAGACTTGAGAAGTTAGAAATATACTAGTCCCATAAAAAGTTCCCAAACCATCTTGGAATCGCCTTTAAACCACATGCAAACTAGATTCCCCACACAGGCTAAAAAGCTAGATACATTTAGCTGTGAATTGCATGCACGCAGTAAGTAAGGCACACCCATTCTCCTGGCCAGAAGGAGGAACCTTCAACACCAATATAATTGAACACACAAGGACGCACATTCAGACCAAATATGCAGTGCAGGAAAAGACGAAAAGAAAGGCACTATTAGGACCATGGGCCATTTTCGTTTTGGCCTTGATCTACAATTCTGTCCCTGAATCCACAAGTAAAGCTGCTGCACCTCCCCCACCATACACCGGCACAGAGGTGCTCTCTCTGATGCCGACCATCCCAGCTGTTCCTGCACTAGGTTACACCAGCCCACCAGGCGAGGGAGCCGGAGGGCCCCCCACTGGGCAGCATGCGTCCAGATTTAGGATAAGCTGGGTGCGAGAGCAACAACCCTCGACAATCCCAACGCACCCCAGCTCAGTGCTAGAATTAACCAAAGCTCGACCCCACAACCGCCGCATTTAGCATACAGCCACGAACCTAATAGCGAGTGTAAAAAATAACACTGCTAGCGATAACGATGAAGAAGACACTAGTCTTCGACACTAAGGGTGAGGATGCAGTAATAATCACACCAGAGGCCGACAGAACAACTAAAGACACACAGCGGCTACTGTCCACCCCAGGCTGCCCTGAGGAGGACCCCGTGGTCATGATGCTGATAAATGGGACACCTTACAGCTTATTACTAGACATGGGGGTGATGAGGTCGTGCCTATGGGAGGGGACGGTCCCCTATCAAAGAACGCTACAACCATGCAGGGGGTCTAGGGCACAGTGGCAGGGATCTCCTTCACAGAACCCTTCGAGCTGGAGATAAGGGGGAAAAGGGTGAGGGAACAGTTGTTGTACTTTCCTTCATCCCCGACTAATATCTTAGGACGAGTCCGAATGACCAAACTGAAACTGTCCACTCAATTTGCTGAGAATGGGGTTATAGCCTGATCCTCCCCTGGAGCTCCCCCTCAAAGCACCAACCAGTGACAGAGACGTTGCCACTCCACACGGACACCCGCCAGGATGGCTTCGGCCAGTCCGACCTCCTTTGCAGGGACTGTCCTGGAACATATTGGAAATTTCTTTGAGCCATGCAAATTCACTCTGCGGTGGGTATGCCGTGTACACCACCTCTTAGTGGAAACCACCAACAGGAAAAAAACATTGTTAACCAGTAAGGTAAACAAGGAACAAGAGTTCCAAGACAAGGAGCAAGAGTTCCAGGACCTCAAACCTTGCATGCCCACTGAGTCCCCTGAAGCTCGGTAGGGAGCCAGCCCAAGGAGCAAACGGGCAATGGCAGTGACAAACCGACCTTGCGTACCCCTGGGATTGCTATGCACAGCCACTGTTGCCACTCTGGAAACTCCTTGAGTGAGGAAGTGGCGCAGACAAGGTTGCCCGGCACTAAGCCATGCGTCCCCTGCACCCAAAGTCCCCTACCTCTTGACAAATATGGTGTTCAAGCAAGTGACAATTGCAAATGATACACCACCCCAAGGAAGCGCCCTCACCAGCCATATGGGAAGAGTCCTAGAGTCAGAGTGGGGCTGGCCACCACACTCGCCCCCACACAATAGCCCACTAAGAAGGGCCAGAACCAGGAGAAAGCCCGGAAAAATGTCAGAAAGCTGGGTCCCCATAAACTAACGCAGGCTGCATTGGCTGTCAGCATGCACATAGCAACAGTCTTGAAAGGAGAAACCACCGCATTGGATCGCACACCGCTAGCCCCTCCTCTGGATCGCCCCTAGGCACTCTGGTACATGAAGTGCGTGAAGTTCGAAGAATGACTGTAAAGTTCGTGAGTGGTTCACCTGAGTAGGTGCAAGTATGTACTTGTCGTTCCCAAGAATCTCTAGACCCGAGACATCGCCCGGGTTTCGGGACATCTTCCCTCATCAGTAGAGAACGTATCTGGGGTGGAGAAGAAGGCGCCAAGTAACCGTCACAGGCCTCGTTGCCCAACAGGCTCCGCAGGTGCGTCTCCAGAAGCTCGTCAGCTTAAAAGGCTCAAGGGAGCCCGAATAGAAGAAACCACCGCAATGGATCGCACACCGCTAGCCCCTTGAAAGGGACTCCACCTCGGAACCCCAGAGGGTTCCTGCCCCGTTGTGGCGGCAGAGGTCAGGAAGATTGGCTGCAGCCAGACCTTAGAGAATGTTTCTACTGCCTCCGGATGGGCCACCTGACCGGCCATTGCCACCTGAGCTATCATGACCAAAATTGATAGGCCTGGGCAAGTCCCCAAAAAATCCCCATCCACAAAACCAAGCCCAGATCAACCCGAGTGTGCAGCACATTCAGTTGCAAGGAAATCAGTCAGCAGACACACTACTGCAACACAGACCAGATGTTTGGCCAAACACATGGCTGCAACATGGTCAGTCTCAATTATGTTATATCATGCTATTAGGATGGACGCTATAAAACTTGCGTGCAGGCTATATGCCTTTGCGTTTATTTAATACTACGTCACTGTTTTCAGAATTCAGTCTCACTGATAAACAGATCAAACTGGCACAGAGGGGAGCAGACTACACTGTGCTGAGCATTGAGAAACTGGAAAGATTGCCATTCACAGTGGCAGAGAAACCAGGTACTGAGTGGATAAGACATGGTAAAATCACTCTGCCTGTTACAATTTTCCATTTTCAGTATTGCCTAAAAACACATACCAGCAGGCAAATATGAAAGGTTGGGTAAAGAATACATCGAGACATCCTGGAATTTACCATACACACACAGATGTTGGATTGGGGGACGTGAAGTGTTTCTTAGCGGTACAAACTGTGAAAACGCACTAAGCGATTCTCTCCTTTGTCAGGGTATTAATTTACACGAGGCCTCCGATGGTTCCACTACAAACATATCCTGTCACCTGCAAGGTTCACCAGCTGCAGTGATTAATCAATTTGTAAACTACTGTCTAATGGAAGTTACATTATGTTGAATAATCATAGCTGCTGTGGCATGTTGCCAGGTATCCCATATCTAGTAACTGTTTCATCCAGTGTCACATGCTGTATGCAAGTATTGTTTCCACCAAACAAGACAGTCAGGAAGATGCCTCTATGGCCTTCAGTGAACATCTCTTCTATAGGAATTGATACTCTAACCAGAATAAAAGCCATTCTTTTGCAAAAAACTGTGCCTCTGACTTTGGCTAAAGAAACCTATGATCTACAATTCACAAGGACTTCTGCCGAGATACATGCCCTTTTGAATACAAACTGCCCTATACATTTCTCAGAAATATTGGAACGTATCTTAAACATGTCTGATACAAGTGGTATTGTACACCTATTTAAGAACATTTGTTCAGGACTGTTAGCACCTTTTCAATCTGTGCTCGGAATATTTCCCAACTTCGTGCACTCTGTGTTTGGCGGACTGTCACTACTTTTTGAACTTGTTGCAGGGAACCTATGTTTGCTCCTACTGCTGCAATATGGCAAGCCAAATCACCAGCGCCACTCCAAGCACCATAGAGAGAGCTCTATTGGAGATGAAGTGTCGTGAGCGCATCGTTCAAATTATAGGTTTACCTTGTCTACGAGAATTAAATAACACATGGTTTCTGTCATTCAGACCAATCTGGCAAGATTGCATCTTACCTGTTCTACGTTGCCAGCTTTGCGGTGAAGAATGCGTGCTAGACATCTGTCTAACACTCCCATCTGTCATGCCTACGGATATCGATACTCTGCTGGACCCGGTAACAGCCCATGCTCTGTGGTGTCCCCCCCAGCGGCTACCAATCCTGATGACAGCATTCATTGAGATCCCACAGACGCAAATTGCTACTGCTGAGGTACGAGAAGAAACAACAGGCACGCAGGTAACATCCGATACGAACATTGCTGATGCGACCAATGCAGAAGGCGATGCTTCACATCTATGTGCTGTTAATCTTCTAAACGAGGTAATCCAACTTTCACCTACAATGGAAGACAACATTTTGTCTACAGGATTAGAAGATTTCATGTTTTCTCCAAGCCCTAACACTGACTTTTGATTTTGGCACACAGTGTTCTGAGAGAATTTGAATTTGACCTTCATTTTTTACAAAACAAAGAACTTTTTCCTATGATTAATTTTGGCCCAAGTAATCTGCTTATAGTAGAACTATTCATAGAGAACAGAATTCTTTGAAACACTTTCCGAGACAATATGTCACCTTGTCAATACAAATTGTATTATGTAACTTGACATGAAATGGTTTCAGACCTTTTTCTTCTGTATTGGCGAGCCATTTCATAAAGTATACATGTTTATGATTCATTCATGTAGCATTCAAACATCTACATATGCTTAGAATGAAACATTCCTTTAATATGTACAGCACAATTGCATTTGTATGCATCGCAACAGTTTTAAATGCATTTTTTCAAATGTATTTTTAGACGTGTTCTTAGCCATCTATATGTAGCTATGTTTTAGATATGTTTAACATGTTTAGGATCTAGTAACGTTGTACATACAAAAGTGGAGTGGGTGTTGTGTGTCGATTTAGATATCGTAGATAGATTTCCCGATTCATGCCCTTATTTAGGCATAGAAATCCAGCGCTTATTTAGGCATTGCTCATGCTAACCAAATACAGGCATGGTCAACTACATCCGATCCTCTTCGTCACAACAAGTTCTTGGAAAACCAGACTCTTAAGCCTTTAGGACTTCCCCTTGCTTGGATATTGATTTCTCCAAGAACTAATTTATTATGCATGAACATCTATTCCTTAGGTGCTCATTCATGACGTTCTTATGCCCGGCTTTTACGTCAATACTGGCAGTCCTAAACACCTTCAAGGTATAAATATGCCTTCACTTGCTATGGCAAGGCACGGTGCGGTTCGACTACCTACTTGAACGACGTGGCTCGCCACAGCAAGTCCCGAAGGAAGTCAAGTCCCCAACTGACGCACTGACCAGAAGCTGCCATCCTCCTCGGAGAGAATCCAGCTCTAGTGCTTCTGACTCCCCTTGCGGGTTGTTAGAGATCCAGTCCTGGGAAAGAGATACCAACCTCTCTCATTCTAAGGTATGGAGCTGATTAGAACCTAGGGAAACTTTTGGCAACTCTTGGCATAACTAAACCAGACTAAGACAGCACCTACTTCTTCCCTCGTACTACACTTAGGTTATATACACTGGGGTAGGATTATTTTAGAAGCACCAGTTGAGTATGTTAGTCTGTTTTATTTATGTATGTTTTTTTAATTAATATATGTCATAGCTACAAGACATGCTATTACAGTATTATTTTATCTTACTGCTAACGCTGTACGTATTATACTTCGCATTCTGTCTTATGATTGTAGCAGTTCATATCTCTTGCATGAGAAATAAGACTGTTCAATAAACCCTTTTTATTGAAACACCCGTCTCTCTATTTCTGTGCAACTCTGTAGAAACGAAGCATGCACGATTGACTGAGTGAAACGGCTATCTATTGTTTCCACGACTCTGAAGATATTGTTCCGATTCTAGGGGAAACAAAGTTGTCATGTTTATGCGGTTGTCAGAAACTAATCCCTTCTTGTTCATTAGAGAAAGTTTCTAGTAACCTCTGAGTTAGCTGGCACTCACAAGTAATTAAGTTTAATGTACTCGATAGAGACATACTGACCTCAGTCCTTTGTCAAAACTATAGTGTATATTATTGAAAGCCTATTAGGGATATAGGAACTACACCACAGTCCGTGACCCGAGAGAAGCCCAGAAAGACTGGACCTTCTCCCTTTTGTACCTAGAACAAATGAGTCGAATCTAAGGGCCATGAGGTTGACCTCCCACTGAAGTTACAGGGATACAGTGAGTTACAGGAGTCCTTTTCCTGGAAGTACCCAGTTGACTAGGGGCAACTGCACCTGGACTGGACTCTGCTGTTGGCCTCTGACTGGCACACTGTGAGTCTCTAAGTGCCCCCCTTAGGTCCTGAGGGATTTGGAAGTGTACCCCTTTGGTGGATTGGTACTTAAAAGCCTCAGGAGGAGAAATCTTTGACCAGGATGGACCTGGTTGGTGTATCCAACCCGTGCCCCCTTACAGTTGCCTCAATTCATACCTAGGTTCCTGTCTACCGCAATCCTTATGATTGGTGCTTTGTGCTATTTATACTTAAAACTTTAAAAATTTATATCTACGATTCCCCATATAGGGTTTTTGTCATTGTGGCCTGTCATTTAACATGTCTTGAGAGGTGTAACATGTGAGGTGATAAGAAGTACATGGAGAGGGCAAGTTACAATCATCTTAATGAACTGTAACTGTGTGTGTACACTTATATCACATATATATATATATATATATATAGAGAGAGAGAGAGAGAGAGATAGAGAGAAGGAGAGAGATATGTGTGTATATATATATATATATATATATATATAGATATATATATATATATATATATTCCTTCAACATCAAATCCTTATTCGATTCAAAGAGATTCGAGTGAACAAGCGGCGGGAGCCGCGAAACGCGTCTTTGACTTTGGGCGATTAAAAGCACTTAAAAGAAGGAATTCGGGTCCGTGTCCTGTTTTGCTGGTGAATGCGCGAGTAAGGCGTGTATGCTAGACTTTTTCAGGATTCTCGAATATATATATATATATATATATATATATATATATATATATATATATATTCCTTCAACATCAAATCCTTATTCGATTCAAAGAGAGGAAAGGCACACACGAAGAATCCAAAGCAGAGATGCTTTATTGGTGCAAGGACAGACGCGTTTCGCCTCACGGCTTTCTCGTTTGCTTAAAATAATTACATCTTACAATGTATAAATATGCATATTTAGATACATACACATACATACAAAGTTACATTTAAACATTTTAAGCAAACAGCAGTGATTTAAAGTGAAAAATAGGGTAGATAAATGAATGTGCATCGCAAGTGTCTCTTTTTCTGTGTCGCCTTCTGGCACATTCAACAGCTGTGGTGGTGTTGGGGGTCATTGTCCAAACTAGGCATCTGAAGGGTCCTGACACAGGCATTGTATCTTGTTGGTGTTCTCTTAGTATAAGAATAATACATACAACAAATAACATTACTAACATGTGTCATGTGATTGGCTCTTTCTATGCTTTGTATTTATTTTTAGACATAGCTTTACCTTTAACTAGAACAATCTCAACGCCTCTGCTGTGTGTGTTTTGGAGACACAATGCTCTGTTAAACGAAATATAATTACAACTGCTCACACAACCAAGTGCAAGTGTTTTTGTTTTGGCGTGAAACAATAATACTACTGCTTGTATCACATATCTTGACAACTCTCTTCAGGCTTCTTAACCCCTTCTATGCTGGTGACGGAACCACTCGGTCACCAGCCACGGGTGGGCTGTGCTAATGACGGAGTGGTTCTGTCACGGCCCGGCCGCCGCGGCCTTGATTTCGCGCCTGCGTGGCGCATTCTATTAGGCAGGCGGGGCCATGACGAAACCACTCCGTCATTAGCACAGCCCACCCGTAGCTGGTGACGGAGTGGTTCCGTCACCAGCATGTCGGCACCGCGCGGCCCCCCTCCCCCCCAGCGTTGCGGCGGAATTACCACCGTGGCCAAGGGGTTAAGGAAATATAATTGATGCTTCACAAAAGGAAACTATCTTGTTGCTTCACAAGCTAAACAAAATTAGAGCTTACTGCTGGTCTGTCATTCGGCATCTAAATAGGCTGCTTGGAGGACCAGTGCAGTCTCAAAGGCAGCAAGTGACACCCCAAGAGAAAGCTAAACTCTCTAGTGTAAAATATTTATTTGTTGATTAATTAAAATCATTACATTAGAAAAAAACATACATGAGCGATAAAAAATGACAGTATAACTTCAAAGTCACAAAAAAAAAGAAAAAGACTTGACCAATTCCTGTTTCAAGCGGCTACAGCGTAAAATTTCATAAGGTTAACATTTACAAAATCATTATGTACACAAATAAACAACTTGACACTGTTAACTTAGCAACAACAAGAAGCATGGGTAATAAGCAATATTTGTGGCAACAGTTCTTAACAGCTAAAATATATATTACATAAACCCGCAAATTAGATATTATCAATACACTTCACAATCGAGGTAAAGGGCAAATAGTAAAGTGCATTTGTGCTGATGTTATGATCATAATATATTCCGACTATAATTCAAGCATCTTTATTCTCTAGATAGAATTATAACCACATTAATGGTGTATGCACCTATTTAATAAAACCGCATCATCACAGGATAATAGGTTTTTTTCAGCTATTAGAATAAACTTAACAAAACGAAAAGTCATTCGTGGCGATACACCAGAAAGGCATGTGATGATGGCATTTCTACAAGATCTTACCCCCAATTCATTAAAAATGGATTTTAATAGGAGTTTCCGCTCATGTAATAATTGGGGACACAAAGTTACAATATGAACTAGTGTTTCATCACATAGGGCCATATGTATCAAGCCAAATTGACTCCTGCGAATTTCGGCATTTGCGAATGCAATTTGGACTAATGGTATGTATCAAGGAAATCTGCTAGAAAAATAAGGAATCGCAAAATTAGCGATTCCTTATCTTGCGATTGCATTTAAGGAATTGCAAATTATGCGATTCGTTACATGCAATGTAAGAAGCCAAAAAAAATCGCAAATTGGCCTTAAGGAATCGCAAATTACCACCAACTTCTAGTTGGTGGTAAGTTGCGATTTCCTTTCAAAATGCATATTTTTTCATTTTTCAAACTGCCATGTGACGCACATACATGCCCTTAGGACATGTATGTGCGCCACATGTGCACCCATGCAGATTTCAGGGGTGCAACAGGGTGTCCTTTGGACACCCCTGCACCCTTGAAAATATTCTCAATTTGCGATTAGCAAATTGCGAATCGCAAATTTCCCCTTCATTCCTATGGGCCTCCTGGGCCATAGAAATGAATTGGAAAATATTCCTTAATTGCGATTAGCAATTTGCTAATCGCAATTAAGGAATTTTAAGAAATCGCAAAAAAAAAGTGAATTTCTACATAAATACCATTTTGCGATTTCTAAATAGCGATTCCTTAAAATCGCTTTTTAAAAATCGCAAAAGGGAATGTTGATACATATGGCCCATAATCCACACAGCCTACATACTTTAGAAGGCCATTTTTTTCCCATTTTTGGAAATCCATTCTTAGTTGGGTATCGCCCGAACCGTATTAACATAAATCTATTCTTAAGAACCGCTTTTAAATATGACAACAAATATGGTTGTGGTTCCAATTTTCTAAAAGAGTTAGCAACTGACCATGAATGGTTCTTTTTCCTAAACTCATCATTGTCAGTTGTGGTCGACAGTAAATTAACTGATTGATTTATTGATCTTTTAAATGCGCGTTTACATCTAACTTCATCTTCTAAGTCTGGGCATTCGAAATTAAGTAAGCACTCATTTAAAAATGATCTCCAACTACTTGCATGCTCACTCCTCAGAATCTCATGCCAGCACTGACATGAGAGAGAGCCTTTTTCTGAGCGTGATAATGATAGTAACGTTTTTAAATAAGTAGATTGCCGAGCCAAAACTCTCTAGTGGTAACAAACAACTAGAACCTGGACAGGCCGAGGGCTGTCCTGCTAAAGCACTCAATGATCCCTAAAGTGTGACTGCACTTCAGAGCTTGAGTTCAAAAGCATGAGTTACAGATTTGTACCAGTTAAGAGAATTATACATATAAGGAAAAACAACAGGACACACAAAGAAACCTGAAAGATCGCAATAACTGACACTTTGCAAAATAGAAGAAGAAACATCGGCAAAGCCACTAGGTCTCACCTCCATAATGCAAGCAACAAGCTAGAGGCTTTGCCTGTGCTTGTTTGAAAATAACTATTTTAAAAAAAAGCTAAAGAAAAACACTTCAAAATACTGGAAGAAAAGCAAATGTATTCCAAAGTATCTCAAAACTGTACATTGAATTCAATATTTTTTATCTTTATAAGTGACATGGCCTATTTTTCATATCCTTTTCACTCAGGAAACTCTGAACATATTCTAAATGGAATATGGAACAATTTAAAAGAAAGCGCATGCCAGGGCCTAGTTTACTTTCCACAGGGCTCAGAACTGAAACAAATGTTCCAGTCGTTTGGAACCCAGAAGAAGCCCAGGGAGCAGATCTATGGCTCTCCAGGAGATGAGACATTTACTTTTCAAGAAAGGTGTGAACCGCCTGGAAGCAGCGTTGTTGACCTTCTAGAAACAAAAGGGAGAGAAAACATTTAGTATGCGTGAAGTATTTTCATAATGGAGAAAAAAGGGGGCATTATACGTGGTATGAGCACGAGGTTCATGATACTTGCGGTGGAACCATCCTGCAATATTTCCTGTAACTTGAAGCCCATCTGGAAGCCTGGCCAAAATTAGCAAAGGGGAACAGAACATAAGAACAATAGTTACTTACCTGTAATATGTGGTTCTCCAGTATTGGTGTCGTTCATAGATTCACATGCCTGAATTATTCCCCGTCGTCGGAGTGGGAGTCCCACGGTACATAAAAAAGCAATAATATGCACATAATAACCAAAAAACCTTGGTAATAACCAACCAGGAAGTAAAGTAGCCCTAAGCTACAAGAGCAAAAACTTCCACACTCATGACTATCCTAGTCCTTTTGTATAGACCAAACTGCAGCCAATCAGGCGACAGCACCCACCAGAATGTTCTCCCCAGAGGCTCAGGCTCTCAGATTTTTTTGCACAGGAGTGTAAGCAACATAAATGCCTGAAAGAGCCTCTCAGGGGAGGAGGGTGGGTGCATGTGAATCTATGAAAGACACCAATACTGGAGAACCACAGATTACAGGTAAGTAACTATTCTTCTTCTCCAGTATTGGGGTGTCTTTCATAGATTCACATGCCTGAATCAGAGTAGATAGCAGTACAAAAACATCATGCTCATTAGACGCTCCTTGTATCAAGGTATACATGCATGCTTTGCAAAAGAGAATAACATGTCAGAATAAGCGTCTAAAAAGAGCAAAGAGGAGGAGGGAGAACAGAGGATCACCTTATTTGAAAAGATTGAGAAGAACTGCTCTTCCCACCGAAGTATCTGCATCACTTGCAGTGTCCAAACAGTAATGTTTAGTGAAGGTACGCCTGCTGGACCAAGTTGCTGCTCTGCAAATCTGATGGAGAGGCACACCAGCGAAGAGAGTGGTAGAAGAGGAGACCGCTCTTGTAGAATGCGCTCTTGGCAAAGATTGTAGAGGTCTTCCCGCTTGCTGGTGACACAGGCTAATCGCTGAGGACACCCACCGGGCTATAGTCTGTTTGGATACAGTGTTTCCCTGACGGAGTCTTCCATATGCTACAAATAATTGATCTGTCTTCCTCAATGTAGCAGTTCGTTGGAGGTAGAATTTGAGACATCTTCTGATGTCTAGTGAATGCAAGGCACTTTCTGCCATTGTTTGCGGATTTGGAAAGAATGTCTTTAGAATCACTGGCTCATTAAGATGAAAGTCAGAGGGAGCCATGGGCATGTAACTTGGATTGGTACGAAGCACCACTGAATTTGAAGTGAAATGCAAGAAAGGAGATTTGGTTGTGAACGCCTGAATGTCGCTGACCCTCCGTGCAGACGTCAGTGCTAAAAGTAGAGAAACCTTCCATGAAAGGACCTTGAGATCCACTTTATGAATGGGTTCAAAGGGGTGACGCATGAGCTGAGCGAGCACCACATTTAAATACCAGGATGGAGGTGGACGTCGAATAGGAGGAAACCTTCGGAATAGTCCTTTAAAAATTGTTGAATTATTCTTGCTGAATAAAGAGAGGTAGAGCCATCTTGACGGAATCTGGAAATGGCTGCCAAAAATACCTTCAGTGTGGAATTAGATAAACCCGATCTAGCCAAATGAAGAAAGAACGGCAAGATCTGTTCTGGTTTAGCATGAATCGGATGTAGATTGACAGAGTGACACCCGGTACAGAACCTTTTCCATTTGAGTTTGTATGTCTTAATTGTGGCCGGTGCTCTAGCATTGGCTAGAACCTCTTGACAATCCGCAGGGATATCTAAATGGGCAAATTCAATGTGTTGAGGAGCCAAGCTGCTAATTTCAGGGAAGCTGGATCCGGGTGACAAATGTGACCCCCTTGCATGGTCAGAAGATTCGGTATTGGTGGCAACTGAATGGGATCGCACTCCGAGAGGAGGAAAAGCTCGGTGAACCAATATAAAAATATCTGGGCGCAATGAGAATGAGGCGACACGGCTGTCTCTTCATTTTCCGGATGACTCTGGGAACCAACGAAATCGGAGGAAAGGCGTTTTCCATATATCTGAGACCAGTTCATCGAAAGCGCATCCCCGCATGAGTCCTTGTGGGGAATCCAGCTTGCAAAGTGTGGGCATTTGCGGTTCTGAATTGTTGCAAACAAGTCCAGGTCGGGGTGACCCCACTCCTGAAAGACTCAGTCCAGAGTCGGTTGATGGATCTCCCATTCGTGATTGGATAGTGCAGATCTGCTGAGAGAATCCGCTAATACATTGAATATCCCTGGAACATGAACCGCTGAAAGATTGATTTTGTGATCCAGGGCCCAATTCCAAATCTCCTGCGCTTGCTGAGAGAGAAGGTTCGACTTTGTACCACCTTGTTTGTTTAAGTAATGCATACTTGTTGTATTGTCTGTTCGAATTAGAACCGTGGACCCCTTGATGACTGTTCGAAAGGACTTCAAGGCCAGAAAAATGGCTCGCAGCTCTAGCAGATTTATGTGCCACTTCTTCTGTTGCATATTCCACTTTCTGTTGACCCTCATTCCCTGAAGGTGTGCGCCCCATCCTTCAAGGGAAGCATCCGTGGTGATGGTAAACCTTGGCACTTCCGTCAGGAATGCACATCCCTCTTGCAAATTTTTCCTTTGAATCCACCAGTGAAAGACTTCTCTCATACGAGGAGTTATGCTGAACATGTTGTCAAACGACCCCGAAACCTGCAACCATTGGAGACTGAGCTCCTCTTGTAAAGGTCTAATTCTGAGACGACAGTTGGGTATCAGAGGGATGCAGGAGGAGATCATTCCTAGGAAAGATTTGAACATCCAAACTGAAACGTACACTTTTTGTTGCAGTAGGAGAGCCATCTTGCAGATTTTGAGCTGTCTTTCTTTTGAGATGAAAGCCTGAGTGAGTTGAGTGTCTAGTGTGGCTCCCAAAAAAGACTTCCTTTCGAGACGGAGTTAGATGGGATTTCTCGAGATTGATTGAGAGACCCAGAGACTGGAATAGTGACAGGCATCTTTGAAGATGCACTCTTGCTGTTCCTAAAGAACTGGACTTGATAAGGCAATCGCCTTCCAAGCGAAGATGTGCTGCCACTGGAGCTAACATTTTCGTGAAAACACGGGGAGCTGAACGAAGTCCAAATGGGAGAAACTTGAATTGAAAATCCCTGCCAGCCACTCTGAATCTTAAGAACTTTCTGTGCCTGGGAAGGATCGGCATATGAAAATAAGCATTCTGAAGGTCGAGGGTGGCCATGTGATCCCCTTCCTAGAGAAACTGGAAGATTTCTTGAAGCATTAACATCCGGAAGGATAATTTTTTGAGGTATTTGTTGAGGGCACGCAGGTCGAGGATGGGGCGCCATTCTCCTGACTTCTTGCGTATGAGGAAAAACCTTGAATAGAACCCTCTTCCTTTTTGCAATTTTGGAACTTTTTCGATTGCTCTTTTCCAAATCATTACATTTATTTGGGAGAACAGCTCCTTGAGATGAGCTGGTGGTGGACCTTTTGGAGGAGAATTTGGAGGGGTTTCGACGAATTCTAGAGCGTGGCCCCCGGCCACTACATCCAGGACCCACCTGTCCATAGTAATTTTGGACCAATTCGAGAAGAAACTGGATATTTTTCCTCCAACTTTTGACCTGGGAATGGGCAGAGTTGGTGGCAGGTGGTACGTCTCATTGCTTCCTGGAGGAATCTCGTCCCCGGTAAGAAGACTTCCTTTTTGCTTGCGAGTAATTGTTACCTCGTATGTTTGCTGTTTGTACAGTTGATACCTCTGGTTACCTTGCGAGGATTGATACGAACGTTGCTGAGAGTAGCTCCCTCTATTGGAAAAGGATCCGCGTCCTTTGGCACCACGACAGGACGACTTACGAAACTGCAGGCTTCCCAGTGACCTTGCCGTTTCCGTGTCCTTCTTTATGGCCTGCAAAGCCTCATCAATATGCTGGCCAAAGAGAAACTCCCCATCATAAGGCATATCGATGATCTTACCCTGGACCTCCTGGCGAAAGGATGTTGACATCAGCCAACCCTACCTTCTCAGCACTGCTGCCCCCGCCAATTGTCTGAAGCCTGCAGATGCCACATCTACTGCTGCCTCAATCATCTCTGCAGAAGTACTCTCCCCTTCATGTAATATTTTTCTGGCTTCTGATCTTTCAGGCTCTGGAAGCTGACACAACCTCAACATCATCTCCTACGCTGACGACACCCAGCTGATCCTCTCCCTCACCAACGACCCCACCACCGCCAGAACCAGCCTCCACGTAGGGATGAAAGACGTCGCGGAATGGCTGAAGCTCAGCCGTCTGAAACTGAACTCAGACAAGACGGAAGTCCTTATCCTGGGACCTTCCCCCTCTGCCTGGGACGACTCCTGGTGGCCCCCGGCCCTGGGCTCTGCCCCCAAGCCAACGGACCATGCACGCAACCTGGGCGTCATCCTGGACTCCTCGCTTACAATGACCAAACAAGTCAACGCTGTCTCGTCATCCTGTTTCAACACCCTGCGCATGCTCCGTAAGATCTTCCGGTGGATCCCCACCGAAACCAGGAATATGGTCACCCAGGCCCTCGTCACCAGTGGACTGGACTACGGGAACACCCTCTATGCGGGAACCACAGCCAAACTCCAGAAAAGACTCCAGCGCATACAGAATGCTTCTGCACGACTCATCCTGGACATCCCCCGCCACAACCACATCTCTGCCCTTCTGAGAGACCTGCACTGGCTCCCCGTCGGCAGGAGGATCACGTTCAGGCTCCTAATCCACGCACACAAGGCTCTCCACGACACGGGCCCCAAATACCTCAACAGCCGCCTCACATTCTACACACCCACCCGCCAGCTTCGATCCGCCAGCCTCGCCCTCGGCTCCGTCCCACGAATCCGCAGAACCACCGCCGGAGGAAGATCCTTCTCCTACCTGGCGGCCAAGACATGGAACTCCCTCCCCACCCACCTTCGGCTGACCCAGAACCATCTCTCCCTCAGGAAGCAACTCTAGACCTGGCTGTTCGAGCAGTAGCGTCTCCCCCTCCTCCCAGCGCCTTGAGACCCTAGCGGGTGAGTAGCGCGCTTTACAAATTTTGCTGATTGATTGATTGATTTTCAATATATGGTGAGATATCCGACCATATTTGTCTATCGTATCTCCCTAATATTGCCAGGGAGTTTGCAGCACGAACAGTAGTTGCAGCTATAGTTGAGACGTTTTTGCCAATGGAGGCCAGACGTCTGCCATCCCTGTCTGGTGGAGAAGTAACCTGTGAAGATGGGTTTCTGGCCGTCTCTGAGCCGCTTGGGTGACCTATAAGGCATGCCGGCGAGGTGAGAGGTGCCTTACAACTTCTTGTCTACGCGAGGCAAGACTGCAGGGAGAGAATTTGGTGTTGACATGATTTTTAGTCCCTCTTTCCAGATGAAGTCTATTATTGGAATTGTTTTCACTTGCCTCTGCGGTTGGTCCTTAAAATCATAAAGGAAACAGTCATCCTGTTTTGTTTCCATGGAAATTAGAAACCTCTTTGTTGCTCTTTCCATTATGAGATGGAATCCTCCAATATCTACAGGCGGAGAGTCCACAGCAGGTGGACCAGAAGGAGATGGGGTTTGCGTTTGATAGTCATCCCACTTCGACAGCACAGGCTTATCATCAACTTCTCCTTCTTCCCTGTCTTCATCAGTGGTGACAGCCTCCTGAGTATGGTGGGATGGCGCCGGAGAAGGTGGAATTGTAGATCGTATTTCAGGTGCTGGTATTGGAGAAGATTGTCTTGGAGGTCTAAACGCCGTTCCAGAGGCTTGAGGTATGGGCGTCGAAGGGAGCCACTCTGCCGATTCAGATGGAGGGAACCAGCGATAGTAGTCGTCCAACATATACTGCAAGTTGTTGAGGAGAACTAATGGCATCTGTGCCGTAGGCACCGTGGCAGGAGCCTGACCTGTAGGCTCAAGGAACTGCTCTTCCTCACATTAACACTTTACATGAAACATATATTAACATTTCACTTTATAAACACCCAGTTCTGTACCCATTTATTGACCTTTGCTAATCAATTGTCCATGAACACATGGCACATTTTAAAGTGTCCATCATAGTAGTACGGCATACGTTTTCTTGCAGGGGAATGCCATTTGTAATCCTAGCTCATTTAGAGCCACATCATTATACTGTGGCCACTGTCCCTAAAAAAACTATTATGAAACCATGAAATTTAAAAGCAGACAGTTTTGAGAACATTTGAGTTCCTAAGATATTTCACTGTAATCAAGTGCTTTACTTTTAAATGCCAGTTCAAGGGAATTCTGCGAGTTTTCATAACGGATTAAAACATCAATCATCACAGCGGTGCTATCTTTGGTGGACACTACATCAGGCTTTCATCATTCACCTTGACTGTTCTTCAAAGAGGTTTCCTGTATGCTAGCCACCCACACCTTTTTGCTCTATCATTAAAAAGTTCCATGATCTTGCTGTGACTTTGAGTCTTAAGTCCTTTGTTTTGGGACATGTTCTTGATACTTCGGCAATTGTTTCGCAAACATCTTTGCAATATCTACAAGTAGCGAATGATCGACCTCTTCCTCTAGCTCTTTTGCTCTAGTATTCAGGACATTCGCTCTCAGCACAAGTGCAGCTATGTATTGATTTCCTTTAGCTTCAAATGCTTCGTACATCGAGCTTGGGTTTTTCTACGTATACTATCTCCTTGCACAAGGAGATTTATTTCATGTTTTTAATATACCTTTTCTCCACTCATAAGACACTAGTAATTGCAAAGAATGATTCAGACACCTGCTGTCTGCTACTGTTAGGTTGTGTGTTTTCAAAATATGACTATTCCATCATTTAATATATCTCCTGCCTACATGTAAGAGTGTCAATATACAATTCTGGAGACTTTCTATGATAAAGGAGGTTGTTTACCCTGTTGGTTCTAATAGTTGACACCACTTTGGTATACATAGGCCACCATTTGATCCTTTTGAGATCACATTTCATGTGCAGGCAGGTAATTGATGGTAAGTGTTTACAAGTTCCTTTATTGTTTGGTGTAATTCAAGGAGAGTCTTTGCTTCTGTGCCTGCCTTTTTCAGTTTGAATGTCCGTTTGGGAACCGGGTTTATGACAGAGTATTTCAGCCTATTGTGTGGGCTTGAGTGGAAAATTGTCTAGCTTCTTAGCCCACTCTGATAGGACCACATTTATTTTGCTGATTTCTGTATCTATGAGGATCAAAGTTCAATCCGAGGTAAGTCTCACTGTCAGCTGGATGTATGACATGAACGTTTTTGGTTTTCAAATTGCTGTGGTTTCTAATTATTCACATGGATGTTGTCTTTGTGGTTATTTGAACAAACCCATGTGTCTTTTTGACATTTAGTTTTAGGCCTTTTGTTTTTTTCTACATTTTTCAATGAGCTTCTGGTTAGTACTCGTGCCTTCCTATGTGTTACCGAGCGCTGCTATGTCGCCTGTAAGGGCTAGAGCAGTGATTCGTTCAATAAGTCCATCTGCGCCACATTTAAAGCTCCTGTCATTTTTCGGAAGATCACATATATGAGGATCTACTGTGATATTAACCTGTTGGCTGCGTCGCACGTTCAGCTCCAGTGATGAACGTTCGAAAAACGGGTGGGGCAGCGTCGGCCAACGGACGTGTGCAGCACTACCAAGGTAGTGCACGCAACGACCGTTGGCTGATGGCAGCAGCCAACGGGTTAAATAAAAGTGGTGAAAATGCGTCACCTTGTTTAACCCCCGACTTCATTATTATTTCTGGTGTCAAGTTTCTGCTTTTTCTCTTGAAAAACATAGATGAACCTGCGTGTAAGTCTTTGTTGGACCTGGCCCTCTTGGCAGGGTCATCCCTAAACTTTTTGCCTTCCTCCAATACTCTCTCTGACCTATTTTTGTTGGTTTAATGACTCTGGGCACTTTACCACTGCTGACCAGTGCTAAAGTGCATATGCTCTCCCTGTTGAAAAGTGTACATGTGATTGATGTCCATGATTGGTTCATTGGATTTACTGTTAGTCCCCAGTAAAGGGCACCAGGAGTGCCAGGGCTTGTAAATGCCAATACCGCTAGTGGGCCTGCAGCACTGGTTGCGCCCCCCACAGAAGCAGCCTTAAAAATGTGTCTAGGGTCTGCCATTGCAGAACCTGCGTGCAGTCTGGTACTGTCATGCTGGCTGGGCAAGTGCACACATTTGCCGGCCCCTAAACCTTCCCTTAACTTCATGTTAGTCACCCCTATGGTAGGCCTGAGGGCAGGGTGCATTGTAAGTATAAGGTAGGACATGCCCTGATGTGTGTGGCATGTTCTAAATAGTGAATTACTGCCAAATTCGTTTTTCACTATTGTAAGGCTACCAGTTCCCTTTTAGGCCAGATGGGCTGCTGGAATTATTACACTCTATAATCCCAGCAGGCTCAGGGAACATGGTAGAAATTAATGTTTAGTATGCCTGAACTCAGAATAATAAAATACTTCTTTTAGTAAAGTTTATTTTAATATCCTGTGTTTGCAAATGCTACTTTTAGAAAGCTAGCATTTGCTTGTCTAACCATTTCAGCCCGCCTCTGCTTTTGTGTGTATCTGACTGTCTGAGTTGTGTGAGTGACAGGGCTGGGAGTTGACAGGTGGTGAATAGCAGGATGACACCTTAGTGGGGGGTGGGAGTTTCCCTGAATGATGCATCAGGCTGTGCTCTGCCTCCACAATGCTGGCTCCGCCCTCCTGGGGAGCGACTGATGACTCAGCCTGCACCTGGCCCAGGAAGGACCCTGTCCACACAATGCTGGCTCCGCCCTCCTGGGGAGCGGCTGATGTGCCTGCCCTCACACTAAATGCAGAAGCAGAAGTACCCACCACAAGTGCTCAGGGACTGAGAGCAGTTATGCAAAGGCCCCCCTGGCCTGTAAGAACAAAAGAAACTGGGTATAAAAGTAGGAGCCCTGCTCCTTGTAAATTAGATCCTGTTTGCGCTACAGAAGAAACTCTGCCCGAAGAGAAGGACCTGGAAGGACTACAAGAGGAGTGCTGTCTCTGGCCTGTGTCTGGTGCCTTGCTGCAGAAGGAGAGTAAAAGAAGAGACTACAAGAGACTTTTGCTTTTATTTGAACTTTGTGCCAAACTCTGCTGAAAGATCTCCAAGGGCTTGCTGTTGAACTTGCCCCCTGACCAGCGCCCCAGGAACAGTGGGCGCTACCCCTCTGAAGAAAGCTGCTGTGTGTGCTGCTTATCGCTGCAGCGCTGATTGAGGAGTCTGAGAGCGTTGTGCGTCTCTGCCACGCTCCCCGTGATCCAGGACATCGATATCCCCCCCGAGCACCGTGACAGGGGCCCAACGTGGACAGCAAGAGCAACGTGAGGCCCAGCCGCCGCTGGCCCAAACACCGTGACTGCATCTGCCTGTGAGCCCCGAGAGCAACGTGAAGGAGGACCCGTCCGGTCCAAGCACCCGAGTTGGCTGCGCTTTGCGCCGTAGACCCCTCTGCAACGACGGACTGCCGCCCTGTGATCACCCCCCTCTGATCGGCATCCTGCCCGACAAGCTCAGTTGTGAGTGCACAGCTGCCATCGGCACTTTGGCTGGGTACGTCCCGCACTTGGGGACCGTACTGCCACTTGCCGCCACCTCACAGCCGCCGCCTTCAGGGTAGGAGCGAACCCCAAAAGAAAGGACCCTGCCGCCACTAATCACCGCCACCCCGGGTGACCCGTGACCTGCCCAGCTGAGAGCCGCAGCTCGCCGCGACCCCAGGGAAGCAACGCGACGTGGGACAGGCCCCCCTTTCAGCCGTCCGCTCCCCAAGACTCAAGGTACTGTGCGCTGCTCAAAAGACCTGTGTGCCTCGCTGGAGCCGGAGTGTGTGCGCTGAGAGTTGTGCGCTTCACACCCCCTCCTACGCTCGAGGCGCACCGGGCCCTGAGCCCTGCCTCTGCTCCCTGGCCCTTGCCCTTGTCTGGGCTGCATCGCACCCTGACCAGTGGGGGAACGTCCTAAGAAAAGTGCGCCTCCGCTCCACGGCAGTACGCCTCGCACCGCCGGTTCGCAAGGACCGCACTGTACGCCGCTCACGCGTGATGCGTGAGGCTTAGGGGGGGGCCGCGCAGGAAAACCGAACGGAGCGCACAGGAGCGCCGCAAAGCGCCCAGAAGCGCTAGAAGGCACATTATCTTACAGAAATTGGGCAGAAGGCCCAAAACATTGTATTTTGAAGAACTGTGACATTATTAAGAGTAACTGGAACCTTGCTTTTTCAAAGTATTCAAGACTGTATTTACAAGCCTACTTCTAAACAATATATAAAGAGAATATATTTTTTACAAATACAGTCTGGTGTCATTGTGTGGTGGGTTGGTTGTGATGGTATGATATTGCAAATGTTTAACCCTATGTGCCCCAGAGATTAGCCTAGACTGCTTGCGCCACACTACCTAGAGGGTAAGCAGAGGTTGTTCTTAAAGGTAACCCTTAGCCCTGACGTGGAAGAGAGGGTCCCTGCTTGTCGCCAGTGCTGCACTGCGCCAACCAGAGACTCCCCTTTCCAACATTGGACGCAGCGGTGAGGATCGCGAATTTACATTTGCAGTGTTCATACATTAACTATTGACCATTGCACAGTGATGACAGTCCAGTAACTTAAGCCACAGACTCTTTTTTGATTTATGATTTGCGAGAAGAGATCTCCATATGTTTTCGAAGTCATGCCTGTGTCAGTGAAAATGGAAAAGGCAGCATCCATTTCTTCTATTGACTGTGATTGGGAGAAACTAGAAAACTACCCCAGGAAACAGCTCAAGAGCTTCTGCAAAAATTTGAACATTTCCATGACCGGACTCTCCAGAAGGGAGCAGTTCCAAAAGGCGCTGAGAGCCTGGGTCAAGGCAAGGAATGCCCCTGGAAAGGATTTGGAATTTGAGGATGCAGAACAGCAGCTGGAGGGACCCCTGACTACAGAGTGTAGGGGTGCAACCTCCCCATTGGGTAGCAGTGTTTCTGGCCGAGGTCTGTCGCCAGAGGAGCTGGCGGACAGACAGGCAACCCGAGATCATGAATTGAAGTTGGCAGAGCTGGAAATAAATGGGCAACTGGAGCTAGAAACCAAGAAGTTGGCCCTGGAAGAAATGAAAATACAGCTTGCCCGTGACTTAAGATTGAGGGAACTTGACATGGAGCTCGAGGGGCTTGAGGCCAGGAGGGCTTCAGCCCAGCAACAAGAAATGTATGTAGCTCAGAGATTGAGCTTTGCTGAGTTGGAGGTGGAGTCCAGCTCAGATGGTGGCAGCAACATCCAGGTATCTAGTGCTGACAGCATAGCGCACGCACCTAGAGGTATGGCACCTGACTTGGAGGGGGTTAACATACACCAGGAGGTTCAAGGGCATGAGGTAGCTCCAGTAGTGCGCAGCGTCCCTGAAGGGAATAGGGTGGCTGGCGTAGGAGTTCATGGTCCTAGTGGTGGGAGGGATTCCCCCATGGTTGAGGTCCTGGTGGGTAAGTGTAAGGACCGCCCAGAAGAGTGTGGGTTGTGTGACAGAGACAGTTCGCTACTGTGTGGCCAGTCTCAGAAGGATGGTGTGGAGTATGTGTGTGAGGCGCTGGATGGTGAGGTGAAGGATAGTTTGGTTAACCCTGCTAGGGGGCTGTGTAATCCAATTGTGGGAGAGCATACTTTAAGTCCCAGTTTTCCAGAGCTATGCCAACACCTGTTTGAGAGTGAGTTTTCTGACCCCAGGGAGCTCACATTGGAGGCAGACCTTGTGGTGGATTCCAGAGGGTCTGGAGAGGCATTGGGGTGTGATCCTGTGGGAAGTGGCTCAGGTATCTTCCAGCCCAGAGTGGTGGAAGTGGCGGAGAGTAGCCCAGCTAGGTCCTGTAGTAGTGAGAGGGGTGTAGGGCCTCACGTCCTGTCCTTAAGGAGAAGGAGTGAGAATGGGTGTTGTCCCGGTAGTGCCCAACCTCAGTCTCAGAGCCTGGATGGTTCTTTAAGGGAACACCAGGTGGGGAGCCTAGGCTGTCCGGATGGGTCACCCGCTGAGGGGGATCCCCCAGTGGCTAGAGAACGTGGAGGCTCTGTAAACAGAGCTCCAGTAGTTCTGGTGACTGGCAGTACCGCTCCAGCTGGGAGGGTGCAGAAGTCCAGAAGGAGGGGCGAGAGGGGGAAAGAGTCCCCAGTGGAAGAACCAGTGGGTCAGGGGCCAGCCAGCAGGGCTGCGTCCCCAGTGAATGACCATGGGGACACCACTTCTGTCCTGGGGGATCTTCCCGCACTGTCAGATGGACAGGGGTTGGGAGATCTGCGCCAGGCAGACTGTCGCACGACACATGAGTTATGTGCTACCCTCAGGGGGGGCAGGCGTGCTCCCCGGGAAGTCCTGGTGCGCCAGGCAAGTGTTCAACTGCAGGGTTGGGTCCCTGAGTTGGAGAGTCAGGTTCAGGTGTTGTCTGACCTGGAGGGTGGGACCACTGTAATCAGTGTCCTGACCCATGACACTTCTAGGGGTACCACTCAAGTTGGGAGCGGGCAGTACTCTGGAAGGGGGTGCAGAGGGAGGGAGTCCTCGCCTCTGACCCCGGGTCAACTTGAGGGTTTAGACCCTAGGTTTAAGGGCCAGGTGCAGGGTGTCCCCCCTGACCTGGTGCCCCAGTTGCAGGATAGCACCCCTGAACTGGTGGGCGAATTGTGCAGGTCACCTGCCCCAGGTGCCCTGACAATTCTGGAAGGGGGTACCACTCCAAGTGGGAGGGTACAGAGCCCCAAGGAGGAGGACCGGGTGTGGGAGAGGCCACCCCAGTCTTTGGTACAGCCGCCAGGTACAGACCTGGGACTGGTGGGTCAGGGCCAGGATGTCATACCTGACCTGACAGGAGGGAGAATGGACAAAGGGTGCCAAGCACCTGGGGTTACTGCCCCCCACTCTTTAAGGCCACAGAGGTTTGAGAGCCCTGAGAGGCGTAAGGCTTGGGTCTCATTCCTGACTACTGTCAGTGGCCACTGTGACATTTTTCTGTCTGCCTGTTGGGACACACCTGTGAGCGAATTAAGGTTCAAGGCTGCACAGGTGGTGTCCACAGGTGTAGAGAAGGGTTTCCCATGGATTGGCTTTGTGGACCCTGAGAGCATACCCAGAGGAATTGAAAAAGGATCCGTAAGGCGTAGAACTGGAGTCTGCCCCTGCAGTTGCGGGCCAGGTCCTTGTTCTATCGCCCAAAGCAGTGAAGACCATCAAGGTAGTGATTGGTTTACCCTGCGTTTTGGCTGGAAGGGGGTTGTGTTGGACCTGGCCCTCTTGGCAGGGTCATCCCTAAACTTTTTGCCTTCCTCCAATACTCTCTCTGACCTATTTTTGTTGGTTTAATGACTCTGGGCACTTTACCACTGCTGACCAGTGCTAAAGTGCATATGCTCTCCCTGTTGAAAAGTGTACATGTGATTGATGTCCATGATTGGTTCATTTGATTTACTGTTAGTCCCCAGTAAAGGGCACCAGGAGTGCCAGGGCTTGTAAATGCCAACACTGCTAGTGGGCCTGCAGCGCTGGTTGCGCCCCCCACAGAAGCAGCCTTAAAAATGTGTCTAGGGTCTGCCATTGCAGAACCTGCGTGCAGTCTGGTACTGTCATGCTGGCTGGGCAAGTGCACACATTTGCCAGCCCCTAAACCTTCCCTTAACTTCATGTTAGTCACCCCTATGGTAGGCCTGGGGGCAGGGTGCATTGTAAGTATAAGGTAGGACATGCCCTGATGTGTGTGGCATGTTCTAAATAGTGAATTACTGCCAAATTCGTTTTTCACTATTGTAAGGCTACCAGTTCCCTTTTAGGCCAGATGGGCTGCTGGAATTATTACACTCTATAATCCCAGCAGGCTCAGGGAACATGGTAGAAATTAATGTTTAGTATGCCTGAACTCAGAATAATAAAATACTTCTTTTAGTAAAGTTTATTTTAATATCCTGTGTTTGCAAATGCTACTTTTAGAAAGCTAGCATTTGCTTGTCTAACCATTTCAGCCCGCCTCTGCTTTTGTGTGTATCTGACTGTCTGAGTTGTGTGAGTGACAGGGCTGGGAGTTGACAGGTGGTGAATAGCAGGATGACACCTTAGTGGGGGGTGGGAGTTTCCCTGAATGATGCATCAGGCTGTGCTCTGCCTCCACAATGCTGGCTCCGCCCTCCTGGGGAGCGACTGATGACTCAGCCTGCACCTTGCCCAGGAAGGACCGAAGCTTGTCAACAAAGTGCTCCTGGCTGCCCCTGTCCACACAATGCTGGCTCCGCCCTCCTGGGGAGCGGCTGATGTGCCTGCCCTCACACTGAATGCAGAAGCAGAAGTACCCACCACAAGTGCTCAGGGACTGAGAGCAGTTATGCAAAGGCCCCCCTGGCCTGTAAGAACAAAAGAAACTGGGTATAAAAGTAGGAGCCCTGCTCCTTGTAAATTAGATCCTGTTTGCGCTACAGAAGAAACTCTGCCCTAAGAGAAGGACCTGGAAGGACTACAAGGAGGAGTGCTGTCTCTGGCCTGTGTCTGGTGCCTTGCTGCAGAAGGAGAGGAAAAGAAGAGACTACAAGAGACTTTTGCTTTTATTTGAACTTTGTGCCAAACTCTGCTGAAAGATCTCCAAGGGCTTGCTGTTGAACTTGCCCCCTGACCAGCGCCCCAGGAACAGTGGGCGCTACCCCTCTGAAGAAAGCTGCTGTGTGTGCTGCTTATCGCTGCAGCGCTGATTGAGGAGTCTGAGAGCGTTGTGCGTCTCTGCCACGCTCCCCGTGATCCAGGACATCGATATCCCCCCCGAGCACCGTGACAGGGGCCCAACGTGGACAGCAAGAGCAACGTGAGGCCCAGCCGCCGCTGGCCCAAACACCGTGACTGCATCTGCCTGTGAGCCCCGAGAGCAACGTGAAGGAGGACCCGTCCGGTCCAAGCACCAGAGTTGGCTGCGCTTTGCGCCGTAGACCCCTCTGCAACGACGGACTGCCGCCCTGTGATCACCCCCCTCTGATCGGCATCCTGCCCGACAAGCTCAGTTGTGAGTGCACAGCTGCCATCGGCACTTTGGCTGGGTACGTCCCGCACTTGGGGACCGTACTGCCACTTGCCGCCACCTCACAGCCGCCGCCTTCAGGGTAGGAGCGAACCCCAAAAGAAAGGACCCTGCCGCCACTAATCACCGCCGCCCCGGGTGACCCGTGACCTGCCCAGCTGAGAGGCGCAGCTCGCCGCGACCCCAGGGAAGCAACGCGACGTGGGACAGGCCCCCCTTTCAGCTGTCCGCTCCCCAAGACTCAAGGTACTGTGCGCTGCTCAAAAGACCTGTGTGCCTCGCTGGAGCCGGAGGGTGTGCGCTGAGAGTTGTGCGCTTCACACCCCCTCCTACGCTCGAGGCGCACCGTGCCCTGAGCCCTGCCTCTGCTCCCTGGCCCTTGCCCTTGTCTGGGCTGCATCGCACCCTGACCAGTGGGGGAACGTCCTAAGAACAGTGCACCTCCGCTCCACGGCAGTACGCCTCGCACCGCCGGTTCGCAAGGACCGCACTGTACGCCGCTCACGCGTGATGCGTGAGGCTTGGGGGGGGGCCGCGCAGGAAAACCGAACGGAGCGCACAGGAGCGCCGCAAAGCGCCCAGAAGCGCTAGAAGGCACATTATCTTACAGAAATTGGGCAGAAGGCCCAAAACATTGTATTTTGAAGAACTGTGACATTATTAAGAGTAACTGGAACCTTGCTTTTTCAAAGTATTCAAGACTGTATTTACAAGCCTACTTCTAAACAATATATAAAGAGAATATATTTTTTACAAATACAGTCTGATGTCATTGTGTGGTGGGTTGGTTGTGATGGTATGATATTGCAAATGTTTAACCCTATGTGCCCCAGAGATTAGCCTAGACTGCTTGCGCCACACTACCTAGAGGGTAAGCAGAGGTTGTTCTTAAAGGTAACCCTTAGCCCTGACGTGGAAGAGAGGGTCCCTGCTTGTCGCCAGTGCTGCACTGCGCCAACCAGAGACTCCCCTTTCCAACAGTCTTTTACCAGATCTCACTATTCGACAGAACTCTATCAGGTAGACGCATCAAGCATTTTTGCGAGCGCAAACGGTGCGAATCGCAAAATTCGGCCGTTTGCGCCCGCAAAAATGGCATTTGAGATGCATCAAGGGTTCATGCACTCGCAATTTAAGAATTCGCAGATAATTGCGAGTTCTCAAATTGCGATTGCATTTAAGGAATCGCAATTTGCGATTCCTTAAATGCAATGCATGAACCATTCCAAGATTGCGAATTCGCAATCTGGAGTCGCTTTTTACCGCGAATTCAAGCTACGTGGTAAATAGCAAAAACTTAGAATTTATGCACTTTAGTGCATTTTTCTAAGTTGTATATTACGCACACACATGTCCTTGGGACATGTGTGTGCGCAACACCAGTGAACATTACCATTTCAGGGGTGCAACAGGGTGTCTTTCGACACCCTGGCACCCTTGAAATTGCGGCACATTTGCGATTCGTTAATTGCTAATCGCAAATAAGGAATGACTCCCCATTCATTCCTATGTGCCTTTAGGCCCATAGGAATGAATGGGAAAGCCATTCCTTATTTGCGATTAGCAATTAGCGAATCGCAAATAAGGAATCAGTAGGAATTGCAAATAACATTGCGATTCCTACGTGCATCCCGTTTTGCGAGTCTTTAATAGCGAATCCTTAAAATTCGCTATTAAGGACTCGCAAAACATAACTTTGATGCATCTGGGGGTTTGCTTCTCAAGGCTCCATATGATGTGATAATAGCCGATAGAGTCGAATGCTTTTGAAATGTTTCTGAATACCTGCAAGAGAGAGTCTATTCTTCTGTGTCTATTTCCCTTTTGATTATTTTCTCCAAGAGTGTCAGGTTCTTAAGACATTCTCTCACCTTCATCAAGTGTTTCTGTCGTTTATTCAAATATGCAAACCAAGTGAGTCTTTTTGCCAAGACTTTTGTTCATGGATGCTGTACCTATTGTAATTGGTGTCCAGTTGCTTATTTTATAGACTTTGTTTATGGGCGCGCTCTTGGGAATTTATATTGCTTTTTTCTTTTTTCGATGCACTCTGGGACTGTTTTCATTTCTAACCAGGTTGTTAGAATTCTGGGCAGGAATTCTGCTTCTTTCTTATGTACATTTTACATATCATTTAAATCGACATTCTCAGGCCTCACTGCTGTGTTTAAGATGGCTTCTTCAAATGCCTTTGTTATTTCAATAACTGCAATTTCGTTATATAGAAGTTCTCCGTCCCATTTCTCTGGGATTTGGTCAAAGGGGCGAATTTGGGATTTTTCTTATTTTATTTTTCAATAAATTCATGTTACACTTATACTTGTCATCTGCGTCGATTTGATATTTGGCATTTTCTGCCCTATCAAGGTTTATTCTGGCAAGTTTCGTTTTTGTCTTTCTTGAAAATTGTCTAATATTCGTTAAAGTTGCCCTTTGATTTTACATATCTTTCCTTTTGATTTTTATTGAGCCTTCCATTTTTCTTATTTTTGGGCTCCAAAATTTTTATTATTTTCTTGAATAGTATTTATGAGCTCACCGCCTCTTTCTTGTTGTTCCATTGTGTTCTTGGGTGACTGACTTTGGATGGAAGTCACTGGGAATTATCACACCATATATCGCAACTCCTTCCTTCAAGCCCATACCAGCTTTGCGATGTAGTGGATTTGAGGGGCATATTATCAAGGTACGGCTTTAAAATTATCGCTGCTTTAGCGGCATGAAAGTTAACATGCGCTTCTACGGGAATTCACAAGGGCATATTATCAAGCCCATTATCGCTGTTTCAGATGCAGTTTCCTGCCGCTAAAGCGGCAATAATTTTAACACCGTTCCTTGATAATATGCCCCTTGATTTTTAGAGCAGTTACTCTCGTCTTATATTCTGTCATCCGGATCACGAATGTTTGAGCTTTAAGGCGTTCATTTTCAATGTACGAAGTCTTTTCACCATTCTTTTATTGTTGTTTCATTATTCGAATCACTTTCATTATTGGTAGATGCTTGATGCTTATCAATTTCCTGTTTTTTGTTATTTTCTCCTAGATCTTTTCCTGCAATCTGGTTGCTGTTTTTTTAAATATACAACCAATAGAATTTTATTGTTTTGTTTTATTTTCATAGCAATATCCCCTCTTTTGACCATAATTTCAGTGTTTTGGTGATTGACAGAGCCGAGAGTCATGCATGGTTTTGTGCTTTGAGTGTACACGTCTTGCAAGCTGTCAAACTTCAACTTTTGTTACAAATCTCAAGTCACAAACGCTACATAGGAATTGTAGCTCTCTCTTAATTTTTCTACCTATACATGATGCATAATGAGAATCAGTGTTCTGGAACTTGGCTTGTGTGCCACTTTTCAACGAGTATTGCTTTTAGGAACAATCCTGTGTGACTGCTAGAGACAAATTTTTTAAGTGCATTGAAAGTTCTCAGTATGTCTCCACATAGATTGCAATTTTACCTGTCGTGGTTTTTCCAGAAGGTGACTATTTTGGTAAAGTTAGATTTCTTTATTAGGTTCCTCAGCGACCTCATAAATGCCTGGCAGACTTTAAAGTCCAACCACCACCCCAAGCCCACATGCAATAAAGCACAGACACCCCAACACGACCCCCGCCACCCTGCACTCACAGCCACACCTAGAACCCACACGGACAACAGAACCACAACAAGGCAACCCAACAATACGAGACTCTTCCCCCCCAGGTCTAACATACCCGCCCGGCCCCGGTATCTCTCAGACTTAGAGACTGGGCAGAGACTCTCCCTGCTGGAAACCCAGATAGCAAGTATAATCCAGGGTTTTATCGAAATCCTATCCAACCGCGCCGCGCCCCATCAGCCTCTGCGTATCCGCTCCTTCCCCACCCACACACAACGAAGGCCTTCCAAGGCTCCCCACCAGAGATGGATCTCGACCCCCTCTCCAATCAGACACAGAGACCCCAAAGAACTAGAGATGCAATGTCTGAGAGTGAAGCGACAGCTCTCGCCTCCTCGTACAACAATCCTATTACTGTCACCCTCCAATCCAAAATCCAGGTGATCACTAGACTAGGAAGAGACCAGGCACCTCCGAAATCCCCCAGACTCCTGGCCACCCGCACTATCATCCCCACGTCCCCCCGAATGAAGAAACCCAAAACAGAGACGACCCCCACCAACTGCATGCTCATAAACTGCAGATCAGCCACCAAGCATGCCACAGAGCTGGCAGAATCCATCCTCACTCGCGACATAGACATAGCATTCATCACCGAAACTTGGGTAAATGATTCCTCCCTACCACTCCTGGACACTCTCGTCCCCCCAGGCTTTGCAATCACCAACAAAGATAGAAAAGACCAAAGAGGAGGAGGCTTAGCAATCATCCACGGGGACGTTTCAGTGACGGAAGCAGACTGCTTCAACTATAACACCTTTGAATGCCTAACCGTCAACATCAAAATTAGCAACAACAAAACACTAATCTGCCACCTCATCTACCACCCCCAGGCAACTCCACACATTCACTGAACACCTGTCTGACCTGATTGCCCACTGATGTCTCCGAGATGTGAATAACTTAGGGGCATATTATCAAGAATGGGCGTTACATTATCGCCGCTTTTATCGGCAGGAAACTGCCGATAAAGCGGCGATAATGGGCTTGATAATATGCTCTATGAATTCCAATCGAAGCCCATGTTAGACGTAAAGACATCTAACATGGGCTTCGATTGGAATTCATAGAGCATATTATCAAGCCCATTATCGCCGCTTTATCGGCAGTTTCCTGCCGATAAAAGCGGCGATAATGTAACGCCCATTCTTGATAATATGCCCCTTAATTCTGGGCGACCTCAACCTACACTGGAATGAAGAAAACAACCTGCTAATCCAGAACCTGAATGAGCTGCTACATAAAAACTACCTTACCCAGCACTGCACAGAGGAAACTCTCAACAAAGGAGCAATCCTAGATGCCATTATCGCAAAACGCGATACAGTCACGATAAACCACACCCTGCCCGTGGATTGATCAGATCATCACTTAATCCTCTTCCACCTCATTCAACCGATCACTTTCCAACCCCTCACCAAAGACCACTCTGAATGGACCAGAAGCTTCACTCAGATCAACATGACTGACCTAGAGGAAAGGGTTAACTCCCTCCTCACTACTTCTGCGGATGACCTATTCACTAAAGAACTCACTGCCCACTACAACACTACCTTGACATCCATTCTAGACCAAGTAGGCACCCCGAAACTAAAAAAAAAAAACAGGCACATCCCATCGAGATCCTGGTTCAACACGGACATTAACAACGAAAGGAGTTAGCCTGGAGCTACAGAAAGGCTATGGAGACACAACTCCTCCACAAGCCTACTCAAACAACTCAATGCAGCTCGAAGGAAGTACAAATAACACATCTGTAGCGAAAAATCCACCTTTTTCTGCTCTGCCCTGGCCAACGCAGAAAATAGACCCAACAAACTGTTTAAAATCATCAAGTAACAAACCTCCAAGCCCTCCAAATCCTCTATGTAGGACTCCAAGAAATTGTGTGAAAACTTCACCAACTTCTTCGAAGAAAAAGTCACCAAGATTGAGCTCTCACTAGACATCAACATCAAACCCACCTGCAAAAGCCTGCCCCCAGTGACAATGGAAAACACGTGCTTGCACCCCACGAAAACATGGAAGTCCTTCAACCCCATCCCTGAATCCGAGATCCTCAAGCTAATCTCCACCTCCAAACCCGCCTCTCACGTCCTTGACCCTATACCCACCCAATTGACCAAAAACCTAAAACTCTCCATAGCCCCATTCTGGTGCAGGATCATTAACAGCTCCCTGAGAACCGGCATCATACCTGAATGCCTCAAAGTTGGCCAAGTCACGCCACTACAAAAAAAAACAGGCCTTGACTGCAAGGACCGGAATAACTTCAGACCCGTCTCCAAACACGCCCTCCTATCCAAAATCCTCGAAAAATGCATCCTCTCTCAACTGACTCAGCACATGGACAACATCAACCTTCTTGATCCCCACCAATCGGGTTTCAGAACAGGCTACAGCACCAAGACTGCGATCCTCAACATCACAGACTATATCCACAAATCCCTCGATACCGATCAATGCTGCCTACTCATTCTCCTGGACCTATCGGCAGCCTTTGACACGGTCGATCACCAACTACTCATCAAGGCCCTACAAGAAAGGGTAGGTGCTGATGAGGTGGTCCTACGCTGGTTCTCCTCCTTCTTACACAACCGTTTGCAAAGGATAACAATCAAAAACTTTACCTCCGACCTACACCCCGTCAACAGGGGCGTACCCCAAGTTTCAGCGCTCTCACCACAATTGTTCAAAGTATACATGGAACCCCTCACCACCATACTCAAAAATGCCATCATCCCTATATGCAGATGACACCCAGATCTATCTCGAAACCTCCTCCTTAGATGACATCCTCAGACTAAATGACACTCTAAAAGAAATCCAACATTGGCTGTCTCTAAATCACCTAAAACTCAATCAAGACAAAACTGAGACCCTCCTCATCTCCAACAAAGAAGAGAACCCTCGAACTGCAGAATGACTTAAAGCGATGGATGCTCTCAACTGTGATCTTACTCTGGCAAACTCCGGAAAATCACCAGGAAACACCCTAGACCCAAAACTCGACATGGCCAATCACATAAAAAACTCTGCAAAGAGTGCCTTCCTCAATCTGAAGCTACTCAACATAATTAAACCATTGATCCCAACCAAAGATCTCAAACAAGCCACCCAAGCACTGGTACGATCCAGACTCGACTATGGGAACGCAACCCTCACTGGTACAACAAAATATCACCTAGCTGTCCTCAAAACAACCCTCAACGCAGCAGCCAGAATGGTCACTGGAATCAGGAAATACGATCACATTTCACCAGCACTCAGAGAACTAAAATGGCTCCAAGGTGAACAGCGAGCTAACTTCAAAACTGCCTTCCTCACGTACAAAGCCCTATACACAGGAAAACCGGACTATCTGGCCGCCAAACTCAAGAGGGCTGATCAGACAAGAAACCTCAGGGGCTCCAACACCTTCTTCTCATCCCTATGAAAACACACAAAGAAAAAAACGCTGCAAGGTCGTTCGCCGGAAACGTGCCAAAAATCTGGAACTCCATCCCAGCAGATATCAGAACGATCTCGTCCTTCACAAAATTAAAAAAACACCTAAAAGTCCTCTTCCTCAACCGCTTTCTCCCAAATGGATAGCCACCGCCTTAACGCAAACACCGACTCCGTTGCTCTCTGACTCCGTATCACAAAGACCACGTACGTTCAACTCAAGGCAATATGCAATCAAAGAGGTTACCTCAGGACTCACCACTACCTAAATACTGCACAACATACTTGGACTTCCGAACCGCGATGTATAACACTGCTCTATTATCTATCTCTTGCGAAAAACTGTTGTAAAGCGCTCCGATACCCCCGGGTCCGGCCAGCGCTATATAAAACTCCTTAAATAAATAAAATAAATAAAGTCTGGATGCATTTGTTACCCTCTTTACCAATACAAATTTAAGACTGCACTGAGATCAATAATTTCCTCATTATCGATTGGCATGGAGGGTGAACACTGATAGAGAGAGATTTATTTTGATGTTCTCAATTGTGATGTTGGAGCTCAGCGTAAAGTTCATAAAATTGGTAAGGAGATAATTCCTCCAAAACGGGGACACTTTCCAAGGCTTGGGCCCATCCCTCACGGTGAATCTATTCCAGTGCATCCTGCCCTTCACAAAGAAAAGAGAACTCTTCCAGGGGATCTTACTGGCTCCTCCAACAATGTTTGCGTTATTGCACTAGACATTGCAATGGTGCCTGTCTCTGTCACCTCAGGTTCGGGAGCTGAACCTGACTCCCTTTCAATCGGCTGAGGGCAACAGAAGCCACCGCTGTCATGGTCCGGTCCGGTAGCGTAGCTTACTGTGTGCCTGAGGGAGGGCTGCGGGTCCGTTTCCTTGGACAGCATGGTATGCCTGACTTCCGGTCCGGAGGGGTTAGCAGTCTAGCTACTCTCCAGACGCGGACATGATCACAAGCACTTCCGGGGGAAACCACATAAGGACCATGGTTTCCGCCCGCTCTGTGCTTCGAATTCCGGAACCAGCGGTACGCTTACCGCATGAACCTAATTCCTGTAAACGGCTTCCCCGCTACATGCCGTATCTCGTTGCCTTCTACGCTGTTCGCACTGACCCTTGACGGCCGCGACGCGCTGGGAGCGTCCCTACCTGTTTGCCGGTAAGGAAAAAGAGACGCTTATTTCTTCGTGCTTGACACGTGCTGGGAGCGTCCTTGCCTTTGTCTCGCAAACATTTCTTTATTTTGAATTGCCTTAATGCGCCAGAAGCGCATTTGCTGATTTTGGTTATCTACACTAAAGCACCCTTGCTGGTTTTTGTTACCTAACAGTGGATCCCCCACAGTTGGATTATCCCTTCATCACGCTGGAGCACTGTTACCTGAGGACAACCTCTACAGCTGTCAGGTATACCCAGTGGGTCCCCAACCTGAGAGAGGTTCCCTACAAGCAGTCAAGACCATCTCACGTCCTCTTGCTCCTTCTCCGTGCCCATCATCATCCTAACCTGTGTACAAGTCAGTTTGGGGGTAAGGTGGGTTCGGTGGTGGTGGCTCATGTCGTCTCTGCAAGAATACTTCACAGATCACAGGTAAGATTTGTGAGGTCCAGGACAGAATTCGAAGCCCACGTAATACTTCTTGCCCGGACGACAAGGGCGACCCCGAAGTTACCCTACAGGACATAGCAGCCTTATTAGCTGGGATACAGGCAGAAAACCTTAGCCTAAGGCAGGCCATGGTGGTCCTGCAAGGTCAGGTGGCAGCTGGTGCTGCCAACCCATGGGCAAGGCCTTCCACTACCCGAGTCAGGCAGGAAGGATTGATCCGCCCACCTGCATTCACCTTTGATGGTGCGTCCACCTCTGTTCCACCTGATAGCACCATTCAAGTGATAGCACCGCACCCCGTCCAGCTGGCACCACCCGAACACTTTTATGGTGAAAGCACCAAGTACAGCGTCTTCCTGCACCAATGCCATCTCCATTTCATGGCCCAAGCGGCGGCCTTTCCTGATGACGCCTCCAAGGTTGCCTTTATACTCTCCTACATGGGAGGTGATGCCGCCCAATGGTCCATTTCGTTGGTGGACAACGACGATCCTATGCTGTATAACCTGCCGGTTTTCAAGGAAACTATGAGACGCATGTTTGCTCGTCATACCTTTGTTCAGGCTGCAGACAATGAACTACTCAATCTGAAGCAAGGGAACACCGACCTACTTCATTACATAACCACCTTCAGTAGGCTAGTCATCGAAGCACACTGGCCTGAATCCAAGAAAGTATAGGTGTTCTACAGGGGACTGCGCGACGAACTGAAGGATCTGATCGCACAAATGCCCGAACCTCCGGAGGACATCGGACCTTTCATCGATCTGGTAGTAAAAGTGAACTACTGACTACAGGAACGAAAGACCGAGAAGGCCAAAGGAAGTGACAATCGTTTTCTGGCGTACAAGGAAAGACCAAAAGAAGAACCCGTGACCTCGACCTTACACCAGAACCTATGCAGATAGGTGGGATTCGGGGGCCTCTGACCTCGGAAGAGAGGGAGAGGAGAAGAAAACAGAACCAGTGTTTGTACTGCAGCAAAAGCGGTCACTTCGTGAGAGAATGCCCAGTAAAACCGAGCCGAGCCAAAGGCAGGCGGCCTTTTGCACTACCCAATTCCCGAGGCACCAAGTCGGGAAATGAAGAAACCCAGTAGACAAGGTGGTTCAACTACTGGGTTGTTCCTTTGAAGAAACTGCGACCCCTGCCTTTATACGGGGCACTCAGCACCTGGGCGTGGAGGTTATCTTACGAGGACTGACCAGCCAGGTATGGTGTGTCACAGCGCTTCTGGACTCAGGAGCAACGGGCAACTTCCTTGATACACAATACATGAAGGGTCTGGGAATGAATGCCGTACAAAAAGCCAAACCTGAGACCATCAAGGCAGTGGATGGCACTGATCTCACCTCCGGCCTTATCTGATACCAAACCGAGGAAGTGGTCATGGCCTTTGAGAACCATCACTCGGAGCACATTTACTTTGATGTCATAGATGCGCCCCAATTTCGAGTAATCCTGGGTCTTCCATGGTTAGTATGCCACAATCCACGGATCGATTGGGCATCTGGTAGTATGTCTTTGGACTCGGAAGTGTGCACTTCTTCCTGTTACGCACAGCGGGAGTCCTTCAGAAAAACAACAATACGGTTTCATCCTCTGCCCTTGACCGGTACTGGATTAATATCTCATGGCACCGTACCGGACGACAACCTGGATCTTGCGGCAGTGTTCGACAAGAAAGGAGTCAACACCCTTCCTCCTCACCGCTCCTTTGACTGCAGGATAGACTTGATTCTGGGTTCCGCGCTTCCCTGCAGTCTAATTTATTCTCTCACGGAGAAAGAAAATGAACACCTCCGCTCATATCTGGATGAGTATTTACGCAATGGCTTCATAAGGCATTCCAGGTCACCGGTGTCCTCTCCTCTGTTTTTCGTGGCGAAGAAGGAGGGAGACTTGAGGACCTGCATAGACTTTAGGGCTATTAACGCCATTACCATAAAAAACAGGTACCCGCTTCCTCTGATATCCAACCTATTGGACCAAGTAAAGAACGCCGCCATTTACACTAAACTGGACTTGCGGGGGGCCTACCATCTTGTCAGAGTTCGTAAGGGTGACGAATGGAAGACCACGTTCCGAACCAAATATGGATTGTTCGAGTACCATGTCATGCCTTTCGGACTCTGCAATGCCCCCGCAGCATTCCAGTTCTTCATCGATGAAGTGCTCAGAGAATACATCGACCTGTACTGTCTCGTATAAATCGATGACATCCTGATTTACTCGCAGACCACAGCCGAACACATTCAACACGTCAGGACCATATTACGACAATTGGAACTACACGGTCTATACGTTAAAGTAGAGAAAAGCGTATTCCATGTCAAGGCTGTTGAGTTCTTAGGACATATCGTCACCCCCGCAGGCATCCAGATGGACAGCAAAAAGGTGGAAGCCATCACACAATGGCCATCCCCGACCACCGTAAAACAGGTCCAACGTTGTTTGGGTTTCTCGAACTACTACCGTCGTTTTATCACTGGTTTCTCCGGTATAGTGAGTCCCATCACCAAACTGCTACGAAAAGGTATCCGGTTCTGTTGGGATACCGCAGCGAAACATGCCTTCCAAGACCTCAAGAACAAGTTCACCACGGCTCCCATATTGATACACCCGGACTCCGAACAGCCATATATAGTAGAAGCGGATGCCTCACGTGATGCCTTGGGTGGGGTCCTCTCACAGAGAAATGCCGAAACGGGTTTACTACACCCAGTGGCCTACTATTCCAGGAAGCTGCAACCAGCTGAACGCAACTATGCCATATCGGACTGGGAACTTCTGGCCAAGACGGCATTCGAGGTTTGGCGCCATTACCTGAAAGACGCCAAACACCCGGTGACCATCTATACTGATCACCGGAACCTGCAGTTTCTCCACTCAGCCCGGGCTCTGACCGCCAGACAACTCCGTTGGACACTGTTCTTCAACGAGTACAACTTCATTATTACTTACCGTCCTGGCAGAGAAAGGGCCAAGGCAGATGCCTTGTCACGTCTGGAAGAGGATGACCAGAACAAGCCAGCTGCTGAACCTATTCCGATCATACCCGACGGTTGCTTTCAGGGTGTGGTGATGTCGTCCACTTTCCTCACCCAGTTACGGATGCAGCTCAGTCAAGCGGATCTTGTTACCCTGGTGGAGGCGCACGAAGGAGTGACAGTACGGAATGGCCTCTTGTATAAAGGGGAACGATACTACTTACCGTGGCCTGTCCATCAACAACAAGCCATGTACTGGTGTCATGATCATTCCCTATCTAACCACCCGGGATATCACAAAACCTTGGACTTGTTGCAAAGACACTTCTGGTGGCCTACCATGAATACAGACGTACAGTTATACGTGGCCCGTTGTGCGGTCTGTGCCCAGGCAAAGAATCTGCCAGGTTCTTCTGTGGGTCTGCTGCATCCCATTCCGGTGCCTCCTTGTGAGAAGTTGGCCTGATATATGATGTTTCCAATTCTGGAACCACCTTGTATCAGTCCAAATAACCCCTTATGGTGTCTGGTTGTAAGTCAACCTTGTAGACAAGCTATCTTAATGGTAGCATAGACTAAGTAGCCTTAAAGGCTTAACTCAAGATGTCGTGTTAAGCGAGTTGTTTTACCAATCACAGTCCTGTAATATCAAATGAAAGGACACCACACAAGTATATATTATAAAAATATATGTATTTATTACTCAAAGTAATCCCCAGTACTCTTTATGAATAAAGGGGCACAAGCGTTAAATCAAAAGCACAGTATAACATACAAAGTTGCACAATTATGGATGAGGGCGGGGGCCACTCAAACCATATACTAAAAAAATGGTATAAGAGATACCAATCGATCAGTGGTTAGGCCTAGGGCCTAGGGAATCGCTGGCAGCAGTCGGGACAAGCAATGCTGAAGTCGGGAAAAGCCCGCGGGATTCGGGTGCAGCGCTGAAAGCGTACGCATGCACCAATGTTAGTCAATGGTGCGTAAAAGTTACACAAAGAGAGTTTTAGGACACTTCCGTTGAACCTAGAAAGACAAAACTTTAGACACAGACCCTAGAGGTGTGTACCAGTGTGGGAACACCGGCGTTGCAATGTTACCTCACCCACAGGAAGCGGGTGCACAGGGTCGAAGTAGTGTCGGGTTTCGTCACGCTGGTTCTTGGTGCTTGAAGCTGAAGAGGCTGCAGGCGCTGTGAAGGAGAAGTGTCCGGTGGGATCCAAGGGTGGATCGAAGTCGAAAAGTACCTGAAAGCAGATGGGACAGAGTCTGGGTGACTCAGCAGTGACCAGGGTGGAACCAGGACGGAACCAGGCAATGTCGGGCGCAATCAGGTGGTTGTCAAGGAGCTTCTCTCCGCTGTCACATGGGCTCTGGGGCATCTGTGACGTCCAGGACTGGCAAGGGACCGGGCCAACGCGTTGAGCCAAAAGAAGCAGAAGGGCCCCACGCAGCACTCGTCAAGTGTAGAGGGGTGAACTTCGGTGCAAGAGTGGCTCAGGGTTGGGGCTTCTCAAACCCCGGTGTACAGCTTCGAGGGTCACTCGTGGGCTGCACGGTCAGCGTCTCATGGTCTTTCCAAGATGGCGTGCCCCGCGCTTCCGGTCACCTCCACGGGTCTCAGCTCTGCAGGGACTGTGGGTCGGGCTGTAAGAAGGCAGGCAAGCTTGATCTCGTTGATCTCTGTCGCTCGAGTTCCGGCGGGAACTGCAACAAAGCAGACGTCGAGGGCTGGATGGTGCCTGTTTGCACAGGGTGGTCACTCCTTGACCACAAGGGAGATTCTTCAGTCTTCTACGTTGAGTAGGATGTCAAAGGGTCCAGAGTTTCGTTTCTTATGTTTCATCAGGATAATCTGAAGTGCTTTGGCACTGCTCTCATTCTTATACCAATCTAGGGGGCTGGATTACCTGCTAGGTCCCCTCCTGTGGGTGGGACCCAGGAAGGGGGTGGTTACACCCCTTTCCTTTGATCCAGGCCGCGCTGGGTCGGGGCTGGGGTGCCCCAGAACCGGTTTGGCCGGATTATGCAAGGGGCAGCCTTGTGCGCCCCAAGCAGTGTCTGGTTTCTTTCAAACCTCCCTCCTACAATCCACTATCTCCTGTCTGGGGGGTGTGACACTCACCGGTCTCTCGATGCTGGAGCTCTTCTCTCTGGGGCTGCTCCTCGGCTTGGTGCGGCGGGCGGCTCTGCACGAGAGCTCCCGCTCCTCGGGGGCTCTCTCCACACCGGGGAGCTCTGAGAAGGCAGGCGCCGCTCTCCCTATCCGTGCACCAGATCCCGGGGTCGGCTCCCGGCAGCTTCCGGCTTCCTGTTGTCCCGAAGTCCCGCCCACAACCAGGCGAGCCGCGGGCACTTCCGGGTCGCGCTGCTGAGGGCAGCCAGTAGCAGCGCGGCCCTGGGGACGTGGAGGCGGCACTTCCGGGTCGCACAAGGCAGCGGCCCGGCAACGATTTCAATGCCCCTGGGCTGCGGCGGTGATCTTCGAGGGGCAATGCCGGGTGGGCACCGGCTGGTCTAAAATCACAACAAATCAAGGTGGGCACTCGATATTAGGGCGGCAATGTCCCTGGCAGGGTGGGCACCTGTCAGGGGACTATAAAGTCGGCAAATAAGCGGGGTGAGCTCCTGCGCCGCAAATGGGCAAAACAGGGGGATCCCCACGCCGGGGAATCCCTCGAGGGCGGCAATTAAGTGGCCAAATGCCGGGTGGGCACCGGCAGAGAGATACAGCGCTCCCAAGTGCTGCAAGTCAAATAAAAGCGCTTCCAGGCGCTGGAGGCTCCAAAAGTACAGCAAGAGCCCTTCAAGAAATGCAGCAGGCAGGGGGGGCAAGACTGGGCCCAGAGCCAGCTCACTGGGTCTCCAGGCAGGGAGACAGTCCAAGTGGCGGTCCTCTGGCCCAGCAGCAGCAGCAGCCCCTCTGGATCCTGGCAGAGAACAGTTTGTGTGGGGACACAGCCCCATTTTTATACTGTAAATCCTTTGTTCTGTAGGTGCAGGGTGGGGGGAAACCAGTCGCAGCTGGTTTTGGAGCACCCTTGATGGCCCAACCACCCCTTTCATTCACTGGGGAGGCTAGGGTCGTTAGACGCACCACAGGGGGGCGGAGCCAGCATTGTGTGGGAAAAGCTCAGCCCCATCAGGAACCAGGTGCAGCCCTCCCTCACATCACTCATGCTGATCTTTCCACTCACCACCGGGGCAGACCCATCCAGACATCCTGGAGCCTGGCTTGCCAGCCAGCTCCAGCCAATCACGCTCTAGCACCCTCACAGCACACGTACAGCCATGTCTAGAAGTGGCACTTCCCCACTAGACACATACAAGCCGCACATACCATTGCGCAGCATTCACTCTCACGAGTTCGCACATACCAAACTTGAGCCCGTACACCCCACGCATCAGGAACTACCAGGGACACAAACATTCCCCATGCATTCCTATGGGAGGGCAGGCCAGCCTCACTCCACGCACTCAAAGTGCGCACGCACTTTACACTGGGACACAGTGAAAGTGCACAGAAAACAAAAATCACCATCACCAGGTCACCATTACAAGCAAAAAGTCTAGGGGTGAACCTGCCATAAGGGCCAAGTCCAACATTGAGCCTGGGTGTGAGGATGGGGTGAGACTCCCCCCTCAGCCCCAGCCCCAGCGGCCTCACCTGCACCTGGTGTCCAGGCTGAGGTCTGTGGAGTGAGGTCTATGGAGTGAGAGCCCGTGTGAGCCTGGGTGTGAGGATGGGGTGAGACTCCCCCTCAGCCACAGCCCCAGCGGCCTCGCCTGCTTCTGGTGTCCAGGCTGAGGTCTGTGGAGTGAGGTCTGTGGAGTGAGGTCTGTGGAGTGAGGTCTGTGGAGTGAGGGCCCGTGTGAGCCTGGGTGTGAGGATGGGGTGAGACTCCCCCCTCAGCCCCAGCGGCCTCCCCTGCACCTGATGTCCCGGCTCCCTCTGCGGGCAGCAGGCCTCCGCGGGCCCAGGATCACACGGCGCGGGAGGGGAGCGCTGGGAAGGAGGGGGCTGCAGGGAGGGGGGCGCCGGCTCCAAGAGGCGAGGGGGGGCACCAAGGAGCCCCGCTCCAGAGGCGGGGGCACCCACCCGGCGCCACGAGGCCTGCACAGCGCAGCCCTGGTGTGTTCAAGTACAAACCCCGGTTACCTGTGGGGTATGGGGGGAGGGTCTCACTCTCATACCTGAGTGGAAGCCTCACAGCATCCGCTCGGGGCACCTGGGGGGTGTCACCTAAAACTCCCCCTGGAGGAGAGGAGGGAGGGGGGACGGTGCGTGGGTGGATTGTGGAGCGGGATAGAAAGAGGGAGAAGACAGGACAGAGGGAGAAAAGGAGAGGAGCAGAGAGGGAATAACAGAGGGAGGGAGAGAAAAGAGAGACAGAAAGAAAGAAAGAAAGAAAAAGTGGAAGAGAGAAGGAGCGAGAAACAAAATAACACGTGACAGGTAAAACATGAAAAGAAGTAGAGGGGAAAAGAGAGTGGGTAGTAGAAAGAACGAGAGAAGAGGTGAAGGGGAAGAAAAGAGTGGTAATGTGGCAGTAAAGAGAGAGGCGAGCGAGACAAAAAGAGACAGGGGAAAGTGTGAGATAGAGTGTGAGATGGGGAAAGACAGAACGAGAAATAGAGGTGGGGAGAGAGACACAGGGAGAGAGAGAGAGAAATAGAAAGAGATTTCAAGTGTGAAAGAAGGAGGGAGAGGAAGACAGAAAGCTACAGGAGAAACAGTGAGAGTGAGAGAGAGAGAGGCGGATAGAGAGAGTGGAAGAAAGAAGACAGAAATCTAAAGGAGAAAAAGAGAGAGAGGGAGAGAGAAAAAGAGTGTGAGGGACACAGAATAGAGTCTCCTGCCCTCAGTGCTTAATTTGTGCCAGTGGTTTCCGGAGCTCAGCACTTAAGCATCAACAACAGCGCTTTTCATGAGCACCAATTAAGGACCCGTTCATTGATGGTAGGCACATGGAGCTTAAATGATTCTCCCAGAATCACAGGATGTTGTGCCGACGCCGGGACTCAAGCCTGACTCCCCAGCTCCAAGGTCGGCATCTCTGGCCATTATGCCACATCCTCTCCCCACTTTCATGGTATTTGGTTCTGTTCTAGGCAGTGCTAAGAGGAGGCATGGGCTGGTGGAAGCTGCCTCCTGACGAGAGCCCCGGCACTTATTGTTTTACAAATTAACCGCTGCCTGCCCTGGTCCTGTATTGTGTCCTCAGCCTCCGCCTTTGATTTGTTCTATTAGTTTTATTTATTTAGAGTTATTCTCTCTGCAGAGAGGCCTGGAAGCCCTCACAGACCCCCCCCCCCCCCCCAGCCCCGCCCTCCAGGTGATGGTCAGAGGGCGGGAGCGCGTCGCTGGCAGACCTCTCTCTCCACATCAAAGGAGAGAGGACACTGGCAGGCAGGGCAGCAGCTGGATGGGGCACACCTGGAGGGAGGTGACATCACAAGAGAAGAGGAAAACAAAAGCTGTGTTTATCAATGCCATACCCTTGAAAGGCACCTGCTGGGCAGCTCTCTGTGCCGCCAGCTTTCAGGCAGCAATACAAATGTCAGGTCACTGCTGTGTTTAATGTTCCTGCTGGACAGAGAGATGGGAGTTGTGTCTAGTGGCAGTCTTGACTCTTCACAAAGTAGCGCAGAGGGTTAATGTGCCTGCTGCAAAGAACAAATCTGTATTTTATGTGGAGAGCTGAGTGAATGAGTGAAGCCAGCCTTTACCAGCGCTTTAAAACAAATGAAATGTATGTGGGGGAGGAGCTATGGAGGGATGAGGGACCCTTTTGCCAGGTGTTAGTGTCATATGGGGGAGCGTCAAAAACGACTTCCGCCCTGGGCGCCACCAGCTCTAAAGCTGGCCCTGCCCACAACCCTCAGGCAGTCAGGGTACCCCTGGGAATGGGTTTGGTAAGAGCTGGCCAGGAGGTCTGAGGGAAGGGGCAAGGCTTGTCAGAAGATTTTTGGAGGGACCGGGAAAAAGAACCACATACAGGGCCCTCTTCCTCCCTTTGTGCAGGTGGCACGAGCCCCCAGCAGGGCACCTGATTCATAGCAGAAAAAGATCCTACTTTTTAAACAGCATCTAGCGCCATCTACTGGCCTTTTTGTGTGAGCTGCCTTATCAGTAATAATAAACAAGCACCGGCACAGCCTATGCAAGAGCTATTGACTTTGCCAATGTGTTTTAGCCATGTTGTACACCTGTGTGGCTGCTGTTCAGCATGGTTAAAAGTGAGTGGAGTGTTGTAGAGTGGCGTGGAGTGGCATAAAGTTTAGTAGTGCAGACTGGAGCAAAATAGAGTGCCATAGAATGTCACAGAGTGGACTGGCGTAGACTGTCACTGAGTGGAGTGCAGTAGAGTGTCATAGACTGGAATGAAGTAGAATGTCGTAGAGTGAAGTGGTGTAGAGTTGAGTAGAATAGAGTGTCATAGATTAGAGTGGAGTAGAGCGGTGTAGATTGTCCTTGAGTGGTGTAGAGTGGTGTGGAGTAGAGTGGTGTAGCGTGTCGTGAAGGGGCGTAGAGTGTTGTAGAGTGGAATACATTGTCATAGAGTGGAGTGGCGTAGAGTGGAGTGATGTAGAGTGGAGTGGCGTAGAGTGGAGTGATGTAGAGTGGAGTGGCGTAGAGTGGAGTGATGTAGAGTGGAGTGGCATACAGTGCAGATGAGTGTCGTAGAGTGGAGTGGCGTACAATGCAATAGAGTGTTGTAGAGTGATGTAGAGTGGTGCGGAGTAGAGTGGTGTAGAGTGGAGTGGTGAAGAGTGGATTGGGGTTGAGCGGTATAGAGTAAAGTGGTGTAGCATGTCGTGAAGGAGGCGTAGACTGTTTCAGAGTGGAGTGGCGTAGAGTACAGTGTCGTAGAGTGGAGTGTCATAGAGCAGACTGGAGTAGAGTGGTGTACAGTGGAGTGTTGAGGGGTGGATTGGGGTTGAGTGGTATAGAGTGAAGTGGTGTAGCGTGTGGTGAAGGAGGCGTAGACTGTTGCCGAGTGGAGTGGCGCAGAGTGAAGTGACGTAGAGTGGAGTGGCGTACAGTGCAGATGAGTGTCGTAGAGTGGAGTGTCATAGAGCAGACTGGAGTAGAGTGGTGTACAGTGGAGTGTTGAGGGGTGGATTGGGGTTGAGTGGTATAGAGTGAAGTGGTGTAGCGTGTGGTGAAGGAGGCGTAGACTGTTGCCGAGTGGAGTGGCGCAGAGTGAAGTGATGTAGAGTGGAGTGGCGTACAGTGCAGATGAGTGTCGTAGAGTGGAGTGTCATAGAGCAGACTGGAGTAGAGTGGTGTACAGTGGAGTGTTGAGGGGTGGATTGGGGTTGAGTGGTATAGAGTGAAGTGGTGTAGCATGTCATGAAGGGGCGTAGAGTGTTGTAGAGTGAAATAGCTTGTCATAGAATGGAGTGGCGTGGAGTGGCGTACAGTGCAGTAGAGTGTCGTAGAGTGGTCCAGTGAAGAGTGCTGTAGAGTGGATTGTTGAAGGGTGGATTGGGGTTGAGTGGTATCGAGTGAAGTGGTGTAGCGTGTCGTGAAGGGGCGTAGAGTGTTGTAGAGTGGAATAGATTGTGATAGAATGGAGTGGCGTAGAGTGGAGTGGCGTACAATGTAGTAGAGTGTCATAGAGTGGTGTAGAGTGGTGCGGAGTAGAGTGGTGTAGAGTGGAGTGTTGAAGGGTGGATTGGGGTTGAGTGGTATAGAGTGAAGTGGTGTAGCGTGTCGTGAAGGAGGCGTAAAGTGTTGCAGAGTGGAGTGGGACAGAGTGAAGTGATGTAGAGTGAAGGGGCGTACAGTGCAGAAGAGTGTCGTAGAGTAGAGTGTCATAGAGCAGAGTGGAGTAGAGTTGTGTAGAGTGGAGTGTTGAAGGGTGGATTGGGGTTGAGTGGTATAGAGTGAAGTGGTGTAGCGTGTCGTGAAGGGGCGTAGAGTGTTGTAGAGTGGAATAGATTGTCATAGAATGGAGTGGCGTAGGGTGGAGTGGCGTACAATGCAGTAGAGTGTCGTAGAGTGGTGCCGAGTAGAGCGGCGTAGAGTGGATTGTTGAAGGGTGGATTGGGGTTGAGTGGTATAGAGTGAAGTGGTGTAGCGTGTCGTAAAGGGGCGTAGAGTGTTGTAGAGTGGAATAGATTGTCATAGAATGGAGTGGCGTAGAGTGGAGTGGCGTACAATGCAATAGAGTGTTGTAGAGTGATGTAGAGTGGTGCGGAGTAGAGTGGTGTAGAGTGGAGTGGTGAAGAGTGGATTGGGGTTGAGCGGTATAGAGTAAAGTGGTGTAGCATGTCGTGAAGGAGGCGTAGACTGTTTCAGAGTGGAGTGGCGTAGAGTACAGTGATGTAGAGTGGAGTGGCATACAGTGCAGAAGAGTGTCGTAGAGTGGAGTGTCATAGAGCAGAGTGGAGTAGAGTGGTGTAGAGTGGAGTGTTGAGGGGTGGATTGGAGTTGAGTGGTATAGAGTGAAGTGGTGTAGCGTGTCGTGAAGGGGCGTAGAGTGTTGTAGAGTGGAACAGATTGTCATAGAATGGAGTGGCATAGAGTGGAGTGGCGTACAATGCAGTAGAGTGTCGTAGAGTGGTGTAGAGTTGTGTGGTGTAGAGTGGAGTGTTGAAGGGTGGATTGGAGTTGAGTGGTATAGAGTGAAGTGGTGTAGCGTGTCGTGAAGGGGCGTAGAGTGTTGTAGAGTGGAACAGATTGTCATAGAATGGAGTGGCGTAGAGTGGAGTGGCGTACAATGCAGTAGAGTGTCGTAGAGTGGTCTAGAGTGTTGCGGAGTAGAGTGGTGTAGAGTGGAGTGGTGAAGGGTGGATTGGGGTTGAGTGGTATAGAGTGAAGTGGTGTAGCTTGTCGTGAAGGAGGCGTAGACTGTTGCAGAGTGGAGTGGCGCAGAGTGAAGTGATGTAGAGTGGAGTGGCGTATAGTGCAGAAGAGTGTCGTAGAGTGGAGTGTCATAGAGCAGACTGGAGTAGAGTGGTGTACAGTGGAGTGTTGAGGGGTGGATTGGGGTTGAGTGGTATAGAGTGAAGTGGTGTAGCGTGTAGTGAAGGGGCGTAGAGTGTTGTATAGTGGAGTAGATTGTCATAGAATGGAGTGACATAGAGTGGAGTGGCGTACAATGCAGTAGAGTGTCGTAGAGTGGTGTAGAGTTGTGTGGTGTAGAGTGGAGTGTTGAAGGGTGGATTGGTGTTGAGTGGTATAGAGTGAAGTGGTGTAGCGTGTCGTGAAGGGGCATAGAGTGTTGTAGAGTGGAGTAGTGTTATAGAATGGAGTGTTATAGAGTGGAGTGGCGTACAATGCAGTAGAGTGTCATAGAGTGGTGTAGGGTGGAGTGGAGTAGAGTGGCGTAGAGTGGAATGTTGAAGGGTGCATTGGGGTTGAGTGGTATAGAGAAATGTGGTGTAGCGTGTCGTGAAGGGGGCGTAGAGTGTTTTAGAGTGGAGTGGCACAGAGTGGAGTGATGTAGAATGGAATAGATTGTCATATAATGGAGTGGCACAGAGTGGAGTGATGTAGAATGGAATAGATTGTCATATAATGGAGTGGCGTAAGAGTTATGTTATGTTATGTTATGTTATTTTAATTCTTTTATAGCGCACGGCAACTCCAAAGGAGCATCCCGGCGCTTTGGCAAAGAAAAGAACAGCAAAAAGCAACCACACAACAAAAGGAGAAGGAATAAAAGAACTGTTACCTAAAAAGCCATGTCTTCAGGTCCTTTCTAAAAGTAAGAAGACAAGGGGCCAATCTCAAGGACAATGGTAATTCGTTCCATGCCTTGGGTGTCAGATAACGGAAGGATCGACCTCCCTGACGAGCACGGCGAATTGCAGGGACAGACAACAGGGACAGACCCGATGACCTGAGAGTCCTGCTTGGCACATACCTGGAGAAACGTTTCCCAAGATATTTGGGGCCAATACCATGAAGGGCCTTAAAGGCCACCGTCAGGCATTTAAAAAGGACTCTCTTGGAGATAGGTAGCCAATGAAGGGTGTTCAGTAAGGCAGTGGCACCAGCTCTCCTCGGGAGTCCAAAGATGGCACGGGCTGCCGAATTTTGGACCACTTGCAAACGGGTCATAAGATATTTCGGTAGACCCACAAAGAGAGCGTTTGCGTAGTCCAGTCGCGACCCGATTAGTGCCTGAACGACTGTCTTCCTGTGGTTGAGTGATAGTAGAGGAAGAAATTTCCTCAACATCCGTAAGATGCCGAAGCATTTCCCAACAGTGGACGAGATGTGAGGTCCAAAGGATAAGTCACAGTCTACTATCACCCCCAGATTTTTGGCCTTAACAGCGACTTTGTCAGGAGGAGACATATCCTGTGGCCACCAGGATTTCCAGTCAAGTTCCGGTGCGCAGCCGAAAAAGAGCAACTCTGACTTGTCAGAGTTGCATTTCAAGCCATGACCTCTAAACCACTCAAACACCGCACCAAGGCAGTCCCTGATCTTTATGCCGTCAAATGACCCAGCCCTGTCACAAGTGAACAGGAGTTGGGTGTCATCGGCATAAGACACGATCTGGGCGCCAAAGGATTCCGCGACTTCCGCCAGAGGGGCCATAAAGATGTTAAACAGCATAGGGCTGAGAATGGAGCCCTGCGGGACTCCCACCTCTAGCGGAGCCATATCAGCGGAAAAAGGAGGCGCCCAGATCGTTTGTCGGCGGTCGGCCAGAAATGATTTTAGCCAGTTCCACACCGTTCCACGAAGGCCACACTCCCAGAGTCTTACAAGGAGGGCATCATGGGGAACGGTGTCGAAAGCCGCCGACAAGTCAAGCATGACTAACACAGCCTTTCCCCCCAGGTCGAGTACTTCCCTGATGGCGTCCGTGACCTCCAGCAGAGCCGACTCCGTGCTAAAATTAGCACGGAAGCCGGACTGCGAGGTGTGCAACAGGTCGTTTCCTTCGATGAAACTGGAAATTATCCTGTGCACATAACGCTCGGCCACTTTTGCCAGAGCAGGGAGCAGGGAGATTGGCCTATAGTTAGCATGTATCAGGGGGTCCAAGGTGGGTTTTTTGAGCAGCGGTAGAATCATGGCTCGCTTCCAAGCCTGAGGCACCTCCCCTGTCGACAAAGATGTATTCAGCAGGGGGTTCACCAAGATGTTAATGGCGGAAGCCACTTTCCCTAAGCATTTAGCCGGACATGGATCTAATGGAGAGCCGGATTTCAGGCTGGACAAAAGCTCCAAAGATGTACTAAGATCCATAGAGGGGAATACAGAGAGGAAAGGGCCATGATCTTCCACAGGACATGGTAGCGTTAGATGGCATGGATCAGATTGTGCACTGGAGAGAGAGGCCTGGATGGCTGTGATCTTATTGACAAAGAAGGTGGCAAGTTGTTGTATCCACACATCAGTATGAGTGTGGTTGGGGGTGCAAACCACAGGAGAAATAAAATCCTGGACCACTTTAAAAATTTCTTTGCAGACATTATCAGCCTCATCAATACGGTGTTCAAAATAGGCCTTCTTTTCGTCCCAGATAGAATGATGATAGGCTTTAATGGCTGCCCGAAATTTCAATTTCTCTATTGGATCGTAAGCCCGCCTCCAGGCCCTCTCAGCCCTTTTACACTCCTGACGTTGTAACCTCAGCCGAGGGGAGAACCAAGGGGCTGACTCCCTACGCCCTCCGGATTTAGAGCTTTTCTTGGGGATTAAGGACTCAAATCTTGCTAGAAGCCAATTGTGTAGGCGGACAAGATTCTCCTCCAAACTTCCCAAAAGAGGGCAAGGAAAGGAGATGAGAGCCTCGGATAACATGTCTGCAGAAAGTAGATGAAACGGACGTGAAGTTCGCGTAGCTGCATTTTTTCTCACCCGAGATAGGGCAGTGATAGGGAGAGAAAAAGAAATTAGAAAATGGTCCGACCAAAGTACAGGCTGGATGGTGCCGACCGAAATGGGTTTCGTTGAAAATACCTGATCTAAGGTATGTCCTTTATTATGTGTAGGGCCTATCACAAAGGGGGATAACCCTAACGAAGTCGTGGTATCAATAAATTTTATAGTGTCTGGGTCACAGCTATTGTCCATATGGACATTGAAGTCTCCAAGAAGAATACAGTGATCCGACCTGATACAAGGGACTGCGAGTGCTTCCTGTAGCTCGTCAAAGAAAGGTCCTAATGAACCAGGGGTTCTATATACAAGTATCCCAGTACAGGCCTGGAGGGGGGAGAGATGTAAGGTGAAACCAAGTGCTTCACATCCCTGCAAATTCTCCACCGGGAAGATAGAGCAGGAAATACTCTCTTCCACGATGAGAGCAACTCCACCACCTCTGCCCGATGTTCTATCCCTCCTATGAATGTTGTAATTCGGGGGGATGGCATTAGCCAGATCTGGAGCAGAAAAATCACCCAACCAAGTCTCGGTCAAAAACAAACACGTAATGTTTGACTTATACAATAAATTCCAAATGTCAGTGGAGTGGCGATTTACTGACCTGGTATTGAGGAGGAGACATTGGAAGGGGACAGATGTAGTGTCAGGCCCGGTTGCAACTGCAGCCGGGAAACGCCATGCACATGACGGACAGCCTTTCCTTAGTTTCCTACCTCCAGGGAAAATATGAGAACAATTTCCTCGAGGGAGGCGTAAAGCAATAAGCTCAGCTGAAGAGTAAGTCAGCATACTTAAAAGGTTAAAAACAGCAAAGGCCGTAATAATACAACCCACAAGGCAAACACCTGCACCACCGTCCAGCCCCGTCCGCCTCCGGAACGCTGACGGGCGCAGACGGGCTGGACTCTGGCGTGACTCCGGCGCTGTGGAGGCGCCCCCGCTGCGCGATCCCCCTGCGCTCGTAAGGGAGCTTTATGTAGGCTGTCTTCCACTACCCACAGAGCGCTAGTCCGCTCGAAATCCCCGCCCCTCTACTGGCCAAACACCACTCCAAGATGGCGGCCGAAGATTAAGCCACCCCGGGACCCGGACCCGCTACAGCAGCGGTGGTTCCACTATTATTGTGCAGGTAAGAGGGAGAGATAGCACCCGAGTTAAAAACAGGGGATACAAATAATGCAGAAACAAAATAGAAAACAGGTCAGTTTAAAAACACAGCGCGGTGAAAAGCGCAAGGTGCAAGCGCTATGCAGGGCAATCCTTTACCTTAGTAAGAGTGGAGTGGTGTCATAGAGTGGAGTGGTGTACAGTGCAATAGAGTGTTGTGTCAGAGAGTAGAGTGGCACAGAGTGTCAGAGTGTGGTAGAGTGGAGTGTTGTAGAGTGGAGTAGAGTATAGTAGAGTGTTATGGAGAGGTGTGGAGTAGAGTGTCAGTGTGGAGTGGAGTGCTGAAGTGTGGAATAGAGGATAGAACTGTGGAGTGTTATAGAGTGAAGAGGCACATAGTGGAACAGATTAGAGTGTCATAGAGTGGAGTGGTGTACAGTGCAATAGAGTGTTGTGTCAGAGAGTAGAGTGGCACAGAGTGTCAGAGTGTGGTAGAGTGGAGTGTTGTAGAGTGGAGTAGAGTATAGTAGAGTGTTATGGAGAGGTGTGGAGTAGAGTGTCAGTGTGGAGTGGAGTGCTGAAGTGTGGAATAGAGGATAGAACTGTGGAGTGTTATAGAGTGAAGAGGCACATAGTGGAACAGATTAGAGTGTCATAGAGTGGAGTTGTTTACAGTGGAGTAAAGTGGCGTAGAGTGGAGGGGTGAGTGAAGTGTGTACAGTAAAGTGTTGTAGAGTGGAGTGGCATTGAATGGAATGGAGAAGAGTGGCGTAGAATGCCGTAGAGTGGAGTGGCGTAGAATGGAATTGAGTAGAGTGGAGAAAAACAGAGGGGCATATTTACAAAACAATGTCGTGGCACGGTGCTGCGCCAAAATTGGTAAATGCAGGCATGTGCCGTATACACAAGACTACGGCGCACCCCTGCATTTCCACTAACGCTCGCGTTAAAAAAGCTGGCTGGAACCAGTGTAGGCACCCTGCCTCCATGTTGAAAGGGTGTCTGTGCTGCAGGGGCGATTGTTTATGTTTTTATGTGCAGGAAGGGACACCTTCCAGCACATAAACAATCAATAATGGCGATTTGTCCTTCTATGTGTGCTGCACAATTCCGCACACATAGAAAAAGCAAAAATTAATAATTTCTCCTCGTATCGCCAGTCTAAGACCAGGTATTCCCAGGCATTAGTTTTTGGCGCTGCCTCAGTCTTGGCAATGGGTGTTGCAGTGGAACGCCCACAGCAACACCCATTGCACACCCCCTTGCAGTAAACGACTGCTTTGGAAAGGGGCATATTTACAATGTGGCATTAAGCAACATTGAGTGACTTACCGCCACCTTGTAAATATCGGATATGGCACTACGCCACCAGAGCGTAAAAAAGTGAAGCTTCGGTAGAGATAAAGGCTTGTAAATATGCCCCACAGTGACTTGAAGTGGAGTAAAGTGTCATAGATTGGGTTGGCATAGAGTGTCGCCGAGTGGAGAGGCGTAGAGTGGAGTGGAGTAGAATAAGAGTTGTTGAGTGGAGTAGACTGTCATAGAGTGTCCTCGAGTGGAGCAGAGTAGAGAGGAGTAGCGAGGCGTAGAATGGAGTGTTGAAGAGTGGATTGGCACGGAGTGGTGTAGAGTGAAGTGGTGAAGCATGTCATGGAGGGGCGTAAAGTGGCACAGAGTGGAGTAGAGTGTAATGGCGTTGAGTGCAGTAGTGTCGTGGAGTGGAGTGGTGTACAGTGGTGTGGAGTGCCATAGAGTGGAGTGGTGTACAGTGGAGTGGAGTGCCATAGAGTGGAGTGGTGTACAGTGGAGTGGAGTGCCATAGAGTGGAGTGGTGTACAGTGGAGTGGAGTGCCATAGAGTGGAGTGGTGTACAGTGGAGTGGAGTGCCATAGAGTGGAGTGGTGTAGTGTAGGGTGTTGTAGAGTGGATTGGTGCAGAGTGTGTTAGAGTGTCCTAGAGTTGGGTGTCGTAGAGTGGAGTGTCGTCGAGTGCTGTAGAGTGCAGTGGTGTATAATGGAGTAGAGTGCCGTAGAGTAGAGTGGAGTCGAGTGTTCTGAAGTGGTGTGGAGTAGAGTGTCATAGAGTGGAGTGGAGTAGGATGAAGTAAATTGGAGTTGCATAGAGTGGAATTGTTTACAGTGGAGTCAAGTGGTGTAAATTGGAGTGGTGTAGAGTGGAGTGGAGTGGCACAGATTAGAGTGGCATAGAGTGGAGTGGTATAGAGTGGAGAGGCAGAAAGTGGAGTAGAGTGGCATGCAGGAGCATAGAGTGGAGAGACATAGAGCGGAGTGGCGTATAGTGGAGTGCCATCGAATAGCATGAAGTGGAGTGGCATAGAGTGTCGTAGAGTGGAGTGGGGGTAGAGTGGAGTGGCATACAGTGGAGTAGAGTGTTTTAGAGGAGCGTAGAGTGGCATAGAGTATAGTAGAGTTGAGTGGAGTGTAGTAGAGTATCGTGGAGGTTGAGTGGCATTCAGTGGAGTATGCATGTATGTGGTAACACACTGCCATTACAGCAAACACATTTTCAAATGAAATGATCATTACATTTGGACAGACGTGCAGTTTTACTGATAAAAATATACAGCGCTCAAACGATAATGTGTGGCAATCGGCATCACAAAAGTATATTGATAAGTTTTGATCCTAATAAAATATTTTTTACACCCACAGTTCAGATTTACCAAAAAATGTCTTCATTTGTGCTTTCCTAATTCTGAAATACTCTGAAATATTTGTACAGTTCATTTACATGTTATTGTGTGCTAGAAAGATGGCATCCTAAACCCTTTTCACATCAAACAAGATTGTCACATAAGTAAAGTAAACACCAAGCTTCCAGGAAGACAGGGCCTGACATTTGACCTCTGTCTTTGAATGCACAGCAAATGTGATAACATAAAAACAAAATTTAAAGGTCTGTTTATTGCTCATTCACTTCTGAAATGCAGCATGGCTATTTTGGGACTGCTTCAGCACCCCACACCACTTCTTCCACTGCCTAGGGCCAGGGACATCCTAAGGGTTTTGGCGGCCTTGGGCCAAACCTATTTTGGGAGCCTCTGTTAGGATTTGCTTTGAATTTATGAACCAATTTCAGCTCTTTCGTGCCCCCTCTGGACAGTGCACAGTCACACTTGTCTACATTTTACATGTATTTACATCTAATATGCAGGGATAGTGATGTGTGTTTTCAATATTCTCACAAAGTAGCAGCTCACTAATATTACTGCAAATGTCTGTTTTTTTCTATTTCTGTGAAATAAAATATGTGCCTCCCCCCATTTCTCATATGAGAGGTCCTGTTTCGATTTCAAAGAAACTTGTTTTATGGATGTTGCATGAAACATAAACACAATATTTCTCTGCAAACTCTTCAGCAGCCTCTCACACATCACCCATGTTAAAAATAAATTAAATAAAAACGGTATTTTAAACTGTTAGACGGGGACCCTGAGGGTCGGCCGGATACCGAGGGAGAGATCCCCGGGGGGGGGACCGTCTCCGGTGATCGTACAGACAAGTTACCTCCCTCCCCACAAACAGGCACCACACCAAGTCGAGTTCAAGGCTTTATATAAGGTTCTTAAGGCAAGGATATCAGCGATACAGGATATCTTGGACCCGGGGGTCCTCTCACTTCTAGTCTCTGTAGGGAAAGGGGGTAGCGGGACAGTCTTGGTACCGGATCGGTACAGGTAGTGGTAAAAAGGCGAGCTCACAATCCTCGAGCTGGAGGGTCTGTGGATCGGGCCGCGGCAGCGCCAGCAGGCCAAGGTGATAGTCTCATAAAGCAGAGGGCCGCGGCAGCGCCAGCCGGCCAAGACGATGGTTTCACGAGGCAGAGGGCCGCGGCAGCGCCAGCAGGCCAAGACGATGGTTTCACGAGGCAGAGGGCCGCGGCAGCGCCAGCAGGCCAAGACGATGGTTTCACGAGGCAGAGGGCCGCGGCAGCGCCAGCAGGCCAAGACGATGGTTTCACGAGGCAGAGGGCCGCGGCAGCGCCAGCAGGCCAAGACGATGGTTTCACGAGGCAGAGGGCCGCGGCAGCGCCAGCAGGCCAAGACGATGGTTTCACGGGGCAGAGGGCCGCGGCAGCGCCAGCAGGCCAAGTCACGGATGAGTTCTTCTCGGGTCTCTCGACTCCAGGATACAACTGCCTTCCTGGTCTGGTCCTGCCCCAGTTATAGGTCTGGTCCCCTTTGATGTCCGGACCCTCGCGCCTGGGGGCCGGGAGGTCCGGGATGAGGGAGTCCAGACACCCAGCAGGGGGGTGGAGCCAGCGCCCAGGCGGCCTGGGGTGATCGACACCTGGCGGAGGAGAGCCGTTGACGATTCCTTCTCCCATTGACTCGCCAAGTGGTCACTCTGCCTCCTGGGAGGATGGTGGGGCCTCGATGTCGGGGCCGGCCGGGTCCGGGGTTGGTGTCTTGTAGTGGAGGGATTGCAGGGTACTTCGGGTGGTCGTTGGTGGACTCTGGCTGGGGATGCAGGGAGAGCCAGGGTCCTGGTCCCATTGCGGGGAGGGGGGACAGCTCGAACATGCGGCCTGTCCAACATGCGTCCCCCCCAGCTGAAGGCGGGGAGAGTCAGCCATCTTCCTGGGGACTCTCCTCGCTGAGGCGGAAAAAGCGTGACAGGCCGTCGGCGTTGGCGTGGTCCTGGCCTGGACGATGTTCCACCGTGAAGTCCATCCCCTGCAGGGAGATGGACCAGCGCAACAGCTTCGGGTTCTCCCCCCGCATTTGCATCAGCCATTGCAGGGGTCGGTGGTCTGTTTGCACCCGGAAGTGGGCGCCGAAGAGGTATGGCCGGAGCTTCTTGAGTGCCCAGACTACGGCGAAGGCCTCCCTCTCAATGGTGCTCCAGCGCTGTTCTCGGGGCAAGAGGCGTCTGCTGATGAAGACCACCGGATGGTCGACCCCTTCGGCGTTGAGTTGGGAGAGGACGGCCCCCACACCATGATCGGAGGCGTCCGTCTGCACAATGAATTCCCGGCTGTAGTCGGGAGCCTGGAGCACGGGGGCCGTGCACATGGCGGTCTTTAGCTTCTCGAAGGCTGATTGGCAGTCCGGGGTCCAGTTGACGGTTTTGGGGCTCTTTTTGGAGGTGAGCTCTGTGAGGGGCCCCACGATGCTGCCATAGTCCTTCACGAACCGCCGGTAGTATCCGGTGAGCCCCAGGAAGGCCCGGACCTCCGTTTGGCTCGTAGGGGGTTGCCAGGCCTGGATGGCAGCAATCTTGAGTTGGAGAGGGGCCACCAGCCCGCTTCCCACTTGGTGTCCCAGGTAGGTCACGGACCCTTGGCCAACTTGGCACTTGCTGGCCTTGATGGTGAGCCCGGCTTGCTGGAGGGCGTGTAGAACCTCCCGCAGGTGGCGGAGGTGGTCGGTCCACTGGTGGCTGTACACAGCAATGTCGTCCAGGTAGGCGGCGCTGAAGTCTTCCAGGCCCGCCAGTACCTGGTTTACCAGCCGTTGGAACGTTGCCGGGGCGTTTTTCATGCCGAAGGGCATGACTTTAAAGTGGTAGTGCCCGTCTGGGGTAGAGAAGGCGGATCGTTCTTGGGCCCTAGGGGTGAGGCCGATCTGCCAGTAGCCCGCTGTTAGGTCGAAGATGCTCAGGTAGCGGGCGGCCCCCATCCGGTCAATTAGCTCGTCTGCCCGGGGGATGGGATGAGCGTCGGTCCGGGTAACTGCATTCAGCCCTCGATAGTCCACGCAGAACCGGAGCTCAGGGGCAACGCCCGGGGCAGCTGCCTTGGGAACCAGGACGACTGGGCTCGCCCAGGGACTGTCTGAGGGTTCGATCACTCCTAGGGTCAGCATCTTGGACACCTCGGTCTGGATGCAGGCTCGTACCCGGTCTGGTACGCGGTATGCTCGGTGTCGAATAGGAGGGCTGTCCCCGGTGTCCACATCGTGGAGGCACCAGGGGGTGACTCCGGGGGTGAGGGAGAACAGGGAGGCGAACTGCCTCAGGAGCGTTTGGCAGTCTTGGCGTTGCTCCGGGGACAGGGCCTCGGAGAGCTGGACCCCTTCCACTGAGCCATCCTGCTCGAGGGCCCTCAGTAAGTCCGGAAGGGGTTCGGAGTCTTCTTCTGTCCCAGTATCGGTAGCCATTAGGAGGCTGAGTTCGGATCGCACAAAATGGGGTTTGAGCCTGTTGGCATGGAGGACCCGTAGGGGGTTCCGGGCAGTCTCCATGTCGATTAAATAGGTGACGGGCCCCTTGCGTTCGATTACCTTGAAGGGCCCGGACCATCTGTCTTGGAGGGCACAGGGCTCAACCGGGGACATCACCCAGACCTGTTGTCCAGGTTCGAACTCAATGGAGGACGTGTGCTGATCGTACCACCTCTTCATGTCCTCCTGACTGGCCTCGAGGTTGGCTTTGGCGGTGTCTCGGAACTGCCGGGTCTGGTTGCGGAGAGCCAGGAGATACCGGTAGATGTCCGGGGGAGTTTTCTGGGGAGGCTGCTCCCAACCTTCCTTGACTAGGCTGAGGGGGCCCCGGACGGGGTGTCCGTACAGTAGTTCAAAGGGGCTGAAGCCGAGGGACTTCTGCGGGACCTCCCGATAGGCAAACAGGAGGCATGGCAGCAGTACGTCCCACTGGCGTCGAAGGGGTTCTTCTAGACCCATGATCATCCCCTTGAGGGTGCGGTTGAATCTCTCGACCAGTCCGTTTCCTTGCGGGTGATAGGGGGTCGTGAATTTGTAGGTGACCCCACATTGCTGCCAGAGGGACTTCATATATCTGGAGATAAAGTTCGTGCCCCTGTCACTGACGACCTCCCGGGGGAACCCCACCCGGGAGAAGATCCCCATCAGGGCCCGGCCCACCACGGGGGCCGTCACAGTCCGAAGGGGGATGGCCTCGGGATAGCGGGTGGCGTGGTCTACAAGGACCAGGATGAACCGGTGTCCTTGGGCTGTTCGAGGGTCGAGGGGCCCCACAATGTCTATTCCCACTCGTTCAAACGGGGTGGTGACGACAGGAAAGGGTTGTAATGGTGCTTTGATTTTTCGGCCACTTTTTCCGCTGGCCTGGCAGGTGGGGCAGGCCTTGCAGTGGTTGGTGACATCCTTCCGCATGTGGGGCCAGAAAAAATGGGTCACCAGGCGGTCGTAGGTTTTATCCTGCCCCAGGTGTCCGGCAAGGGGGACATCGTGGGCTAAGTTCAGGAGGAAGTCTCGGAAGCGAAGGGGCACCACCAGCACCCGACTGGCCCCTAGTTCTGCAATTTTCTGCTCGCTGTAGAGCAGGTCTTGGTCCCAGTAGATCCAGTGGGCCCCCGAGGTATCCCCGGTGCTCTGGGCCAGGGCTTGCTGCCGGAGTCCTTCGAGAGAATGACAGGTTTTTTGCTCGGCCCGGAATTGTTCCTGCGTGGGGCCTCCCTCCTGCCGCCATTGTGCCAGGTCAGGGACGTCCCGAAGCTGGTCGGGTCCTTCTTCGGTTTGGGTCAAGGGAATGGCTTCTGGGGCGGCCTCCTCTGGGATGAGCGCGGGAGGAGGTTCTGGCCTCTCGGGCTCTTCTGGCCTGGGGACCGCGCGGGCGGTCATGGACCGGGTCGTGACGCAGACCCATTCGGGGAGGCCAAGCATCCCCAGGTGCTCCCTCCGTTCGACAGCTGCCCAGGGAGAGCTTTCAAGGTCGTTTCCTAGGAGGCAGTCCACGGGGGCATCATCGCGGACAGTTACTTTTAACATCCCTGTTACTCCTCCCCACTCGAAGGGGACGCAGGCCATGTGGCATAGGCTTTCGGAGTTGTCGGCTGATCGAACAGGGCAAAGAATGTTCGGCAAGATTTGGTCTGGAGTGACGAGGTGGCGTCGGACCGCCGTTACACTGGCCCCGGTGTCGCGGAGGGCTTCCGCCCGGCGGCCATTGATGTTGACCCATTGACCGTACTTCTGTGTGTTGGCGGGAAGGGGGGCCCGCGGAATCATGTCTCTCTCCCCTAAGCAGACCAGTGCCATGGCGGCGGGTGCCCATTCAGAGGGATCGGTCTCGTACTCCTCTTGGTCTTCCGGGATTATTTCTTCCCCTAGGGCCGCCGCTGCAACTTGGCGGGGAGTAGTGTTCGGATTCTTTGGGCAGTTGGGATCACTGGCGTAGTGGCCGGGTCGCTGGCACCTGTGGCACGTAATGTTGGCCCGGAAACCGGCCCGGACGGCAGGGCTTCCCCGGCCAACCGGGGTCGAGGGGTTTCTGGGGGGTGACGAGGGGCCGGGGTCTCTCCCCCGACCCTGACTTCCTCCTCCCCCTCGGGGGCGATACGATCTGGATACTTCGCTGGGTGCGCTCCGGCCAACTCGGGTGCTTTCCCACCGGTCGGCTTCGGCGGCGAGTTGTCGAGGGTCGGTTAGCTTGCTGTCCAGGAGGTGTTGCCGGAGCTCCACGAAGCAGTTGTTCGACAGGTGTTCCCATACGATAAGGTCAAAGAGTTGTTCGTAGGTGGTTACTTTGTTGCCCTTGATCCACCCCTCGAAGGCTCGGCTAAAAAAGTTCACGTACTCCACCCAAGTTGTACCCGGAATCCGTTTGCAGTCGCGGAACCGTTGGCGGTACATCTCAGGTGTGAGCCCGTATCGAGTGAGGAGGGCGGCCTTCATGTGGTCGTAGGAGGTCATCAGCTGGTCCGGGAGTTGCAGCAGGGCGTCCCGCCCTTCGTTGACAAACCTCCCCCATAATCCGGCTCCCCAATCGCTTCGGGGAATCCGGTGGGAGGTCATTGCCACCTCATAGGCTTTAAACCACTGCTGGATATCATCGTTCTTGTGGTATTCCCGGATGACATCTTTGGGGATGTGAACCTTGGGTTCGGTCGAGGCAGCCGGGGTCGGTCGTTCGGGGAGCCCGAGGTCTTTATTCTGTTTCTGGATCTCCAGTGCTTTGAGATTGCGCTCATGTTCGTACTCTAGTCTCTTTTCCTCTAGCTCCCTCTGTCTTTGCTTGTCTTCCCGCTCTTCCCTGAGCCGTAAGTGTTCCAGGGTTATTTTTTGTTCTGCCAGCTTGAGTTCCCCATCCAAGCGAAGTCGGGCAAGTTCTAATTCGTGGAGTCTGGTTTTTTCTCTTTCTCGGATCTCTTCCAGGGAGAGATCCGCTCTTTCTTTAGTTGGTGCGGGGCTCGTTTCGGTTGTTTGTGTTCGGGGTACGGCCGTACCCGTTTCTGCCCAAGCTTCTAGGGCTCGTTTGAAGTCTTCCTTTGTGCTAAGACCTGTGGTTGGAAGTCCAAGTTCTATGCAATATTGCTTCAGTTCCCGGTGGTTGTAGTCTTCCAATTTTTCCATCTGAAATTTTTCCGTTGTTCCGCTCTCTATTGACATGGTTGTTGTGTGTGGTGGGGCGAGTGACTTTCTGTACGATTATGCGTAGGTTCGGATCCCGTCGCTGGCCACCAATGTTAGACGGGGACCCTGAGGGTCGGCCGGATACCGAGGGAGAGATCCCCGGGGGGGGGACCGTCTCCGGTGATCGTACAGACAAGTTACCTCCCTCCCCACAAACAGGCACCACACCAAGTCGAGTTCAAGGCTTTATATAAGGTTCTTAAGGCAAGGATATCAGCGATACAGGATATCTTGGACCCGGGGGTCCTCTCACTTCTAGTCTCTGTAGGGAAAGGGGGTAGCGGGACAGTCTTGGTACCGGATCAGTACAGGTAGTGGTAAAAAGGCGAGCTCACAATCCTCGAGCTGGAGGGTCTGTGGATCGGGCCGCGGCAGCGCCAGCAGGCCAAGGTGATAGTCTCATAAAGCAGAGGGCCGCGGCAGCGCCAGCCGGCCAAGACGATGGTTTCACGAGGCAGAGGGCCGCGGCAGCGCCAGCAGGCCAAGACGATGGTTTCACGAGGCAGAGGGCCGCGGCAGCGCCAGCAGGCCAAGACGATGGTTTCACGAGGCAGAGGGCCGCGGCAGCGCCAGCAGGCCAAGACGATGGTTTCACGGGGCAGAGGGCCGCGGCAGCGCCAGCAGGCCAAGTCACGGATGAGTTCTTCTCGGGTCTCTCGACTCCAGGATACAACTGCCTTCCTGGTCTGGTCCTGCCCCAGTTATAGGTCTGGTCCCCTTTGATGTCCGGACCCTCGCGCCTGGGGGCCGGGAGGTCCGGGATGAGGGAGTCCAGACACCCAGCAGGGGGGTGGAGCCAGCGCCCAGGCGGCCTGGGGTGATCGACACCTGGCGGAGGAGAGCCGTTGACGATTCCTTCTCCCATTGACTCGCCAAGTGGTCACTCTGCCTCCTGGGAGGATGGTGGGGCCTCGATGTCGGGGCCGGCCGGGTCCGGGGTTGGTGTCTTGTAGTGGAGGGATTGCAGGGTACTTCGGGTGGTCGTTGGTGGACTCTGGCTGGGGATGCAGGGAGAGCCAGGGTCCTGGTCCCATTGCGGGGAGGGGGGACAGCTCGAACATGCGGCCTGTCCAACATAAACAATCTAAGAATTAATATAAGTCATCAGGGTAAGACTCTCTGAAGAACAGAGTTGGCTCTATCAGGGGGCCCCTAAAAACCTGGGGGCTGGAGTCCTGATCCACTTTGCCCATGCCTTAAAACGTCTCTGCAGAGGGCATGGGTTTGAAACTGAGAAAGAGGTTTGTTTAAGTGTTGCTATTAGTAAAGAGTAGTGACCAAAATAAGCAAGCTGGTGGACAGAACGTTATTCCTCGCAGGCATGCAAGATTGATGAACTGGAAGTGGCAGAGATCAGGAGAGGCAGTCAAGCAGAAAGATAGGAGGCAGGAAACCTTTTCAAAGAGATAGAGCATAGTTACTGCTTCCTGAACTATTGTACAAGGGAGACAACTAAAAACACGTGCACTCTCGTGAAGAGCCTCACAAAAAAGAACAAGCATTAGAAATGCAATCGGGCTCGGATTTTTTGAGTTTGAGCTAATGGCATTGTAAATGGTAATGTATTTTTGCTAAGTGTTATGGAGTGTGTTAATGTGGTGTGTAGTGGAATTATGTGTGTTAGATTGTAACTCTGCGCTCCCTATGCACTCTGCACTCTGCGCTCCCTATGCACTCTGCACTCCCTATGCACTCTGCACTCCCTATGCACTCTGCACTCCCTATGCACTCTGCGCTCCCTATGCACTCTGCGCTCCCTATGCACTCTGCGCTCCCTATGCACTCTGCGCTCCCTATGCACACTGCGCTCCCTATGCACTCTGCACTCCCTATGCACTCTGCACTCCCTATGCACTCTGCACTCCCTATGCACTCTGCACTCCCTATGTACTCTGCACTCCCTATGCACTCTGCACTCCCTATGCACTCTGCACTCCCTATGCACTCTGCACTCCCTATGCACTCCCTATGCACTCTGCACTCCCTATGCACTCTGCACTCCCTATGCACTCTGCACTCCCTATGCACTCTGCACTCTGCACTCTGCACTCCCTATGCACTCTGCACTCCCTATGCACTGTGCACTCCCTATGCACTGTGCACTCTGCACTCCCTATGCACTGTGCACTCTTCACTCCCTATGCACTGTGCACTCTTCACTCCCTATGCACTGTGCACTCTTCACTCCCTATGCACTGTACACTCCCTATGCACTATGCACTCCCTATGCACTCTGCACTATGCACTCCCTATGCACTCTGCACTCCCTATGCACTCTGCACTCCCTATGCACTCCCTATGCACTCTGCACTCTGCACTCCCTATGTACTCTGCACTCCCTATGCACTCTGCACTCTGCACTCCCTATGCACTCTGCACTCCCTATGCACTCTGCACTCCCTATGCACTACCTATGCACTCTGCACTCCCTATGCTCTCTGCACTCCCTATGCACTCTGCACTCCCTATGCACTCTGCACTCCCTATGCACTCTGCACTCCCTATGCACTGTGCACTCCGCACTCCCTATGCACTGTGCACTCTGCACTCCCTATGCACTGTGCACTCTTCACTCCCTATGCACTGTGCACTCTTCACTCCCTATGCACTGTGCACTCTTCACTCCCTATGCACTCTGCACTCCCTATGCACTATGCACTCCCTATGCACGCTGCACTATGCACTCCCTATGCACTCTGCACTCCCTATGCACTTTGCACTCCCTATGCACTCTGCACTCCCTATGCACTCTGCACTCCCTATGCACTCTGCACTCCCTATGCACTCCCTATGCACTCTGTACTCCCTATGCACTCTGCACTCCCTATGCACTCTGCACTCCCTATGCACTCTGCACTCCCTATGCACTCTGCACTCTTCACTCCCTATGCACTGTGCACTCTTCACTCCCTATGCACTGTGCACTCTTCCTATGCACTCTGCACTCTGCACTCCCTATGCACTGTGCACTCTGCACTCCCTATGCACTGTGCACTCTTCACTCCCTATGCACTGTGCACTCTTCACTCCCTATGCACTCTGCACTCCCTATGCACTATGTACTCCCTATGCACTCTGCACTCCCTATGCACTCTGCACTCCCTATGCACTCTGCACTCTTCACTCCCTATGCACTGTGCACTCTTCACTCCCTATGCACTGTGCACTCTTCCCTCCCTATGCACTCTGCACTCTTCACTCCCTATGCACTGTGCACTCTTCACTCCCTATGCACTGTGCACTCTTCCTATGCACTCTGCACTCTGCACTCCCTATGCACTGTGCACTCTGCACTCCCTATGCACTCTGCACTCCCTATGCACTCTGCACTCTGCGCTCCCTATGCACTCTGCGCTCCCTATGCACTCTGCACCCCCTATGCACTCTGCACTCCCTATGCACTCCCTATGCACTCTGCACTCTGCACTCCCTATGCACTCTGCACTCCCTATGCACTCCCTATGCACTCTGCACTACCTATGCACTCTGCACTTCCTATGCACTCTGCACTCCCTATGTACTCTGCACTCCCTATGCACTCTGCACTCTGCACTCCCTATGCACTCTGCACTCCCTATGCACTCTGCACTCCCTATGCACTCCCTATGCACTCTGCACTCTGCACTTCCTATGCACTCTGCACTCCCTATGCACTCTGCACTCTGCACTCCCTATGCACTCTGCACTCTGCACTCTGCACTCCCTATGCACTCTGCACTCCCTATGCACTCTGCACTCCCTATGCACTCTGCACTCCCTATGCACTCTGCACTCTGCACTCCCTATGCACTCTGCACTCCCTATGCACTCTGCACTCCCTATGCACTCCCTATGCACTCCCTATGCACTCCCTATGCACTCCCTATGCACTCCCTATGCACTCCCTATGCACTCTGCACTCCCTATGCACTCTGCACTCCCTATGCACTCTGCACTCTGCACTCCCTATGCACTGTGCACTCTGCACTCCCTATGCACGGTGCACTCTTCACTCCCTATGCACTGTGCACTCTTCACTCCCTATGCACTCTTCACTCCCTATGCACTATGCACTCCCTATGCACTCTGCACTATGCACTCCCTATGCACTCTGCACTCCCTATGCACTCTGCACTCCCTATGCACTCTGCACTCCCTAGCAGTAGTATTGGTGGTGGTGATACTGCTGGCTGTAGTACTGGTAGTGGTAGTACTGGTGGTGGTGGTACTGGTGGTGGTAGTACTGGTGGTGGTGGTACTGGTAGTGATAGTACTGGGGGTGGTGGTACTGGTAGTACTGGTGGTGGTGGTAGTGGTGGTGGTGGTGGTGGTAGTACTGGTGGCTAAAGTAGTGGTAGTACTGGTAGCTGTAGTAGTGGTTGTACTGGTGGTGGTAGTACTGGTAGTACTGATGGTGGTAGTACTGGCAGTACTGGTGGTGGTAGTGGTACTGGTAGTACTGGTAGTGGTAGTACTGGTAGTGGCAGTACTGGTGGTGATGGTACTGGTAGTACTGGTGGTGGTGGTAGTACTGGTGGCTGTAGTAATGGTAGTACTGGTGGCTGTAGTAGTGGTAGTACTGGTGGTGGTAGTACTGGTAGTACTGATGGTGGTACTACTGGTAGTACTGGTGGTGGTGGTGGTGGTACTGGTAGTGTTAGTACTGGTGGTGGTGGTACTGGTAGTGGTAGTACTGGTGGTGGTAGTACTGGTAGTACTGATGATGGTAGTACTGGTAGTACTGGTGGTGGTGGTACTGGTGGTGGTAGTACTGGTGGTGGTAGTGGTACTGGTAGTGGTAGTACTGTTAGTGGTAGTACTGGTGGTCGTGGTACTGGTAGTACTGGTGGCTGTAGTACTGGTAGTACTGGTGGTGGTACTGGTAGTGGTAGTACTGGTGGTGGTGGTACTGGTAGTGGTAGTACTGGTGGTGGTAGTACTGGTAGTACTAGTGGTGGTGGTACTGGTGGTGGTAGTACTGGTGGTGTTAGTGGTACTGGTAGTGGTAGTACTGGTAGTGGTAGTACTGGTGGACGTGGTACTGGTAGTACTGGTGGTGGTGGTAGTGGTAGTACTGGTGGTGGTAGTACTGGTGGTGGTGGTACTGGTGGTGGTGGTAGTGGTACTGGTAGTACTGGTTGTGGTAGTACTGTTGGTGGTGGTACTGGTATTACTGATGGTGGTGGTAGTACTGGTGGTGGTGGTAGTGGTAGTACTGGTGGTGGTAGTACTGGTAGTACTGATGGTGTTAGTACTGGTGATGGTGGAGGTACTGGTAGTGGTAGTACTGGTGGTGGTGTTACTGGTAGTGGTAGTACTGGTGGTGGTGTTACTTGTAGTACTGGTGGTGGTGGTACTGGTAGTGTTAAACGCTGCTGACGAACGCGCGCCCTATACATGCAATGCAGAATGGTGAACGCGCTCCCACCATCTGGATTGCATTACAAGGGCACTCTGACAGCTCCTAATTAAAGTTAATAGTCTGCCGTGCACGTAACCGCACAGAATATGCCAAAAATGGCCGACTAACATTACATATGCCCTATCACATGGAGACTACTAAAAAAACAGCACCGCGACGACCAATCACTATTCAGATAATAAAATAGCGCACTGAAAATGCACGAGCAAAGAAAAATGTATCCAGCATGAACGAAAAAGCCGCTACAATACGGCTCGCAGCTCCTCCCCACTTCTGACGAAGTGGTGACGTCGCCGAGCCCATAAAAAAAGAGTTCCTAAAAAGCGAGCGCTCAAGGAAGGGTACAAGGAACCAGTGGTAAACAGGCTATGCTCCACAGGAGCACTGGCGTAACGAAAAGTGAGGGGGCCTCCCTGCACGGTACTTAGGGGGGCCTCCTCCGGGCTCAATCAGGAGCTCTCCAGCCAGAGTGCAGTACCGAGGGGGCCCCTTGGAGCTAGGGGTCCCCCCACCGCGTGGAATGCGGGGGCCTGTGTTACGCCCCTGCACAGGAGGGACAAAGACATGCCGGACTGCCTAAAAGAAATAACCCCAACAAATAGAAAGTAAGTAACTGTGAGTTACAAAAGACAAAGCCAATAGTAAGCAAAGGGCGGAATGCATTCCCAGGAAAGCTCTCAGAATGTCACCAAGAAGTCTTCCACAACTAGACGGCTGTGCTGCCTGTGAGGCTTCGACCTAGAGTAGGGGCCCAGACCTGACACATCTTGCCAATGGTTTCACATCAATATTACAAAGTTATGCAAAGAGGAGGCCACAGGTGGACACCACTGCTGACGGATGAACTGCAAACTTAAAAAGTCTTGTGTGAGCTTGTACAAAACATGGCGTCTACCTCCATCAAAACCTACCTGAAAAGGAAATTATCTCCCAGAACTCCTGACCAAAACCAACTGCTTGGCTGAGATCCAAAACTGGGGGCCCGATTCACAGAACTAACTTAAGAGAAAATCCTAAACTTACTACTTTTGGTATTCACAGAAGTTAGGATTTTGTCTTAAGTTTGTTTTAATTATTGTCTTAAGACAGACTTAAGACAGACTTAAGACAGAATCCTGACTTAAGTCTGTCTTAAGTCTGTCTTAAGACAAAATCCTAACTTCTGTGAATACCAAAAGTAGTAAGTTTAGGATTTTGTCTTAAGTTAGTTCTGTGAATCGGGCCCTGGGTGAGCAAAATAAAACTGCCACTCAATGGCCAGAACATGGATTTCCTTATTCACTCCTAGAAGACTAACAGGAGGCTACCACGGGACTGGCTGGAAAAAATAAACAAGCACTGGCAAAGCAGCAAAATGTGGCAATGATGAATGTTTTTAGTAAAAATACGTGCCACAACAAAATACCTCTACCTAAAGAGGCCACCACTGATGTGGCTGTTTTACTAGCGATTATTACTATTAGGGTAGGAGCAGTAGCAATAGAAGTAATAGTATCATATTTTGAGTAGGAGGCAAGCATTCATTGCCTCCAACCAAGTGCTCAATGTGCAGGCAGCTACAATGCAACAGTGACTCCTAAAGACTTTATAAATGAGGAGACAGGAAATAAGTCACCATTTAGCTGGTCACCCGACGTGCAGCAGGCAAACTAAAGCTGATATAAAAAAATAACAAAACTAAAACGACTCTTGAATCACCTTTGTCCAAAAGAGAAAGGATTTACTTTCAGGCAGATGCTAAAGACTGTACGCTCGACCCGAATACAATAATATAATAATATAAAACTACCATCTCAGCGCCTTAAGAAACAGCTGGCGTCTCCAGGCCGGGTCAGGCCTTACAAATAGAGTCCATACAGTGGGAATCTCAGGATTAAAAAATTCAGTTCTGCCTTATTGACAGGGCCCATCACTGGGAAAAGGACATTCATCCGGTATACAACCTTTACCACGCAACTTTTACCACGACCTACCTTTACCACGCAACTTTTACAACGCAGGACCCTTTACCACGCATACCATTACAAGGCTGGTATTTACAACGCAGGTACCTTTACAACGCATACCATTACAACGTAAGTATTGGTAAGTATATAATTTTATTTAAAATATTTTAAGTTTGGGTTATGGGTAAATGGGTATTTTTAGGGTTCAGGGTCAGTTTTCAGTTTTTGGGTAAATGGGTATTTTTAGGGTTTAGGGTCAGTTTTCAGTTTTTGGGTAAAGGGGTATTTTTAGGGTTCAGGGTCAGTTTTCAGTTTTTGGGTAAAGGGGTATTTTTAGGGTTCAGGGTCAGTTTTCAGTTTTTGGGTACAGGGGTATTTTTAGGGTTCAGGGTCAGTTTTCAGTTTTTGGGTACAGGGGTATTTTTAGGGTTCAGGGTCAGTTTTCAGTTTTTGGGTACAGGGGTATTTTTAGGGTTCAGGGTCAGTTTTCAGTTTCTGGGGTACAGGGGTATTTTTAGGGTACAGGGGTATTTTTAGGGTTCAGGGTCAGTTTTCAGTTTTTGGGGTACAGGGGTATTTTTAGGGTTCAGGGCTGGGTTTGGGTTTTGGGGTTCAGGGGTATTTTTAGGTTTTAGGGCTGGGTTTGGGTTTTGGGGTACAAGGGTATTTTTAACATATATATTTAAAAATTAATAAATAAATATTAATATAAACAATTAAAATACTAAATATTAAAATTATAATTTATTAATTAAAAAAAATATTATTAATAATTAAATTATTTTACCATATTATTTACTTACCTATACTTACGTTGTAATGGTATGCGTTGTAATAGTACCTGCGTTGTAAATACCAGCGTTGTAATGGTATGCGTGGTAAAGGGTCCTGCGTTGTAAAAAAGGCGTGGTAATGGTCTGCGTGGTAAAAGAACGCGTGGTAACGTCATATATCCCATTCATCCACATCATGTCTGTTCTGAAAGCACTGAACTGGCTGCCCCGGAAGTGCCTGCGTCACCACCCTCGATGCATTTCCTTTCAGGGGCTGAACTCTCACTTTCCATGACAACAGGCCTCTCTTTTTAAAATGCTCCACTCCTTGATAAACATTTCTACGCTGTTGTCTCGTCAGATTACATCTCCTTGTTGTAATTAAGCTTCTTAACTTGCCTCATAAGCCCTTCTCGATGCATACCATGAACAGGGCCACTGGAATTATGCAATTGTGCGCCCACGGATATTTTTTCATAATTATAGAATTGCAGCATTTGCCACATAATCCACCATCTGCCGCATAATCTGCAGATTTGAACCCAAAAACATTTTATTCTAGCTCATATGGTTCCAAGGTTTCTAACGACAGGCGTTGCCGCGCCGTGGAAGGCCCTTTGCAAAGCTGGACTGCTCACCTTTCTGTTGCGTATTGCTATATTTGGATGTTAAACTGGTATTAATGTGGTGCAACCAATGCCCACGGAGTGTTACGAAGTTTAAAAATGATGCAAGAATGAAGTGATACTATTACAAAATGTGCCTCATAATTTGCCTTTTCTTGCCGCAGAATGTCCTCAACCCTGCTGCATAATCTGGCCCTCTCCTGACGCATAGTTCCAGTGACCCTGACTATAAATCCCCCACATGGAAGTATGAACTTGTGTGCACTTTCTTTTACTTCACTCACTTGTTTCGTAAAGCCAGAAAGGTAGCTCAGTGAGATGAGACAATAGCGCAGAGATGCCTGAAGACTCCAGGTGACAAGTTTGATTTCAGAGAACAGCTCAGCGCTCCACAGCTTCCCAGGTCAAGGTGTAGGAGCAATCAATCAATCAAATAATTTGTAAAGCGCACTACATACCCGCAAGGGTTTCAAGGCGCTGAGGGTGGGGAGAGGGGGGGTGCTGTAGCTACTGGTCGAAGAGCCAGATCTTGAGTGTCTCCTGAAGGTTGGAAGGTCTTCGGTTTGTCGTAAGATGAGGGGGAGGGTGCTCCAGGTCTTGGCGGCGCGGTGTGAGAAGGATTTGCCTCCGGCTGTGGTTCTACAAATGCATGGGACGGTGGCCAGGGAGAGGTCTGCGGAGCGGAGTTTCCTGTTGGGTGCATAGAAGGAGAGCCGACTGTTGAGATAGGCTGGGCCGGTTTTGTGGAGTGCCTTGTGTGCCTGGATGAGGAGCTTGAAGGAGATTCTCCTGTCGACGGGGAGCCAGTGCAGGTTCCTGAGGTGGGGGGTGATGTGGTCGCGGCCCGGGACGTCGAAGATCAGGCGTGCAGAGGCGTTCTGGATTATTTGCAGTCTGTTGATGAGCTTGGTCGGGGCTCCGGCGTAGAGGGCGTTCCCGTAGTCGAGTCTGCTGCTGGCGAGGGCCTGGGTGACTGTTTTCCTTGTGTCTGTCGGGGTCCATCTGTAGATCTTGCGGAGCATATGGAGGGTGTTGAAGCAGGTGGAGGAGACAGTGTTGACTTGTTTGGTCATGGTGATTTTCAAGTTGAGGATTATTCCCAGGTTGCAAGCGTGGTGGGTGGGTGCGGGTGGTGTCCCCAGCGACGCGGGCCACCAGGAGTCGTCCCGTGCTGAGGGGTTGGGCCCGAGGATGAGGATCTCCATCTTGTCTGTGTTCAGCTTAAGGCACCTATCCTCCATCCAGTCGGCGACGGCCTTCATTCCCTGGTGGAGGTGGGATTTGGCGGAACGGGGGTCTTGGTGAGGGAGAGGATCAGTTGCGTGTTGTCGGCGTAGAAGATTATGTTGAGGTCGTGATGTTGGGCGATACGTGCGAGAGGCGCCATGTAGACATTGAACAGCGTCGGGCTGAGGGAGGATCCCTGCGGGATGCAGCAGATGATCTCGGTGGCTTTGGATCGGAACGGGGGGAGGCGCACTCTCTGGGTTCTGCCGGAGAGGAAGAAGGAGGTCCAGTCCAGGGCCCTGTCTCGGATCCCTGCGTCGTGGAGTCCTGTGCGTAGTGTGCGGTGGCAGACGGTGTCGAAGGCGGCAGAGAGGTCCAGAAGGATGAGGGCCGCCGTCTCGCCGTTGTCCAGTAGGATCCTGATGTTGTCTGTGGCGGCGATGAGGGCGGTCTCGGTGCTGTAGTTGCTGCGGAATCCTGACTGGAAGGGGTCCAGGATGCTGTTGTCTTCGAGGTAGTGGGTGAGCTGGATGTTGACTATATTCTCGATGACCTTAGCTGGGAACGGAAATTTTTGAGTTCACTCGGTCCGCCTTGGGTTTCTTCAGTAGGGCGTTGATCTCGGCCTGTTTCCAGCTTTCAGGGAAGGTCGCGGTCTTGAAGGAGAGGTTGATGATGTTGCGCAGATGGGGTGCGATGGAGCTGCCGGCTTTGTTGAAAATGTGGTGTGGAAAATGGTCAGACGGCGAGCCGGAGTGGATTGTGCCCATGGTCTTGATTGTGTCTTCGATGCTCACGTTGGCCCAGGTTGTCGGGGTCGTGGTTGGTGGGGTGTGGTGGTTCCGGCATGTTGGGGCCTGTTAGGGTCTTCCGGGGGTTGAAGCTATCGTGGATGTTGGCGATCTTGCGGTGGAAGAAGGTGGCGAGGGAGTCACACAGGGCTTGCGACAGCGGGATGTCGTTGGAGCTGGGGTTGGAGAGTCTCTACATGACATTGAAGAGCTCCTTGCTGTTGCATGCGTTATTCTCGAGGCGGTCTTTGAAGGAGGTCCTCCTGGCGGTCCTGATGAGGTGGTGATGGTTGCGGATGGCGTCTTTGTTGGCTGCACTTCTAGCTGTGCCATATGTTCTCCAACTTCCGGCAGGTGCGCTTTGATGCTAGGAGTTCCGGGGTGAACCAGTTGGCTCTCTTGCTGGTGTCTTTGAGGGTTTGTTTTTTCAGCGGGGCTAAGGTGTTGGCGCAGTCGTCCATCCATCGTCCGAGGGTGCGTGCACCATCGTTGGGGTTGGAGGGGTTGGTCGGTGGGTTGAGTGCGAAGGTTGCCTGTAGTTGTACTTCGGTGATTTTGCCCCAGCAGAGACGGGGGATCCGTAGGGTGCGGTGATGTGCGACGCGTTTCCGGAAGGTGAAGTGGATACAGTGGTGGTCGGTCCAGGTGGGTTCGGAGATGTGGCTGAAGGAGACGTGTGGGCTTGAGGAGAAGATGGCGCCGAGTGTGTGTCCGGCGATGTGGGTCGGCGTCGTGATGAGCTGTTCCAGTCCGAGGTTGGCAAGGTTGTCTATCGGGGTGGAGGAGTTGCTGTCGATGTTGTTCTTCCGATGGAAGTTCAGGTCTCCGAGGAGAATGTAGTCGGTGGAGGTCAGTGCGTGCGTGCGGATGTAGTTGGCAATGGCGTCGCAGAATTGTGGTCGGGGTCCGGGTGGTCTGTAGATGAGGGTGCCTCATAGGGTGGTCTTGCGGTCCGGGTGGATCTGTAAGTGCATGTGTTTGGCGGTGCTGAGTGTGTCGTCGGTGTTTGTTGAGACCCTGATGGTTTTCTTGTGGACAATGGCGATTCCTCCTCCGACTCCGTTGGTGCGGTCTCTGCAGGCGATCTTGTATCCGTCGGGAATGGCTATGGCGATGTCTGGAGAGGAGGCTTCGTTCATCCAGGTCTCGGTCATGAAGGCGACGTCTGGTGATGTGGTGTCAAGTAGGTCCCAGAGCTCGATGGCGTGTTTGCATGCGGAGCGGGTGTTGATCAGGATGCATCGGAGCTGGTTGTGTTTTGTCGTGGCGGGTGTCTCTGCGTCTTCGCTGCAGGAGAAGCTGCAGTTGTGGCAGGTGAAGGGACCGTGGGTGCACTTCGGGGTGGCCCTGCAACAGGTGGGGGTTCGTCCTGGGTTGAAAGCGATGAGGGTGCTGGCGTCGTATCAGAGGCGGTCTTCATGGCTGGTGCGGGGGACAGGGGTTCTGGCGCTGGACGTGGTCCAGGCGCAGACGGGCTTGCCTTAGACGCACCTTCGGCACGCCAGCGCTGCGACCGCCATTTTAAGGGGAGGTGGGGGGAGCAGCTGGGAGGCGGGTGGCAGGGGGCAGCGAATGGACGCTGGAGGGGCGGGGCCGCAGGGGCTGCAGTGGCGGGAACAGGAACAGGCACAACAGGGGGCACAGAAGGCAAAATGGGCAACGGGGCACAGGGGAACACGGGCACACAAGAACAGGGGACAAGAGGCAAGTGGGCAGCGGGGCACAGGGGAACACGGGCACACAAGAACGGGAAAACAGGCAAAATGGGCAGCGGGGCACAGAGGGAACGAGGGCACATAAGAACGGGAGATAAAAGGCAAAATGGGCAGCGGGGCACAGAGGAGCAAAGGGCACAAGACACTCAGAGAGCGCAGTTGGAGCTGCAGCGGGGGGGGGAGCGACCTACCTGGCAAGGTCAAGGGTCGCTCTTCCTGTCCAGGCTTCTTCTTTGCAGTGTTGGGCCTGAGGTCCTGTTGACCCCATTATGAAATCTGAAGTTTCTACGGAGAAGCGCTGGTAATCTTCCATTAAATGGATTGCACCGTTGATGAGAAGTGTGCGGTGCTCATAGCTACCAAGCTTCCCAGCTACATTTCAGTTTTTTTACTTTGAAATGTGGGACTGGTAGTCCTATTTTATAATGCAATAAACAAGACTACAAGTCCCAGAAGTCAAAGAAAAAACCCGAACTGGAGCAGCACATCACGCATGGACCTGGGGGGGGGCGTGGCTACGCAAGCCACGATGGCGGCTGCATTCTGCTGAGGCTCTGCGATCGGGCTGGCATCCTGCCCTGTCCCAACGATCGCCGAGAGCCCCAGCTTCCACAGATCGGCACCCGAAGTGCCCCCGCGCTCAGTGGCACCCTCCTGTAGCGCCACAGACCGTGCTGCCTCGCGGATCATCCTAAAGACGCTTCTCGCCGGTGCCGCGCGCCAAGCAGCAAAATGGCGGTCGCGGCTCGGCTTTGCTGACACTGGCGCCGCGGTGAGCCTGCTCCTCCTGCTGCGATTGCCTGGGCGGTCTGACCTGCCGGCCGCGGAGGTGACCCGGGTCGGGAGAGGGGGCCCGCCTGATACTGAGTGGACCCGACCCGGCTACGCACCGGGACTACTGGACTGTGCCCTGGGTGGCGAAGGACGCCCCGAGACCCTGATTTGCTTACGTCTGGCCCAGAGGAGGAAATCTGCCCCGACCTCCACGCTGCTTCGCCCGGCCCCGTGGTCCAGCGGCGCGGTGTCGCCAGGCCTGGCGGACCTACACGACATCTACTGGACGGTGAGTGCCAGCCTCTCCCTCACCTGAGACATTGCTCCAGATACCCCGGCGGCCCCCCTGCATCCATCGGAACCCGTCCGGGGGTGCGTGCCAGTTCACTCCCCGGGCGGAGGGCCCCGAAGCACCCCTGGGCCTGGAGACTGCCGTCATACCACGTTGCCTGACCCTAAGATGGCGCCCGAGGTGACATCGCCGCTGGCCGCGGTGTGGGCGGCCGAATCCGCGCTGTAGACGCGACAGCTCCCCCAGCTCGGCAGCGACCACCCGCCACGCCATGCACATCCATCCTCTACGCAGAGGACCTCTGGAGCCCTACATCTTCGCCTTGACGCATCGGACAGTGGTCGGGGCCTCACCCCCTCGCACTGCGCGGCCACGATCAACGAAGGGGGGGATTCTTCACTGTCAACCCCAACGAACTGCTCTCCGACAGTCCGCTATTCCCCTGCTTCCCGGAACTGCAAAGTCTATACCACCGGCCTCATGGGGAAGCCGAGAGGCCAGCAAGCGACCGCCGTCCCCGAGACGGCCCCGGAGAACATGCCGCAAACGCGGGCCTGGTCGCAAGTTAATCCCCCACACACGGACCCCACGCTGTCAGCGAAGCTGGACCAAGTGCTGGCAGCTATCGAACTATCCCGACTCTCGATGGAGGAGCGACTGGGAGCTCTCACGACGGACATCAGCCTGATCCGCGACGATCATCGTAAACTGGCGGACAGAGTGAAGGAGGGGGAACGGACTATGGCCACACTACAACCACAGGTGAAAACTCAGGCTGCGGACTTGCAGGACGTCTTGCGCCACGTGACGGCCCTTGAGGAGCGAACTGTGGATTTGGGGGGGCGCTCGAGAAGATGCAACATTCGCGTCCTTGGACTGCCGGAGGGCATTGAGAATTCGGACCCCCTGACCTACATGGAATCATGGACCAGCTCTTTCACCCCCGAATCGGAACGCTCGGCTTTCTTCTCTATCGAGAGAGCCCACAGAGTCCCCGCCCGGAAACCACAGCCTGGTTTCCCTCCTCGTCCTATGCCTGCCAAGTTCCTACACTTCCGAGACCGCGACGCGGTACTCCGAGCGGCCCGGGCGGCGGGCCCCCTACGGGTAGAAGACCAACAAGTCATGGTGTTCCCGGACTATGCCCGTGAGGTCCAACAACAGAGGTCCACATTCCTAGATGTCAAAAGACGCCTACACGCGAACGGTTTCCAGTACTCCCTACTGTTCCCGGCCCTCCTCAAGGTGCTACACAAAGGGAAGGCCATATTCTTCACCAACCCGAATGAGGCACAGGATTGGGCCGAGTTCCACTGTCCGATAATCCCGAAGGCTAGACCACAGCGAGAACGCACCGACAATTCACGCCGCTCCCGGAGACGGGGCACGAAACGCACCCAGGCGGGCTCATCCAAAAGCCCGACCTCCTCCCCAAAGGGCTCACCTGACCTCACACAAATCATGCGGGAGCGACGAGATGCGCTGGACGCCTTGAAAACGGTGACGGATCTACGCCTCTCCCCATTGGCGCCGGACCTTGAACGCCAACCACATCTGTTCACTCCAGAGAAGGACCGAGACAGCGATGGCACGATGTCGGGGTTTGGTCCGATCTCTTCCCCTCTCCTTGCCACCCGTGTGGGGGACGCTGCCCTGGATGGACAACCTGGCGCCACCTCCTGAAGGACGAACTAACTAATATTGTATCCTCTTTTCTTGATCGCTCTGTGCGCTATTTGCGAACAATTACTGCATAAATGTTTCACCATGTGCGCTCTTGCGCGGTACTCACATCTCCTACAAAAGCCCGATCCGCGCACAAGCCCAGCGGAAACGCATGCTGCCACCCCCGCAGAATCCTGTTATATTTCTCCCCTAGTGGGACATTGGTTTGGATGTGCCACCCTCCGGTGACATATCCCTCGTATTGGGACTGTTTCCCACCCTCAGTTCAACCTGTTATTTGCCCCCTACAGTTCCCCCACCACACCTCTGGATGCATGGCGCGCAGGAGCACATACGAGACACACGTTTACACTCTCTGGGTATGCTCTGGGGGGCTCCGCTCGCAAATACGATCCCTCACTCATGACGGCCCCACGCTCGGACGTTAATGTCCTTACACTTAATGTACGGGGTCTCCACACGCCCAATAAGCGGTCTATTCCTACATAAAGCGAATGTCCGCTAATATTGCTTTCTTACAAGAGACACACATCAAAACTACTGAATTAGGTAGGCTACAGGCGAAATGGCGAGGGACCTTCTGCGCCACGACATACTCAGCATTCGCGCGCGGCGCCTTAATTTGGGTCAGGCCGGGAACCCCTTTTCGAACACTTCGGCGGGTGGTGGACAAGGAGGGCAGGTATGCACTACTGGAGGGAATCCTGGACGGGCAGGGGATCCTTCTGGGGAGTATTTACGCCCCTAAGACTGAACAAGATGCATTTTGGGATCACCTCACAGGAGTATTGGCCCAGTTCACTACAGTTCCGTGGGTCTTGGGAGGCGACTATAACTGCACACTGGACCCTTCTTTGGACCGTTCCCACCCCCCTCCTGCGCGCTCCCCAATCCCTAGGCAGGCGGAGCTGTTCAGGGCATGGACCACCCATTGGGCGCTTACCGACGCTTGGCGACACTTATATCCCCATGCCCGCATTTACTCATTCCACTCGATACCCCATAACCTCCGGGTCCGCCTGGACAGATTCCTATGCTCTGCGCCGATCCTCCCCAAACTACTCTCCTCAGACTACCTGGGTCGGATCATCTCGGACCATGATGCCCACATGCTGCGCCTGACATGACGGCCCCCACATCCACCAGTCCCCACATGGCGACTCCCCGCCGACTGTTTGACGGATCCGGTGTTCAGGGACTCCCACAAAAATAGCATACAAGAATACTTCTCACACAACACGAACACGGCGACATCGGCTTTAGTAGAATGGGACGCGTTCAAGGTGGTGGCCCGAGGGGAATGCATTAAACAGATCACAGGGGTTCGCCGCACATTAGAACGGACACTTTCAACCACTGAACAGCGTCTAGCTGCGCTCACTAAACAGACCGATGATTCGGCGGAGCACGCCGAGCTCACGGCCGAGGTGAAATCGGCTTATCAGGCAGCCTGTGCTGATCTCCGGAAATATAACTTCAGGGCCTACGCCGCCAGAGTCCACAAAGACAGGGACAAAACCGGGTCATTGCTGGCCTGGATGGCGAAGCAAGACACCGAGATCAAACCAATCACGGACATCATCAATCTGGAAGGTGTGCTGGTATGTTCTCAAACGGAGATCCTATTGGCGTTTCACCGCTATTATGCACAACTGTACGGGGCTCTGACACGGCTCTCCCCGTCGTCTGTGGACCTTTTCCTTGATCCCCTATCGCTACCCGCGATATCGGACGCAGACAAGCATACCCTTGACGCTAAAATAGCACCCTCAGATATCACCCACGCCCTGCGGGCCCTGTCCCGCAATAAAGCCCCAGGCCTAGACGGCTTTCCACTCGAATACTACTTGACATTCTCCCCTTTGGTGGTCCCTCGCCTGGCGCAGGTGTATGCAACGGCCCTGGACCTAGGGATGCTCCCCTGTTCCATGCGAGAGTCCGTGATCGTTACTTTCCCCAAGCCCCATAGGGACCCCTGCTTCCTGGGTTCGTATCGCCCCATTACACTCCTGACAGCGGACTGTAAGGTCCTCGGGAAGATATTGGCCGACAGATAACGCACAGGTCATATGCCCACTGATCCACCCCGACCAATGCGGATTCGTTCCAGGGAGGAGCACGTCGCAGAACATCCGCCGGGTCTTCCATATCCAGGACCAGGTGCGGGATAAATTCCCTCGCGCCGCCTGCCTCATTATGGACTTGGAGAAGGCATTCGACACCCTCACTTGGCCATACCTTTTTTCGGTCCTACGCCGTCTCAACGTTGGCCCGACACTCACTGCATACACACGCCTCCTATACACCGATCTGCGGAAGCGCGTTAGGATTGGGAAACACATTTCCCCCGCATTTGAGGTCCGACGGGGCACTAGGCAGGGGTGCCCCCTATCGCCTCTCCTTTTCGCCCTAGCGGTCGAACCGCTAGCGATTCGGCTGCGTCGGGAGGGAATACACTGGGGCATTCCGTTGGCAGACGTCACACACTGCGTCTCGATGTACGCGGATGACCTCCTCATTTATGTCCAGGACATCGACATGGATCTTGCCTCCATAGGAGTGGCGCTCGCGGAATTTGCCGAAGCATCGGGCCTTCGGGTGAATTGGGACAAATCTACGATCTACCCCTTCCACCCGAATCTACCGCCCCGGGACGTTGCACTGGGGACCCATAACCTGGCATGGTCTGCAGAGGCCCCCCGGTACCTCGGTGTCCGCCTGTATCACTCTCCGGCCGACATCTTCGACGGGAATCATCGCAGAACACTGGCTAGCCTTCGACCGATTGTCACCTTCTGGACTAAGCTCCCGCTCACCCCGATAGGGCGGATAGCCCTAGCCATAATGATAATGCTACCCCGGCTCCTCTACCATTTTACCAATCTACCAGTGGTTCCACCTGGGTCCTTCTTCCGGGACCTCAATTCACTTTTGGGCACCCTTATTTGGGGCTCGGGTCGACATAGAGTGGCCTTGAAAACCCTCCAACTCCCCACTACACAAGGTGGGTTGGGAGCTCCCTCCTTTGAGTCCTATTTCCTGGCGGCTCAGCTTCAATGGCTGTCGTACTGGACGGCGAACCGTTATACCCAGGAGACTGTCACCCAGACCGGTGGACTTACGACCCCGGAGCTGCTCCGTCTTCTCCTCCCAGGCACCCGGCCTCGCCGAACATATCCCCTCCAAGTCGCGGTGGCGCACCGGTGTATGATGCGGATCCACCGGATCTCCCCTGGGAGGACTCCATACTCTCCGGCACTACCGCTGGTCGGCTGCCCTAGGCGGGAACTTTATTTCTCGGCTCCTATGCTAGCGGACTGGACGCACTGCGACGTCACTGACATGGAGTCACTTTTTGAGGAGGGTCAACTGAAATCGTTCGACCGCCTGGTCGCGGAGTTCGAACTCCCCCCGGGTCAATTCCTCAGATACCGACAACTGCTCGAGGGTTTCCGCCCCTACCATAATCTTTCGGTTAGCGAACCGGACACACACCCGGTTATTCACGCTATCCTGCGTATGGGCGCGGGACGCCACTTGGTCACCTGGCTCTACAAATCGATCAGAGAACTCTCGTACACCCCCCTGTCAGCCCTGCGCGCCACATGGGAGGAGGACATCGGACGCGCGTTACATGACTCGGAATGGACCAAGGCGCTCGAGGCCCCGAAACGAGTTTCCAGGAACGCCCGCTTCAAAAACATTCAATATCACATACTACACAGGGCTTACCTCACACCGGCGCGACTGCAACGGTTCTACCCCGCCTCACAATTCCTGTGCCCCAGATGTCATTCCCCAGATGCAGACTTCCGCCACATGTTCTGGGACTGCCCTGGCCTTCAACCCTTATGGCGGACGGTACACGACACGCTAACAGCCCTCACAGGCCTCACGACTCTAACCTCTTGGGAATCTAGTGCACTAGGCATTCTTCACATATCTAAGCGGGCCCCTACACACAGGCGCTTTGTGTCCTTGGCGCTGCTCCTGGCGAACAGATGTATAGCTATGCACTGGCGAGCCCCGGAGGGTCCCCCCATAGCGGCATGGATAGGGGCAGTTGGTAAATGGGCGGCGGCCGAAGAAGACGCCATCCGAGAGGAGGAGGCCAAGGGAGCGCGTAAACACCCCATCTCTATGGAATGGGCCATGCTCCTACATGGCTTCCGACAGGCCACACGCGCGGATGCCCCGCCTACACCTGCGCCCCTCCTCCCTCCCCCTCCCCCCTCCCACCCGCCCGAGTAAACCCAACTCACTGGCTACCACTGTCATCCTTATCACCTGAGCCGAGCCCGGTATACCGCGCCCCCCACTGACTCAACCCCCCCCCTTGCTGACCGCCCCGCAACCCCCATGCTCGAATAGGTTCCGCCCCTGACCGCCCTACCCCACTGCGAATGGATAATACGGACCCCCAGCTGCCCACTGCCCGACATGTTCTACCCTGTAACGCTCTTGCTACCGCTTACATGCTTCCCCCCACAGTTCCGTCCCCCCAGTTCCCAGGCACCGCCACTTTGCGAACTGCTAGGACCCGGACCCGATATCCCCCACAGCTGGGACCCACATATCTTTGGTTCATCTCCGTTCCCTACACAGAGTTTGGTGTCTGTGTCCTACCTTGATTATTTGTTTGAACGGTCTATGATGCTCAGTGGATGAAATGCCATATTAATCAGTTTTTGTTACACACAAAAAGAAAAGTTGCGTGAACTGCTGGACACGGCTGAATGTTGACGCCGCACCCACAGATGATTCTCTCTTTGTTTCATACCTGCTGATGCAACAATAAAAATACGTTTAAAAAGAAAAAAATCACGCATGGACCTGGGAAGCTTGGCAGGGCTGGGTACTCCCCTCTTCAAATCAAACAACTGCAGGTACTCAGCGCCTAATAGTATCACATGCCGTCCTACAGCACTAGATCTGCTGAGCCGTGCACGAACACACGTCTGCTCTGCAATGGGAAGGGCCCCTGTCAGGCAGGGCATTGGCTGCTGGATTGCAGCCCGCAAGCTCTGCTGCATGGCTGCCCTGACGAGCCTGGCTGGAAAGGGTGTGGCCCACACATTCATTCTGTCAAGGTTTCTGCCAGAGAGCGCAGCCCTGGCATGGCCTGAGGGGCTCCCAAACCCCCTACCTTCGCCCACTTTCCACTTTGTGGTCACAGGTGAAAACAAGCCTCGGATGGTGCAAAATGGCCGCAGCTCCTCTTCATGCACATATTGACATGCAAACTTTACAGATCATTATTTTAAAACCACGCATAACGTCATCATTACCCCACATTGTCTGTAGCTGAAGTCCCGTATTCTACAGTCCAGAACAGCACCTTGTGACAGCACCCTTACCGAAAGTCGTTCCCAACCAAGGTCTAGCACCTCTCCAGCGCGTTTCTAGGCTACACCCCACTGCCAAATGTTGTGGGCAGCCCTCGTGCCGGCCCCAGACTGCACGTACTGTGTGCTGTCTCTGCTGACCCCATGCTCCCCATAGCCTGCTCCCCGGGCCCCTGCCGTAAGGCATCCCAAGGACGCGCGCTTGAGCGGCTCCTGCCAGAGTCGTGGCGGCCCTCGTGCCTGCTGCTGACTGCAAGTGCCGTGTGCAGCCTCTTCAGACCCCATGCTGCCTCATTGCCTGCTCCCCGTGCCCTGCCGTAAGGCATCCCGAGGGCACGGGCTGGAGCTGCTCCATCTTTGACTATTGCGCTCCTTCTGCTTCCCCTTTGTGCTGTCCCCGCCTTGCCTCAGCCAATCCGCGGCTGCGATGACCGTGTTACAGGTATGGGTCAACAGCGAAGGCACAGGCTTCTTTGGGAGGACCCCCACGCCCTCTTACCTTGTGGTGCACCCAGTGGCCCCCGCCTATTGGTCTCTTTAAACCACGGCGACCATTCAGCGCCCGGAGTTTTCCCAGGCTCCGCTGCTTGGTACCAGCCCCAGTAGGGGTTTGCTTTGGGCACCTCACTCATCCGGCAGCGCCTCCCGGGCACTCGCACTTTGAGCCTATTTTATGAAAAGTGGCGCATTGCTGCGTGAAAACAGCGATGCTCATCTCATAGATTTCACTGCGTCACTTCTATGAGGCTTACTTGCGTCAAAACACCCACCCTGCATACATTATACCTGGTGCAGGTATAATATGGTGCAGGGGTTTAAAAAGTGACGCATCTACCTAGATGCGTCACTTTGTAAAGATGATGTAACATGCGCATTTTTTATCCTGTTTGTGCGTCACCAAAATTGGCGCACCGGCGGCACAAAAGTAACACAAGGGCTCATAAATAAACCCCTCTGTGTTTACAGTTGGCACCTTCTGTGCACTGAGGGTAGGGATGTGTCAAATTATGATAGTGCTTGTCCATTAGCTAGAAACAGCACTGCCAGAAAGATGATGTTTAGCCAGAAAGAATAGGCTTATAGGCAGAACACTTGTGTCTACATTGCCTACGGCCACGTGTGACTAGCTCTTCGAGCCCAGGGCTTCTCTTTGCATTCTGGGATTTGTTGTCATGTGGATTCCATTTACATTCAGAAGCACAACTGCCTGCATTGCAAGGTGGACAGGGGTGGGAGGGATAAGAAGCAACATGGCTGAGAATGGAAAACAAAAGCGCTAGGATGTGTTCGCATCATATCGCTTTTTTTTTGTTATTTAACTGGACAATGGAGGCAGGGCGGGTAGAGCTGGGGGAGCACCATGAACTATGAAAGGGCAGAGGGTGGATGTGGAGAAGGGTACAAAGCACTATGCTGCGGTCAGCGGTGTTTGTGTCATAGCGCTTTATTTTGCTCTGAGAGTGGACGCTGTAAATGCAATAATCGCTGTTGTTATAATTACGGGTGGCACTTGAAGCCGCGTGCATCTGTGGTGCATAAGGAACCCAGCACATGGGAGAGTAGGGCATGGAGGGTAAAATCGGGGAGTGAAAAGATGCAGTCGATAGAGTGTTTTAAAATAAAAGAAAAAAATAGCTCCCAAAAGCACAGGCAGTGAAAGGACGCAAGTACTTAGGCCAAGCTCCAAGGGAGGGGACACACAAGAAGAGGAAGGGGTGACTGCAGCTCTGACCAGCGAGAAACAAGCACTTGAGAGTGACCATGAAGCCCCCCAATGGTAAGTAATGGGCGGTCTCAAAGCCCACTAACAGTAAACAAACTGTCTCGCGCCGCTCGCCGCGTCGCGCGCCGCGTCGCGCATGCGCCGTCTATGCCAGACCTAAACACTGGCAGTTTATATTCGGGAAATATGCAATGCTGGGCCGCGGCTTTTTTTCGCCGAATTATGGATTTGCCTCTTTGTCACATAATCCATCATCTGCTGCACAATGTGCAGCTTTTACCAAAAATAAATGTAATTAGTTTCTAGCTCAAATGGATCAAAAGTTACTAAAAATGTTGAGAAATGTGTTCAAGCGCAGAGGAAAGCTGTTCGGAAAAGTTAATTGCTCTTCTCTCAGTTGTTGACTTCTGTATTTGGGTGCTAAACTGGCGCTAATGAGGTGAAATCGCGTCCCAAACAGTATGACCCTTTTTAAAATTTTAAAAATAATGAAGTAATACTACAAAAAATGTGAGGCATTATTGTGCCACATAATTTGACATTTTTCGCTGCATAATTTAGTCTACCCTGCCATATCATTTTGTGCTGTTGCATAATTCCAGTGGCCCAGCCTGTGGGTTATGAATCTATAATTGGGATTTGAAGCAAGAGCAAAAGCGCAGGGTCTCTGCCATGATACCCCCTTGCACCCCTCCCCTGTGACATCCCTGTAAAGCGCCATGAGGCCAGTGTGAGATGGTGGATTTGTTATGGGCTGGGATAGTTTCTTTTTCTGGGGTGATTTAGTATAGTGTAATGGGGTATTTCAAACCTGCCGTCTGGACTGGGGATGTCAACCCATATGGCCCTGGGGGTGGCAACATGGCCAGCTCTGACATTTCATCCTTCAAGGTTGACAAGTTGCTGACATTGCAGAGTGAGTGAGTTCCTCCAGTCTCCCCTGCCCACCCAAGGGCAGAACGAACCACAGAGTGAGAGAGCCCACCAAGCAGTGCTTAATTTGAGCTGGTGTCTTCCGGTGCTTGGCACCGGCATTTCAATGTCAACACCGAGACTTATGACAGACAGCCACATGGTGGTGCTGTTTGTCTCCTTTTGTGATGTACACAGCAACGGTTGTTTAGTAATTCTATATACATTAAAAATGCCTAATACCCGCCTAATAAAGCTATAAAAATAGCGGATATCATTTTTTGTGTATAAAGAGTCTGTATTGTCATTATAGTGCAATGGGTGGTGCAAGCTGCAGTGGTCTCCTAAGTCCTGACAAGGCCATTGGCACGTGTTTGTTTACAAATTAAGCAATGCCATCAAGCTGCCCCTGGGCATCATGAACATTAGCCGCGGGGGCCTCTCACACACAGACCCACGTGCGCGCGCAGCGCAGCCGCGGGGCGCTCCCCCTGCCTGTGGCGACCCCCAGTCTTATCATTCTTGGGGTTTTTAGCCTCTGCATGGGCCTGAGGTCAGCTGACCAGCTCTGGCCCCGCCTGCTTTGGTGCACTGAAGGCCCCTCCTCTCTCACGCGGTGGGTGTGACGTCACATTGTGTCTGGACTCCCAGTGAGGGTGTCGCATGCTAAGGGCGGCACGTTGTAGGTCAGTAATAGAGCAGACTGTTATGTCTGCAGGGCACAAGTCCTAAAAAAAGAAGTGGGGGGACTAACCTAGTACGGCAGTATGCAAGTGACATCATTGCGCGTGACATCACGGCGCACCACATCACGTCACATGACATCACACATGTCATCACAGGAAGGGACATCATAGAAAGTGGCATCACTGTCTGTGGAGGAACATACTGTCTGTGGAGTAACACACTGTCTGTGGAGGAACATGCTGTCTGTGGAGTAACACACTGTCTGTGGAGGAACATGCTGTCTGTGGAGTAACACGCTGTCTGTGGAGTAACACACTGTCCGTGGAGTAACACACTGTCCGTGGAGTAACACGCTGTCTGTGGAGTAACACGCTGTCTGTGGAGGAACATGCTGTCTGTGGAGTAACACACTGTTCGTGGAGTAACACGCTGTCTGTGGAGTAACACACTGTCCGTGGAGTAACACACTGTCCGTGGAGTAACACACTGTCCGTGGAGTAACACGCTGTCTGTGGAGTAACACGCTGTCTGTGGAGGAACATGCTGTCTGTGGAGTAACACACTGTTCGTGGAGTAACACACTGTCCGTGGAGTAACACACTGTCCGTGGAGTAACACGCTGTCTGTGGAGTAACACGCTGTCCGTGGAGTAACACACTGTCCGTGGAGTAACACACTGTCCGTGGAGTAACACACTGTCCGTGGAGTAACACACTGTCCGTGGAGTAACACGCTGTCTGTGGAGTAACACGCTGTCTGTGGAGGAACATGCTGTCTGTGGAGTAACACACTGTTCGTGGAGTAACACGCTGTCTGTGGAGTAACACACTGTCCGTGGAGTAACACACTGTCCGTGGAGTAACACACTGTCCGTGGAGTAACATGCTGTCTGTGGAGTAACACGCTGTCTGTGGAGGAACATGCTGTCTGTGGAGTAACACACTGTTCGTGGAGTAACACGCTGTCTGTGGAGTAACACACTGTCCGTGGAGTAACACACTGTCCGTGGAGTAACACACTGTTCGTGGAGTAACACGCTGTCTGTGGAGTAACACACTGTCCGTGGAGTAACACACTGTCCGTGGAGTAACACACTGTTTGTGGAGTAACACGCTGTCTGTGGAGTAACACGCTGTCTGTGGAGTAACACACTGTTCGTGGAGTAACACGCTGTCTGTGGAGTAACACACTGTCCGTGGAGTAACACACTGTCCGTGGAGTAACACACTGTCCGTGGAGGAACATGCTGTCTGTGGAGGAACATACTGTCTGTGGAGTAACACACTGTCCGTGGAGGAACACGCTGTCTGTGGAGTAACACACTGTTCGTGGAGTAACACACTGTCTGTGGAGTAACACACTGTCCGTGGAGTAACACACTGTCCGTGGAGTAACACACTGTCCATGGAGTAACACGCTGTCTGTGGAGTAACACGCTGTCTGTGGAGGAACATGCTGTCTGTGGAGTAACACACTGTCCGTGGAGTAACACGCTGTCTGTGGAGTAACACGCTGTCCGTGGAGTAACACACTGTCCGTGGAGTAACACACTGTCCGTGGAGTAACACGCTGTCTGTGGAGTAACACACTGTCTGTGGAGGAACACACTGTCTGTGGAGGAACATGCTGTCTGTGGAGTAACACGCTGTCTGTGGAGTAACACGCTGTCTGTGGAGTAACACACTGTCTGTGGAGGAACATACTGTCTGTGGAGGAACATGCTGTCTGTGGAGTAACACGCTGTCTGTGGAGGAACATGCTGTCTGTGGAGTAACACACTGTCCGTGGAGTAACACACTGTCCGTGGAGTAACACACTGTCCGTGGAGGAACACACTGTCCGTGGAGTAACACGCTGTCCGTGGAGTAACACGCTGTCCGTGGAGTAACACACTGTCCGTGGAGTAACACGCTGTCTGTGGAGTAACACACTGTCCGTGGAGTAACACACTGTCCGTGGAGTAACACGCTGTCTGTGGAGTAACACACTGTCCGTGGAGTAACACACTGTCCGTGGAGTAACACGCTGTCTGTGGAGTAACACACTGTCCGTGGAGTAACACACTGTCCGTGGAGTACCACACTGTCCGTGGAGTAACACGCTGTCTGTGGAGTAACACACTGTCTCTGGAGGAACATGTTGTCTGTGGAGTAACACACTGTTCGTGGAGTAACACGCTGTCTGTGGAGTAACACACTGTCCGTGGAGTAACACACTGTCCGTGGAGTAACACACTGTTCGTGGAGTAACACGCTGTCTGTGGAGTAACACGCTGTCTGTGGAGTAACACACTGTTCGTGGAGTAACACGCTGTCTGTGGAGTAACACACTGTCCGTGGAGTAACACACTGTCCGTGGAGTAACACACTGTCCGTGGAGGAACATGCTGTCTGTGGAGGAACATACTGTCTGTGGAGTAACACACTGTCCGTGGAGGAACACGCTGTCTGTGGAGTAACACACTGTTCGTGGAGTAACACGCTGTCTGTGGAGTAACACACTGTCCGTGGAGTAACACACTGTCTGTGGAGTAACACACTGTCCGTGGAGTAACACGCTGTCTGTGGAGTAACACGCTGTCTGTGGAGGAACATGCTGTCTGTGGAGTAACACACTGTCCGTGGAGTAACACGCTGTCTGTGGAGTAACACGCTGTCTGTGGAGTAAGACACTGTCCGTGGAGTAACACACTGTCCGTGGAGTAACACACTGTCCGTGGAGTACCACACTGTCCGTGGAGTAACACGCTGTCTGTGGAGTAACACACTGTCTCTGGAGGAACATGCTGTCTGTGGAGTAACACACTGTCCGTGGAGTAACACACTGTCCGTGGAGTAACACGCTGTCTGTGGAGTAACACACTGTCTGTGGAGTAACACACTGTCCGTGGAGTAACACGCTGTCTGTGGAGTAACACACTGTCCATGGAGTAACACACTGTCAGTGGAGTAACACGCTGTCTGTGGAGTAACACACTGTCTGTGGAGTAACACACTGTCCGTGGAGTAACACGCTGTCTGTGGAGTAACACAATGTCTGTGGAGGAACATGCTGTCTGTGGCGTAACACACTGTCCGTGGAGTAACACGCTGTCTGTGGAGTAACACACTGTCCGTGGAGTAACACACTGTCTGTGGAGTAGTATGCTGTCTGTAGAGGAACACCCTGTCTGTGGAGGAACACGCTTTGTGTGGCATAACATGTTGTTGGTGGAGTAAGACACTGTGGAGAAACACGCTGTCTGTGGAGTAATACACTGTCCGTGGAGGAACCCGCTGTCTGTGGAGTAACACACTGTCCGTGGAGGAACACGCTGTCTGTGGAGTAACACACTGTCCGTGGAGTAACACACTGTCCGTGGAGTAACACACTGTCCGTGGAGTAACACGCTGTCTGTGGAGTAACACACTGTCCGTGGAGTAACACACTGTCCGTGGAGTAACACACTTTCCATGGAGTAACAGGCTGTCTGTGGAGTAACACGCTGTCCGTTGAGTAACACACTATCCGTGGAGTAACACGCTGTCCGTGGAGTAACACACTGTCCGTGGAGTAATACGCTGTCTGTGGAGTGACACACTGTCTGTTGAAGAACATGGTGTCTGTGGAGTAACACGCTGTCTGTGGAGTAACACACTGTCTGTGGGGGAACATGCTGTCTGTGGAGTAACACGCTGTCCGTGGAGTAACAAGCTGTCTGTGGAGGAACATGCTGTCTGTGGAGGAACACACTGTCTGTGGAGGAACATGCTGTCTGTGGAGTAACACACTGTCTGTGGAGTAACACACTGTCTGTGGAGGAACAGGCTGTCTGTGGAGTAACACACTGTCTGTGGAGTAACACACTGTCTGTGGAGTAACACGCTGTCCGTGGAGTAACACACTGTCTGTGGAGTAACACGCTGTCCGTGGAGTAACACACTGTCCGTGGAGTAACACACTGTCCGTGGAGTAACACGCTGTCTGTGGAGTAACACACTGTCTGTGGAGGATCATGCTGTCTATGGAGTAACACACTGTCCGTGGAGTAACACGTTGTCTGTGGAGTAACACACTGTCCGTGGAGTAACACGTTGTCTGTGGAGTAACACGCTGTCCGTGGAGTAACACACTGTCCATGGAGGAACCCGCTGTCTGTGGAGTAACACACTGTCCATGGAGGAACCCGCTGTCTGTGGAGTAACACACTATCCGTGGAGTAACACACTGTCCATGGAGGAACACACTGTCCATGGAGGAACCCGCTGTCTGTGGAGTAACACACTGTCCATGGAGGAACCCGCTGTCTGTGGAGTAACACACTGTCCGTGGAGTAACACACTGTCCGTGGAGTAACACGCTGTCTGTGGAGTAACACGCTGTCTGTGGAGGAACATGCTTTCTGTGGAGTAACACACTGTCCATGGAGGAACCCGCTGTCTGTGGAGTAACACACTGTTCGTGGAGTAACACGCTGTCTGTGGAGTAACACACTGTCCATGGAGGAACCCGCTGTCTGTGGAGTAACACACTGTCCGTGGAGTAACACACTGTACATGGAGTAAAACACTGTCCGTGGAGTAACACACTATCCGTGGAGTAACACACTGTCCGTGGAGTAACACACTGTCTGTGGAGTAACACACTGTCCATGGAGGAACATGCTGTCTGTGGAGTAACACACTGTTCGTGGAGTAACACGCTGTCTTTGGAGTAACACACTGTCCATGGAGGAACATGCTGTCTGTGGAGTAACACACTGTTCGTGGAGTAACACGCTGTCTGTGGAGTAACACACTGTCCGTGGAGTAACACACTATCCGTGGAGTAACACACTGTCCGTGGAGTAACACACTGTCTGTGGAGTAACACACTGTCTGTGGAGTAACACACTGTCCATGGAGGAACACACTGTCTGTGGAGTAACACACTGTCTGTGGAGTAACACACTGTCCATGGAGGAACCCGCTGTCTGTGGAGTAACACACTGTCCGTGGAGTAACACACTGTCCGTGGAGTAACACACTGTCCATGGAGGAACCCGCTGTCTGTGGAGTAACACACTGTCCGTGGAGTAACACACTATCCGTGGAGTAACACACTGTCCGTGGAGTAACACACTGTCTGTGGAGTAACACACTGTCTGTGGAGTAACACACTGTCCATGGAGGAACACACTGTCTGTGGAGTAACACACTGTCTGTGGAGTAACACACTGTCCATGGAGGAACCCGCTGTCTGTGGAGTAACACACTGTCCGTGGAGTAACACACTGTCCGTGGAGGAACCCGCTGTCTGTGGAGTAACACACTGTCTGTGGAGGAACCCGCTGTCTGTGGAGTAACACGCTGTCTGTGGAGTAACACACTGTCCGTGGAGTAACACACTGTCTGTGGAGTAACACACTGTCCATGGAGGAACCCGCTGTCTGTGGAGTAACACACTGTCCGTGGAGTAACACACTGTCCGTGGAGGAACCCGCTGTCTGTGGAGTAACACACTGTCCGTGGAGTAACACACTGTCCGTGGAGTAACACACTGTCCATGGAGGAACCCGCTGTCTGTGGAGTAACACACTGTCCGTGGAGTAACACACTGTCTGTGGAGTAACGCGCTGTCCGTGGAGTAACACGCTGTCTGTGGAGTAACGCGCTGTCTGTGGAGTAACACATTATCCACTGAGTAATAATACGCTGTGTATGGAGTAATGCGCTGACTGTGGAGTAACACGCTGTGTGCGCAGTAAAACGCTGTGTGCGCAGTAACGCGCTGGCTGTGGAGTAACTTCTGAGTAATCCACGTGCATCTAGAAAACAGCTATTCGAAGCTCTGATTCAACTTCCTCTCTCCTGTCATTCCAGTAGCGCCTAGAAGTAATTCTGCTTGCTTTACAAATGCATATAAAAGCATACCGCGACTTCAAGTTTCTGGGATACCAATAGTGCAGCAGGTGCAGTGGCACCCGCACCCAGGGGAGTGAAGGGCGCACTTCACCCGAATTACTTGCTTTTTTAAAACTAAGAATCTACGGGGCGTGGCCCGGTTTCCGCGCTTGCATTGCGGTGGGTCCGGCCCCTTTACACAGAGTGGTTTATGGCGGTCTTTGCGATCCCGTGATCTATAGGTCGGAGGGAGCCCGTGAGGTGCCCACCGCCGCCGCCGCCGCTGCAGAGGTTCAAAGAGGGAAGTGCCCAGGATCACACGGGGAGTCCTCGGACCGCCGCGCGTGCTCAAACCTCAGGACTGGAGGACGTCATGTGTGTCAGGGGTGGTTGAACCCTCCTGAACCCGCTCCCCCTCTGTGCTTCTGGCTGACTCTGCATCGGTTCCCAGAAAAAGTGCTGCTTCTCAGAAATAAAGTGCTGTCTGCGCGCCAAGGCCAGAGGGCTGGGGAGGGGGGGGGGGGGGGCTGCTTCCTGCCCTAGTGACCCCTGACCCACTCACGACCCGGCGGGGTCTGGAGAATAACTCGGTACTCAGCGTGCCCATCCAGTCCTTGGCCGCTGGGCCTCTCTGGGGGACAGCCTGCTCTCACGCGCGTACTATTGGGCACCTCCAAGCTCACGCATGCGCCTGAGGCAGAGCCTGCACCCTGGACGTGGCCGCACACAGAGGTCAGAGGTCAGGCACGGTTTGTCCGGCAGGATCACAGCAATCTTTTACTTCTCTCATCAATCCCGTCGTCTCCATCTGTAGTGGTCTCAACCCCAGGTGCAGCACGTGCTGCATCCGAGGGCAGAGGGGGAGCAGCCCATACGCTGGAGGGGCCTCTTCTGAGTGTTCCTCTTCCATGCCCATTCAATCCTTGGCCTTTCACTCCTCTTACTCCAGTACCGTGGTAGCAGCACAAGTTAAGGTGCTATAAGAAAAGGCCTTCCAAGCAGCCTCACCTTTAGGAACTGTTTTCAAGGAGTTTGTACCAGAAATGAAAGTACTCTGGTATGGAGCTCCAGAAAAATCTACACAGGTAGCACCCAGACTGCCAGCCTTAGAATGAGGCTTCACACTTAACATTCTTTATAGCGCTTCAAACATCAAAGAGTCTTTTGACAGACACCTGGGAAGCTCTCTCTGTGAGTGGGAGGAACGTGACCAGAGGCGCTGATTGGTGGAGACAGAAGCAAGCAGCCATTTTCACCAGGATTGTGAGAAGTTTGTGAACACAAGGATCTCCCAGTGGACCCACTGTTGGCAGGTGCCAGGTGGGCACCAATAGTGCGGGGGCGCAGAGACACCCGGCTGTTGAGGCCACGTGTCCTACCGCAGCGGCAGCGGCACACATCAGCCCTGTCCCAGGTCAAGGCCAGTCTGCCTTCCTGCCCAGGTCATCAGCCCTGTCCAGACCAGTGCTTGAGGGTCAAGGAGGTGGGCTTGGGGGTGGAGGGTGGGGGGGGGGGGGGGGGAGATCTCACTGGTCCAGGCCAGTCTTTTCTTCCTGCCCAGGTTCTATGAGCTGAGCACGTGACGCAGAATAGACTGCAGTTACAAGGTGTCGGCACAAGGGGCCCACTCTGATCATACAGTGTCTGACCCAAATATCTTAATGTGCTTCCAAGTGTAAGGGAGTTTCTTTTAGAAGAACTGCCCCATTCGGGGCATTAGGTAGAACCGAGGGTCTACCTAATACTGTCGGATGGGGCAGTTCTTCTAAAAGAAACCCCCATACACTTGGAAGCACATTAAGATATTAGGACACGAGACTAATTAGTCTACCTCTCAAGGTGCAAAAATTATAAGAACCCCTTCCGGGTTGGAATTATCACGGAAACTAATGGGTACATGCATCAACGTTTCCGTTTGCGATTCCTAAATTGCGAAAATTAAGGAACCGCAATTTAGAAATCGCAAACGGTAATGCATGAAAAAATCGCAACTTTTTTGCGATTCCTTATTTTTCCTTAATTGCGATTCACAATTTGCGAATCGCAATTAAGGAAAAGCTTTCCATTGATTCCTATGGGCCAAAAGGCCCATAGGAATGAATGGGAGGGCATTCACATTTTGCGATTTTCAATTTGCGAATTCGCAAAATGTGAATGCAATTTCAAGGGTGCAGGGGGGTCCAAAGAACCCCTCCCTGCACCCCTGAAATTTAACTTTAAATGCAATTTACACACACACATGCCCCAAGGACATGTGTGTGTGTAAATTAAAACTTTCAAATATGTAAATTGTGCATGTTTGAAAGTTTTCGGTAAATTAGCATGAAGTTCAACTTCATGCTAATTTACCCCTTCCAATTTGCGAATTCGCAATTTAAAAATTATCATGAATTGCATTTAAGAAATCTCAAATTGCGATTTCTTAAATGCAAACGCAATTTTAGAAATCACAACATGGTTGCGATTCCTAAAATTGCAAAAAGCATGATGCATCCAAAATTTGAGAATTGCATTCGCAAACGGCCGAAAATTGCGATTCGCACCATTTGCGAATGCAATTCTCAATGATGCATGTGGGCATAAGAGACTACTTGAAACTGACCTCTGCCCTGAAGAAGTCGCAGGGTAATCCCCTGTAACAGCGACGAAACACGTGTTGGCTAAGAAGGCTTAAGATCTTGAATTAAAGACATCTGAAAATACAAAGACAAGCATCATTGTGATATTTTATGAAACTTTATGTATTTACTTTTAAACATATGCAGAGGATTTGTTTATATGCTTCAAAAGGAATCGGAAAAGGAACTTCACTAGCGCACAAGGAGGTAGTAACCAGAGGACTTATCCATCCTCGCTCTCTTCTCCAAACAAAACGACCAAACTTTTAAAGAGAGAGCAGGCGGAGGCTGCTCATAAATAACCCCCATCCACACAGGCACTACTGCCCCAAAACTGGAGCATGTTGCGCCTACGGTAAAAACAAGCATTTCAAAGAAAAGCAAGGTAACACGTTAAAATCAATTAGCAACATGATACAGGATACTAGGTTAAGCAAAGGCGGCAGCGTTCGGAAAGGCAATAAATTGCTTTAGCAGATAATAAGCAAAAGCACATGACCAAGGAGGAATGCAGCTGCCAGCGTGCTCGCTCCCGAGAGCAAAACGCCATAGGAGTGAACATTTTAAGAAGAGGTGGGATATGCAGCCGCCTTTGGCCAATTGCGTAGTTTCATTTTTTGAAAGCCACACACAAAGGCCAATAGAATGTGAACCACATGCACGAGCTTTCTGAATGTCTGGAGTGATTCCAAGAGACCATTTTCTACCGCAGCGCGCATGCGCGCTGTGCTAGGCTCGATGTAAAAATCTGGTGGTGAAAATCAGCGGGTCATCCAGCCGTCCATCTTTCCAAGGTCGGCAATTCGAGTATAATGCGATGGAATAATTGTAACGCTTTTTATTTACCGTTCAAACAAATGGCAAAAAGTGGTACGAAGTGCTACATAACAATATTATTAGTGAAATGACGGACACAAACACGCATACAGGTTCCTAAATGAGGATTGCGCCTTGAGAAGAATGACAGTCATGAGACAGGGTTGATCACTTCAGATACTACTAATATTATTATTAACTTCAGATACTGAAAGTTTGTTTCTTTTTTAAACTCCTCTGACTCACATGTCCTCACTTTTAATGATTTGTTTAATCTGTCCCTGGGGCTCTGGTGAAAACACTCAGCTTCTTTAATGGAAGAAGACAACACCCCCACGATACCTCTCCACGTACCTTTGGATGATGGCTGTGTTTTTGGTCCCTTTTTGCAGTTTTATATAGCGCGAGTTCGACCCGAATGTATTGTAGCGCTTTATATGAGCAAAGACACGTTCATTTTTGGTAGGCACAGGAGAGATTGAGTGATTTGCCCAGAATCAGAGGATGTTGAGCCAAAACCAAGACTCGAATCTGCCTTACACTGCTGCTGGTGAAGCGGAACTGGCCCATACTGGTGCAAAGATCAAACTACAAGGGTTTGGCTGAAGCGCAGTAAGGCTGCGCCCGTAATATGATAAACAAAACAATGTGCCAATACTGCTCTGTATTTTTCTTAGTTTGCACAGAACAAGAGATTAGAAACTCGCCTGTAAGGACCACTATTTCAGTCCAACTTTGATTTCAAATAACTGTTTATTTTTTATTTATTGGTATATTCAATTATTTTTTTATTTATTCACATTTTTTGTGACAGAAATTGACTGTTTGACACTTAATCCTAATCAAACAGTGCTTTATTATTTACAAGGAAGGGGGAGGAAGACTCTTAATTCTAAAAATATGTGTAGTAATATGTACAGAAGTATAAAAGAGAAATATAATGAGAGGGTAGAGGAATACACGTGTTTTTAGAATCAATCTCAGTGATCAAAATCATACTGTGATACATTCAAAACATCCATAACTCATACGTGCAAATTGGAAAGAAAATGAAGAAGGAAAAGGAGTGATAAAAGCCTGTGTATAAGTGCCCTACACTGCTTTTGCTAATTCGGCGGGGCACTTATCACAATAGAGTGTTTTCAAATATTCACAATATTAGGCTATCAAACTATTTTTAAAATCATGGCCATTTTCCAAATGATTAGCCTAAAAAAAAAGAAGGGGGTCGACGCGTTTCAAATCCCAAATGTTGGCGGGATTTTCATCAGGACCACACGTTGACTCAATCTGGAAGATACAAAAAAAGGAGCAAACCTTACTATCAGTGTCAATACTAAGCGAGCCTCTACTTTACATTCATGCAAAGCCACACTCGTCCAAACCTGTCGTACTTGGGTTGTATTCTCTTCAAGATGGTTCTGTAGGAACAAATGGGGGAGACTGTGAGCCCTATTCGAGGGAGAAACTATAAATCATGTCGAAATGAAGGGGTCCAATACTCACTTATTAATCCATAAGTGTAGTTGTTATTTGTAGTTCGATGACTCTTTATAAATTACGCAATTCTGTGGGGACTAATGAAGGTGGCTGTAAGCCTTATTCAGGAGCAAATCTTATGTCTGATGTCCAAATATATGGTGCAGGCCCAGTACTCACTTGATGATCCAGGAGTATGGTTTGTTGATTCTGTCCGGGTTCAATGGCTCTTTGTGGGATACAGACTGTGCATGCGTATTTTTTCAATCTCTCTAGCGACTCTGTGTGCGAAATGGAATCTACCCTAGCTTGGCATAGTTGAAAATAAGTTTTTTCTACGGGTCGAGCATGGAGCATTTCTAAAGTGGTTTCCTCATCTGAGGAAGAGCAGCCTTTTGCGTGCAAGGATCCTCTTACTTTTCTTTAGTTAAGAATCACATGTCTGTGATTGATAAAAAGTGTTCTAATGCTCACTGGATGCAAGAGACCCACTTTTCATGCTGCCTCCCCGCCCCTCCCCCTGCTCCTGGATAAACCTGTTACCACCGGTGCCTCATCTCCCGAAGTTCGGAGCATTTGGAACCATGTCAATCAATCATGTCATAAAGGCTTCATAACAAAAGATGGAGAAGAAATCATGGCACAGTATCTCCGTGTGGCAGGGCAACGCTCATGTCAGCAACACCTGCTGCCCACACAGATCTGTAGCTCTTTACTGTAGCCGCGCGAACATCCGGTTTGTGGCCGTCATGGGCGGTCGCTGGTTTGTGAGCTATACCAAGAGTCCAAGATGCACTTGTGAGACTGGTGAGACAGGTGAGTCGCCATGGGCATCCGTTTCCTGAGGGTGCGCATGCTGTGTCATGAAGCGCATTGCTTTTACTAACATTAAACAGAAATAGAAAGGCAAGTAGTCACGCTACTGTGCGGCTCAAGGGTGCTGTGCATAATAATAAAAAAAATTAAAACCAGCTCCATCCACCGTAACAATGACCCGGAGCCTGTGGGAGCCATGGACACAGAAAACAAGCACGCCTGCAAGTGAAAGCGACCGCGCTGTGTTAATTAGTAACATGATCCACAACCAGGGAGGAATGCAGCTGCCACTCTGCGAGCCGCTGCACGCTCCCGAGACCCACACGCCTTGGGGGTGAACGTTTAGAGAAAAGGTGGGACATACACCCGTCTTTTTAGAGAAAAGGTGGGACATGCACCCGTCTTTGCCATTTGCATGCTTTCATTATTGAAAGCCACACGCAAAGGCCAATGGAATGTGTGGGAGTTGCCAGACCCACAGGGAGAAGTCTCGGGGAAGTTTAGAGTGCTCACAAGAAGCCTCCCATAGAGCGGCGCATGCGCGCTGCGCTAGGCTCGACCTAAAAAGGAGTTCATTTTTTAGGCGTGTGCATGCTTGGTGGCCATGCCTACAAAATGATATGTCTGGCCACCTATGGCTGTTTTTCCTTTTTTTTAAACCATGCTACACAGCATCAGGGATGCTGGTCAGCCTGGCTAAAACCATTGGCAAAGAAGCCACAAAAGCGAGACCTATTGGCTTTGCTAGGGCTTGTTTCAAGAGTCCTGTCCTACATGAGGGCTCTAAGTCCAATGAAGGGAGAATATAGAGCCTCCTTTAGGCGTGGACGTTCAAAATGAGGATCTGCTGCCCTCCGGTGGTGGAACTAGAGTACTGAAGACAGCTGCCCTATTGCGGTACTCGGTGGAAAGAACATTTGGCGTTTGTTGTGTTGGGGAGGGGGTCGTTGCAGTGAGGAATGAGGAAGATGGGAGGAGGGCAGGGGTTGATGGGGTGCTAACAATGACGCTGAAGTATATTTAGGGCTGATTACAAAGTCTTTAAGAGCCGGTTGAGAGCAAGTTGGGTGGACAAGCTGCTGCTTGCAAGACACTGCCAGGTACCCCCTTGCTGCACCCCTCGGTATGCTGGCGCCTTGGGCCGGGTTTAGGGCAGTGCAAGGTGTGGCCGCACTGGGCACTGTCTGACCTGGAGGGGGGCACTGACCTCAGGTGGGGGCGCTCTATTTAGCAATAACATGATTTAAAGTCAGCTGATGCAGAGTTCCTTTTGAGTCCAGATTTCAGGCAGCAATAAAAATGTCAGGATAACTCTTGTGATTAATATTCCTGCTAAAGAGACAGATCAGAGTTTTGCCTCGTGGCAGCTTTGACTCGCCATAAAGTAGCGCAGACGGTTAATGTGCCTGCTGCAAAGAACAGATCTATATTTTTTTGTGGACAGCTGAGTGGATTAGTAAAGCCAGACTTTACCAGCGCTTTAAAACAAATGAAATGTCTTTCAAGAGAGCGGCTATGGAGAGATGAGGGGTACTTTTGCCAGGTGGCAGTGAGGGAATCTGAGGAGGTGGTTGTGGGGGTGCTAAACAAGATTGTTGCACCAGGGGCCACCAGTGCTGAAGTGGGCACTATTGGTGCCCCGGGCCAAGCTCGCCCATGCCCAAGACCGGCCTTGCATAACATTGTACTTACTGTGTTGTAGGTCTGTATAATTACAAAATGGATTTAGTTTCTGTTAAGTATTAGTCAGCTCCTGGGGCACCCGGGGTCTGTACCGGCCGGAATAACTCACAGTCCCTTCAGCCTCAATCCTGGAACACTGTGAGTCCAATCAGAACCCCTAATGTCTTAAAAGCACCAATTTTCCCAATAATGCCACAATATATAGAAATATGCGGTGCATAATGCCCCTTCTCTTTCAGTGTGTATGGTCCCCCGCTGAGACGCGTCCTCTGGAGCTCTGATGCGCCGTCCTTGCGCTGTGCACACCCAGGTGGCACGAAGGTATGGCGACGCCATTCTGAAGCTAACTCCAGATAAGATATTGAGCTAAGAGTGAGGACATAGGCTCCCGCCAGGGTCTTCTGTCTGCTGAGGCGATTCTATTTGAGAACATTCACAGGGTTGTGCTCTTACCTGGCTCCACACACCTAGAACCACTCATCCGTTCAGCACCTAGAACCACTAACCTGTTCCACACCTAAACCACTAATTCATTGTGCACCTAAAACCACTAAACAGTTCAGCATCTAGAACAACTAACCCATTCCACACCTAGAACCACTAATATGTTGCACACATTGAACCACTAACCAGTTCCACACCTAGAACCACTAATTCCTTGTGTACTTCAGCACATCCCAAATACTAGCTGGCGGGAGCAGTTCACACCCAAAGCACAAGACAATTCCTCCTTTTCTGTCACACAATACTTGTCTTCAGTTCTGGTCAAGACAATGGGGGCCCTTCTTTCACCCTTCTTACCCCCCATGGATTCCACAGGCCCCAGCACTTCTTTCACCCTTCTTACCCCCATGGATTCCACAGGCCCCAGCACTTCTTTCACCCTTCTCACCCCCATGGATTCCACAGGCCCCAGCACTTCTTTCACCCTTCTCGCCCCCCATGGATGCCACAGGCCCCAGCACTTCTTTCACCCTTCTCACCCCCATGGATTCCACAGGCCCCAGCACTTCTTTCACCCTTCTTACCCCCATGGATTCCACAGGCCCCAGCACTTCTTTCACCCTTCTCACCCCCATGGATTCCACAGGCCCCAGCACTTCTTTCACCCTTCTCACCACCCATGGATTCCACAGGCCCCAGCACTTCTTTCACCCTTCTCGCCCCCCATGGATTCCACAGGCCCCAGCACTTCTTTCACCCTTCTTACCCCCATGGATTCCACAGGCCCCAGCACTTCTTTCACCCTTCTTACCCCCATGGATTCCACAGGCCCCAGCACTTCTTTCACCCTTCTTACCCCCATGGATTCCACAGGCCCCAGCACTTCTTTCACCCTTCTCACCCCCCATGGATTCCACAGGCCCCAGCACTTCTTTCACCCTTCTCACCCCCCATGGATTCCACAGGCCCCAGCACTTCTTTCACCCTTCTCACCTCCATGGATTCCACAGGCCCCACCACTTCTTTCACCCTTCTTACCCCCATGGATTCCACAGGCCCCAGCACTTCTTTCACCCTTCTCACCCCCATGGATTCCACAGGCCCCAGCACTTCTTTCACCCTTCTCACCACCCATGGATTCCACAGGCCCCAGCACTTCTTTCACCCTTCTCGCCCCCCATGGATTCCACAGGCCCCAGCACTTCTTTCACCCTTCTTACCCCCATGGATTCCACAGGCCCAAGCACTTCTTTCACCCTTCTTACCCCCATGGATTCCACAGGCCCCAGCACTTCTTTCACCCTTCTTACCCCCATGGATTCCACAGGCCCCAGCACTTCTTTCACCCTTCTCACCCCCCATGGATTCCACAGGCCCCAGCACTTCTTTCACCCTTCTCGCCCCCCATGGATGCCACAGGTCCCAGCACTTCTTTCACCCTTCTTACCCCCATGGATTCCACAGGCCCCAGCACTTCTTTCACCCTTCTCACCCCCATGGATTCCACAGGCCCCAGCAATTCTTTCACCCTTCTCGCCCCCCATGGATTCCACAGGCCCCAGCACTTCTTTCACCCTTCTCACCCCCCATGGATTCCACAGGCCCCAGCACTTCTTTCACCCTTCTCGCCCCCCATGGATTCCACAGGCCCCAGCACTTCTTTCACCCTTCTCACCCCCATGGATTCCACAGGCCCCAGCACTTCTTTCACCCTTCTTAGCCCCTTGGATTCCACAGGCCCCAGCACTTCTTTCACCCTTCTTAGCCCCTTGGATTCCACAGGCCCCAGCACTTCTTTCACCCTTCTCACCCCCATGGATTCCACAGGTCCCAGCACTTCTTTCACCCTTCTTACCCCCATGGATTCCACAGGCCCCAGCACTTCTTTCACCCTTCTCACCCCCATGGATTCCACAGGTCCCAGCACTTCATTCACCCTTCTCACCCCCATGGATTCCACAGGCCCCAGCACTTCTTTCACCCTTCTTAGCCGCTTGGATTCCACAGGCCCCAGCACTTCTTTCACCCTTCTCACCCCCATGGATTCCACAGGCCCCAGCACTTCTTTCACCCTTCTTAGCCGCTTGGATTCCACAGGCCCCAGCACTTCTTTCACCCTTCTCGCCCCCCATGGATGCCACAGGTCCCAGCACTTCTTTCACCCTTCTCGCCCCCCATGGATTCCACAGGCCCCAGCACTTCTTTCACCCTTCTTAGCCGCTTGGATTCCACAGGCCCCAGCACTTCTTTCACCCTTCTCGCCCCCCATGGATTCCACAGGCCCCAGCACTTCTTTCACCCTTCTCAGCCCCCATGGATTCCACAGGCCCCAGCACTTCTTTCACCCTTCTCACCCCCATGGATTCCACAGGTCCCAGCACTTCTTTCACCCTTCTTACCCCCATGGATTCCACAGGCCCCAGCACTTCTTTCACCCTTCTCACCCCCCATGGATTCCACAGGCCCCAGCACTTCTTTCACACTTCTCACCCCCCATGGATTCCACAGGCCTCAGCACTTCTTTCACCCTTCTTACCCCCATGGATTCCACAGGCCCTAGCACTTCTTTCACCCTTCTCACCCCCCATGGATTCCACAGGCCCCAGCACTTCTTTCACCCTTCTTACCCCCATGGATTCCACAGGCCCTAGCACTTCTTTCACCCTTCTCACCCCCATGGATTCCACAGGCCCTAGCACTTCTTTCACCCTTCTCGCCCCGCATGGATTCCACAGGCCCCAGCACTTCTTTCACACTTCTCACCCCCCATGGATTCCACAGGCCCCAGCACTGCTTTCACCCTTCTCACCCCCCATGGATTCCACAGGCCCCAGCACTTCTTTCACCCTTCTCACCCCCATGGATTCCACAGGCCCCAGCACTTCTTTCACCCTTCTTACCCCCATGTATTCCACAGGCCCCAGCACTTCTTTCACCCTTCTCACCCCCATGGATTCCACAGGCCCCAGCACTTCTTTCACCCTTCTCACCCCCCAAGGATTCCACAGGCCCCAGCACTTCTTTCACCCTTCTTACCCCCCATGGATTCCACAGGCCCCAGCACTTCTTTCACCCTTCTCACCCCCCATGGATTCCACAGGCCCCAGCACTTCTTTCACCCTTCTCACCCCCCATGGATTCCACAGGCCCCAGCACTTCTTTCACCCTTCTCACCCCCCATGGATTCCACAGGCCCTAGCACTTCTTTCACCCTTCTCGCCCCCCATGGATTCCACAGGCCCCAGCACTTCTTTCACCCTTCTCACCCCCCATGGATTCCACAGGCCCCAGCACTTCTTTCACCCTTCTCACCCCCCATGGATTCCACAGGCCCCAGCACTTCTTTCACCCTTCTCACCCCCATGGATTCCACAGGCCCCAGCACTTCTTTCACCCTTCTTAGCCGCTTGGATTCCACAGGCCCCAGCACTACTTTCACCCTTCTCACCTCCCATGGATTCCACAGGCCCCAGCACTTCTTTCACCCTTCTCACCCCCATGGATTCCACAGGCCCCAGCACTTCTTTCACCCTTCTCACCCCCCATGGATTCCACAGGCCCCAGCACTTCTTTCACCCTTCTTAGCCGCTTGGATTCCACAGGCCCCAGCACTTCTTTCACCCTTCTCACCCCCCATGGATTCCACAGGCCCCAGCACTTCTTTCACCCTTCTCACCCCCATGGATTCCACAGGCCCCAGTACTTCTTTCACCCTTCTCACCCCCCATGGATTCCACAGGCCCCAGCACTTCTTTCACCCTTCTCACCCCCATGGATTCCACAGGCCCCAGCACTTCTTTCACCCTTCTAACCCCCATGGATTCCACAGGCCCCAGCACTTCTTTCACCCTTCTCACCCCCATGGATTCCACAGGCCCCAGCACTTCTTTCACCCTTCTCACCCCCATGGATTCCACAGGCCCCAGCACTTCTTTCACCCTTCTCAGCCCCTTGGATTCCACAGGCCCCAGCACTTCTTTCACCCTTCTCAGCCCCTTGGATTCCACAGGCCCCAGCACTTCTTTCACCCTTCTCACCCCCATGGATTCCACAGGCCCCAGCACTTCTTTCACCCTTCTCACCCCCATGGATTCCACAGGCCCCAGCACTTCTTTCACCCTTCTCACCCCCATGGATTCCACAGGCCCCAGCACTTCTTTCACCCTTCTTAGCCCCTTGGATTCCACAGGCCCCAGCACTTCTTTCACCCTTCTCACCCCCCATGGATTCCACAGGCCCCAGCACTTCTTTCACCCTTCTTACCCCCATGGATTCCACAGGCCCTAGCACTTCTTTCGCCCTTCTTACCCCCCATGGATTCCACAGGCCCCAGCACTTCTTTCACCCTTCTCACCCCCATGGATTCCACAGGCCCCAGCACTTCTTTCACCCTTCTTAGCCGCTTGGATTCCACAGGCCCCAGCACTTCTTTCACCCTTCTCGCCCCCCATGGATTCCACAGGCCCCAGCACTTCTTTCACCCTTCTCACCCCCCATGGATTCCACAGGCCCCAGCACTTCTTTCACCCTTCTCGCCCCCCATGGATTCCACAGGCCCTAGCACTTCTTTCACCCTTCTTACCCCCATGGATTCCACAGGCCCCAGCCCTTCTTTCACCCTTCTCACCCCCCATGGATTCCACAGGCCCTAGCACTTCTTTCACCCTTCTCACCCCCATGGATTCCACAGGCCCCAGCACTTCTTTCACCCTTCTTACCCCCCATGGATTCCACAGGCCCCAGCACTTCTTTCACCCTTCTCACCCCCATGGATTCCACATGCCCCAGCACTTTTTTCACCCTTCTCACCCCCCATGGATTCCACAGGCCCCAGCACTTCTTTCACCCTTCTTACCCCCATGGATTCCACAGGCCCCAGCACTTCTTTCACCCTTCTCACCCCCATGGATTCCACAGGCCCCAGCACTTCTTTCACCCTTCTCATCCCCCATGGATTCCACAGGCCCCAGCACTTCTTTCACCCTTCTCACCCCCATGGATTCCACAGGCCTCAGCACTTCTTTCACCCTTCTCACCCCCATGGATTCCACAGGCCCCAGCACTTCTTTCACCCTTCTCACCCCCATGGATTCCACAGGCCCCAGCACTTCTTTCACCCTTCTCACCCCCATGGATTCCACAGGCCCCAGCACTTCTTTCACCCTTCTCACCCCCCATGGATTCCACAGGCCCCAGCACTTCTTTCACCCTTCTCACCCCCATGGATTCCACAGGCCCCAGCACTTCTTTCACCCTTCTCACCCCCCATGGATTCCACAGGCCCCAGCACTTCTTTCACCCTTCTCACCCCCCCATGGATTCCACAGGCCCCAGCACTTCTTTCACACTTCTCACCCCCCATGGATTCCACAGGCCCCAGCACCTCTTTCACCCTTCTTACCGCCATGGATTCCACAGGCCCTAGCACTTCTTTCACCCTTCTCACCCCCCATGGATTCCACAGGCCCCAGCACTTCTTTCACCCTTCTTACCCCCATTGATTCCACAGGCCCTAGCACTTCTTTCACCCTTCTCACCCCCCATGGATTCCACAGGCCCTAGCACTTCTTTCACCCTTCTCGCCCCGCATGGATTCCACAGGCCCCAGCACTTCTTTCACACTTCTCACCCCCCATGGATTCCACAGGCCCCAGCACTTCTTTCTCCCTTCTCACCCCCCATGGATTCCACAGGCCCCAGCACTTCTTTCACCCTTCTCACCCCCATGGATTCCACAGGCCCCAGCACTTCTTTCACCCTTCTTACCCCCATGTATTCCACAGGCCCCAGCACTTCTTTCACCCTTCTCACCCCCATGGATTCCACAGGCCCCAGCACTTCTTTCACCCTTCCCATCCCCCAAGGATTCCACAGGCCCCAGCACTTCTTTCACCCTTCTTACCCCACATGGATTCCACAGGCCCCAGCACTTCTTTCACCCTTCTCACCCCCCATGGATTCCACAGGCCCCAGCACTTCTTTCACCCTTCTCACCCCCCATGGATTCCACAGGCCCCAGCACTTCTTTCACCCTTCTCACCCCCATGGATTCCACAGGCCCCAGCACTTCTTTCACCCTTCTCACCCCCCATGGATTCCACAGGCCCCAGCACTTCTTTCACCCTTCTTAGCCGCTTGGATTCCACAGGCCCCAGCACTTCTTTCACCCTTCTCACCCCCCATGGATTCCACAGGCCCCAGCACTTCTTTCACCCTTCTCACCCCCATGGATTCCACAGGCCCCAGTACTTCTTTCACCCTTCTCACCCCCCATGGATTCCACAGGCCCCAGCACTTTTTTCACCCTTCTTAGCCGCTTGGATTCCACAGGCCCCAGCACTTCTTTCACCCTTCTCACCCCCCATGGATTCCACAGGCCCCAGAACTTCTTTCACCCTTCTCACCCCCATGGATTCCACAGGCCCCAGTACTTCTTTCACCCTTCTCACCCCCCATGGATTCCACAGGCCCCAGCACTTTTTTCACCCTTCTCACCCCCATAGATTCCACAGGCCCCAGCACTTCTGTCACCCTTCTAACCCCCATGGATTCCACAGGCCCCAGCACTTCTTTCACCCTTCTCACCCCCATGGATTCCACAGGCCCCAGCACCTCTTTCACCCTTCTCACCCCCATGGATTCTACAGGCCCCAGCACTTCTTTCACCCTTCTCAGCCCCTTGGATTCCACAGGCCCCAGCACTTCTTTCACCCTTCTCACACCCATGGATTCCACAGGCCCCAGCACTTCTTTCACCCTTCTCACCCCCATGGATTCCACAGGCCCCAGCACTTCTTTCACCCTTCTCACCCCCATGGATTCCACAGGCCCCAGCACTTCTTTCACCCTTCTCACCCCCATGGATTCCACAGGCCCCAGCACTTCTTTCACCCTTCTTAGCCCCTTGGATTCCACAGGCCCCAGCACTTCTTTCACCCTTCTCACCCCCCATGGATTCCACAGGCCCCAGCACTTCTTTCACCCTTCTTACCCCCATGGATTCCACAGGCCCCAGCACTTCTTTCACCCTTCTCGCCCCCCATGTATTCCACAGGCCCCAGCACTTCTTTCACCCTTCTTACCCCCATGGATTCCACAGGCCCTAGCACTTCTTTCGCCCTTCTTACCCCCCATGGATTCCACAGGCCCCAGCACTTCTTTCACCCTTCTCACCCCCATGGATTCCACAGGCCCCAGCACTTCTTTCACCCTTCTTAGCCGCTTGGATTCCACAGGCCCCAGCACTTCTTTCACCCTTCTCGCCCCCCATGGATTCCACAGGCCCCAGCACTTCTTTCACCCTTCTCACCCCCCATGGATTCCACAGGCCCCAGCACTTCTTTCACCCTTCTCGCCCCCCATGGATTCCACAGGCCCTAGCACTTCTTTCACCCTTCTTACCCCCATGGATTCCACAGGCCCCAGCACTTCTTTCACCCTTCTCACCCCCCATGGATTCCACAGGCCCTAGCACTTCTTTCACCCTTCTCACCCCCATGGATTCCACAGGCCCCAGCACTTCTTTCACCCTTCTTACCCCCCATGGATTCCACAGGCCCCAGCACTTCTTTCACCCTTCTCACCCCCATGGATTCCACATGCCCCAGCACTTCTTTCACCCTTCTCACCCCCCATGGATTCCACAGGCCCCAGCACTTCTTTCACCCTTCTTACCCCCATGGATTCCACAGGCCCCAGCACTTCTTTCACCCTTCTCACCCCCATGGATTCCACAGGCCCCAGCACTTCTTTCACCCTTCTCATCCCCCATGGATTCCACAGGCCCCAGCACTTCTTTCACCCTTCTCACCCCCATGGATTCCACAGGCCTCAGCACTTCTTTCACCCTTCTCACCCCCATGGATTCCACAGGCCCCAGCACTTCTTTCACCCTTCTCACCCCCATGGATTCCACAGGCCCCAGCACTTCTTTCACCCTTCTCACCCCCATGGATTCCACAGGTCCCAGCACTTCTTTCACCCTTCTCACCCCCCAAGGATTCCACAGGCCCCAGCACTTCTTTCACCCTTCTTACCCCCATGGATTCCACAGGCCCCAGCACTTCTTTCACCCTTCTCGACCCCCATGGATTCCACAGGCCCCAGCACTTCTTTCACCCTTCTCACCCCCATGGATTCCACAGGCCCCAGCACTTCTTTCACCCTTCTCGCCCCCCATGGATTCCACAGGTCCCAGCACTTCTTTCACCCTTCTCACCCCCATGGATTCCACAGGCCCCAGCACTTCTTTCACCCTTCTTACCCCCATGGATTCCACAGGCCCCAGCACTTCTTTCACCCTTCTTACCCCCATGGATTCCACAGTCCCCAGCACTTCTTTCACCCTTCTTAGCCCCTTGGATTCCACAGGCCCCAGCACTTCTTTCACCCTTCTCACCCCCATGGATTCCACAGGCCCCAGCACTTCTTTCACCCTTCTTACCCCCATGGATTCCACAGGCCCTAGCACTTCTTTCACCCTTCTCGCCCCCCATGGATTCCACAGGCCCCAGCACTTCTTTCACCCTTCTCACCCCCATGGATTCCACAGGCCCCAGCACTTCTTTCACCCTTCTCGCCCCCATGGATTCCACAGGCCCCAGCACTTCTTTCACCCTTCTCACCCCCATGGATTCCACAGGCCCCAGCACTTCTTTCACCCTTCTCACCCCCATGGATTCCACAGGCCCCAGCACTTCTTTCACCCTTCTCACCCCCCATGGATTCCACAGGCCCCAGCACTTCTTTCACCCTTCTCACCCCCATGGATTCCACAGGCCCCAGCACTTCTTTCACCCTTCTCACCCCCCATGGATTCCACAGGCCCCAGCACTTCTTTCACCCTTCTCACCCCCCATGGATTCCACAGGCCCCAGCACTTCTTTCACCCTTCTCACCCCCCATGGATTCCACAGGCCCCAGCACCTCTTTCACCCTTCTTACCCCCATGGATTCCACAGGCCCCAGCACCTCTTTCACCCTTCTCACCCCCCATGGATTCCACAGGCCCCAGCACTTCTTTCACCCTTCTTACCCCCATGGATTCCACAGGCCCTAGCACTTCTTTCACCCTTCTCACCCCCCATGGATTCCACAGGCCCTAGCACTTCTTTCACCCTTCTCGCCCCGCATGGATTCCACAGGCCCCAGCACTTCTTTCACACTTCTCACCCCCCATGGATTTCATAGGCCCCAGCACTTCTTTCTCCCTTCTCACCCCCCATGGATTCCACAGGCCCCAGCACTTCTTTCACCCTTCTCACCCCCATGGATTCCACAGGCCCCAGCACTTCTTTCACCCTTCTCGCCCCCCATGGATTCCACAGGCCCTAGCACTTCTTTCACCCTTCTTACCCCCATGGATTCCACAGGCCCCAGCACTTCTTTCACCCTTCTCACCCCCCATGGATTCCACAGGCCCTAGCACTTCTTTCACCCTTCTCACCCCCATGGATTCCACAGGCCCCAGCACTTCTTTCACCCTTCTTACCCCCCATGGATTCCACAGGCCCCAGCACTTCTTTCACCCTTCTCACCCCCATGGATTCCACATGCCCCAGCACTTCTTTCACCCTTCTCACCCCCCATGGATTCCACAGGCCCCAGCACTTCTTTCACCCTTCTTACCCCCATGGATTCCACAGGCCCCAGCACTTCTTTCACCCTTCTCACCCCCATGGATTCCACAGGCCCCAGCACTTCTTTCACCCTTCTCATCCCCCATGGATTCCACAGGCCCCAGCACTTCTTTCACCCTTCTCACCCCCATGGATTCCACAGGCCTCAGCACTTCTTTCACCCTTCTCACCCCCATGGATTCCACAGGCCCCAGCACCTCTTTCACCCTTCTTACCCCCATGGATTCCACAGGCCCCAGCACCTCTTTCACCCTTCTCACCCCCCATGGATTCCACAGGCCCCAGCACTTCTTTCACCCTTCTTACCCCCATGGATTCCACAGGCCCTAGCACTTCTTTCACCCTTCTCACCCCCCATGGATTCCACAGGCCCTAGCACTTCTTTCACCCTTCTCGCCCCGCATGGATTCCACAGGCCCCAGCACTTCTTTCACACTTCTCACCCCCCATGGATTTCATAGGCCCCAGCACTTCTTTCTCCCTTCTCACCCCCCATGGATTCCACAGGCCCCAGCACTTCTTTCACCCTTCTCACCCCCATGGATTCCACAGGCCCCAGCACTTCTTTCACCCTTCTCGCCCCCCATGGATTCCACAGGCCCTAGCACTTCTTTCACCCTTCTTACCCCCATGGATTCCACAGGCCCCAGCACTTCTTTCACCCTTCTCACCCCCCATGGATTCCACAGGCCCTAGCACTTCTTTCACCCTTCTCACCCCCATGGATTCCACAGGCCCCAGCACTTCTTTCACCCTTCTTACCCCCCATGGATTCCACAGGCCCCAGCACTTCTTTCACCCTTCTCACCCCCATGGATTCCACATGCCCCAGCACTTCTTTCACCCTTCTCACCCCCCATGGATTCCACAGGCCCCAGCACTTCTTTCACCCTTCTTACCCCCATGGATTCCACAGGCCCCAGCACTTCTTTCACCCTTCTCACCCCCATGGATTCCACAGGCCCCAGCACTTCTTTCACCCTTCTCATCCCCCATGGATTCCACAGGCCCCAGCACTTCTTTCACCCTTCTCACCCCCATGGATTCCACAGGCCTCAGCACTTCTTTCACCCTTCTCACCCCCATGGATTCCACAGGCCCCAGCACTTCTTTCACCCTTCTCACCCCCATGGATTCCACAGGCCCCAGCACTTCTTTCACCCTTCTCACCCCCATGGATTCCACAGGTCCCAGCACTTCTTTCACCCTTCTCACCCCCCAAGGATTCCACAGGCCCCAGCACTTCTTTCACCCTTCTTACCCCCATGGATTCCACAGGCCCCAGCACTTCTTTCACCCTTCTCGACCCCCATGGATTCCACAGGCCCCAGCACTTCTTTCACCCTTCTCACCCCCATGGATTCCACAGGCCCCAGCACTTCTTTCACCCTTCTCGCCCCCCATGGATTCCACAGGCCCCAGCACTTCTTTCACCCTTCTCACCCCCATGGATTCCACAGGCCCCCGCACTTCTTTCACCCTTCTCACCCCACATGGATTCCACGGGCCCCAGCACTTCTTTCACCCTTCTCACCCCCATGGATTCCACAGGCCCCAGCACTTCTTTCACCCTTCTCGCCCCCCATGGATTCCACAGGCCCCAGCACTTCTTTCACCCTTCTCACCCCCATGGATTCCACAGGCCCCCGCACTTCTTTCACCCTTCTCACCCCACATGGATTCCACGGGCCCCAGCACTTCTTTCACCCTTCTCACCCCCATGGATTCCAAAGGCCCCAGCACTTCTTTCACCCTTCTCGCCCCCCATGGATTCCACAGGCCCCAGCACTTCTTTCACCCTTCTCACCCCCATGGATTCCACAGGCCCCAGCACTTCTTTCACCCTTCTCACCCTACATGGATTCCACAGGCCCCAGCACTTCTTTCACCCTTCTCACCCCCATGAATTCCACAGGCCCCAGCACTTCTTTCACCCTTCTCACCCCCATGGATTCCACAGGCCCCAGCACTTCTTTCACCCTTCTCACCCCCATGGATTCCGCAGGCCCCAGCACTTCTTTCACCCTTCTCACCCCCATGGATTCCACAGGCCCCAGCACTTCTTTCACCCTTCTTACCCCCATGGATTCCACAGGCCCCAGCATTTCTTTCACCCTTCTCACCCCCATGGATTCCACAGGCCCCAGCACTTCTTTCACCCTTCTCACCCCCCAAGGATTCCACAGGCCCCAGCACTTCTTTCACCCTTCTTACCCCCATGGATTCCACAGGCCCCAGCACTTCTTTCACCCTTCTCGCCCCCCATGGATTCCACAGGCCCCAGCACTTCTTTCACCCTTCTCACCCCCATGGATTCCACAGGCCCCAGCACTTCTTTCACCCTTCTCACCCCACATGGATTCCACAGGCCCCAGCACTTCTTTCACCCTTCTTACCCCCATGGATTCCACAGGCCCCAGCACTTCTTTCACCCTTCTCACCCCCATGGATTCCACAGGCCCCAGCACTTCTTTCACCGTTCTCACCCCCCATGGATTCCACAGGCCCCAGCACTTCTTTCACCCTTCTCACCCCAATGGATTCCACAGGCCCCAGCACTTCTTTCACCCTTCTCACCCCCCATGGATTCCACAGGCCCCAGCACTTCTTTCACCCTTCTCACCCCCATGCATTCCACAGGCCCCAGCACTTCTTTCACCCTTCTCACCCCCATGCATTCCACAGGCCCCAGCACTTCTTTCACCCTTCTTACCCCCATGGATTTCACAGGCCCCAGCACTTCTTTCACCCTTCTCACCCCCATGGATTCCACAGGCCCCAGCACTTCTTTCACCCTTCTCGCCCCCCATGGATTCCACAGGCCCTAGCACTTCTTTCACCCTTCTTACCCCCATGGATTCCACAGGCCCCAGCACTTCTTTCACCCTTCTCACACCCCATGGATTCCACAGGCCCTAGCACTTCTTTCACCCTTCTCACCCCCATGGATTCCACAGGCCCCAGCACTTCTTTCACCCTTCTTACCCCCCATGGATTCCACAGGCCCCAGCACTTCTTTCACCCTTCTCACCCCCATGGATTCCACATGCCCCAGCACTTCTTTCACCCTTCTCACCCCCCATGGATTCCACAGGCCCCAGCACTTCTTTCACCCTTCTTACCCCCATGGATTCCACAGGCCCCAGCACTTCTTTCACCCTTCTCACCCCCATGGATTCCACAGGCCCCAGCACTTCTTTCACCCTTCTCATCCCCCATGGATTCCACAGGCCCCAGCACTTCTTTCACCCTTCTCACCCCCATGGATTCCACAGGCCTCAGCACTTCTTTCACCCTTCTCACCCCCATGGATTCCACAGGCCCCAGCACCTCTTTCACCCTTCTTACCCCCATGGATTCCACAGGCCCCAGCACCTCTTTCACCCTTCTCACCCCCCATGGATTCCACAGGCCCCAGCACTTCTTTCACCCTTCTTACCCCCATGGATTCCACAGGCCCTAGCACTTCTTTCACCCTTCTCACCCCCCATGGATTCCACAGGCCCTAGCACTTCTTTCACCCTTCTCGCCCCGCATGGATTCCACAGGCCCCAGCACTTCTTTCACACTTCTCACCCCCCATGGATTTCATAGGCCCCAACACTTCTTTCTCCCTTCTCACCCCCCATGGATTCCACAGGCCCCAGCACTTCTTTCACCCTTCTCACCCCCATGGATTCCACAGGCCCCAGCACTTCTTTCACCCTTCTCGCCCCCCATGGATTCCACAGGCCCTATCACTTCTTTCACCCTTCTTACCCCCATGGATTCCACAGGCCCCAGCACTTCTTTCACCCTTCTCACCCCCATGGATTCCACAGGCCTCAGCACTTCTTTCACCCTTCTCACCCCCATGGATTCCACAGGCCCCAGCACCTCTTTCACCCTTCTTACCCCCATGGATTCCACAGGCCCCAGCACCTCTTTCACCCTTCTCACCCCCCATGGATTCCACAGGCCCCAGCACTTCTTTCACCCTTCTTACCCCCATGGATTCCACAGGCCCTAGCACTTCTTTCACCCTTCTCACCCCCCATGGATTCCACAGGCCCTAGCACTTCTTTCACCCTTCTCGCCCCGCATGGATTCCACAGGCCCCAGCACTTCTTTCACACTTCTCACCCCCCATGGATTTCATAGGCCCCAGCACTTCTTTCTCCCTTTTCACCCCCCATGGATTCCACAGGCCCCAGCACTTCTTTCACCCTTCTCACCCCCATGGATTCCACAGGCCCCAGCACTTCTTTCACCCTTCTCGCCCCCCATGGATTCCACAGGCCCTAGCACTTCTTTCACCCTTCTTACCCCCATGGATTCCACAGGCCCCAGCACTTCTTTCACCCTTCTCACCCCCCATGGATTCCACAGGCCCTAGCACTTCTTTCACCCTTCTCACCCCCATGGATTCCACAGGCCCCAGCACTTCTTTCACCCTTCTTACCCCCCATGGATTCCACAGGCCCCAGCACTTCTTTCACCCTTCTCACCCCCATGGATTCCACATGCCCCAGCACTTCTTTCACCCTTCTCACCCCCCATGGATTCCACAGGCCCCAGCACTTCTTTCACCCTTCTTACCCCCATGGATTCCACAGGCCCCAGCACTTCTTTCACCCTTCTCACCCCCATGGATTCCACAGGCCCCAGCACTTCTTTCACCCTTCTCATCCCCCATGGATTCCACAGGCCCCAGCACTTCTTTCACCCTTCTCACCCCCATGGATTCCACAGGCCTCAGCACTTCTTTCACCCTTCTCACCCCCATGGATTCCACAGGCCCCAGCACTTCTTTCACCCTTCTCACCCCCATGGATTCCACAGGCCCCAGCACTTCTTTCACCCTTCTCACCCCCATGGATTCCACAGGTCCCAGCACTTCTTTCACCCTTCTCACCCCCCAAGGATTCCACAGGCCCCAGCACTTCTTTCACCCTTCTTACCCCCATGGATTCCACAGGCCCCAGCACTTCTTTCACCCTTCTCGACCCCCATGGATTCCACAGGCCCCAGCACTTCTTTCACCCTTCTCACCCCCATGGATTCCACAGGCCCCAGCACTTCTTTCACCCTTCTCGCCCCCCATGGATTCCACAGGCCCCAGCACTTCTTTCACCCTTCTCACCCCCATGGATTCCACAGGCCCCCGCACTTCTTTCACCCTTCTCACCCCACATGGATTCCACGGGCCCCAGCACTTCTTTCACCCTTCTCACCCCCATGGATTCCACAGGCCCCAGCACTTCTTTCACCCTTCTCGCCCCCCATGGATTCCACAGGCCCCAGCACTTCTTTCACCCTTCTCACCCCCATGGATTCCACAGGCCCCCGCACTTCTTTCACCCTTCTCACCCCACATGGATTCCACGGGCCCCAGCACTTCTTTCACCCTTCTCACCCCCATGGATTCCAAAGGCCCCAGCACTTCTTTCACCCTTCTCGCCCCCCATGGATTCCACAGGCCCCAGCACTTCTTTCACCCTTCTCACCCCCATGGATTCCACAGGCCCCAGCACTTCTTTCACCCTTCTCACCCTACATGGATTCCACAGGCCCCAGCACTTCTTTCACCCTTCTCACCCCCATGGATTCCACAGGCCCCAGCACTTCTTTCACCCTTCTCACCCCCATGGATTCCACAGGCCCCAGCACTTCTTTCACCCTTCTCACCCCCATGGATTCCGCAGGCCCCAGCACTTCTTTCACCCTTCTCACCCCCATGGATTCCACAGGCCCCAGCACTTCTTTCACCCTTCTTACCCCCATGGATTCCACAGGCCCCAGCATTTCTTTCACCCTTCTCACCCCCATGGATTCCACAGGCCCCAGCACTTCTTTCACCCTTCTCACCCCCCAAGGATTCCACAGGCCCCAGCACTTCTTTCACCCTTCTTACCCCCATGGATTCCACAGGCCCCAGCACTTCTTTCACCCTTCTCGCCCCCCATGGATTCCACAGGCCCCAGCACTTCTTTCACCCTTCTCACCCCCATGGATTCCACAGGCCCCAGCACTTCTTTCACCCTTCTCACCCCACATGGATTCCACAGGCCCCAGCACTTCTTTCACCCTTCTTACCCCCATGGATTCCACAGGCCCCAGCACTTCTTTCACCCTTCTCACCCCCATGGATTCCACAGGCCCCAGCACTTCTTTCACCGTTCTCACCCCCCATGGATTCCACAGGCCCCAGCACTTCTTTCACCCTTCTCACCCCAATGGATTCCACAGGCCCCAGCACTTCTTTCACCCTTCTCACCCCCCATGGATTCCACAGGCCCCAGCACTTCTTTCACCCTTCTCACCCCCATGCATTCCACAGGCCCCAGCACTTCTTTCACCCTTCTCACCCCCATGCATTCCACAGGCCCCAGCACTTCTTTCACCCTTCTTACCCCCATGGATTTCACAGGCCCCAGCACTTCTTTCACCCTTCTCACCCCCATGGATTCCACAGGCCCCAGCACTTCTTTCACCCTTCTCGCCCCCCATGGATTCCACAGGCCCTAGCACTTCTTTCACCCTTCTTACCCCCATGGATTCCACAGGCCCCAGCACTTCTTTCACCCTTCTCACCCCCCATGGATTCCACAGGCCCTAGCACTTCTTTCACCCTTCTCACCCCCATGGATTCCACAGGCCCCAGCACTTCTTTCACCCTTCTTACCCCCCATGGATTCCACAGGCCCCAGCACTTCTTTCACCCTTCTCACCCCCATGGATTCCACATGCCCCAGCACTTCTTTCACCCTTCTCACCCCCCATGGATTCCACAGGCCCCAGCACTTCTTTCACCCTTCTTACCCCCATGGATTCCACAGGCCCCAGCACTTCTTTCACCCTTCTCACCCCCATGGATTCCACAGGCCCCAGCACTTCTTTCACCCTTCTCATCCCCCATGGATTCCACAGGCCCCAGCACTTCTTTCACCCTTCTCACCCCCATGGATTCCACAGGCCTCAGCACTTCTTTCACCCTTCTCACCCCCATGGATTCCACAGGCCCCAGCACCTCTTTCACCCTTCTTACCCCCATGGATTCCACAGGCCCCAGCACCTCTTTCACCCTTCTCACCCCCCATGGATTCCACAGGCCCCAGCACTTCTTTCACCCTTCTTACCCCCATGGATTCCACAGGCCCTAGCACTTCTTTCACCCTTCTCACCCCCCATGGATTCCACAGGCCCTAGCACTTCTTTCACCCTTCTCGCCCCGCATGGATTCCACAGGCCCCAGCACTTCTTTCACACTTCTCACCCCCCATGGATTTCATAGGCCCCAGCACTTCTTTCTCCCTTCTCACCCCCCATGGATTCCACAGGCCCCAGCACTTCTTTCACCCTTCTCACCCCCATGGATTCCACAGGCCCCAGCACTTCTTTCACCCTTCTCGCCCCCCATGGATTCCACAGGCCCTATCACTTCTTTCACCCTTCTTACCCCCATGGATTCCACAGGCCCCAGCACTTCTTTCACCCTTCTCACCCCCCATGGATTCCACAGGCCCTAGCACTTCTTTCACCCTTCTCACCCCCATGGATTCCACAGGCCCCAGCACTTCTTTCACCCTTCTTACCCCCCATGGATTCCACAGGCCCCAGCACTTCTTTCACCCTTCTCACCCCCATGGATTCCACATGCCCCAGCACTTCTTTCACCCTTCTCACCCCCCATGGATTCCACAGGCCCCAGCACTTCTTTCACCCTTCTTACCCCCATGGATTCCACAGGCCCCAGCACTTCTTTCACCCTTCTCACCCCCATGGATTCCACAGGCCCCAGCACTTCTTTCACCCTTCTCATCCCCCATGGATTCCACAGGCCCCAGCACTTCTTTCACCCTTCTCACCCCCATGGATTCCACAGGCCTCAGCACTTCTTTCACCCTTCTCACCCCCATGGATTCCACAGGCCCCAGCACTTCTTTCACCCTTCTCACCCCCATGGATTCCACAGGCCCCAGCACTTCTTTCACCCTTCTCACCCCCATGGATTCCACAGGTCCCAGCACTTCTTTCACCCTTCTCACCCCCCAAGGATTCCACAGGCCCCAGCACTTCTTTCACCCTTCTTACCCCCATGGATTCCACAGGCCCCAGCACTTCTTTCACCCTTCTCGACCCCCATGGATTCCACAGGCCCCAGCACTTCTTTCACCCTTCTCACCCCCATGGATTCCACAGGCCCCAGCACTTCTTTCACCCTTCTCGCCCCCCATGGATTCCACAGGCCCCAGCACTTCTTTCACCCTTCTCACCCCCATGGATTCCACAGGCCCCCGCACTTCTTTCACCCTTCTCACCCCACATGGATTCCACGGGCCCCAGCACTTCTTTCACCCTTCTCACCCCCATGGATTCCACAGGCCCCAGCACTTCTTTCACCCTTCTCGCCCCCCATGGATTCCACAGGCCCCAGCACTTCTTTCACCCTTCTCACCCCCATGGATTCCACAGGCCCCCGCACTTCTTTCACCCTTCTCACCCCACATGGATTCCACGGGCCCCAGCACTTCTTTCACCCTTCTCACCCCCATGGATTCCAAAGGCCCCAGCACTTCTTTCACCCTTCTCGCCCCCCATGGATTCCACAGGCCCCAGCACTTCTTTCACCCTTCTCACCCCCATGGATTCCACAGGCCCCAGCACTTCTTTCACCCTTCTCACCCTACATGGATTCCACAGGCCCCAGCACTTCTTTCACCCTTCTCACCCCCATGGATTCCACAGGCCCCAGCACTTCTTTCACCCTTCTCACCCCATGGATTCCACAGGCCCCAGCACTTCTTTCACCCTTCTCACCCCCATGGATTCCGCAGGCCCCAGCACTTCTTTCACCCTTCTCACCCCCATGGATTCCACAGGCCCCAGCACTTCTTTCACCCTTCTTACCCCCATGGATTCCACAGGCCCCAGCATTTCTTTCACCCTTCTCACCCCCATGGATTCCACAGGCCCCAGCACTTCTTTCACCCTTCTCACCCCCCAAGGATTCCACAGGCCCCAGCACTTCTTTCACCCTTCTTACCCCCATGGATTCCACAGGCCCCAGCACTTCTTTCACCCTTCTCGCCCCCCATGGATTCCACAGGCCCCAGCACTTCTTTCACCCTTCTCACCCCCATGGATTCCACAGGCCCCAGCACTTCTTTCACCCTTCTCACCCCACATGGATTCCACAGGCCCCAGCACTTCTTTCACCCTTCTTACCCCCATGGATTCCACAGGCCCCAGCACTTCTTTCACCCTTCTCACCCCCATGGATTCCACAGGCCCCAGCACTTCTTTCACCGTTCTCACCCCCCATGGATTCCACAGGCCCCAGCACTTCTTTCACCCTTCTCACCCCAATGGATTCCACAGGCCCCAGCACTTCTTTCACCCTTCTCACCCCCCATGGATTCCACAGGCCCCAGCACTTCTTTCACCCTTCTCACCCCCATGCATTCCACAGGCCCCAGCACTTCTTTCACCCTTCTTACCCCCATGGATTTCACAGGCCCCAGCACTTCTTTCACCCTTCTCACCCCCATGGATTCCACAGGCCCCAGCACTTCTTTCACCCTTCTCGTCCCCCATGGATTCCACAGGCCCCAGCACTTCTTTCACCCTTCTTAGCCGCTTGGATTCCACAGGCCCCAGCACTTCTTTCACCCTTCTCACCCCCATGGATTCCACAGGCCCCAGCACTTCTTTCACCCTTCTCACCCCCATGGATTCCACAGGCCCCAGCACTTCTTTCACCCTTCTCACCCCACATGGATTCCACAGGCCCCAGCACTTCTTTCACCCTTCTTACCCCCATGGATTCCACAGGCCCCAGCACTTCTTTCACCCTTCTCACCCACATGGATTCCACAGGCCCCAGCACTTCTTTCACCCTTCTCACCCCCCATGGATTCCACAGGCCCCAGCACTTCTTTCACCCTTCTCACCCCATGGATTCCACAGGCCCCAGCACTTCTTTCACCCTTCTAACCCCCATGGATTCCACAGGCCCCAGCACTTCTTTCACCCTTCTTACCCCCATGGATTCCACAGGCCCCAGCACTTCTTTCACCCTTCTCACCCCCATGGATTCCACAGGCCCCAGCACTTCTTTCACCCTTCTCACCCCCATGGATTCCACAGGCCCCAGCACTTCTTTCACCCTTCTCACCCCCATGGATTCCACAGGCCCCAGCACTTCTTTCACCCTTCTCGCCCCCCATGGATTCCACAGGCCCCAGCACTTCTTTCACCCTTCTCACCCCCATGGATTCCACAGGCCCCAGCACTTCTTTCACCCTTCTCACCCCACATGGATTCCACAGGCCCCAGCACTTCTTTCACCCTTCTTACCCCCATGGATTCCACAGGCCCCAGCACTTCTTTCACCCTTCTCACCCCCATGGATTCCACAGGCCCCAGCACTTCTTTCACCCTTCTCACCCCCCATGGATTCCACAGGCCCCAGCACTTCTTTCACCCTTCTCACCCCCATGGATTCCACAGGCCCCAGCACTTCTTTCACCCTTCTCACCCCCCATGGATTCCACAGGCCCCAGCACTTCTTTCACCCTTCTCACCCCCATGGATTCCACAGGCCCCAGCACTTCTTTCACCCTTCTTACCCCCATGGATTCCACAGGCCCCAGCACTTCTTTCACCCTTCTCACCCCCATGGATTCCACAGGCCCCAGCACTTCTTTCACCCTTCTCGTCCCCCATGGATTCCACAGGCCCCAGCACTTCTTTCACCCTTCTTAGCCGCTTGGATTCCACAGGCCCCAGCACTTCTTTCACCCTTCTCACCCCCATGGATTCCACAGGCCCCAGCACTTCTTTCACCCTTCTCACCCCCATGGATTCCACAGGCCCCAGCACTTCTTTCACCCTTCTCACCCCACATGGATTCCACAGGCCCCAGCACTTCTTTCACCCTTCTTACCCCCATGGATTCCACAGGCCCCAGCACTTCTTTCACCCTTCTCACCCACATGGATTCCACAGGCCCCAGCACTTCTTTCACCCTTCTCACCCCCCATGGATTCCACAGGCCCCAGCACTTCTTTCACCCTTCTCACCCCCATGGATTCCACAGGCCCCAGCACTTCTTTCACCCTTCTAACCCCCATGGATTCCACAGGCCCCAGCACTTTTTTCACCCTTCTTACCCCCATGGATTCCACAGGCCCCAGCACTTCTTTCACCCTTCTCACCCCCATGGATTCCACAGGCCCCAGCACTTCTTTCACCCTTCTCACCCCCCATGGATTCCACAGGCCCCATCACTTCTTTCACCCTTCTCGTCCCCCATGGATTCCACAGGCCCCAGCACTTCTTTCACCCTTCTCACCCCCCATGGATTCCACAGGCCCCAGCACTTCTTTCACCCTTCTCACCCCCCATGGATTCCACAGGCCCCAGCACTTCTTTCACCCTTCTCACCCCCATGGATTCCACAGGCCCCAGCACTTCTTTCACCCTTCTCGCCCCCCATGGATTCCACAGGCCCCAGCACTTCTTTCACCCTTCTCACCCCCTTGGATTCCACAGGCCCCAGCACTTCTTTCACCCTTCTTACCCCCATGGATTCCACAGGCCCCAGCACTTCTTTCACCCTTCTCACCCCCATGGATTCCACAGGCCCCAGCACTTCTTTCACCCTTCTCGCCCCCCATGGATTCCACAGGCCCCAGCACTTCTTTCACCCTTCTCACCCCCATGGATTCCACAGGCCCCAGCACTTCTTTCACCCTTCTCGCCCCCCATGGATTCCACAGGTCCCAGCACTTCTTTCACCCTTCTCACCCCCCATGGATTCCACAGGCCCCAGCACTTCTTTCACCCTTCTTACCCCCATGGATTCCACAGGCCCCAGCACTTCTTTCACCCTTCTCACCCCCCATGGATTCCACAGGCCCTAGCACTTCTTTCACCCTTCTCGCCCCCCATGGATTCCACAGGCCCCAGCACTTCTTTCACCCTTCTCACCCCCATGGATTCCACAGGCCCCAGCACTTCTTTCACCCTTCTCACCCCCATGGATTCCACAGGCCCCAGCACTTCTTTCACCCTTCTCACCCCCCATGGATTCCACAGGCCCCAGCACTTCTTTCACCCTTCTCGCCCCCATGGATTCCACAGGCCCCAGCACTTCTTTCACCCTTCTTACCCCCATGGATTCCACAGGCCCCAGCACTTCTTTCACCCTTCTTACCCCCATGGATTCCACAGGCCCCAGCACTTCTTTCACCCTTCTTACCCCCATGGATGCCACAGGCCCCAGCACTTCTTTCACCCTTCTCACCCCCCATGGATGCCACAGGCCCCAGCACTTCTTTCACCCTTCTTATCCCCATGGATTCCACAGGCCCCAGCACTTCTTCCACCCTTCTCACCCCCCCCATGGATTCCACAGGCCCCAGCACTTCTTTCACCCTTCTTACCCCCATGGATGCCACAGGCCCCAGCACTTCTTTCACCCTTCTCACCCCCCATGGATGCCACAGGCCCCAGCACTTCTTTCACCCTTCTTACCCCCATGGATTCCACAGACCCCAGCACTTCTTTCACCCTTCTCACCCCCATGGATTCCACAGGCCCCAGCACTTCTTTCACCCTTCTCACCCCCATGGATTCCACAGGCCCCAGCACTTCTTTCACCCTTCTCGCCCCCCATGGATTCCACAGGCCCCAGCACTTCTTTCACCCTTCTTAGCCGCTTGGATTCCACAGGCCCCAGCACTTCTTTCACCCTTCTTAGCCGCTTGGATTCCACAGGCCCCAGCACTTCTTTCACCCTTCTCACCCCCATGGATTCCACAGGCCCCAGCACTTCTTTCACCCTTCTCACCCCCCATGGATTCCACAGGCCCCAGCACTTCTTTCACCCTTCTCACCCCCATGGATTCCACAGGCCCCAGGCTTTGTTGCTCACTGCACTTGTAGTAATTAAACACTTCAGACTCAGATCCCACCCTCAAGGCCAAGAGCTCGGCCTATAGTTTTCTTAGGTTGACCAAACGTGCCCATGATGCTATGAATGCCAACTGAATTCAGCATTTTTTTCATGTTGCCACATAGGATACCTGTTTGTAGCAAACTTTGCTGTGAACCTAGAGTGAAAAGCAACCATTCCTAGTATTGACTTTCTTTACTTCTGGTGTCCTCACTAACTTCTCCGGTCATTACACACCCCAGCTTCTCACACTGGTGACGCTCATCTTGTCTGCCCTGCACCCCATGAAGATGCCCGCTTTCTGTAAGAAACAATCATCCTCAACCTTTATTTATCTCCTTTTTAGGTCTCGCATAGAGAGAGCTTTCAGCTCTCTGTTGTCAAAGACCTATTGTGCACAATAACAGAACATAGAGTGGGCTTTGAGTCAGGCCGTTGCTTATCATTGGTTTCATTTCTTGTCAATCTCATTTGCTTGCTTCTTATTCAATGACTTTCCTTCACCTTCTTGTGTTCGTCCCTCCCCTGAAGCGCAGCTTATTTGCCAATCATTTAATTGGATTACTTGTATCCTTCCACTGCTTACAGTCAGGGAACTACTTTTGTATTTTGCTTTCGGCACTCCACAGACGTTCATGTGATTTCTTGGTCTCCTCCAAAGCATGCTGCCCCCCCCCCCGATGCCCCCACTCTCTCCATGTTCCTCTCTCCCTCCCCAGTTCACCTGCCGCCTCCCTCGCCCTTCCCTGTCCCACTCAGAATGTTGTTTTCTTTACATCCCAAAGGTCTCTCTGTTGCTTTTCCACCCCTCACTGCTCTTCACCACCAGGGTTCACTTCATCTCCCCACACTCCCAACTCTGGTGCCTCCCTGCCCAAGCCAAAAATAAATTGTATATTTTTTTTTTTAGGGAATGGCATCTGCAGTCTACAACCAGATATATTTATCCCTCCAAGATGGGAATCCACCATCTTGGAACAGTAAATGAAAGCACTTATGCATGGTGTATGCATATACCTCATCACACTCAGGCACCATGACACATACAACCACTTGCCTGGCATCCCACGCATGTGTATTCAACAGTGCGCCGTGGACTATTGTTGTGGTATTTTTTTTGCCAGGGCTGCTCAACATCAACAATAAATATTTTGGGACAGATTATTGATATTTTATGCAACACAGGGCAGTAAACATAGTAGCTGCGCTGCGCTGCGCTGCGCTGCACTGCGTTGCATGAAAGAAAGACAGCAGAAATGCACCATATCAACTAAGATATAGAGCATTTCTGCTGCCTCCGTGCACTGGTGCACTGTCTACCGTTGAGCGTCAACGCAGGCCCCCTTGCACCATGGGAGATTGATTTTGTGCAAGAAGGAGCACCTTTCTCCACAAAAATAATCCTTGAATGCATCTTCCTCTTTCTAAGTGAGCTGCAGGATGCAGCGCACATGGAAGGGAGAACGACGAGCAGAAATAAAAACACGTCTCCTTGTTACGCCTGGTTTGACGCAGGCCCAAGTTTACTAGCATTAGTAAATCTGGAGTGCTCCACATTCCATGGGTGGGAGCGTCCATATTCCACCCATGGAACGCGGGTGGAGGCCTGGGAGCGTCCATACTCCACCCATGGAACGCGGGTGGATGCGTGGGAGCGTCCATACTCCACCCATGGAACGCGGGTGGATGCCTGGGAGCGTCCATACTCCACCCATGGAACGCGGGTGGATGCCTGGGAGCGTCCATACTCCACCCATGGAACGCGGGTGGATGCGTGGGAGCGTCCATACTCCACCCACGGAACGCTGGTGGATGCATGGGAGCGCCCATACTCCACCCACGGAACGCGGGTGGATGCGTGGGAGCATCCATACTCCACACACGGAACGGGGGTGGATGCGTGGGAGCGTCCATACTCCACCCACGGAACGCGGCTGGATGCGTGGGAGCGTCCATACTCCACCCACGGAATGCGGGTGGATGCGTGGGAGCGTCCATACTCCACCCATGGAACGCGGGTGGATGCGTGGGAGCGTCCATACTCCACCCACGGAACGCGGCTGGATGCATGGGAGCGTCCATACTCCACACACGGAACGGGGGTGGATGCGTGGGAGCGTCCATACTCCACACACGGAACGGGGGTGGATGCGTGGGAGCGTCCATACTCCACACACGGAACGGGGGTGGATGCATGGGAGCGTCCATACTCCACACACGGAACGGGGGTGGATGCGTGGGAGCGTCCATACTCCACACACGGAACGGGGGTGGATGCGTGGGAGCGTCCATACTCCACCCACGGAACGCGGCTGGATGCGTGGGAGCGTCCATACTCCACCCACGGAACGCGGGTGGATGCGTGGGAGCGTCCATACTCCACCCATGGAACGCGGGTAGATGCATGGAAGCGCCCATACTCCACCCACGAAACGCGGGTGGATGCGTGGGAGCATCAATACTCCACCCACGGAACGCTGGTGGATGCATGGGAGCGCCCATACTCCACCCACGGAACGCGGGTGGATGCGTGGGAGCATCCATACTCCACCCACGGAATGCGGGTGGATGCGTGGGAGCGTCCATACTCCACCCACGGAACGCGGGTGGATGCGTGGGAGCGTCCATACTCCACCCATGGAACGAGGGTGGATGGGTGGGAGCGCCCATACTCCACCCACGGAACGCGGGTGGATGCATGGGAGCGCCCATACTCCACCCACGGAACACGGGTGGATGCGTGGGAGCATCCATACTCCACCCACGGAACGCGGGTGGATGCGTGGGAGCGTCCATGCTCCACCCATGGAACGCGGGTGGATGCGTGGGAGCGTCCATGCTCCACCCACGGAACGCGGGTGGATGCGTGGGAGCATCCATACTCCACCCATGGAACGAGGGTGGATGCGTGGGAGCGTCCATACTCCACCCACGGAACGCGGGTGGATGCGTGGGAGCGTCCATACTCCACCCACGGAACGCGGGTGGATGCGTGGGAGTGTCCATATTCCACCCACGGAACCCGGGTGGATGCGTGGGACCGTACATACTCCACCCACGGAATGCGGGTGGATGCGTGGGAGCGTCCATACTCCACCCACGGAACGCAGGTGGATGCGTGGGAGCATCCATACTCCACCCACGGAATGCGGGTGGATGCGTGGGAGCGTCCATACTCCACCCACGGAACGCGGGTGGATGCGTGGGAGCGTCCATACTCCACCCACGGAACGCGGGTGGATGCGTGGGAGCGTCCATACTCCACCCACGGAACACGGGTGGATGCGTGGGAGCGTCCATACTCCACCCATGGAACGCAGGTGGATGCGTGGGAGCATCCATACTCCACCCATGGAACGCGGGTGGATGCGTGGGAGCGTCCATACTCCACCCACGGAACACGGGTGGATGCGTGGGAGCGTCCATACTCCACCCACGGAACGCGGGTGGATGCGTGGGAGCGTCCATACTCCCCCCATGGAACGCAGGTGGATGCGTGGGAACGTCCATACTCCACCCACGGAACGCGGGTGGATGCGTGGGACCGTACATACTCCACCCATGGAACGCGGGTGGATGCGTGGGAGCATCCATATTCCACCCACGGAACGCGGGTGGATGCGTGGGAGCGTCCATACTCCACCCATGGAACGCGGGTGGATGCATGGGAGCGTCCATACTCCACCCATGGAACGCAGGTGGATGCCTGGGAGCGTCCATACTCCACCCATGGAACGCAGGTGGATGCGTGGGAGCGTCCATACTCCACCCATGGAACGCGGGTGGATGCGTGGGAGCATCCATACTCCACCCACGGAACGCGGGTGGATGCGTGGGAGCGTCCATACTCCACCCATGGAACGCGGGTGGATGCGTGGGAGCGTCCATACTCCACCCATGGAACGCCTTCCTAATGCAAAGGAAAGAAAGGCTACGCTATGCGCTGCAGAGTCACGCTCATTTTATTTACGTGGCTTTGTAAATCACAAATGACATTTTGGGTCGCGGCTGCGCAAAAACAAAGTGGCGCAGCCACGATGCAAAGTGTTAATAAATCCACCCCCTTATTTTCCTCTCCAAGTGTTGAACTCCAGCGGTACAAAGCAGCAGCAAAGCCAAAGGCAAGAACAAACGGCTTTACCCATGCGTCTGCACCTTTCTCTCCATCAAAGATATGACAGCCCTGTCAAGTGACACGCATCTCGCGTTAGATTATTACGTCTCCGGTCATTTTTCCAGTTGTGCGGCTGCAACGATGTTCACATAGTTATAGATTTGCTGCATTTGACACTTAATCCATCATCGGCCTCATACTCTGCAGATTTGAACAAAAACAAATTGTTTCTTGCTCAAACGTTTCAAAAGTCACAAAAAAAGCATCTACAAATGTTGCCGCGCAGTGGATGGCTCTTTGTAAAGCTGGACTGGTCACCTTTCTGTTGCTTATTGATATAGTTGCTTGTTAACTGGTACTGAGGTGCAACCAATGCCCACAGGGTGTTACCAAGTTTAAAATGGTGAAATAATGAAGTAAGAATATTACAAAATAGGTTGCATTATGCTGCATAATTTGCCTTTTGTTGCCGCATAATATATTCAACCCTGCCGCATAGTATGGCCCTCTCTCGCCTCATAATTCCAGTGGCCCTTCAGATAGCCTCTGATATGTTGTGGGTTTACCCGTGATGTGTAGTTTGCCGGATACCCACTAGATGGCTCCGTCACTGCATGAATGATGCGGTGACGCGCAGCCAGCCTCCCCTCACATACATCTCTCTTCCAGTTGCTAACATCTGCTCTACGGCACACGTCCATTATCACAGCATCTCCTCAGGGGCTGCCACACATTTGCTTCCTTATTCCTCCGTCACTTCCGTCCTCCATCCATCTCTCCGGCATCCAGCTGTCACAGACCTTACCGTGTAGCTTACATGCACCCCTCTCCACAATGTGCGTTTACTCCTTAGCTTGAGCCAGGGCTTTAAGTGGGCCGGGTCTCACCGGGGCTGAGCACCGGCAGTTTTTTTCAGGGGGCCTCGAAACGGGTCTCTATCGGGCTCTGTTTTGAGCACTGACACAGGCGGTCCGTTTTTTTTCCCAGGTTGCAGTGACAGCAGTCCGGAAAAAAGTGCCAGGATGCAAACCAAAGCCCGATAGAGACCCGTTTCGAGCCAGCTTGCACATGGATGTGCGCTGCTCACTCTGCTCACTTCTCACTAGCGTGCGCTGCTCACACTGCTCACTTTTCACTAGTGTGCGCTGCGAACACTGCTCACTTCTCACTAGTGTGCGCTGCTCACACTGCTCACTTCTCACTAGTGTGCGCTGCGCACACTGCTGACGTCTCACTAGTGTTTGCTGCTCATACGGCTCACTTCTCACTAGTGTTTGCTGCTCATACTGCTCACTTCTCACTAGTGTGCGCTGCTCATACTGCTCACTTCTCACTAGTGTGCGCTGCTCATACTGCTCACTTCTCACTAGTGTGCGCTGCGCACACTGCTGACGTCTCACTAGTGTGCGCTGCTCACACTGCTCACTTCTCACTAGTGTTTGCTGCTCATACTGCTCACTTCTCACTAGTGTTTGCTGCTCATACTGCTCACTTCTCACTAGTGTGCGCTGCTCATACTGCTCACTTCTCACTAGTGTGCGCTGCTCATACTGCTCACTTCTCACTAGTGTGCGCTGCTCATACTGCTCACTTCTCACTAGTGTGCGCTGCGCACACTGCTGATGTCTCACTAGTGTTTGCTGCTCATACTGCTCACTTCTCACTAGTGTGCGCTGCTCACACTGCTCACTTCTCACTAGTGTGCGCTGCGCACACTGCTGACGTCTCACTAGTGTTTGCTGCTCATACTGCTCACTTCTCACTAGTGTTTGCTGCTCATACTGCTCACTTCTCACTAGTGTGCGCTGCTCATACTGCTCAGTGTTTGCTGCTCATACTGCTCACTTCTCACTAGTGTGCGCTGCTCATACTGCTCACTTCTCACTAGTGTGCGCTGCTCATACTGCTCACTTCTCACTAGTGTGCGCTGCGCACACTGCTGACGTCTCACTAGTGTTTGCTGCTCATACTGCTCACTTCTCACTAGTGTTTGCTGCTCATACTGCTCACTTCTCACTAGTGTTTGCTGCTCATACTGCTCACTTCTCACTAGTGTGCGCTGCTCATACTGCTCACTTCTCACTAGTGTGCGCTGCTCATACTGCTCACTTCTCACTAGTGTGCGCTGCGCACACTGCTGACGTCTCACTAGTGTTTGCTGCTCATACTGCTCACTTCTCACTAGTGTGCGCTGCGCACACTGCTGACGTCTCACTAGTGTTTGCTGCTCATACTGCTCACTTCTCACTAGTGTTTGCTGCTCATACTGCTCACTTCTCACTAGTGTGCGCTGCTCATACTGCTCACTTCTCACTAGTGGAGAAGTTACGGCATGACGTCATGCCAGGTGAGCGTTGTGGAGGAAGGGAAATCCATTTAAAGAGTCATTTTCTCTCTGGATTTCCCTTCTCTTTCTGAAAGAATGGTGGTGGGGTCACCAGGGCTTTAATTGGAAGCGTTGTCAATATTATATACAAGCCATAGTTGCAGCTTATTTATCTTCTGCAACTAATAACCATTGGCAAAGCCAATACTCCTGACTTGTTGTAGGTATGATGTTACTTGTTGTATCACATATCTGGATGCCATGACGGAAACAGCAAAGAACAAGTGACGCAGCACACTATGCTAAGCACAGACTTTTAGTGTGAGTGTTTTAAAGCCACGCCCCTTACACTGGCCACGCCCCTTTGAGAGACCCCCCAGTTTTTTCCATCCCACTTAAAGCCCTGGCTTGAGCCATATAAGTCACTATTCAACCACCACAGCCGATTCATTTATTATCATGACTGTGCACAAATGTGCAAGGTATGCACCGTGTGATTTGGTGGTGTGTTTCTGCATCACATATTCTTGTATTCACGTGAAGGAAGGTGCTTAAGACAAAGCATAAGCGCTCCAGGCGCTGAATGGGGAGTTGACAGATGTCAGTCAGGGTGGTGCTAAGCTTTACGTTCACCGCCCCCTTCACCGCGCCCACCCCTGGAGCTATGCAGACCTTTACGGGTTCGTAGCAACTCTCTCACAGCGCTTCAGACAACGTCAGTTAAAAGTTTTTACTTTTCTAATAACAAACTTCCAAAGCAGGAGTTTGTTTTTGAAAAAGTAAAAACGAATGGCCCCAAACACCATGGGAGTTTTCTCCCACGGTCAGGGGCATTTCAAAAAATGTTTACTGTCCCTCGCCTCCAAGATATTCGATGTTGGACAGTAAAAAAAATCCACCCCCCCCACCACTTCTAAATAGGGCGGAGGATCAGATGGCTTACCTCTGACGTCCGCACGCCCATGGCCATCGGAGGAAGGCTGGCTTACACTGACAGAGTAGATTTTCCTCCATTGGCGTACACCTGGCAGTCTGCCCGCCTCACCTGTATGGATGGCCAGAGAGAGTTAGGCAGAAAGGGCACTCCGTCGCGAGTGTGAGAGAGTACCCTCTCCGCCAAACTCTAAATAGAGCCCTGTGGGGCATATTAGCAAGCGGCAGCAATAATTATCGCTGATCGCTGCTAGCGTGAGGAAATCTATTGCCTGCTATCGCAGGCGATAATCTCCATGGTAGCGTTGTATTAACAACGCTTACCGCCATGGAGATAAAAATCCCAGCGATAGCGGGGATTATCGCCGTTTTCAATGGTATATCGATGGTTTTCCAGCGATATTCCATTGAAAATGGCGATAACCTTGCTGATAGGCCAGGACAATCTTAGCCATGTAATCCACCTCCCATTGGATTACATGGCTAAGAACAGGTCACAAGCAGGCGTTTGGAAAGTAGCGTTAACTGTGGTTAGCGCTACTTTTCCTAACGCTCTGCTTGTTAGCGAGCAGCTTTTTAATAGGAGAAATGTCGCTTAGCAACATTTCTCCTATTATTTTGCCCTGAAACGCCCACTTTGCATCGCATTAGAGATGCAAGGCTGGGCGTTATTGACAAGGGCGCAAAATCAGCAAAACACGCGATAGCGTGTCTTTGCTGATAGGGCGAAGAAATTATCGCCGCTTTTCGGCCAAAAACGGCAGCAAAAACGGCGATAATTTCAAATCGCCTGCCTTGATAATATGCCCCTTAGTTTTTGTGATTTGCAGGGACATTCCCACATCTCTTCTGGCACCTCAGTCACAAGCAGGAGGTTTATTTTCCCCACAATAAGCATCTCAGTGGAGTATAAAAGCTTTCTACGCCCCTCCCTGTGAGGGTGATCAGGACTTCAATGACATTCCAGGCAGCAGAGCATTGTATCTCAGGGCTGAGCCCACCAAGGCCACCTGGGTCTGTTTGTCTCATAACATCTTTACCAACAGAGACACAACTTAGCCTTGTCTGAGACGGGCCTGCACACCGGAGAAATATACAAAGTTCAGGTATTTTTATTTTTTATTTGATTTATTCATACAGTTTTATATAGCGCAAACTTGATCCCGAAGGATATCAGAGCGCTTTACAATTTGAGGCAAAGGTAAGAAATCAGAACATTAGTCTAACATTGGGAATCTAATGGGCATTGAATCAACTTGTACAAACATAACAAAAGTGTATTGATTTAGTCGAGATACTTAAACCTTCGTTATATCAATAACTTTTGATGCTTAAGGATGCGGCAGGTGGGGATTCTTAAAAATGCACTGTGTATAATATGTTTGCTGTTTTCACAATATTTAAATTCTGTGAGTACACTCTTGCTGTGGTTTTACTGGTTGTAATAGTTTTCTTTCATTTATTCTGGTCTAAAGTTGACTTACTCTAAAGCCTTTAAAATAACAGTGTGAATTTCTTGTGTGTACGCACTTGTGAAGGAAGGTTGCCAGAACTCACAACAACAATAAACACATTGTACTGACCTCCTCTGGCAGTGATAGGTGCTCGGGGCCATATTATCAAGGACGGGCGATACATTATCGCCGCTTTTATCAGCAGGAGACTGCCGCTAAAGCAGCGATAATGGGCTTGATAATAGGCCCTTGAGAATTCCCATAGAAGGCCATGTTAACACCAGAACCTGGGCTTCTGTGGGAATTCACAAGGGCATATTATCAAGCCCATTATCGCTGCTTTAGCGGCAGTTTCCTGCCGATAAAAGCGGTGATAATGTATCGCCCTTTCATGATAATATGGCCCTCAGTGCGCATTATCTCCAGGTCAGGCGAGGGAGAGTCCGGGGTCATAGCTTGTCTCTTCCTTCAGCTCAGAGTTGCTGAGTTGGGTCATTCGTGCCTTGCATGTTTAGATAATGCTTGTGGAAAGGTAACGATCCACCATTATCAAAGTCCTCTATTCCTACCGCCCATCCAACTCTTCATCCAACATTATCACTGTCCCTCCGTACATTCCCGTTCGCTTCTCTCCCTCTTCACCCTTCATCATCAGTCTCTTATTTACAGTCCCATCCCCCCTGCACCCCCTTTATCAAAGACGCTCATTTCCATCCATCGCCCACCACCCCAAAATGAAAGTCCTCAATTGCCCATGCATCCCTTCACCCACCATTATCACAGTCCCTTCACACATCCCCTTCTCACCCATCATCAAACTCTCTATTTTACACCCCCAACCATCCTGCATGCCCTTTATCAAAGACAATCTTCTGAATCAATTAATCAGGGAATTATGAAGCGCGCTACTCACCCGTAAGGGTCTCAAGGCACTGGGGGGGAGTTTGCGGAGCAGAGACTTGTTGAACCTGGCGTAGAGGGCGTTTCCGTAGTCCAGTCTGCTGGTTATGAGTACACGGGATCGTTTTCTCTCGATTCGGGGAGATCCATTTGAAGGTTTTCTGAAGGATGCGGAGGGTGTTGAAACTGCTGGAGGGGACGGCATTGATCTGTTGTGTCCTGGTGAGGGAGGAGTCGAGTACGATGCTGAGGTTCTGGGCATGGTCGTTGGAGGTGGGAGGGCTGCTGAGGGCCGTGGGCCACCAGGTTTTGTCCCATGCAGAGGGGGATGGTCCGTGTACGAGGACCTCTGTCTTCTCTGAGTTGAGCTTCAGGCAGCTGTTGCTCATCCAGGATGTGACGTTCTTCATTCCTTCCTGGAAGTTGAATCTGGTGGTGACGGAACCTTGGTGAGGGAGAGGATGAGCTGGGTGTCGTCAGCGTAGGAGACTATGTAGAGTCCGTGCTGTCTGACTATGGCGGCGAGGGGGGCCATGTAGATGTTGAAGAGCATAAAGTGATGATCCTTGGGGTACTCTGCAGTTGATCTCCGTGGGTTTAGAGAGGAAGGGTGGCAGTCTAATTCTTTGGGTTCTGCTGATGAGGAAGGAGCAGAGCCATTTGACGGCGGTTCCCTGTATGCCGGCGTAGTGGAATCTGGCGGTCAGCGTGCAGTGGGACACGGTGTCAAAGGCTGCGGAGAGGTTGAGTAGGATCAGGGCCGCGGTGTGGCCTTGGTCAAGGAGGGTGCAGATGTTGTCTGTCACAGCGAGTAAAGCAGTCTCTGTGCTGTGGTTGCTGTGGAATCCAGATTGGGAGGGGTCAGGGATGGCGTTCTCTGCGATGAATTTCGTTAGTTGGACCTTGACGGTCTTCTCTGTGACTTTGGCTGTGAAGGGGAGAAGGGAGATGGGTCGGTAGCTTTTGAGGTCCGTGGGATCTGCTGAGTGAGGAGGGGCTTCACTTCTGCGAATTTCCAGTCTTCGAGAAAAGTGCCGGTTTCGAAGGTGGTGTTGATGGTGTGTCGTAGTTCCAATGCGATGGCAGTGGCGGCTCTGTGGAAGATGTGCGGAGGGCATGGGTCCATGGGTGCTCCTGATGGATGCCTTTCATGGTTGATTCGGTTGCTTCGGTGGTGACTGGGGTCCTGGAGCAGATGGTGGGCTGGCTGGCGTTGCTGGAGGAGGAAGTGGCTTCGGAGTCAGGTGTCTTTTCGTTGAAATTGTCATAGAGGGACTTGATTTTCAGATGGAAGTAGGAGCTGAGCTTGTTGCAGAGGACCTGGGAAGGGGTGATGTCCGTGGCTTCGCTGGAGGGTTTGGTGAATTCCTGGATGATGCTGAAGAGTTCCGTCGAGTTGCTGGAGTTGGCAAAGGATCTTGTTCAGGATGAAGATCCTGTAGTGAAGTCATAGAATTACGTTGGGCGCCATGTTGCAGGGATTCTGCACATACACAGAACTATGCACAGGAAACCAGGTCCTCGGTGTGTATTGGTGTACCAGAAAACCCACTTCAGTACCCAGAACCCCAATCCGACTAGCTATAGTGTCTCATTTGTTCTCTGTACTACAGATCCGTGGATCTGATGAGTTGGTGGTATTCTATCATGGCGTTCTAGTAGGTGCTGCAATCGTCCGACGTCCTGCTGTTTCTCCAGTTCTTCTCGAGACATCTGCAGGTGCGTCTAGATTCTTGCAGGTCGGTGGTGAACCAGGGGGCCTTCCTGGGGCGCTGTCTGTTGGGGTTGCGGAGGGGTGCGAGCTCGTCTGCGCAGTTGGAGATCCATCTGTGAAGTTCTTTGGCTGCGAGGTTGGCGTCGTTCGAGGTGGAGGAGGCATCGCGACTGAGGGTAGAGTTGAGGTGCTCCTCAGTGACCTTGATCCAGTTCTTTCACGGTGGGCTGGGCGCAGTTTGGGGACAGTGGGTTTGTCAACATGGAAGTGTATGCAGTGGTGGTCTGTCCAGAGGAGATGTGTGGTGTGGCTGAAATGGATGTTGTTACCTCCTGCGAAGATGGGGTCTAGGGGGTGTCCTGCCTTGTGGGTGGGGGTGGTGACGAGTTGTTTCAGTCAGAGGTAGGCGAGGTTGCCTAGGAGGGTGGCGGAGTTGTGTTCGTTGAGGTTGTTGAGGTGGAAGTTGAGCTGGTTGAGCTAGGACTGCGACTTCATTTCCTTTAGCAAGGTGTACCACCAGGGTTCTTTGGATTCCTTTAATTGTCTGCGTTATAATGGTGTCTTCATTTCATTTAATGGCTGAGCTAGCAATGTGTCTTGGTTTCCTTTATGTGGCTGAGTTACAACGGTATCCTCCTTTCACTGGTTGAGCTAGGTGTGTGCCTTGATTTCATTTCACTGGTTGAGCTAGGTGTGTGCCTTGATTTCATTTCACTGGTTGAGCTAGGTGTGTGCCTTGATTTCATTTCACTGGTTGAGCTAGGAGTATGTATTCATTTGCTCTAGCTGGCATAACTAGAGGGGTGCACTGTTGACCAGGACTGCGCCTAGATGTCCTGTAACAAGGCGCCCCAGGAGGGGTCTTTGAACTTCATTATCTGTTTGAGCTAGGAAGGTGTCTCCATTCCCTTTAGCTTGTTGTGCTAGATCTGTGCTTTGATTTCCTCCAGAATTGTTCCTTGATTTCCTTTAACTGGATGAGTTGAGGGTGTGTCTTGATTTCCTCTAGTTCGACGATCCAGGATCATGGAAGCAAGGTAGCGAGAGGGAAGTATGACACAGAGGGAAGCAGGGAGGTGGAGGCCAGGTGAGAGGGATGGTGGGCACTGAGAGAAGCAGGGAGATGGTGATGGAGGCCAGGTGAGAAGGATGTAGGATTCTGAGGGAAGCAGGGAGATGAGGCGAGAGAAAAGTAGGGAACTGAGGGAAGCAGGGAGTCCATGTGAGAGGGAAGTAGGGCACCAAGGGAAGCAGGGAGATGGTGATGCAGGCCAGGGGAGAGGGATGTAGGGTACTCATGAAAGCAGGGAGACCAGGTGAGAGGGAAGTATGGCACTGAGGGAAGCAAGGAGATGGTGATAGAGACCAGGTGAGAGGGATATACGGTACTGAGGGAAGCAGGGAGATGATGATGGAGGTCAGGTAAGAGGGATGTAGGGTACTGAGAGAAGCAGGGAGACCAGGTGAGAGGGAAGTATGGCACTGAGGGAAGCAAGGAGATGGTGATAGAGACCAGGTGAGAGGGATGTAGGGTATTGAGGGAAGCAGGGAGATGATGATGATGGAGGTCAGGTAAGAGGGATGTAGGGTACTGAGAGAAGCAGGGAGACCAGGCGAGAGGGAAATAGGGCACTGCGGGAAGCAGGGAAATGGTGATGGGGCCAGGTGAGAGGGACGTAGGGCACTGAGGGAAGCAGGGAGATGGTGATGGAGACCAGGTGAGAGGGATGTAGGGCACCGAGGGAAGCGGGTGGTGGTAATGAAGTCCAGGTGAAAGGGATGTAGGGCACTAAGAGAAGCAGGGAAGTGGTGATGGAGGCCAGGTGAGGGGCTGTAGGGCAATGAGGGAAGCAAGGAGACCGGGTGAGAGGGAAGTAGGGCACCATGGAAAGCGGGGTGGTGGTGATAGAGGCCAGGTGAAAGGGATATAGTGTACTAAGAGAAGCAGGGAGGTGGTGGTGGAGACCAGGTGAGAGGGATGTAGGGCACTGAGGGGAGCAAGGAGACCAGGTGAGAGGGACATAGGGCACCATGGGAAACCAGGAGATGCTGTCGGAGGCCAGGTGAGAGGGAAGTAGGACACCGAAGGAAGCAAGGAGATGGTAATGGAGACCAGGTGAGAGGGATGTAGGGCACCGAGGGAAGCAGGGAGTTGGTGATGGAGGCCAGGTGAGGGTGGTGTAGGGTGCTGAGGGAAGCAGGGAGACCAGGTGAGAGGGAAGTAGGACACTGTGGGAAGCAGGGAGATTGTAATGGAGGCCAGGTGAGAGGGACGTAGGGCACTGAGGGAAGCAAGGAGACCGGGTGAGAGGGAAGTAGGGCACCATGGAAAGCGGGGTGGTGGTGATAGAGGCCAGGTGAAAGGGATATAGTGTACTAAGAGAAGCAGGGAGGTGGTGGTGGAGACCAGGTGAGAGGGATGTAGGGCACTGAGGGGAGCAAGGAGACCAGGTGAGAGGGACATAGGGCACCATGGGAAACCAGGAGATGCTGTCGGAGGCCAGGTGAGAGGGAAGTAGGACACCGAAGGAAGCAAGGAGATGGTAATGGAGACCAGGTGAGAGGGATGTAGGGCACCGAGGGAAGCAGGGAGTTGGTGATGGAGGCCAGGTGAGGGTGGTGTAGGGTGCTGAGGGAAGCAGGGAGACCAGGTGAGAGGGAAGTAGGACACTGTGGGAAGCAGGGAGATTGTAATGGAGGCCAGGTGAGAGGGACGTAGGGCACTGAGGGAAGCAGGGAGATGGTGATGGAGGCCAGATGAGAGAGAAGTAGGGCGCCGAGGGAAGCAGGGAGATGGTACTGGAGACCAGGTGAGAGGGATGTAGAGCACGAGGGAAGCAGGGAGACTAGGCGAGAGGGATGTAGGGCACCGAGGGAAGCAGGGAGATGGTGATGGAGGCCAGGTGAGAGGGATGTAGAGCATGGAGGGAAGCAGGGAGACCAGGTGAGAGGGATGTAGGGCACTGAGGGAAGCAGGGAGATGGTGATGGAGGCTAGGTGAGAGGGATGTAGGGCACTGAGGGAAGCAGGGAGATGGTGGCCAGGTGAGAGGGATGTAAGGCAATAAGGGAAGCAGGGAGACCAGGTGAGAGTGATGTAGGGCATTGAGGGAAGCAGGGAGACCAGGTGAATGGGATATGGGCACTGAGGGAAGCTGAGATATGGTGGAGGCCAAGTGAGAGGGATGTAGGGTTCCGAGGGAAACAGGGAGATGGTGATGGAGGCCAGGTGAGATGGATGTAGGGCACCGATGGAAGCAGGGAGATGGTGATGGAGGCCAGGTGAGAGGGATGTAGGGCACCAAGGGAAGCAGGGAGATGGTGATGGAGGCCAGGTGAGATGGATGTAGGGCACCGATGGAAGCAGGGAGATGGTGATGGAGGCCAGGTGAGAGGGATGTAGGGCACCAAGGGAAGCAGGGAGATGGTGACGGGGGCCAGGTGAGATGGATGTAGGGCACCGATGGAAGCAGGGAGATGATGATGGAGGCCAGGTGAGAGGGATGCAGGGTACCAAGGGAAGCAGGGAGATGGTGATGAGGCCAGGTGAGAGGGATGCAGGGTACCAAGGGAAGCAGGGAGATGGTGATGAGGCCAGGTGAGTGGGAAGTGGGCACCTGATTTCCTACATGTTAGCCCCTTAGAAACTCTCTTTGCCTGCTCCTTCTCCTCACTCTTTTTAGGTTTGCTTTAGCTGTATGTTGTCGAAGACCTATTGTTTAAAATACAATGCATAGAGTGGACTGTTGGTGACGCTCTTGCTCGTGATTGGATGGCTGTCTTGTCTATCTCAGTCGAGTGCTCTGGATGCCATGGCTTTCCTCTCATGCACTTTTCTGCTCCAGAGCATTTCTTCTTTGCATTGTACCTGTCTGGATCAGCTCTACCCTTCCCTCACTGGTATCTATACTTGTAATTCCCTTTTAGCCAATCAGGGCAGCGCATCCCTTCCTCCCCATCCCTGCTCCCTGGTCTCTTTCTATCCACTGAGCACCAAACCCCGCCCCCTAAGCGTTTCCGATCACCCCCCCCCCCCCCTCTCCTGTCTCTAATGAATGTTATTCTTTCTACTGTTTTTGCAGCTTCACGATGTGATGCTGCCAAGTTGATCACTTCTGCCTATTTCTCTGGAATTTTAAGCCAACTTTATTACTTAATTGGCGGTTCGAAAACAGCTGCCAGCCATCTCGGAGAGGTAAATTAAGGGTAAAGTGGAACAAAAAATAATTACAAGCTGCCATTTGCCAGCACCTTGCACAGATTTGTGTTATCGCCTGACAGCAACCATTCCCAGCTGTAGAAGTAACACTTTGTGCTGTGTCTACGGCGAGCGGTGTCTGTTCACGCTCCCGCGAGCTTCAGGGCGGCTTCTGTCCCAATCCAACACGGTTTAACCACAATTATTTGCTCTCGGTTCCATTTTGCATCACAGCACTCAAGCAGTCACTCAAGCTTCGTTGTATGTGGTTATTGGTAAAAGTCAATTTCTTGTTTCTTTTTACGATTTCTTATGTATTGCTCAAATGACTCCACGATCTATGGAACCTCCCCACTCCTGACCCGATCAGACATCCTGGCCTGACCTCCTGCTCCCTCTCTTTGGTGGGGGCCACCAGATCTTTAGAACCAAATCTGGGACAGTACTAGACATAGAAATAGGACTAAACATTGCCATCTACCATAGGCCTTGGTGCATCACGATACAACACCGAAAATGGGCCTACACCAGGCCACAAGGGCTAAACAAGCATTTACAATGCAATGGTATCGGCATTATTAAAGGTAGAGCCATTGGCAAAGCTCATGACATTTTTTTTTTAAACATAAATACATGGTATTGTCATTTACAATGGCAATAGGTGAGCATTAGAGAGTAGTAGAGTGTATTCGCGGACACAGAGCCACACACACAGAAAGCCACACACACACAGAGAGCCCCACACCCACACACACAGCGAGCCACACACACACACACAGCGAGCCAAACACACACACACACACAGAGAGCCCCACACACACACAGAGCCCCCCACACACACACAGAGCCCCACAAACACACACACACACACAGAGCCCCACACACACACACAGAGCCCCACACACACACACAGAGCCCCCCCACACACACAGCGAGCCACACACACACACAGCGAGACACACACAGCGAGCCACACACACACAGAGCCCCCCACACACACACAGAGCACCACACACACACACACACAGAGCGCCACACACACACACACAGAGCCACACACACACAGAGAGCCACACACACACACACAGAGCCACACACACACAGAGTGCCACACACACACAGAGAAACCCACACAGAGTGCCACAAGTGGTTCCACTTTTTAAGGCAAAGATACACCATGCAGCTGTGCATTATTTATGAATTTAACAATGCTGCTTCACATTTACAAAATCTTCTTTTATATAATGGAGTGGCTGTGTTTCGATATAAACCAATTAAAGTAAATCTAGGAAATGAAAGCTCGGCAGGGTTATTTCAAAGATAAGTTGTATCTAACTTGTGCAATTAAATCCTTAGCTGATGGCCATAATCATCACATGCCTTATTGAAGAGGTTTGTGGCGCGGCTCTCTTACGGGGCTAGGCCTCCGTCCTCAACGCCTGTAAAGCTCAGGAGAGTAGCGTTTTCTTTCAATGCTTCGAAGTTAGCTCAACGGCTAGGATGGCTGTTTCTGATGCCGGGGACCCAGGTTCGAGTCCGGTGTGAGGCGCAAACATTGTGCAATTCACATCAATTGAATACATTGAATGTGTGCCTCTAATGCGATTGGAAAGCACTCCGTGGCGCGTGAGTAACAAGCTCGCATAGAGGGGCCACGGACACCTGGCAGCACATTGGCGTGTAGCATATGGATAATTTTAGTCGCTCAAAGTGTTGGAGTCGAGATAAAATATGTAGAGCACACACCACCAGATGCTTCCGCCCCCTCCAAAGCACGTGCGGTTAGGCGAGATGCCTGTTCGCTCTCTTACAGTGTAATTGCATTGCTGTTTTAATGTCAATAAAAGCTTTGTTGCTTTATAACAAATTCTGTTAGACGGTGTGATTTATTGAGTTCAATGATAATGAGGTTTGTTACTGCATTAGATGGCAGGGGGAGCGGAAAGAAACAAATTATTGAACCATAATATGAGTTCCCCTTGAATATTTCAAAGCAGGGTCCCACACCCGCTACGTGCTTGTGGTCGAAAAGCAGAAATGTAGGAGAAGATTGGTTAGCAACAATGTCTTGTCAAGCGCACGGTTACCATTTGTGATGCGTTTTTGGCGCTTTCATCATAGTCTGCCGCACAGCTGAGGGTGCGGTTTATTGCAAGTTTTCCCAAGACTGAATGGTTATTTTAATTATTGATTTTTGTGATTTCATATAGTGCAACTGAGCGCTTTACATTGAAGAGGAAATTGATCAGTAACATGTAGAGAGAATTACCCCAGGACGAGTGAGCGACTGGCAGGGGAGTAACAAACACCCCAGCCAGGGCAAATGCACATACTCATAGCAAATACATAGCAGTGGTGAACAGGTAACTTCAGTCAGTGAGGCAGACGCCGTCCCATGTTAGTATCATCAATAGACTGTGCCAGAAGGGACTGAGGTGCACCCAATGGGGGCATGACGGTAGGGAAGTGTGACTTGGGCGGGGTTGGAAGGGTTGGGTCCCGCAGGGAGCAGCTGTGTCTCGTCTAGATTGTCATCCAACCCTGGTCAAAGTCGCAGCCTTGCCTTCTGGTAGGGCCCGAGGTTATAGCGCCTAATTCTTACCAGGCGCCTTGTCGCAGCGCTTTCTGGGTGCTAGGCATTCCCCCCGCGTACGGCAGGCCCTTACACCCTTGGGGGTGCAATCGGGTCTCGAGGGGGCAAGTATACAAGAGAGGAGTTGGGACTAAGGTTATGGCGATCAACTGGGGATCTGGTCCCGAGGCTCGGTAACGACGCCATACATCCTGTGATCATTCAGTTGCTAATTGTACTGCACATTGCCGTAACGGAGGGTAGCACCTTGCAATAATCGTTGCACCTAGCGATGCATAAACCACAATTGCAGTACGAAACCTTATGGCCACTCGTAAGCCTCTACCACCCTTAAACAGTACACACACGCACACCGCGGTCCCTAGCACACACACTGTGCTCTCCCGGCCTAGGCCACCGGGGGGCAGCCGTTGCGCGACTTTCAGCCGCAGCACCCCTCACGCATTATGTCGTTGATTTTGCTGAGGTGTACAGGCTGCCTACAGCGCTTTGAGGCAGTCAGGCTGACGCTTTCCATTGTATCAGATAGCGCTGCTCAATTACGGTCATTCAACCAAGGCACCATGTCGCGGCTCAATGCATTTATTCATAAAAGGCGAGTTTATTGCTTACAGGCAGCCAGGCGTTTTACATAAACGGTGAAGGCCTGCTTGCATCCAGAAACAAGCGGATGGATGCAAGGGCCGGACGCGGTCGATCAGAAATGGCTGCCGCAAAGCTCCGACATTTTCGAATCGGGGGTGTGTTTTTTGTTGAGTGACGGATGACGTCACAGTGAGAAAGAACGCAAAAAACACGCCCCCGAATCCGAAAAAGATGGGGCTTAAAGGGAGTGACGCCCCTCTCCTCCAATGGCTGGCCAGCATTTACGAGGCCAGCCAATGGAGAAGAGGGGCGGGTTCAAGCCCCCTAACTGAAAAACAATAAATCTTCGGACCGAACTGCGCAAGCGCAGCCTACGGTCCTCGACCTAAAAAAGAAGTGGGGAGACTAACCAAGTTAGGCAGTACGCAAGTGACACCATGGCACGTGACAGCACAGTGCGTGACCTCACGGCACGTGGCAGCGCAACTGGCATCACAGGAAGCGGCATCACAACCCATGACCTCACAAGAAGTGACATCACAAGAAGTGATATCAGATGTTAAGACCTCACACACATGTTTAGCAAGTCTTTCATGAGTACATTTATTTAACATTTTAAATATTTGAAAAATGAGAATTTGTGTCGGGGTTATGCCAAAAAAGTGGCGCATCCCAGAAGCAAAATCTGGACCTCAACTTATACATTTATTTTTTCATAACAATGCCACAAAGAAATGTAAGGCTACCTCACGTTCAGTCTGATTTCTTTGCATTCTGGGACTTGTGTCTTTTTTGTATAATGGTAAAAAAAGATTACAAGCAGCAGAAATCTAAAGAAAATGAACGGCTGGATAGGGTTTAATGTCTGCTTTTGTAGTCTCTGTACCCTAGACAGTGTCACCTAGGAAGCCTCCTTCGTCCTGTCACCCCTGCCCCTACCATCTGCCTGAGCGGCTTGCAGTGAACCCAGCTCTGCCATTACGGACCTTACCGCGGTGAGACCAGGCCATGGCCGGAGCCCTGGTGCAGTCTGGTTCACACCTCTGGCCGGAGCCCTGGTGCAGTCTGGTTCACACCTCTGGCCAGAGCCCTTGCGCAGTCTGGTTCACATCTCTGGCCGGGGCACTTGTGCTGTCTGGTTCACACCTCTGGCCAGGGCCCTGGTGCAGTCTGGTTCACATCTCTGGCTGGCGCACTGGTGCAGTCTGGTTCACATCTCTGGCTGGGGCACTGGTGCAGTCTGGTTCACACCTCTGGCTAGGGCACTGGTGCAGTCTGGTTCACACCTCTGGCCGGGGCACTGGTGCAGTCTGGATCACACCTCTGGTCGGGGCCCCGGTGCAGTCCGGTTCACACCTCTGGCCGGGGCACTGGTGCAGACTGGTTCACACCTCTGGCCGGGGCACTGGTGCAGTCTGGTTCACACCTCTGCTGGGCACTGGTGCACTCTGGTTCACAGCTCTGGCCAGGGCCCTGGTGCAGTCTGGTTCACACGTCTGGCTGGAGCACTGGTGCAGTCTGGTTCACACCCCTGGCCGGAGCCCTGGTGCAGTCTGTTTCACACCTCTGGCCAGGGCCCTGGCGCAGTCTGGTTCACACCTCTGGCTGGGGCCCTGGCGCAGTCTGATTCACACCTCTGGCTGGGGCACTGGTGCAATCTGGTTCACACCTCTGACGGGGTCCTGGGGCAGCCTGGATCACACCTCTGGCGGGGCCCTGGTGCAGTCTGATACACACCTCTGGCCGGGGCCCTGGTGCAGTCTGGTTCACACCTCTGGCCAGGGCCCTAGTCCAGTCTGGATCACACCTCTGGCCGGGGCCCCGGTGCAGTCCGGTTCACACCTCTGGCCAGGGCACTGGCGCAGACTGGTTCACACCTCTGGCCAGGGCCCCAGTGCAGTCTGGTTCACACCTCTGGCCGGTGCCCTAGTCCAGCCTGGTTCACACCTCTGGCCGGGCACTGGTGCAGTCTGGTTCACACCTCTGGCCAGGGCACTGGTGCAGTCTGGTTCACACCTCTGGCCGGTGCCCTAGTCCAGCCTGGTTCACACCTCTGGCCGGGGCACTGGTGCAGTCCGGTTCACACCTCTGGCCGGAGCACTGGTGCAGACTGGTCCATGGCTCTGGTCGGGGCCCGGGTGCAGACTGGTTAACACCTCTGGCCGGGACCCTGGTGCAGTCTGGTTCACGCCTCTGGCCAGGGCCCTGGTGCAGCCTGGTTCACACCTCTGGCCGGGCACTGGTGCAGTCTGGTTCACACCTCTGGTTGGGGCACTGGTGCAGTCTAGTTCACACCCCTGGCCGGAGCCCTGGTGCAGTCTGGTTCACACCTCTGGCCTGGGCCCTGGCGCAGTCTGGTTCACACCACTGGCTGGGGCACTGGTGCAGCCTGGTTCCCACCTCTGGCTGGGGCACTGGTGCAGTCCAGTTCACACATCTGGCGGGGGCACTGGTGCACTCTGGTTCACACCTCTGGCGGGGCACTGGTGCAGTCTGGTTCACACCTCTGGCCGGGGCACTGGTGCTGTCTGGTTTACACCTCTGGCCTGGGCACTGGTGCAGTCTGGTTCACACCTCTGGCCAGGGCACTGGTGCAGTCTGGTTCACACCTCTGGCCGGGGCACTGGTGCAGTCTGGTTTACACCTCTGGCCGCGGCACTGGTGAAGTCTGGTTCACACCTCTGGCCAGGGCACTGGTGTAGCCTGGTCACGCCTCTGGCCAGGGCCCCAGTGCAGTCTGGTTCACACCTCTGGCCAGGGCCCCAGTGCAGTCCGGTTCACACCTATGGCAGGGGCCCTGGTGCAGTCCGGTTCACACCTCTGGCCAGGGCCCCAGTGCAGTCCGGTTCACACCTCTGGCAGGGGCCCTGGTGCAGTCCGGTTCACACCTCTGCCCAGGGCCCCAGTGCAGTCTGGTTCACACCTCTGGCCAGGACCCTGGTGCAGTCCGGTTCACACCTCTAGCCGGGGCCCAGGTGCAGTCTGGTTCACACCTCTGGCCTGGGCACTGGTGCAGTCTGGTTCACACCTCGGGCCGGGGCCCTGGTGCAGTCCGGTTCACACCTCTGGCCGGGGCCCTGGTGCAGTCCGGTTCACACCTCTGGCCTGGGCACTGGTGCAGTCTGGTTCACACCTCTGGCTGGGGCCCTGGTGCAGTCTAGTTCACACCTCTGGCGGGGGCACTGGTGCACTCTGGTTCACACCTCTGGCGGGGCACTGGTGCAGTCTGGTTCACACCTCGGGCCGGGGCCCTGGTGCAGTCCGGTTCACACCTCTGGCGGGGGCACTGGTGCAATCTGGTTCACACCTCTGGCTGGGGCACTGGTGCAGTCCGGTTCACACCTCTGGCCGGGGCCCCGGTGCAGTCTGGTTCACACCTCTGGCCTGGGCACTGGTGCAGTCTGGTTCACACCTCTGGCCAGGGCCCCGGTGCAGTCTGGTTCAAACCTCTGGCCTGGGCACTGGTGTAGTCTGGTTCACACCTCTGGCCTGGGCACTGGTGCAGTCTGGTTCACACCTCTGGCCTGGGCACTGGTGCAGTCTGGTTCACACCTCTGGCCTGGGCACTGGTGCAGTCTTGGTTTACACCTCTGGCCTGGGCACTGGTGCTGTCTGGTTCACACCTCTGGCCTGGGCACTAGTGCAGTCTGGTTCACACCTCTGGCCTGGGCACTGGTGCAGTCTGGTTCACACCTCTGGCCTGGGCACTGGTGCAGTCTGATTCACACCTCTGGCTGGGGCCCCGGTGCAGTCTGGTTCACACCTCTGGCCTGGGCCCCGGTGCAGTCTGGTTCACACCTCTGGCCTGGGCACTGGTGCAGTCTGGTTCACACCTCTGGCCGGGGCCCCGGTGCAGTCTGGTTCACACCGCTGGCCTGGGCACTGGTGCAGTCTGGTTCACACCTCTGGCCTGGGCACTGGTGCAGTCTTGGTTCACACCTCTGGCCTGGGCACTGGTGCAGTCTGGTTCACACCTCTGGCCTGGGCACTGGTGCAGTCTGGTTCACACCTCTGGCCTGGGCACTGGTGCAGTCTGGTTCACACCTCTGGCCTGGGCACTGGTGCAGTCTGGTTCACACCTCTGGCCTGGGCACTGGTGCAGTCTGATTCAAACTTCTGGCTGGGGCCCCGGTGCAGTCTGGTTCACACCTCTGGCCTGGGCCCCGGTGCAGTCAGGTTCACACCTCTGGCTGGGGCACTGGTGCAGCCTGGTTCACACCTCTGGCCGGGGCCCTGGTGCAGCCTGGTTCACACCTCTGGACGGGGCACTGGTGCAGTCCAGTTCACACCTCTGGCCAGGTCCCTAGTCCAGTCCAGTTCACACCTCTGGCCTGGGCCCCGGTGCAGTCAGGTTCACACCTCTGGCTGGGGCACTGGTGCAGCCTGGTTCACACCTCTGGACGGGGCTCTGGTGCAGTCTGGTTCACACCTCGGGGCCGGGGCCCTGGTGCAGTCCGGTTCACACCCTGTCTCTCACCCACCAGCCCACTTTGTGTCCTCCACCCTCGCCCTGTCGCTCACCCACCAGCACAGGCTGTGCCCTCCACCCTCGCCCCGTTCCTCACCCACCAGCCCACGCTGTGCCCTCCACCCTCGCCCTGTCTCTCACCCACCAGCCCACGCTGTGCCCTCCACCCTCGCCCTGTCTCTCACCCACCAGCCCACGCTGTGCCCTCCACCCTCGCCCTGTCTCTCACCCACCAGCCCACGCTGTGCCCTCCACCCTCGCCCTGTCTCTCACCCACCAGCACAGGCTGTGCCCTCCACCCTCGCCCCGTTCCTCACCCACCAGCAGAGGCTGTGCCCCCCACCCTCGCCCTGTCTCTCACCCACCAGTACACGCTGTGCCCTCCACCCTCGCCCACAAGCCCTGAGTGTCAGGCTGGGGCCGCATAGAGACCCCTTTCAAGGACCCCCCAGGGCCCCCCCGCCCGAGCACAGCCCTCCATTCATGTGGAGGGGGCGCCGCATCATGTTTGTGTTTACCCCCCCGGCGGGCACAGGCGGCATCTGTTCCTCATTATCCGCCCCCAGAGGCGGGCCCGCGGCGGGGCGGGGGGAGCGCGGCCCTCCTCACTCACTCCCCGGCAGCCCTCCAGGACGGACCATGGACACCCTGCTCCTCCTCGCGGCCCTCGCCCTCAGCTGGGGCCCCCGGCCCTCAGGGGCCCAGGGGCAGCCACAGCCCAACAACACCAGGTGAGGGGAGGGGGGGGCAACAACAGGGGAGGGGAGGGGGGGGGGCACCAGGTGAGGGCACTGGAGGGGGGGGCAACACCAGCTGAGGGGAGGGCAACTCCAGGTAAGGGCAGCTGGAGGGAGGGGGGGCAGCTCCAGGTGAGGGCAGCTGGAGGGAGGGAGGGGGGTAACACCAGGGGAGGGCAGCTGGAGGGAGGGAGGGGGGTAACACCAGGGGAGGGCAGCTGGAGGGAGGGAGGGGGGTAACACCAGGGGAGGGCAGCTGGAGGGAGGGGAGGGGGCAACACCAGGTGAGGGCAGTTGGAGGGCGGGGGGGCAACACCAGGGGAGGGCATTTGGAGGGATGGAAGGGCAACACCAGGTGAGGGCAGCCGGAGGGAGGGGGGGCAACACCAGGAGAGGGCACCTGGAGGGAGGGGAGGGGGCAGGGCACAGGAGGGGGAGGGCAACACCAGGTGAGGGCAGTCGGACGGAGGGGGGTGCAGGGCACGGGAGGGCCGAGGGGTCGGGTGTGGGGCTCACAGCCTTCATACGTCTGGGGTGAAGGGGTGCGCCGTTAATGTATGCAGGAGTGAGAGATCATTGTGCATGCAGGGCAGGACTGAGATGTTAATGTATGCAGGGCAGGACTGAGACATCATTAATGTATGCAGGAGTGAGATGTTAATGTATGCAGAGCAGGAGTGAGGCATAATTAATGCATTTATGGCAGAAGTGAGACACCATCAATGTATACAGGGCAGGAGTGAGGCATAATTAATGCATTTATGGCAGAAGTGAGACACCATCAATGTATACAGGGCAGGAGTGAGACACCATTAATGTATGCAGGGCTGGAATGAGACACCATGAATGTATGCTGGACAGCAGTGAGGCAGCATTAATGTATGCAGGGCTGGAGTGAGACACCATGAATGTATGCTGGACAGCAGTGAGGCAGCATTAATGCATGCAGGGCAGGAGTAAGATGTTGTTAATGCATGCAGGATAGGGGAGAAACACCATTAATGTATGTAGGGCAGGAGTGAGACACCATTAATGTATGCAGAGTAGGAGTGAAACTACATTAATGAACGCAGTGCAGAAGTGTTACATCATTAATGTATGCAGGGCAGGAGTGAGACACCATCAATGTATGCTGGACAGCAGTGAGACAGCATTAATGCATGCAGGGTAGGAGTGAGACATCATTAATGTATACAGGGCAGAAGTGAGACACCATTAATGTATTCTGGGGGGGTGGAGTGAGACAACATTAATGTATTCTGGGGGGTGGAGTGAGACAACATTAATGTATTCTGGGGGGTGGAGTGAGACAACATTAATGTATACAGGGCAGACGTGAGACACCATCAATGTATACAGGGTAGGAGTGAGACACCATTAATGTATGCAGGGATGGAGTGAGACAACATTGCTGTATACAGGGCAGGAGTAAAACCCCATTAATGTATGCAGGGCAGGAGTGAGACACCATCAATGTATGCTGGACAGCAGTGAGACAGCATTAATGCATGCAGGGCAGGAGTGAGACATCATTAATGTATACAGGGCAGAAGTGAGACACCATTAATGTGTGCGGGGCAGGAGTGAGGCACCATTAATGTATTCTGGGGGGGTGGAGTGAGACAACATTAATGTATTCTGGGGGGTGGAGTGAGACAACATTAATGTATACAGGGCAGACGTGAGACACCATCAATGTATACAGGGTAGGAGTGAGACACCATTAATGTATGCAGGGATGGAGTGAGACAACATTGCTGTATACAGGGCAGGAGTAAAACCCCATTAATGTATGCAGGGCAGGAGTGAGACACCATCAATGTATACAGGGCAGAAGTGAGTCACCATTAATGTATACAGGGCAGGAGTGAGACACCATTAATGTATACAGGGCAGAAGTGAGACATCATTAATAAATGCAGGGCAGGAGTGAGACACCATTAATGTATTCAGAGCAGGAGTGAGACACCATCAATGTATGCAGGGCAGGAGTGAGGCACCATTAATGTATACAGGGCAGAAGTGAAACACCATTAATGTGTGCAGGGATGGAGTGAGACAACAATGATATATTCTGGGGGGGGTGGAGTGAGACAACATTAATGTATGCAGGGCAGAAGTGAGACACCATCAATGTATACAGGGTAGGCGTGAGACACTATTAATGTATACAGGGCAGGAGTAAGACACCATTAATGTATACAGGGCAGGAGTGAGACAACAGTAATGTATGCAGTGTAGGAGTAAAACCCCATTAATGTATGCAGGGCAGGAGTGAGACACCATTAATGTATACAGAGTAGGAGTGAACCCCCATTAATGTATGCAGTGTAGGAGTGAAACCCCATTAATGTATGCAGAGTAGGAGTGAACTCCCATTAAAGTATGCAGAGTAGGAGTGAAACCCCATTAATGTATGCAGTGTAGGAGTGAAACCCCATTAATGTATGCAGAGTAGGAGTGAAACCCCATTAATGTATGCAGTGTAGGAGTGAACCCCCATTTAATGTATGCAGAGTAGGAGTGAAACCCCATTATTGTATGCAGTGTAGGAGTGAACTCCCATTAATGTATGCAGTATAGGAGTGAACCCCCATTTAATGTATGCAGAGTAGGAGTGAACTCCCATTAATGTATGCAGTGTAGGAGTGAACTCCCATTAATGTATACAGAGAAGAACTGAGACACCATAAATGTATGCAGAGTTGGTGTGAGGCACCATTAATGTATGCAGTGTAGGAGTGAAACCCCATTAATGTATGCAGTGTAGGAGTGAAACCCCATTAATGTATGCAGAGTAGGAGTGAAACCCCATTAATGTATGCAGTGTAGGAGTGAAACTCCATTAAAGTATGCAGAGTAGGAGTGAAACCCCATTAATGTATGCAGAGTATGAGTGAAACCCCATTAATGTATACAGAGAAGAACTGAGACACCATAAATGTATGCAGAGTTGGTGTGAGGCACCATTAATGTATGCAGTGTAGGAGTGAAACCCCATTAATGTATGCAGAGTAGGAGTGAAACCCCATTAATGTATGCAGAGTAGGAGTGAAACCCCATTAATGTATGCAGTGTAGGAGTGAAACCCCATTAATGTATGCAGTGTAGGAGTGAAACCCCATTAATGTATGCAGTGTAGGAGTGAAACCCCATTAATGTATGCAGTGTAGGAGTGAAACCCCATAAATGTATGCAGAGTAGGAGTGAAACCCCATTAATGTATGCAGTGTAGGAGTGAAACCCCATTAATGTATGCAGTGTAGGAGTGAAACTCCATTAATGTATGCAGTGTAGGAGTGAAACCCCATTAAAGTATGCAGAGTAGGAGTGAAACCCCATTAATGTATGCAGTGTAGGAGTGAACCCCCATTTAATGTATGCAGAGTAGGAGTGAACCCCATTAATGTATGCAGTGTAGGAGTGAAACCCCATTAAAGTATGCAGTGTAGGAGTGAAACCCCATTAATGTATACAGGGCAGAAGTGAGACACCATTAATGTATACAGAGTAGGAGTGAAACTCCATTAAAGTATGCAGTGTATGAGTGAAACCCCATTAATGTATGCAGAGTAGGAGTGAAACCCCATTAATGTATGCAGAGTAGGAGTGAACCCCATTTAATGTATGCAGTGTAGGAGTGAACCCCATTTAATGTATGCAGAGTAGGAGTGAACCCCATTTAATGTATGCAGTGTAGGAGTGAAACCCCATTAATGTATGCAGAGTATGAGTGAAACCCCATTAATGTATGCAGTGTAGGAGTGAAACCCCATTAATGTATGCAGTGTAGGAGTGAAACCCCATAAATGTATGCAGTGTAGGAGTGAAACTCCATTAATGTATGCAGTGTAGGAGTGAAACCCCATTAAAGTATGCAGTGTAGGAGTGAAACCCCATTAATGTATGCAGTGTAGGAGTGAAACCCCATAAATGTATGCAGTGTAGGAGTGAAACTCCATTAATGTATGCAGTGTAGGAGTGAAACCCCATTAAAGTATGCAGAGTAGGAGTGAAACCCCATTAATGTATGCAGTGTAGGAGTGAACCCCCATTTAATGTATGCAGAGTAGGAGTGAAACCCCATTAATGTATGCAGAGTAGGAGTGAAACCCCATTAATGTATGCAGTGTAGGAGTGAAACCCCATTAATGTATGCAGAGTAGGAGTGAACCCCATTTAATGTATGCAGTGTAGGAGTGAACCCCATTTAATGTATGCAGAGTAGGAGTGAACCCCATTTAATGTATGCAGTGTAGGAGTGAAACCCCATTAATGTATGCAGAGTATGAATGAAACCCCATTAATGTATACAGAGAAGAACTGAGACACCATAAATGTATGCAGAGTTGGTGTGAGGCACCATTAATGTATGCAGTGTAGGAGTGAAACCCCATTAATGTATGCAGTGTAGGAGTGAAACCCCATTAATGTATGCAGTGTAGGAGTGAAACCCCATTAATGTATGCAGAGTAGGAGTGAAACCCCATTAATGTATGCAGTGTAGGAGTGAAACTCCATTAAAGTATGCAGTGTAGAAGTGAACCCCCATTTAATGTATGCAGAGTAGGCGTGAAACCCCATTAATGTATGCAGTGTAGGAGTGAAACCCCATTAATGTATGCCGTGTAGGAGTGAAACCCCATTAAAGTATGCAGTGTAGAAGTGAACCCCCATTTAATGTATGCAGAGTAGGCGTGAAACCCCATTAATGTATGCAGTGTAGGAGTGAAACCCCATTAATGTACGCAGTGTAGGAGTGAAACCCCATTAATGTATGCAGTGTAGGAGTGAAACCCCATTAATGTATGCAGTGTAGGAGTGAAACCCCATTAATGTACGCAGTGTAGGAGTGAAACCCCATTAATGTATGCAGTGTAGGAGTGAAACCCCATAAATGTATGCAGAGTAGGAGTGAAACCCCATTAATGTATGCAGTGTAGGAGTGAAACCCCATTAATGTATGCAGTGTAGGAGTGAAACCCCATAAATGTATGCAGAGTAGGAGTGAAACCCCATTAATGTATGCAGTGTAGGAGTGAAACCCCATTAATGTATGCAGTGTAGGAGTGAAACCCCATTAATATATGCAGTGTAGGAGTGAAACCCCATTAATGTACGCAGTGTAGGAGTGAAACCCCATTAATGTATGCAGTGTAGGAGTGAAACCCCATTAATGTATGCAGTGTAGGAGTGAAACCCCATAAATGTATGCAGTGTAGGAGTGAAACTCCATTAATGTATGCAGTGTAGGAGTGAAACCCCATTAATGTATGCAGTGTAGAAGTGAACCCCCATTTAATGTATGCAGTGTAGGAGTGAAACCCCATAAATGTATGCAGAGTAGGAGTGAAACCCCATTAATGTATGCAGTGTAGGAGTGAAACCCCATTAATGTATGCAGTGTAGGAGTGAACTCCCATTAATGTATGCAGAGTATGAGTGAAACCCCATTAATGTATGCAGTGTAGGAGTGAAACCCCATTAATGTATGCAGTGTAGGAGTGAACTCCCATTAATGTATGCAGTGTAGGAGTGAACTCCCATTAATGTATGCAGAATATGAGTGAAACCCCATTAATGTATGCAGAGTAGGAGTGAAACCCCATTAATGTATGCAGTGTAGGAGTGAAACCCCATTAATGTATGCAGTGTAGGAGTGAAACCCCATTAATGTATGCAGTGTAGGAGTGAAACCCCATTTAATGTATGCAGTGTAGGAGTGAAACCCCATTAATGTATGCAGTGTAGGAGTGAAACCCCATTTAATGTATGCAGTGTAGGAGTGAAACCCCATTAATGTATGCAGTGTAGGAGTGAACCCCCATTTAATGTATACAGAGTAGGAGTGAAACCCCATTAATGTATGCAGTGTAGGAGTGAAACCCCATTAATGTATGCAGTGTAGGAGTGAAACCCCATTTAATGTATGCAGTGTAGGAGTGAAACCCCATTAATGTATGCAGTGTAGGAGTGAACCCCCATTTAATGTATACAGAGTAGGAGTGAAACTCCATTAATGTATGCAGTGTAGGAGTGAAACCCCATTAATGTATGCGGAGTAGGAGTGAAACCCCATTAATGTATGCAGTGTAGGAGTGAAACCCCATTAATGTATGCGGAGTAGGAGTGAAACCCCATTAATGTATGCAGTGTAGGAGTGAAACCCCATTAATGTATGCAGGGTAGGAGTGAAACCCCATTAATGTATGCAGTGTAGGAGTGAAACCCCATTAATGTATGCAGTGTAGGAGTGAAACCCCATTAATGTATGCAGTGTAGGAGTGAAACCCCATTAATGTATGCGGAGTAGGAGTGAAACCCCATTAATGTATGCAGTGTAGGAGTGAAACCCCATTAATGTATGCAGTGTAGGAGTGAACCCCCATTAATGTATGCAGTGTAGGAGTGAAACCCCATTTACTGTATGCAGTGTAGGAGTGAAACCCCATTAATGTATGCAGTGTAGGAGTGAAACCCAATTTAATGTATGCAGTGTAGGAGTGAAACCCCATTAATGTATGCAGTGTAGGAGTGAACCCCCATTTAATGTATACAGAGTAGGAGTGAAACCCCATTAATGTATGCAGTGTAGGAGTGAAACCCCATTAATGTATGCAGTGTAGGAGTGAAACCCCATTTAATGTATGCAGTGTAGGAGTGAAACCCCATTAATGTATGCAGTGTAGGAGTGAACCCCCATTTAATGTATACAGAGTAGGAGTGAAACTCCATTAATGTATGCAGTGTAGGAGTGAAACCCCATTAATGTATGCGGAGTAGGAGTGAAACCCCATTAATGTATGCAGTGTAGGAGTGAAACCCCATTAATGTATGCGGAGTAGGAGTGAAACCCCATTAATGTATGCAGTGTAGGAGTGAAACCCCATTAATGTATGCAGGGTAGGAGTGAAACCCCATTAATGTATGCAGTGTAGGAGTGAAACCCCATTAATGTATGCAGTGTAGGAGTGAAACCCCATTAATGTATGCAGTGTAGGAGTGAAACCCCATTAATGTATGCGGAGTAGGAGTGAAACCCCATTAATGTATGCAGTGTAGGAGTGAAACCCCATTAATGTATGCAGTGTAGGAGTGAAACCCCATTAATGTATACAGAGTAGGAGTGAAACTCCATTAATGTATGCAGTGTAGGAGTGAACCCCCATTTAATGTATACAGAGTAGGAGTGAAACTCCATTAATGTATGCAGTGTAGGAATGAAACCCAATTAATGTATGCTGTGTAGGAGTGAAACCCCATTAATGTATGCAGAGTAGAACTGAGACACCATAAATGTATGCAGAGTAGGAGTGAGGCACCATTAATGTATACAGGGCAGAAGTGAGACACCATTAATGTATGCAGTGTAGGAGTGAAAACCCCATTAATGTATGCAGTGTAGGAGTGAAACCCCATTAATGTATGCAGTGTAGGAGTGAAACCCCATTAAAGTATGCAGTGTAGGAGTGAACCCCCATTTAATGTATGCAGTGTAGGAGTGAACCTCCATTTAATGTATGCAGAGTAGGAGTGAACCCCCATTAATGTATGCAGTGTAGGAGTGAAACCCCATTAATGTATGCAGAGTAGAACTGAGACACCATACATGTATGCAGGGCAGAAGTGAGACAACATCGATGTATACAGGGCAGGAGTGAGTCACCATTAATGTATACAGGGCAGAAGTGAGAGACCATTAATGTATGCAGGGATGGAGTGAGACAACAATGATTTATTCTGGGGGGGTGGAGTGATACAACATTAATGTATGCAGGGCAGAACTGAGACACCATACATGTATGCAGGGCAGAAGTGAGACACCATCAATGTATACAGGGCAGGAGTGAGACACCATTAATGTATACAGGGCAGGAGTGAGACACCATTAATGTATACAGGGCAGGAGTGAGACACCATTAATGTATACAGGGCAGGAGTGAGACACCATCAATGTATACAGGGCAGGAGTGAGACACCATTAATGTATACAGGGCTGAAGTGAGACAACATTAATGTATGCAGTGTAGGCTTAAAACCCAATTAATGTATGCAGGGCAGGAGTGAGACACCATTAATGTGTGCAGGGCTGGAGAGAAACATCATTAATGTCTGCAGGGCAGAATCGAGACGCCATTAATGTATGCAGAGTAGGAGTGAATCCCCATTTAATGTATGCAGTGTAGGAGTGAAAGCCCATTAATGAATGCAGGGCTGGAGTGAGACAAAATGAATGTATTCAAAGTAGGAGTGAGCCCCATTAATGAACGCAGTGCAGAATTGAGACATCATTAATGTATGCAGGGCAGGAGTGAGACACCATTAATGTATGCATGGCAGAAGTGAGACAACATCAATATATACAGGGCAGGAGTGAGACACCATCAATGTATGCAGGGCAGGAGTGAGACACCATTAATGTATGCATGGCAGAAGTGAGACACCATTAATGTGTACAAGGCAGGAGTGAGACACCATATATGTATGCAGGCATGAAGTGAGACAACATTAATGTATGCAGGGCTGGAGTGAGACAACATTACTGTATGAAAAGTAGGAGTGAAACCCTTATTAATGTATGCATAGTAGGAGTGAATCTCCATTAACGTATGTAGGGCAGAAGTGAGACACTATTAATGTATGCAGGGCAGGAGTGAGACAATATTAGTATATGTAGGGCTGGAGTGAGACATCATTGATGCATGCAGAGCAGGAGTGAGGCGCCATTAATGTATGCAGGGCAGAAGTGAGATACCATTAATGTATGCAGGGCAGGAGCAAGACATAATTAAAGCATGCAGAGCAGGAGTGTGGCGCCATTAATGTATGCAGGGCAGAAGTGAGACACCATTAATGTATTCATGGCAGAACTGAAACACCATTAATGATGTATGCAGGGCAGAAGTGAGACATCATTAAGGTATGCAGGGCAGGACTGAGATGTTGGTAATGTATGCAGGGCAGGGGAGAGACACCATTAATGTATACAGGACAGGAGTGAGACATCAATAATGAGTGTAGGGCAGGAGCGAGGCACCATTAATGCATGCAGAGTAGGAGTGAACCCCCAAATATTTCCAGGGCAGGAGTGATACAACATGAATGTATACAGGGCAGGGTGTATTGGTGGTAACAGCTGTCTCTTCCTGTGGTAAAGGGGTGAATTGGTTTTAACAGCTGTCTCTTTCTGTGGTGAAGAGGCGTCTTCTTTGTCTCGCAGCTGTCACGTGTTTGTTCACCTAGCAGTGGTGAAAAGCACACAATTTACCTGTTCTCCCTTATTCTGAAGTCTGAAACTCAGAATGAGGTGCAATCCCTTAATGCCACATCCAGCAGAAGCGCTATTTAGTGGGTGCACAACTTGCACCGGAAATGCACCCACCATTGAGTGAGTACTGGAGGGGTGGCGGGGGGGGCGGGGGGGGGGGTAATAAACATAATGGCCCTGGACGAGAACAGGCCAAGTTCAGCGCTGCTGCCATCTCTTCCAGAGCCCTTAGCAAGAAAGATTCGAGACCCGTCCCAACAAGGTTCCTTAATCACCGTGGGCCAGATTTACAAGAAAGTGACTTTCCCTGCGCCTCCCTGGGAAACCCTTGCGCCACCATAGAAGCGCTGTACTTACAATACAGCGCACCATGGCGCAAGGATTGACAGATGCATCAGAAATTCTGATGCATTTGTTGGTGCAAAAGTCACGCATCGCAGGAGTCGTGTGGCAAACACGACGCAACCTAGAAGGGGCGCAGTGAAATCTTGTAGATTTCACTGCGTCAGTTCTACGAATCTTTCCTGCGTGGGAACGCTCGTCCTGCAAACATTATACCTGACGCAGGTGTAATGTGACGCAGGGCTTTACAACGTGATGCATCTCCCTAGATGCGTAACTAAATGGGCAGCATTTTTACGCTGCACAGCATCACAAAAGTGACGCAACGATGGAGCAGAAATGACGCAAGAGACTTGAAAATCTGACCCCATATTCGGTCCCCCATCTCCCCAAAAAGGTCCTTCGTGACAGGACACATTGTCCTTTAAAAGATGGGTCAATTCAAATATGGGAAAAAAGTGGCGCACCAGCGACACAAGGGGCTTAAGGCCCCAGAAGGTTCGCTATCAAGCATAGCGCCTCCGTGCAGGGGAGCGCTTCTATGCTTGAACTGGATCCCTTGGTCACACAGGCAGGTCAAACCGAAGTTAAACTAGAAGTCTCCATGTATCAGCCAAAGACAACCATACATTGTTCACGAGTGTGAAAACACGGGCAAACTCTAAGTGACAATGAAGAAAAAGACAACCAGGCTTGAGTCATAAAAATAGGGCAACCTACTTTATGCTGTGATGTCACTAGGGTGGAGTTAGGACCCGCGAGTGTCCAGAGGGGTCACTGGCGGACCTCCATGTTTGTAGTAGAAGAGTGTGCTCGGGGTCAGAGCTTTATGGGGAGAGTTGGGTGAGACACGAGTGATCTGTTGTGGTCGGCTCATGTCACAGTGAACCTGACGCTGCTAGTATACCTGAGATCCTCACGTGGTCGGCTCATATCGCAGTGAACCTGATGCTGCTAGTATACGTGAGATCCTCACGTGGTTGGCTCATGTCGCAGTGAACCTGACGCTGCTAGCATACCTGAGATCCTCACAAGGTCGGCTCATGTCGCAGTGAACCTGATACTGCTAGTGTACCTGAGATCCTCACGTGGTCGCCTCATGTTGCAGTGAACCTGATGCTGCTGGTATACGTGAGAGCCTCACGTGGTCGGCTCATGTCGCAGTGAACCTGACGCTGCTAGTATACCTGAGATCCTCACGTGGTCACCTCATATCGCAGTGAACCTGATGCTGCTGGTATACGTGAGATCCTCACGTGGTCGGCTCATGTCGCAGTGAACCTGATGCTGCTGGTATATGTGTGAGCCTCACGTGGTCGCCTCATGTCGCAACGAACCTGACGCTGCTAGTATACGTGAGATCCTCACGTGGTCGGATCATGTTGCAGTGAACCTGATGCTGCTGGTATACCTGAGATCCTCACGTGGTCGCCTCATGTCGCAGTGAACCTGATGCTGCTGGTATACGTGAGATCCTCACGTGGTCGACTCATGTCGCAGTGAACCTGATGTGCTAGTATACGTGAGATCCCCACGTGATCGGCTCATGTCGCAGTGAACCTGATGCTGCTAGTATACGTGAGATCCTCACGTGGTCGGCTCATGTCGCAGTGAACCTGATGAGGGGTTATCTATAACATCAGCTTACCCCTTCCCAGTAGAGGGGCGAACTATAACATCAGCAGACCCCCTCCCAGTAGAGGGGTGAACTATAACATCAACAGACCCCTTCCGAGTAGAGGAGTGAACTATAACATCAGCAGACCCCTTCCTATTAGAGGGGCTAAAACATCTGCAGACCCCTTCCCTGTAGAGGGGTGAGCTATAACATCATCAGACCCCTTCCCAGTAGAGGGGCTAACTAAAACATTAGCAGACCCCTTCCCAGTAGAGGGCTGAATTATAACATCAGCAGACCCCTTCCCAGTAGAGGAGTGAACTATAACATCAGCAGACCCCTTCTTATTAGAGGGGCTAAAACATCTGCAGACCCCTTCCCAGTAGAGTGGTGAACTATAACATCAGCAGACCCCTTCTTATTAGAGGGGCTAAAACATCTGCAGACCCCTTCCCGGTAGAGGGGTGAATTAAACATCAGCAGACCCCTTCCCAGTAGAGGGGTGAATTAAACATCAGCAGACCCCCTCCCAGTAGAGGGGTGAACTATAACATCAGCAGACTCCCTCCCAGTACAGGGGTGAATTATAACATCAACAGGCCCCTTCCCAGTAGAGAGGCGAACTATAAAATCAGCAGACCCCTTCCCAGTAGAGGGGTAAACTATAACATCAGCAGACCCCCTCCCAGTAGAGGGGTGAACTATAACATCAGCAGAACCCTTCCCAGTAGAGGGGTGAACTATAACATCAGCAGACCCCTTCCCAGTAGAGGAGTGAACTATAACATCAGCAGACCCCCTCCCAGTAGAGGGGTGAACCTTAACATCAGCAGACCCCCTCTCAGTAGAGGGGTGAACTATAACATCAGCAGAACCCTTCCCAGTAGAGAGGTGAACTATAACATCAGCAGAGCCCCTCCCAGTAGAGGGGTGAATTATAACATCAACAGACCCCCTCCCAGTAGAGGTGTGAACTATACCATCAGCAGACCCCCTCCCAGTAGAGGGGCTTAACTATTCCATCAGCAGACCCCCTCCCAGTAGAGGGGCTAACTAAAACATCAGCAGACCCCTTCCCAGTAGAGGGGTGAACTATAACATCAGCAGAACCCTTCCCAGTAGAGAGGTGAACTATAACATCAGCAGACCCCCCTCCCAGTAGAGGGGTGAACTATAACATCAGCAGACCCCTTCCCAGTAGAGGGGTGAACTATAACATCAGCAGACTCCCTCCCAGTAGAGGGGTGAACTATAACATCAGCAGACTCCCTCCCAGTAGAGGGGTGAACTATAACATCAGCAGACTCCCTCCCAGTAGAGGGGTGAACTATACCATCAGCAGACTCCCTCCCAGTAGAGGGGTGAACTATAACATCAGCAGACTCCCTCCCAGTAGAGGGGTGAACTATAACATCAGCAGACTCCCTCCCAGTAGAGGGGTGAACTATAACATCAGCAGACCCCCTCCCAGTAGAGGTGTGAACTATACCATCAGCAGACCCCCTCCCAGTAGAGGCGCTTAACTATACCATCAGCAGGCCCCCTCCCAGTAGAGGGGCTTAACTATACCATCAGCAGACCTCCTCCCAGTAGAGGGGCTAACTAAAACATCAGCAGACCCCTTCCCAGTAGAGGGTTGAACTAAAACATCAGCAGGCCCCTTCCCAGTAGAGGGGTGAACTATAACATCAGCAGAACCCTTCCCAGTAGAGGGGTGAACTATAACATCAGCAGACCCCTTCCCAGTAGAGGAGTGAACTATAACATCAGCAGACCCCCTCCCAGTAGAGGGGTGAACCTTAACATCAGCAGACCCCCTCTCAGTAGAGGGGTGAACTATAACATCAGCAGAACCCTTCCCAGTAGAGAGGTGAACTATAACATCAGCAGAGCCCCTCCCAGTAGAGGGGTGAATTATAACATCAACAGACCCCCTCCCAGTAGAGGTGTGAACTATACCATCAGCAGACCCCCTCCCAGTAGAGGGGCTTAACTATTCCATCAGCAGACCCCCTCCCAGTAGAGGGGCTAACTAAAACATCAGCAGACCCCTTCCCAGTAGAGGGGGGAACTATAACATCAACAGACCCCCTCCCAGTAGAGGGGTGAACTATAACATCAGCAGAACCCTTCCCAGTAGAGAGGTGAACTATAACATCAGCAGACTCCCCTCCCAGTAGAGGGGTGAACTATACCATCAACAGACCCCTTCCCAGTAGAGGGGTGAACTATACCATCAACAGACCCCCTCCCAGTAGAGGGGTGAACTATAACATCAGCAGACTCCCTCCCAGTAGAGGGGTGAACTATAACATCAGCAGACTCCCTCCCAGTAGAGGGGTGAACTATAACATCAGCAGACTCCCTCCCAGTAGAGGGGTGAACTATAACATCAGCAGACTCCCTCCCAGTAGAGGGGTGAACTATAACATCAGCAGACCCCCTCCCAGTAGAGGTGTGAACTATACCATCAGCAGACCCCCTCCCAGTAGAGGCGCTTAACTATACCATCAGCAGGCCCCCTCCCAGTAGAGGGGCTTAACTATACCATCAGCAGACCTCCTCCCAGTAGAGGGGCTAACTAAAACATCAGCAGACCCCTTCCCAGTAGAGGGGTGAACTATAACATCAGCAGACCCCCTCCCTGTAGAGGGGTGAACTATAACATCAACAGGCCCCTTCCCAGTAGAGGGTTGAACTAAAACATCAGCAGGCCCCTTCCCAGTAGAGGGGTGAACTATAACACCAGCAGACCCCTTTCCAGTAGAGGGGTGAACTATAACATCAGCAGGCCCCCTCCCAGTAGAGGGGTGAACTATAACATCCGCAGACCCCTTCCCAGTAGGGGGGTGAACTATAACATCAGCAGACCCCTTCCCAGTAGGGGGGTGAACTATAACGTCAGCAGACCCCTTCCCAGTAGAGGGGTGAACTATAACATCAGCAGACCCCTTCCCAGTAGGGGGGTGAACTATAACATCAGCAGACCCCCTCCCAGTAGAGGGACGGACTATAACATCAGCAGACCCCCTCCCAGTAGAGGGTTGAACTATAACATCAGCAGACCCGTTCTCAGTAGAAGGGGTGAACTATAACATCCACAGACCCCCTCCCAGTAGGGGGGTGAACTATAACATCAGCAGATATCTGCTGTACCGAGGGTGGAGCCGAGACACCAGTAGGCATCTACCCAGCAGACAATAAAGACACTCCTAGCCCCCAGCTCAGTATAGGGTGGTCGAACTGCAACCCCAGCAGTCTAATGCTTAGTTAATGTTGTGCTGACCACAACCAAACTGAGGACTGAAACGAGAGACCTGCAAATATCTGCTCAACAGAGAGTTGAATTGAGACATCAGAAGACCCTAGGTCAGCAGAGGGTTCAACAGACACCCTAGCTGACCCTGGCTACGTGAGGGTTAAACTTAGGGACCAGCAGACCCTAGCTCAGAAGATGGTAAAACAGAGACCTTAGCAGACCCCAGCTAGGTGAGGGTTGAATGTAGACACTAGTAGACCCTAGCTCGGCAGAGGGGCAAACAGAGGGGCAGATTTATGAAGGCCTTGCGCCGCCGGTGCGTCACTTTTTCCCATGTTAAAAATGACGCACCGGCGGCGCAAGGCCTTCATAAATCTGCCCCAGAGTACTTAGGCGAGGGTTAAACCAAAGCCTCCAACTCCCCCCCCCCCCCCCCCCCCTCCCAGCAGACCTTCATCCATCCGAGTCCGGCGCCCCCTCTAGCAGACACTGTGAAGCTGCTGGCTGGCCCAGATGTTGGGCCAATGAGGACCGGGCCACAGGCCTCCCGCAGACACATGTTCAGCATCTGGAATCACTCAGAGGCCTCAGCAGCCACACAGTCCAAGGATGAGCCAGCAGCAGCTCGGATTCCCCAAATACTTCAACTTTTTTCTCTTTAAACATAAAGCAGCTCGTGGCGTCCTTGGGGGTTTGGGGTCTTGGCGGAATTTTTCACTTTAAACGCTGTCGTGGGAGCTTTTGTTATTCTGACCTCCCCCCGCCTGCTCCTTCAGTGGTACAGGCCGAGGCCTCGAGCACAGGGAGGGGGGTCTGAACAGGCACTTAGAGATGTTCCGAATGTTGTGCAAAACTAGAAATCGTGCAAAGGGGGTTATTGATTTAAACAAGCTTCAAGACTATTTTTTCCCCTCAAAGTTCGATGCAAGATTTTATAAAAAGATAATCAAACACATCCCTTTAATAAGCACCAGTTGAAGCATACATGGCAACATTTGAGGACAGGGACGTGGGAGATTTAAAGTAAAGAAATCGGGAGAATGAAAATCCCCCATTGACTTCTATTGTAGAAAATGCAATTTCAGGCGGGAGACAGCTCAAAGAAAGCCATTTTTGGATAGAAAAATCGCTAGTCTCCCGCCTGAATCGGGTCTTTTGGCGTGTATGGTTTAAGAACCATACTTTCATGAACGTTTAAAAAAAGAGGCGACATTGGGTCGACGGTTCTGGGTGATATGAATGGGCCTGAGCTTGGTTTAGATTTGTTCTTTTACAGGCACGTGAATCAAAGGAAAAAACAGTCGCAAACGGGCAGATTCTCTGCCCCTTTGCGACCGGTATTTTAAAATCGCAATTAAAGGAATCTCTAAATTGCGATTCCTTAAATTGCGATTGCATTTAAGAAATCCCATATTGAGATTCCTTACATTCAATACATTATAGTTAAAAAATTAGCCATTTCGCTAATAGGAGTAGCAAATTACCATGAAGTTGAACTTCATGGTAATTTGCAAAAACTTTAAAAAAGACACTTTTGTGCATTTTTCAAAGTGTCATGTTGCGCACACACATGCCCATGTGTGTGTGCAACATATGTGCACAGATCAATTTCAGGGGTGCAACAGGGTGTCCTTTTGACACCCTTTCACCCTTGAAATTGCATGAGCAATTTGCGAGTACCTACTGGTACACGCAAACTGCTGATGCAATCTCCAATTCATTCCTATGGGCCGGTAGGCCCATGGGAATGAATGGGACAGCATTCCTTTATTGCGACTAGCAATTTGCGAGTAGCAATTAAGGAATGCTGGAATCACTATAAACTATTTTTATAGCGATTCCTACATGCATAAATCAATCAATCAATCAGGTCATTTGTAAAGCGCACTACTCACCCGTAGGGTCTCAAGGCGCTGGGAGGGGGGGGGGGTGCCGCTACTGCTCGAACAGCCAGGTCTTGAGCTTCTTCCTGAAGGAGAGGTGGTCTTGGGTCAGGCGCAGATTGGTCGGAAGTGAGTTCCAGGTCTTGGCGGCCAGGTAGGAGAAGGATCTTCCTCCTGTTGTCGCTCTTCGGATGCGGGGGACGGCGGCGAGGGCGTGGTTGGTTGATCTGAGGAGGCGCTTGGGAGTGTAGAAGTTGATCCGGTTGTTGAGGTAGCTCGGGCCTTGGTCGTGTAGGCTTTTGCGATTCCTTAATCGGGATTCCTTAATAATCATGTGCATAATGCATGTGCCAGTTGGTTGTTATAAGAAAATCAGCCAATTGTCCATTTCATGCTAATCGGAAATCACGGGAAAGAACAGGGACAGTTAACTTTGCACAGGACAGGCTGAAAAGCTGCGCCAGCCACGGTCCCGGATGTGCTCCTGGCTGCGTCATGTGACGTGTATAGGTTTACGTGCAGCCAGTTCCTCTCTCACAGCACACAGAGCACAGTTACACATTGGGGAGGCAGCACTGCTGTGCTACACATTTCGTTTCTTTTCTTTTTCTCCAAGTGAAAACCATGTTTCCCCCAGGAGAAGCCTCTTCCCCCACCTACATGCGCACAGTTTGGGGGATGGCTGGTTGCCTCTTCCCATCATGCAACAGGATTTGCTGGAGCCAATCTCCAACCATCTCTAGGGTTTGGAAATGTGGGATGGGCGTTCCTTTGCGCCCACAATCTCACGAGATTCAGTGGGCCTTCTAGAGAGGACCTTTAGGTGGCCGCATATAAAACTGGTGAGGCCTACGAATATGAACACGTGTGTGTGGGGGCGGGGGGGGCAGCCACAAGATCACGAGTTTCAGAAAAACTCACTATTTTATCAAAGTGAATCTCATTTCTTTGTTTTTTAGTCCATTTTGTAATGCCTCTGGATGGCCTTCACCTGTTGGGTTGGGCATAAATAATGCCATTATCAGCAACACACCCCGCCCGCAAATACAGCAATACCAGAATAAAGAACACACAAGACTCATTGGTTGTTGGAAAAAACATTGCTGCAGGTTTATTTTGCATAAGAAATATGCCAACATGGTTGGTCAACTTACGGGTGATGCAAGGGCCTATGCTGCCCTGCCCACCTGAAGAGCCAAATTGCACTGTGGCCTAACTAATCGGTGCTAACCATTTTGGGGGGATTATCCCTTACATCCTGTGGACCACCAGTCCACCCATTTAGTCACGCCCCTTGAGGGGGCGGAGCGTATCCAGGCAACCCCCAGTTGTTCAAGTTTACAACCCCCTGAAGGACTAAGGCGGCGCCGTCGTCCCTCCAGGATCCTGCCGTAAGGACTTCCTGGGGTTGTTTGGCATTTGCATCCTTCTTGTGCTTCTGAAGAGGGTACCCCTATGTACCATTCAGCCTCTGGATAGCTGCGAACCCCCCCCTGCCTCCCCCCAGGCACACACCAGCCTAAGCAATGCCCGTGCGGTGGCTGTGCTCCACTTGAGGGAGGATGGGGTGCTAATGGTTACGGACTCACCGTGAAGCACAACTCCTGGACCCAACGGCGTGAAATCCCGGTGCGCAAAAGGACCGCCAGATGGGCAGGGGAGGTTTATATACCTGCCTCCCCGCCCACTAGCACGCCAGAAATGACGTCATAGGTAGCGCCGGACCCCCAGTGGGTCCAAACACTAGCCTGTTGGGTTGTGCCCTCATGTAGCACTAAGGTGGCCGGCCTCCTATGGGGGCCCCACTGCGTGGGCCGCAGGAAGCCTCATTTTTTTCCACAGGGTGAAAATTAATATTTAGCAAATATATATTTTGATTTTCAAAAAGGCAGAAAACAAAAATCCCCTTCATCACTAAAATACATTTGCAAAAGAATTAAAATGTGATTGATAGGATTTGATAGTTCCCAAATCGCTGTTTTAAACGGCAGAGATAAATAAAGTGTTAACTCTTTCAAGCCCACTGCGCAACTTTTTAAAACACTTACATCTCAAAAAGTACAGACAGCATTTACACCAAACCAATACAAGCATACTTGCGGATTACAGTTCTACTTTCCTGCCAGGTTTAGTGTAAACATGTGCATGTTTTTTTGATGAAAACGCGAAAAAAAGAATCCTGTAGAGGCTACACTGGGGAAACACATTTTTTTTGTCCCACTTTAACTTTTCCCCTGCATGAACCTCCGTGGCATTTAGCATGCTGGATCATGGCTGACTATGCTATGCGCTTGTTCATTTTTGTGCAGAGCCGTAAACAGGGTCAACAGTTAAAGGCAAACCTTTACCCGGTAAATGTGCTTTTTGAGACTTGGTGTAATGCTTTTGAGAAATTAAGGTTAAAAATGTATCGATACATAGATAACTCAGCTAAAATGCAAAAATTCAAACCTTTTGGTTGGCTGAGGGGTTTTTTGGGGAGCAAGTACTGTGATTGGCTGGCTGTAACATGAACAGAAATGTTGGGATTTTGTCCTGTGCCTTGACATTTAAACAAAATACTATATAGGGGGCACTGTAGGGATACTTGGACTCTCTGGAACTTGTGGACGGATCCATGGCTCCAAACAACAACAAAAAAAATCAGCCCAGCGGGACTCCAGAGGAACCAGAGAAAATAACCCACCCCAAAAAAAATGTAGGCCGGGTGTCCTTGGGGGTTTGTTGCCTGTCGGTGGTTGGGTGCAGTGCCTGGCCACAGACCAGGCCCAGCGCTCAACCCCACGCTAAGCACGGCCATAGGCTGTGTTAGGTAGGGGGTTGGCTGCTCGCAGGGTGTTGGGTTTGAGATTAAGCTCTTACTTTACATTAAAAAAACTCACAAAACTCACTGAAAAAAGCAAAGGTTAAAGTGACTTTATAGTTAGGTGAAAATGTCCGTTAAAATGTTGCATTTTAAACTAGAAAAAAGCACTGAAATTTACCAGTTAAAGTTACTGAGCTAAGTATAAGTTGTGCCTGCACCATGCTCTCCTTATGACCTCACAGATTACATCACTCATGACATCAATGATCACAACATTGGTCCTGGTGAGGGCACAACTTCATTACTTCAGGTAACTGCTAAATTTCAGTGTTTAGCTTAACTATAACAACACCTTAACTTTTGTTTCAATGACTATATATATATATATTTCTCCCCGTTTTCTCCTTCTTTGAAGAATACACGCAGGCTGCTTCTGGATGCTTAAAGTGTTTTTATTTAAGGCACAGAATCTAGCTGCCTACCAAAGGCCTCTGTGAAGGCCGAAACGTTATGCTGGCGTGGTGTGCTGAAAAATAAAAAAACTCACCTGCACTCTGGGTCTTCCGTTTTCTTCCTTTGATGGGCTCCGGATGGTGGGTGCGCCGCCGTGAGGAAAACAAGTGCGAAAAAAAAAAAAAATATATATATATATATGCGTGGTTCTTCGTACACCGAGTATTAGCACTCGAGGGAGATCTTTAACCCAAATTCTTTGGGGAAACACACAAACAAGACGCGTTTCGGTGACTGCCTTCTTCAATAAAATAAATATATATCCAACACAACGATGGCAAACAGCAGATTTCCACTGCCGCCATACAGGTACGGACCACTCAATGTTGATATATTCAAAGAGTGCTTTAACAAGGCTTCATTCTTAAATGAAAAGAATTCACAAGTCATCTGCCTTACGTCCATGACGCGTTTCGGCCGCTACATCACGGTCTTGATCATATATATATATATATATGTATGGAGAAGCATGACCCACCCACGCGCCCGGCCTATTGAGGAAATGCTAATGCAGTGAAAAAACAAGCGAGTGTGGAAGGGATTCAGGAATGGGAGAACTTCCTTTCTCGATCGTGCCTGTGCCTAAAAGAACTTCCAATAAGGGTGTAATACACAAGGATTTCGAGAGCGCTATTTTGTGAGACTACAACAAGGCACTATGGGATTTGTATTTTCCATACTAAGTCACGTGAGGTAACAACTTTAAAAGCACGCATGAAAGCATTTTGCAATCTGATTCCCACCTGTGACCAATGCCAATCAGGGCCGAAACGTTAGAAGGGGAGGTATGCTGTGTTACTTGGACGCTGAATAAAGCTTCACTTCAAGTATTGAGCCTCAAGTTTTCTTTATTGGTTCAATTGGATGGGCTTCGTGCCCATTGTGATTGAGGCTGCCTTGAAGGGTCGGGGGCGCCGGAACAGGAGAATGAACTTTGTGCATATATATATATATATATATATATATATATATAACTCTCCCCCTCAGAAGAGACATAGCCGCACACCACAACAAAGGTAATCTTTGATTTTAATCACGCACGGCATCGGCAGTCCTTACATGTTTCGGTCGCACTACGACCTTTCTCAAAGGGGCGCCTTGACATCATTTGTGCTGAGCAGAGAAACTAAACAAGTCAATTGCACATTATTTATCATGTTCGCCTACTGGTGGGCGCCCGGTTGGGTCACTTTAAATGCATGCTGGTACTTGCGGTTCTCTGCCCCTTGCTTTTTCAACCCTCCAGTGGGTGATGTCAAACAGTTTTTAAAATTGCTGTTGCGGTTTCACTTGTTGCGCCTCAGAGTTCCTATTCTCAAGGATACCGAGGACCATACCAAAGTTTGTCTTTGGTGGCTGCCAATTGCCCTTGATCGCCTTCACGCACAACAAAACTGGTTCCTTTCGGGCAATCACGGCGCTCTTGCTGGCGGTGCGCCGCATTGCGGCAGAACCAAGGCGCTATATATTCACCAACTCTCCACCTCAGAAGAGACATAGCCGCACACAACAACCACAATATAATATAATATATATATATATATATTATATATATATATATATTTATATCTAATATATATATATATATATATATTATTTTTTTTAACTTGTTTTTATTAGCATTTCGATATTGCACAATACAGACCATATCATGAGACATATACACAATAGGGTGCGGAAACAACAGTGGAGGTCGAGAATGGAGGAACAGTGGCGTGTGTGTCGGGCCCGTGTGGTCCATGTGCTAGCAGTAGCAAGAAACGTGTAGGGTATAAACCAGGGGAAGAAGTATGTGGGTGCGAAGTGTGCGTAGGAAAGGGGGCGGTATGGGTCTGGTGAGACTGGATGTGACTAGGTGTGTCGCGGAATCGTCGTGCTATCGGAGAGGGGGCCGAAGGACTGGGGTCATGACTGCGTCGGGGGGCCAGGGGTGGCGGAACTGGGCGGGGGAGTTTCCATGTGTGTGTGTGTGTGTTTAAAAGTCTTATTTAAACATTTTAAGGAAACGAGTAGGCTAATGTATTGCATTAAACAATCACTGCTTTACAGTAAAAGGTACCTGGACATATTAATGTGTGTGGCAAGGTGCAGTATTTGCTTTTTATCTGTGTTGCCGCCCGATACAAGGCAACATTCAGCAGCTGTGCAGTGTGTTCAGAAGGAGGAGGGCCTAATGAAAATTGAAGCTGGGGCATGGGACCTATAAAACCCCTACAGACAACAGTGACACGATTGTGGGCGTTTACAAACTCAAGGCAACCCCGCCATCCTCCTCAGTAAACCTCTTAGAAGGGGCTTACTGCTGTGCGATTGTATGCCTTTGTGGCATACAATTACGTAGTAGTAAATCCATTTACGCCTCCTAGGTATCCTTTGGTAGATAGTTGACACTCATAAATGGAGTGGGTTTCATCCATAAAAGTAGCTTCATGCCAGACAATGGCTTTGTGAATGAGGTGCATGAAAGCATCAAAGCAGGTTCTACAAAAACATTGCAGTTAAAATTCTGTTATTAGATGACGTAGTGGTTGCAGATGACGTATTTGGACAGAGACACTCAGGTCCCCTTTGAAGCCTCTGAGTTCCATTGCAGATTTTAGAAATTGAGTTAGCGAGGTCGAAAGCACCAATTGCAGAAACTGCGGGGCATATTACCAAGGGTGGCGATAGGCAATTATCGCCGGTTTAGCGGCCGTTGTCGGCCGCTAAGCGGCGATAATTCTATTTCTCTATTAGCAAGCTGTAGCTAACTGATGTTAGCGACAGCTTTTAGGCGACAGCGAGCGGTTTGGGGCCCGCTTTGCATGTCAGCGATATTTATCGCTAATGATATGCAAAGTGGGCGTACCCAACCTGTTAGCGACTGAAAGCAGTCGCTAACGCCGCTATCGCCTATTAGCAAGGCAGGCGTAGCGATGGAAATATTCCCGCTATCGCCAAAAACCAACGCCTGCTCAGACCAGTTCTTAGCCCTGTTATCCAATGGGAGGTGGATAACATGGCTAAGAGCATTTCGTCGCTAATGCATGAATATCGCTGTATTCTCAGCGATATTCACGCATTTCGCCTGATTTTTATTGCTTTTGAGATAAACCTTGCTAATAGCAAGTTATCTCAGCGATAAAAACCGGTGATGCGCGGCGATAAAAATATTGCCGCTAACCCCACTTAGCGATAAATATCTCTATTTGTTGGTAATATGCCCCTGCATTCTTTTCAACCCATACTATTGTTCTATGGAATCTACGCTATCCAACATTGCTTTACACACCCCTCGTGCCGCTGAATCAGACTTTGTACTACTGGGGACTGTCATCTCCTACCTCAGCGGGCTGGTGCCTCCACAAATGGTCCAGCCAAGTTCTAGTTTTCTGCAGCAAGGTATCTCTTACCTACTGACCACAATCCTCCAAATCTACCCTTCTATTGAGTCCTATTTCACCGCTTCTAACTTTAATATCCATCTCCTACAGAATAACAATGTTGGGATTCTTGCCTCTTGGCCGGCTTCAGTGGTTCGCCTTCCTGTAGTGAACAAGATTGGATGTAGCAAAGAGGTCTAGCCTTTTTCACTTCTTGGCTTTGGCAAAAAAGCTTTTAGCTGACCCAGGTTCAGCAATAAATACATAAATAGCTGAAATCAAAAAATAGTGCAATGACGTGTACGCGTCATCACACTACTGCGGCCCTGCGTGAAACAGTATACCTGTGTTGACAGATATAAGTATGCATATGCATGGCACAGCAGCCATTTTGTTTATTTTTTATTTACCTTTCCAGGATAGCAGACTCCACTTGGAGCAGTAAATTAATTAGAAAAAAAATTAACAAATTAAAACATGCGTGAAAGCACTTTAAAAACAAATGGTGCAACCCAGTAGCAAAGGTCAGCGGCTGGCCCTCTAAAAATTGTGAAATAATTTTATTTTAAAAGACCACAAGGGGGAGGATGGGGGAGGAACAGAGAAGCGGGAGGGAGAGTCAATGGGGGAGAAATCAATGTGGGGAGAAGCAACTAGGAGTGGGTGGGGGTACTTAGAGCAAAGGACGAGGAGAATTGAAAAAGAAAAAGGCTAGGAAGGCCTAAGAGAAGATATATACGAGCTAGGGGGCATAAGAAGCAAAACGGAGAGCGCACTAGGGAGGCGCGGGTATTGGTGAGAGAACTAGCACACAAGCGAGAGAGCAAGAAAACCTATGCACTTCGACGGAGTGCTGCAGTTAAAAGAAAACAACAAATCCTTAGAATGTGAGTAAGTGCAGTCTGTAGCCAAGACCTAAACATATCTGGTTAAGTAACACAATGGAGAGTTTGCCATGGCTGGCATTCAGCTTTAGTACTGGGTGAATTCATTGTCTGTACTTAATGACTGGTGGTTGAACCAGTGGCGCGACCTTCCCAGTTGAATCAAACTAGCTGGCTGGGAGGGACAGACCTGCTGCTGTATGCCTCAATCTGCCCAGTCACTAAGGTGGTTTCTAACTGATTGCGTAAGGGAATTGATGGGCTGTGATCAATGAACAACAAAAAGCACCCCCCTCTGGTGTGAAAAGTGGTCACTTCAGGCTTTAATCTATGGACTGCCATTTGTACATCCATGGTGCTGGATGAGTGGGACCACGGTTACGACAAATATTTCTGAGATTGGATTAACCCCTTCGATGCTCATGACGGAACGGTTCCGTCATGAGCCCGTTGGCTCATTAGAACGTTCAGCACAGCGCAGGAATCTGCGCCGCGCTGATGTGGTTAAGGAGAATGATTTGCCCACGTCATTAAATACCTTCAACTGCGACGCGCACTGGATATGCATAAGTTGGAATGAGCAAATTTCCATGCAAACAGTCCACTGGAAGCTGCTCTGACGCGTAGCCCAATGGGGTAGTGGTAGAACATTTCCCTGGTTTACCATTCGTTGGGCTGTAATGTCCCGGACAAATTTACAGATGTGAGGCTCACTTGGAAGGCAGATGTGGGAAGTTGGAACGGAGTGACAGGCGTAAAGACGGCAGCCAGGGCACTTGCGATCCCTGCCAAACTTTGAACTGTATGATTCAAATATACTGACAGAGGATACTTCACACTGGAACGCCTGTGGAAAATGGGCAAGATGCCATCCTCGAACCATCTTAGGTGCCAGACTCAGGTCAAGACAAACACAAGGAGATTCTTTAGCTCACTTTGCCACCCCAGTTCAGACCCAGCTATGTGCAAATCAGTCTCTACCCTGTGCCTCATGGGAACAGTCCAGTCCAAACTGCCAAGCCAGGTCTTCCCTGGACCAGAAACAAGCATCCTGGGACCGGTTTCGGGGTAACACCCATCATCAGCCAGTCTAGCTTGAATCCAGTAGCAAAGTGAGCAAGGGACCCACGTCTGGGGATACCCTGCCAGCATAGGGCAAACAAAGCAAACACAAGGAGATGATGGACGGAGCGCTGAAACTTTTCAGACACTCACCCCCAGTCACAGATCTGGGTTGAATCCATCATCGTTCTTTAGCCAAGCTAGTTCCTCCCTGGTCCCATGCTCACTTTGCCACTGGATTTAGGTTAGCCTGGCTGATGAGGGGTGTTACCCCAAAACCGGTCCCAGGATGCTTGTTTCAGGTCCAGAGAAGACCTGCCAGGAATAATACTGAACATTTAGTGACGTTTGTGATGCTGAAGCTGTCTTGACGCACCTGCCCATCTACAAAGGCCCAAGATGCTGCAAGTCCGACATGTCACAGACGTGGGCAGAAGCGAGATGTCACCCAGCCCAGAAAGGGACTGTGATGGTGGCCAGTCAAGGATTGACTTCGTTTTAAACCAGTTGCTGGATGACAAATATGTTAAAAATCCAGTGGCAAAGTGAGCAACCAGCTAGAACTTTACTGAGCCAGGATACCAAAATGGAAAATACAGTAGGCCCTTTTCTGTGCTTCAACCAGGCTTTGGGAACTGTTGCAACAGTGAAGCAGTGTGTACACGCTTAGCGCTTAGCAGGGCACTCAGACCACACCGTTTCATAGAAATGGTCCCACGACCAACGCCAAGAGACGTCCTGCAATATTGTGGGCGCCTTATAAGTGTAATAGTTCACTCATTCGAAGGCTTGTCCTTGATGTCTCAGTGGTCCTGCCAGACTTCGCCTCCGCATGGTTCTCTGAGTCGCTCTCCCACCATGCTGCCCAGATCCTAACTGGCTTCCATCCATCAGCCACATCTCCCCTACACCCAAGTCCTTTCGCTGCTTCTCAGCAAGCGACCACACTGATCTCAAGATGTCCTGCTCAACTCAATAAACTCCTTTGTCTCTGCACCTCTAAACTTGAACAATTGTTCCCTTTTTACCAGCCAATCAGATGCTGGAAATCCCACCAACCAGCCAGAGTGCTAGTGATTTGGAGGTAGAGCCCTCAATGTGCAGGGCTCCTCCCTCTGGACTCTCTTCCTCCCCAGAGAGTAGGGCTCCCAAAGAGACAGAGACAGGGGGGCATTGGTTTATGGAGGAGTCTACAGTTTCTACAATATAAATTATTACTAGGTCACCCTGAGCAGGGACAGTATAGTTATAGAGTAAAACACAGACTTAAGACAGAGTTACAGTCACCGCCAATCAGGTTAAGGAAGACTGGTGCAGTGTGATGAATTAGTATTGTAGCTCCTGTGCAGTGTGGTGAATTAGTATTGTAGCTCCTGTGCAGTGTGATGAATTAGTATTGTAGCTCCGGTGCAGTGTGATGAATTAGTATTGAAGCTCCTGTGCAGTGTGATGAATTAGTATTGTAGCTCCTGTGCAGTGTGATGAATTAGTATTGTAGCTCCTGTGCAGTGTGATGAATTAGTATTGTAGCTCCTGTGCAGTGTGATGAGTTAGTATTGTAGCTCCTGTGCAGTGTGATGAATTAGTATTGTAGCTCCGGTGCAGTGTGATAAATTAGTATTGTAGCTCCTGTGCAGTGTGATGAATTAGCATTGTAGCTCCGGTGCAGTGTGATGAATTAGTATTGTAGCTCCGGTGCAGTGTGATGAATTAGTATTGTAGCTCCGGTGCAGTGTGATGAATTAGTATTGTAGCTCCTGTGCAGTGTGATTCACACTGCACAGGATTGTGATGAATTAGTACTGTAGCTCATGTGCAGTGTGATGAATTAGTATTGTAGCTCCGGTGCAGTGTGATGAATTAGTATTGTAGCTCCGGTGCAGTGTGATGAATTAGTATTGTAGCTCCTGTGCAGTGTGATTCACACTGCACAGGATTGTGATGAATTAGTATTGTAGCTCATGTGCAGTGTGATGAATTAGTATTGAAGCTCCTGTGCAGTGTGATGAATTAGTATTGAAGCTCCTGTGCAGTGTGATGAATTAGTATTGTAGCTCATGTGCAGTGTGATGAATTAGTATTGTAGCTCCGGTGCAGTGTGATGAATTAGTATTGTAGCTCATGTGCAGTGTGATGAATTAGTATTGTAGCTCCTGTGCAGTGTGATGAATTAGTATTGAAGCTCCTGTGCAGTGTGATGAATTAGTATTGTAGCTCATGTGCAGTGTGATGAATTAGTATTGTAGCTCCTGTGCAGTGTGATTCACACTGCACAGGATTGTGATGAATTAGTATTGTAGCTCATGTGCAGTGTGATGAATTAGTATTGTAGCTCATGTGCAGTGTGATGAATTAGTATTGTAGCTCCTGTGCAGTGTGATGAATTAGTATTGAAGCTCCTGTGCAGTGTGATGAATTAGTATTGTAGCTCATGTGCAGTGTGATGAATTAGTATTGTAGCTCATGTGCAGTGTGATGAATTAGTATTGTAGCTCCTGTGCAGTGTGATGAATTAGTATTGTAGCTCCGGTGCAGTGTGATGAATTAGTATTGTAGCTCATGTGCAGTGTGATGAATTAGTATTGTAGCTCATGTGCAGTGTGATGAATTAGTATTGAAGCTCCTGTGCAGTGTGATGAATTAGTATTGTAGCTCATGTGCAGTGTGATGAATTAGTATTGTAGCTCCTGTGCAGTGTGATTCACACTGCACAGGATTGTGATGAATTAGTATTGTAGCTCATGTGCAGTGTGATGAATTAGTATTGTAGCTCATGTGCAGTGTGATGAATTAGTATTGTAGCTCCTGTGCAGTGTGATGAATTAGTATTGAAGCTCCTGTGCAGTGTGATGAATTAGTATTGTAGCTCATGTGCAGTGTGATGAATTAGTATTGTAGCTCATGTGCAGTGTGATGAATTAGTATTGTAGCTCCTGTGCAGTGTGATGAATTAGTATTGAAGCTCCTGTGCAGTGTGATGAATTAGTTTTGTAGCTCCTGTGCAGTGTGATTCACACTGCACAGGATTGTGATGAATTAGTATTGTAGCTCCGGTGCAGTGTGATGAATTAGTATTGTAGTTCCTGTGCAGTGTGATGAATTAGTATTGTAGCTCCTGTGCAGTGTGATGAATTAGTATTGTAGCTCCGGTGCAGTGTGATGAATTAGTATTGTAGCTCCTGTGCAGTGTGATGAATTAGTATTGTAGCTCCGGTGCAGTGTGATGAATTAGTATTGTAGCTCCTGTGCAGTGTGATGAATTAGTATTGTAGCTCCGGTGCAGTGTGATGAATTAGTATTGTAGCTCCGGTGCAGTGTGATGAATTAGTATTGTAGCTCCTGTGCAGTGTGATGAGTTAGTATTGAAGCTCCGGTGCAGTGTGATGAATTAGTATTGTAGCTCCGGTGCAGTGTGATGAATTAGTTTTGTAGCTCCTGTGCAGTGTGATGAATTAGTATTGTAGCTCCTGTGCAGTGTGATGAATTAGTATTGTAGCTCCGGTGCAGTGTGATGAATTAGTATTGTAGCTCCGGTGCAGTGTGATGAATTAGTATTGTAGCTCCGGTGCAGTGTGATGAATTAGTATTGTAGCTCCGGTGCAGTGTGATGAATTAGTATTGTAGCTCCGGTGCAGTGTGATGAATTAGTATTGTAGCTCCTGTGCAGTGTGATGAGTTAGTATTGAAGCTCCGGTGCAGTGTGATGAATTAGTATTGTAGCTCCGGTGCAGTGTGATGAATTAGTATTGTAGCTCCTGTGCAGTGTGATGAATTAGTATTGTAGCTCCGGTGCAGTGTGATGAATTAGTATTGAAGCTCCTGTGCAGTGTGATGAATTAGTATTGTAGCTCCTGTACAGTGTGATGAATTAGTATTGTAGCTCCGGTGCAGTGTGATGAATTAGTACTGTACCTCTGTGCAGTGTGATGAATTAGTATTGTAGCTCTGTGCAGTGTGATGAATTAGTATTGTAGCTCCTGTGCAGTGTGATGAATTAGTATTGTAGCTCCTGTGCAGTGTGATGAATTAGTACTGTAGCTCTGTGCAGTGTGATGAATTAGTATTGTAGCTCTGTGCAGTGTGATGAATTAGTATTGTAGCTCCTGTGCAGTGTGATGAATTAGTATTGTAGCTCCTGTGCAGTGTGATGAATTAGTACTGTAGCTCTGTGCAGTGTGATGAATTAGTATTGTAGCTCTGTGCAGTGTGATGCAGTGTAAGTGAAGCAGTACTGTAAAACGATGCAACAGTGGAACTAAAGGATTAATGTACAGTTGTGCAGTGTGATATCCTGTAACCTATGCAGTATTCTGTATGTAAGAGCGGAACTGAAGGATTTAATGTATGTTTGTGCGGTGTGTTATCGTGTAACCTATGCAGAATTCTATATGTAACAGCAGGACTGAAGGATTAATGTGCATGCGTGCAGCATGATATTGTTTAACCTATGCAGTATTCTGTATGTAAGAGCGGAACTGAAGGATTTAATGTATGTTTGTGCGGTGTGTTATCGTGTAGCCTATGCAGAATTCTATATGTAACAGCAGGACTGAAGGATTAATGTGCATGCGTGCAGCATGATATTGTTTAACCTATGCAGTATTCTGTATGTAAGAGCGGAACTGAAGGATTTAATGTATGTTTGTGCGGTGTGTTATCGTGTAACCTATGCAGAATTCTATATGTAACAGCAGGACTGAAGGATTAATGTGCATGCGTGCAGCATGATATTGTTTAACCTATGCAGTATTCTGTATGTAAGAGCGAAACTGAAGGATTTAATGTATGTTTGTGCGGTGTGTTATCATGTAACCTATGCAGAATTCTATATGTAACAGCAGGACTGAAGGATTAATGTGCATGCGTGCAGCATGATATTGTTTAACCTATGCAGTATTCTGTATGTAAGAGCGGAACTGAAGGATTTAATGTATGTTTGTGCGGTGTGTTATCGTGTAACCTATGCAGAATTCTATATGTAACAGCAGGACTGAAGGATTAATGTGCATGCGTGCAGCATGATATTGTTTAACCTATGCAGTATTCTGTATGTAAGAGCGGAACTGAAGGATTTAATGTATGTTTGTGCGGTGTGTTATCGTGTAACCTATGCAGAATTCTATATGTAACAGCAGGACTGAAGGATTAATGTGCATGCGTGCAGCATGATATTGTTTAACCTATGCAGTATTCTGTATGTAAGAGCGGAACTGAAGGATTTCATGTATGTTTGTGCGGTGTGTTATCGTGTAACCTATGCAGAATTCTATATGTAACAGCAGGACTGAAGGATTTAGTGTATGTTTGCGCAGTGTGTTATCGTGTAACCTATGGAGAATTCTATATGTAACAGCAGGACTGAATGATTAATGTACATGTGTGCAGCATGAAATTGTGTAACCTATGCAGTATTCTGTATGTAACAGCGGAACTGAAGCAGTGTTGTATAACTACATAGTGGGATGCCGTGCAGCTGGAGTAATACTACATGTGTACAGTGTAATGCAGTGTAATGGAATTGTTGCTGTTTATCCATTTAATAATGTAACTGAAGTAGTGTTATGCACCTACATTGTGATGGAGTGCAGCAAACACAATATTTTCAATATGTGCAGTGTGATGCAATACAAGTGTAGTGATATTGTATAGTCTATGCAATGTGGTGCAGGGTTACTGAAGTAGTATTATATACATGTGCAATGTCATGCAGTGTAACATGAGTATCAATGGACATGTTTGCAGTGTGAGCTAGCATTATGTAAATATTGTATATCTGTGCAGCGTGACACAGTGAAACGTATGTACTTGTGTATCTGTACAGTGCTATGCAGTGTAACTGAATATTATTGAAAAATTATAGTTCAGCTTTGCAGTGTGGTCATTGTAAATGAATAGTATTGTATATCTGTACAATGTGATATAGCACAGCTGCTGTGCTATGGTATATATCTGTAAAAACAACAATTGATGGACAGAATGCAGAACAAAGTAATACATTCACCTCAGTACAGAGATATGGGCTTAAATCCATCGTTGTTTTGCTCCCCATGCCATTCTAGTTTCAAACCAGCCATATGCAAATCAGTCTTGACCCTGCACCCAATGGGAACAGTCCAGCCCGAACTGCCAGGCCAGGTCCTCCCTGGACCGGAAACAAGCATCCTAGGGCTGGTCTCGGGGTTTCAATCCTCATCAGCCAGGATAGCTTGACTCCAATGGCATGGAGAGCACGGCACCCACGGCACAGGGTCAAGACTTATTTGCATATGGCCTGGTGTAAACTGGGGTGGCATGGTGAGCAAAAGAATGATGGATTTAACCCAGACCTTTTGACTGGGGGTGAATGTTCTGATTTGTTCTGCATTCCGTCCATCAATGGTGTGTCTTTTTTATATATCTGCAGCACAAGACTACAAAAGTAGCAATGCATATCTTTGCTGTGTGGTCAACTCTTACTGAAGCATTATTGCATATCTGTGCAGCATGACACAGTGTAACATATGCAGGTGTTTATCTGTATCATATGATGTGGCTTAACTAGATTAGTATTGTATGTGTCTGCAGCTTAATTCTGTGTGACTAAAGTGGGCTTGCATATCTTTGCATTGTGGTAGAGTATTACTGACTTATTATGGTATTTGTGTACAGGGTGATTTAGTGTGGCTTATGTAGTTGAATATCTGCACAGTGTGATGCAGTGTACCTTGTGTTGTTGTGTATCTACAGTGTAACTTACTTAGCTGTCTGTCTGTTCAGTGTGATGCAGTGTAATGTACGTACTGCGTATCCGTACAGGGTAATGCAATGTAACTTACGTAGATCCATATCTGTACAGGGTGATGTAGTATAACTTACAAAGTTCTGTATCTCTACGGTGTGATGAAGTGTAACTTAAGTAGTTGCGTGTCTGTACAGTTTGAAGCAGTGTAAGTTACGTAGTTGTATTTCCGTACAGTGCATGCAGTGTAACTTACATAGTTGTTTATCTCTACAGTATGATGCAGTGCAACTTATGTAGTTGTATATCTATACAGTGTTTAGCAGTGTAACTTACGTAGTTGTTTATCTGTACAGTGTGATGAAGTATAACTCGTGTAGTTGTGTATCTGTACCGTGTTATACAGTATAGCATATTCAGTTGCGTATCTGTACAGTGTGATGCAGTGTTAAATGTATATTTTAACAAACAACCTCTTTACATTTATAGGTCGTAACCCTATCCTTTGACCTAATGAGGGTATGCACAGAAATCCACACAGTGTACTGCCCTTGCTACAGTATAACATCTAACGCTGTGCTGCAGAACTAGGTTTCTGGCAGCCACTCCATTCTATATTGTATCATATTATAATGTAGATTGATTCACTCCCCCATGCCTACTCTACACATAGATGTTCTATACTATTGTATTGAGTAGGCATAGGGCACTTCACTAAACTACACTACGCAATACACTATAATATGATATACTATGCCAAATATACTAAACTGCCCTATATTATACTGTAATATTTTATACAATACCATACAGCACTATGCTGTAGTACAATACAATATGCTTTTCTATAGTATGGTATATATTACCTTACACCACAGTACACTATGCCACAGTAGACTACCCTATACTATAATATACCACACCAAACTATCCTATGTTGCAATATGTTATACTGTAATATTTTATAAAATTTCACATAACACTAAACTACAGTATAATACAGTACAATACAATTTATTTTTCTGTGGTATGATATATATTACCTTACACCACAGAGCACTATGCCACAGTAGACTACACAATACTATAACATACTACAGCAAACTATACTAAACTGCACTGTTATACTGTAATACTTTATACAATACCATATAACACTACTGTATTCTATAGTACAGTACAATATGTTTTTCTATAGTATGATATATATTACCTTATAGCACAGTACATTATGCCACAGTAGACTACACAATACTATAACATACTATATAAAACTGCACTATGTTATACTGTAATATTTTATACAATACCATATAACACTACACTATACTATAGTACAATACAATATGCTTTTCAATAGAATGATATATATGACCTTACACCACAGTGCACTATGCCACAGTAGACTACACTCTACTATAATATACTACTCCAACCTAAACTAAACTGCACTGTTATACTGTAATATGTTCTACAGTACCATATAACACTACACTTTAGTGTACAATAGTACAATACAATATTATTTTCTATAGTATGGTAAATATTACTTTACACCACGGTACACTATGCCACAGGAGACTACACTATACTATAATATACTACACCAAACTATACTAAACTACACTGTTATACTGTAATATTGTAGAAAATACCACATTCAACTACACTACAGTATACTACAGTACAATACAATTTGCTTTCCTGTAGTATGATATATATTACCTTACACCATAGAACACTATGCTACAGTAGACTACACAATACTATAACATATTACAGCAAACTATACTAAACTGCACTATAAAATACCATATAACACTACAGTATACTATAGTACAATACAATATGCTTGTCTATAGTATGGTATATATTACTTTAAGCCACAGTGCTCTATGCCACAGTAGACTACACTATACTATAATATACTACACCAAAGTATACTAAACTGCACTATGATATACTGAAATGTTTTATGCAGTACTATATAACACTACACTTCAGTGTACTATCGTACATTAGAATGTTTTTCTATAGTATGGTACATAATACTTTACACCACAGTACGCTATGCCACAGGAGACTACGCTATACTATAATATACTACACCAAACTATACTAAACTACACTATCTTATACTGAAATGTTTATCCAGTACCATAGAACAATACACTTCATTGTACTATAGTACACTAGAATATGTTTTTCTATAGTATGGTACATAATACATTACACCATAGTACACTATGCCACAGGAGACTACACTATATTATAATATACTATACTACGCTGAACTATGTTATACTGTAATATTTAATAAAATAACATATAACACTACACTATACTTTAGTACAATACAATATGCTTTTCTATAGTATGGTATATATTACCCTACACCACAGTGCACTATGCCACAGCAGACTACACTATCCTGTAATATACTACACCAAACTATACTAAGCTAAACTATGTTATACTGTAATCGTTTATAGAATACCATATAACACTACACCACAGTATACTATAGTACAATAGAATTTGCTTTTCTGTGGTATGGTATGTATTACCTTATACCACAGTACACTATGCTACAGTAGACTACACAATACTATAACAAACTACAGCAAGCTATACTAAACTGCACTATGTTATATTGTAATATATTATAGAATACCAAATAATACTACACTTAAGTACACTAAAGTACAACATAATATACTTTTCTATAGTATGGTATATATTACCTCGTAGCACAGTACACTATGCCACAGATGACTACTCAATAGTGTAACATACTACACTATGACAAACTGCTTCAGGATATGTTTTCCTTTATAACATAAGATTTGCATGAAAAGAAAAACTCTTATAAAGGTCCTTGATATAGGGAGAAGAAAAACTAGAATTCAGACTGGGAATGAGGTTCGAATCAGTGTCAAGCAAGGTCAAAGACATGTTTTAAATGTACCTTTATTGATTTCATCCTTTCAGGCACAAGGGGCCCAAAGGAGTCCATAAACGGAGAGAGGGGCCATGGACTCTTTAGGTCCTCGTTTACAACATTTTGGCATAAGGCAGCACTGCAAGTTTCCAGCTGTGCTGCCCTACATCAAAAGAAAAGGGCAGGAATACGCTATGTCTAAGAGATGGCAGATTCCTGTCTTTTTTCTCAGTACTGGCACATAAATGTCTGCTGTAATATGTTAGTATTGTGTAGTCTACTGTAGCATAGTCTTCTGTGGTGTAAGGTAATATATATCATACTACAGGAAAGCAAATTGTATTGTACTGTAGTGTAGTGTTATGTGGTATTTTCTACAATATTACAGTATAACAGTGTAGTTTAGTATAGTTTGGTGTAGTATATTATAGTGTAGTGTAGTCTCCTGTGGCATAGTGTACCGTGGTGTAAAGTAATATGTACCCTACTATAGAAAATAATGTTGTATTGTACTATTGTACACTACAGTGTAGTGTTATATGGTACTGTAGAACATATAAGAGTAACGCAGTAACGCAGTAACACAGGCAGTCTTGCACCATAGTGCAAAGATGTCTGCGTTGCAATCAGGTTGTTTCTGTGCAGGAAGGGACACCTGCCTTCACAAAAACAACCCTTGCGCTACACCTGTGGAGGCATAAGCTTTTGACACATTTCCAGCTTTACAGCATATTATAAATCTGGGATTATGTCAAATACCATGGGTGTTACGTGGGAACACCCATCGTAACGCCGATGGCATGCCTCCCCAATACAATGTGAGGCAACGCAGCGACTTGCACTGCGTTGCTTCACAGCATATCTACGAGGCCATGAAAAGCCTCGCTAGCTCAGCTTCCTTTACTGTGCACACCTCAAGTTAATATTAGCAGTATCTTCATTCCATCCCCTGATTCTGGTGTTTACCTCGTCACTAATGCTGATTCCCAATCCTTACCAATAATGAACATTTATGTTCTTATTAATACATTATGTTTAAATAAATACAATTAATAAATAGCCCCTTATGCTGACTCTACCCCTTACCTGAACCAATTCCAAATCTTTAATTATTTTAATGTTAAAGCAGTCAGCAGGCCACACTAGTGTCATCTAAAATTATTTTCCAGCAATGAGACAGCTTTGAGAGAGAAGACTACTATTATGTTGCCATTCGGATGTATGACATTACAACGCATGCTTTTACATCGCATGCCTTTACAGCGCAGTTTTTACTACGCAACCCTTTACAACGCATAGAATTTAGAATTTAAAAACATTTATAGAGCGCTCATATACTAAAGCAGTTTCTTGGCGCTGGGAGCTACAGTGGTAAAAACAAGCAAACAGGGGGCGCAGCTAACCAGTAAATGCTTGCTGGAACAAGAGGGTTTTTAAGGCCCTACGGTATTCCATATAGGATGGTAGGAGTCTCATTGAAGGGGGAAGGGCGTTCCAAAAAGTGGGGGCCAGAACTGAGAATTTCTGACCACCGACTCTTTTCTTCTTAAAGCGGGGTACTACTAGCAGGCCCAAAGAAGAGGAACGAAGGGCTCTCGGCGGGCAATAGTTTGTAACGGCGGAGTTGATAAATGCCGGAGCTGTGCCCGCTCGGGCTTGAAATGTAAGACATCCTAATTTAAACAGTGCCCGTTGCTTAATAGGGAGCCAGTGAAGGTTTTTTAAAAGGGGGTGGAGTGGTGTGACTTAGCCAGGCCATAAACCAGGCGGGCTGCCTGGTTCTGGACCAGCTGAAGACGGTGAAGGGCATATGCGGGGACACCATTGAAGACGATGTTCCCGTAATCAATTTTTGACAGTACCATGGCCATAACGATCAGTTTGAGTGCAGAAACAGAAAAAAAACGGGAAATTTTCCTAATAGTCCGTAGGGAAAAAAAGCAAGAAGAAACAACTGAACTAATATGTGAATGTAAGGTGAGTTGGTGATTAAGAGTAATGCCCAGCGTTTTAACTGAAGGGGAAGGAATGGGAGGGGTGCCTAAGGATGGGGGCCAAAAAAGAGGTGACCATGGATTTGCGACCCCGCCCGTCAGAACCAGCTCCGTTTTGTCCGGATTTAATTTGAGATGGTTTGTATTCATCCAATCACGGATGAATAGCATCACGGACTGGAAGCTGGTTTGACCTGGCGAGGTCGGGGATAAATCAAAAATGAGTTGGAGGTCGTCGGCGTAATTGTACACCGCGACCTCCATATGCTGTAAAGCAAAAATAAGGGGAAAAATATATAAATTAAAGAGTAAAGGGGAAAGGGAAGAGCCCTGAGGGACCCCGCACGTGATTTCACGAGAAGGGGCAGCAAATTCTGCCAGATGGACAGCCTGGGAGCGACCAGACAGGAAGGACTCCAGCCAAACCAAAGGAGGGCCCTCGATGCCCGCCGACCTGACACGGCGTAAGAGGATGGAGTGGTCCACTGTGTCAAAGGCGGCGGACAGGTCTAATAAAACGAGGGCCTGAGGAACGTTGGAGTCCAATCCCTCCCTGAGTCGGTCCAGAACTGAAATGACCACCTTTTCTGTGGAGTGGCGGGGGCGAAAACCCGCTTGGCAGGGAGCAAGATAATTGCTATCCTCAATAAAGGAGCTTAGGACCTGCGTGAGATGGGACTCGGCAATCTTCCCAAGGAAAGGGAGGAGGGAAATTGGACGGTAATTAGCCGGGACGCCAGGGTCCGCCCCAGGTTTCTTCGATATCGGGATGATTGTAGCAGCCTTAAAAGAAGGCGGGACAGCGCCCTGTTCAAATGATTTATTTAGCAGGGTAAGGGCAGGGGAGGGGCAGTCTAGAAAGATCTGGCTTAATATGTAAGCTGGGCAAACATCAGCGGGGGAACCAGATTTCACCCGTCTGAGAAGAGGGGGAAGTGAATCCAGAGTCAGGGGGGGAATATGAGCCAGGGACTGGCTATTGATAGGAATAAAACCCTCACAAAAGGAAGGTGAGGGGGGGGGGATGTTTGCCTTAATGATGGCCACTTTTTCTATAAAAAACTCGTTGAGAGAGTTACATAAAATCCGTGAGGGGGGGACTTTAGTCTGAGTCCTGTCGGAGGCCGCAAGTTCATGGACCATCGCGAAAATCTCTCGAGGCTGATTCTCTGCCGCCAAGATGCGTCCAGTGTAATAGTCTTTTTTTGCGACTATAATGTCTAGTTTGTATTCAGACAGGACTAAAACATAGCGCTGCCTGGCTAGTGGGCAGTAGGCACGACGCCAGGCGCGTTCGGCTTGTCGCACTGTAAGTTTCTTGGCTTTTAGAGCTGGGCCAAACCACTTGTTAGCATTGTGAACACGGTTAATAGTTACCCGTTTGAGGGGGGCTATGTGATCACAAGTTGTAACAAGCCAATCATCTAGTGTGGTAGCATGAGAGTGTAAAGTCAGACCCTCAAAGGTCGGAAGGGAAACGCGGAGTGAGCTGCACAAGGTGGAGATGTCAACTCGACTCCAGTTCCGGGTCCAAATGTTTTTAGGTTGGCGTGAAGGGGCTGGGATGTTGAGAGCCAGCGAAAAAGACAAGAGGTGATGGTCTGACCAAGCGCATGGTAATACCGAAGGCGTCGAAATGGGAATGTTAAGGGACCATATCTGGTCGAGTATGTGCCCCTGCCTGTGTGTAGGGGTGTTGTATAACTCCTATATATCCCTATATCGTGTTAAGTTAGCATAGGTACGTTTGAGATTTAAACGCCATTTTTCCTTTCTTGCAACTTCTGCACACGACCCTCATTTGTTGACTTAGCTTTCAACCTAGTAGTTTGCCGTGGTGAATGTGAGAATAATATGTTATTGCTCTGATATCTGCTTTGTTTAATAAAACATGTCTGCACGGAGAGTGCTGAAGTTTCAGGAGCAACACGATATGGAATTGTTATGAGGTCTGATCTCCACGCCTTCATAGTCATAACACAAGTGCAGCCTTTGCCAACTTGGGCTTGAGGCGGGATTGATATTGCTTTGCACGAGAATTGTTAACACACTTGATGCGGTGCACATGCAGAGAGAGCTGGTGTATGCTGATGTGATTCCTTCATGCTAGGACACTAAGGTATGGGCCCGCCCTAAAACAACCCAAAGAGACCTTCTTAGATAATAATATAATATATGTGTTAGGGAGGGTGAGATATAAGTGTTGTTAACTCTTATTCATTACAGCATGTTAACATGCTGTCACCATTCGCTTTTTATGTCTTAGTAACTATGCTGATAATTTTGCTACTGATAATAAGTATACTTGTATTATCAAAGATACTGCGCCTGAGAAGACGGCATTAGTAAATAAACATTTCAAATGCACATGTGTCTTCTTTACTCCATGTTCTGGTTTGTAATGATAATATAACGAAAGAGTGTTCATGAGTCCCACGTACCCTGAGGTACTGTAAGTTCATGTTCTGGTTTGTCTAAACATTGGGTGTTTGATATGTCCAATGAGACACTGTAGCTAGCTCGGTAAGGGGTGAGTTGGTTGCTAAGGTAAGTTTTGGGACACCCTAATTTGCCGAGGTTCCACTCCTCTGTGCACAGTTCTGTGTGAGTACAGAAACCCTGCAACATGGCGCCCAACGGTTTCGGTGGTCTTATATCATGACACTCGAGTAGTTTATCATTCATGCCTTAACCCCTTCACATCCGTTTCCGGAAAACGGGGTGTTGGTGAAACCTACCTATTTTTTGAAATAGGTCTTTATTCTAGCTTGATTCTTACTTAAACGGTTTCTTTGAATTACTACCCAGTTGTGCTACAAAGTATTCTTTGTGTTTTCTTGTTTCCAATTCTGTAATGGCGGCAGCGGTGGCTATTGCGCAGCATAGTCGCGTAGCGGTACGCAACCATCTTCAGACGTACCAGGTCCCAGTAGATGGGATGGCTGTGATTTTCGTGGTAAGTGCAGATCCGGCGTTTCCTTACGAGTTGTTTTACTCTTGGGTTACGTTTCCGGCTGTGGACGCTAATTCTGGTTTGTTCCACTCCTACACCGCCTCGGATGTCCCGGCTGAATATACGCCATACAGGGCATTGGAGATACCTATTGATCATTGGCAGCATCGAGTTTGGTTTGATGGCGCCCTACCCCACTCTTTGTCCCGTGCGAGGTTAGGTCCACTCTCGATTCCAGGTACGAATTGGCCTGCATTGGGTGGCTTTACCCCGCACCCGAATCACGGGGCTTGTACCCTGGCAGAAATTCGCAGGCTTCATGTAGTTTCCATTTCCGTGATTCGTGCTTTAGTGCAATACATCGGTCGACATCTTCCTGGTGGTCCCCAGGGGGGTGCGGCCGCTCCCATGGAACGAGGCGGAATGCGTCTCAATCCAGTGATGGTAAATTCGGTTTTTGGTGCGCGTCCTGTTGACAACGATGACTTCCCATTCTGGCTAGCGGAGAAGTTTGATCAACTGGAGGCGGTTTTTCCGAATTCTACTCCTGCTGATAAACATAGAATGTTAACGATTACTCTACCGAAGGATATTACTCCTGAACTTGCTGACTGTGACAGCTGGGGAAAAACATTTGCGGCAGTTTATACAAGGTGCTTCGGCACCCCGTCTATGACTGCCCTGCCTGAAATCGTTAGACGTGTTCAGAATGATCACGGTCCAGAGGCAGCGGTTGAATTGGGTATGCGCCTGTGTGGTTCTTTTGAGATTGTAAGTGATCTCATTCTCTCCAATGTTAAAGGAGATGCAGTTAACTTTCAGGTGTCGAATGCTTTGGCTGCTCTGCCCATTGCCGACAAACCCCGCCAGTTAGCAAAGATTGTGGTGGCCGCTTATAAAACGATTGGCCGCACAAGTAGAGGTCTGAAATATTTTCCAGTGAAAGAGAAAAAACAACCACAGGGGCAATCTGCAGTGACAGATGCCCAGCCAAAGTCCAAGAAACAAAATTGGCCTAAAAAACAGACACAGGGGAAGCAGACAATGCAGACTCAGGGTTCTCTTCCTGCAATACAAGCTCCTGCGCCATCCGAAAAAGTTTATGATTTGCGCGACCGCGCGATGATTAAATCACCTGATCGTTTTCAGGGTTCTGATCAACGCTCTCCTCGTTCCTTTCAGGACACATCGGCCCAGAAAACCGGTGGAGGAGGAGGGGGTGGACGTGGACGTGGTGGCCAACAAGGACGTGGTCAGTCCCGCCAGACGGACGGCGCAGTGAAGCAGGAGGATTCTACGCCTCGGCGTCCGCAGTTTGCGAAAAAGAAAGTCGCAGCCTTAACAGCGCATCGATATGCCACAGATAGTGAGAACGCGGCTTCGGAATCTGACGTGGGCTCTGACCTTGCTGGACAGCGCGGCGGAGATAACCATAGTCAGAGAGGCGCTGCGTCCACTACTGAGGGTGACAGCGACTGAAGTCTACGTTGTGATAGAAACAGCGGATACGAGACTTGCTCCCCCTGAAAGACTATATGAAATTGTCCTGTTAATTGAAGGTGACATACAGCGTACCGTTAAAGGTGTATTTTGGGAGAATCTGTCTTCTACATATGATATTTTACTTTCGGAGGCTGACTGGCCCCCACCTTTTGTGCTCGCGGCGCCGCGAGGGGAGGAGGTAATCCTACCCAGTTTCGCGAACACTGTCTCGAAAGAGCATGCGCAGCATTTTGCAGAAGAGTGGGCTCGGGCTCTCGCGCCGGCTCTGTACCGTAACCAATGTGGTTGGGATAAATTGTCGCCTTGCCACGAAATACCGTTGCGGTCTCAGCCGCAGCCTCAACCTCAATATCCCATTCGGCGTGAAGCAAAATCTTCCGTCGCGGAAATCCTTGAACAATTGGAATATCAGGGAGTTATTGAAACGTGTGTGTCACCGATGAATAATCCCCTTTTTACTGTGAATAAACCTGACGGATCATATCGTTTGGTTTTGGATTACCGGCATTTAAACTCGCATTGCCGTAACTGTGCAGTACAGAATACCCACGGCTCTGCCCTAGTGGATAGTCTCGTGCGTAAGCGTTTCAAGACAACGCTTGACATATCCAATGGTTTTTATGCCCACAGATTGGACAGCTTTAGCTCCCAATGGACCAGTTTTACAAGCGCTGGAGTCCAAAAGCAATTCCGGCGTCTTCCAATGGGCTACAAGAATAGTCCTGGTGTATTTACCACTCGAATTGTCTCTATTCTGGAGGCACTCGACCCTGATGCTTTTTCGTATGTGGATGACATATATCTCACAGACGACGATATTTGGGAGCATCTGTGTCGTGTAAATTCTCTTGTTTGCAACTTCGCAGACATGGGTTACAAATTCAACTTTGCAAAATCGCACATTGCTGAACACACAGTGTTGTTTTTGGGCTATGAGCTCAACAATGAAGGTAGAGGTTTGGCTCCTCACTTCTTGGAGAAGTGCGCACAATTGCGCGCACCAACAACTCTGAAAAAATTACAATCCTTACTGGGCTTTTTGAATTTCGGCAGAACTTACATTCCGGAATATGCCCAGCGTATCAAGCCTTTGTATGCTTTGATACAACCAACTTTCTCAAAATCATGCTGGCTGCCTGAGCATTCAGCCATTTTGCAATCCTTGCAGGCTGATCTGCTCGCTTCTAAATATTTACTGACTCGTGATAACCACACCAACCTGGTCATAAGAATAATTCCTGGGACGGTGGGTTTCACTTACCTCACTTTTAATGAAGGTGACACAGTACCTATTGCTTACAAGTCACACTTGTACACCTCGGCTGAGATGCGGTTTCCCACCATAGAAAAGGTTTTAACTGCTGTACAGATGGCTATTCTGAAGGAACGAGCTCTGTCACAGGGGAAACGCATGCTAGTGGTAACACCCTGTCCTCATTTGGAGGCAGTCACGAAAGCCAGTGTACCAAATTCAAAAGCTTTGCACCCTCGGTGGATTCAGTGGGCTGCGTCATTGTCATCCTCGGATGTCATGTTTATTTTTGACGCTTCCTTACGGTCGCAGGAGTTCTTGCAGTATGAATTCGTTCACCCTGCTCCTCTGGCGATGCGACCTTTGGAGGACTTCCATTGCATCATTTACACTGATGGGTCGGCGCAGGTTGCGCATGGCTCTAAACATGCCTACGTTTCCGCATGCGCCATTGTGGTCGGTGCTATGTTGAATGATGAGTTCATTTCCAGGGAGGTACACACGTTGCCCCTGGGCGATTGCACCGCACAATTGGCAGAGCTTCGTGCTCTCTTACTAGCTTTGGAGTACGCAGATCCAAGTGTTACTACTCTAATTGTAAGTGATTCTTACTACTGTGTCCAGTCTTACAATGAAAACTTGTTCTTTTGGATTCAAAATGATTTTCATGATTCCAAGGGTAGCACAATAAAACATAAAATGATCTGGGTTCGAGTGGCAGAGCTTAAGGCTATGTTGCCACTCGTTTATGTGATTCATACTCTCGGTCATCAGCGCGTGGGAGTTCACGCTTTTGGCAACTCGCTTGCTGATGAAGCAGCGAAATCAGCAGTATCTACATACTTAGTTGCAGCAGTTACTAGGTCTAAAACCAAGATTGATAGCGACATCTTGGCAGCGATTGCTGCCTCTGAGAAGGGAAGTAAACATCCTTCGGGATTCCCTTCGAAGTATAAATACCACTTAAGTCCCGAAAAGGTTCCTTTTGTGACAATTCCTGATGTTGGGGAACGGCTGATTCCCAACTCGGATCGCAGAACAGACTTGATTACAGCGGCTCATGAAGGTGTGGCGTCTGCGCATGCGGGCGTCTCAGCCACTGTAACGCAACTACAACAACGTTTCTGGTGGCGGGGACTGTACAAACAGACGCGTGATTATGTCCTTCTTTGTGACATATGCCAGCAGATTAAACCTTCAACTGCTACGCGTCCGCCTCAGACTCAGTTGTACATTTCTAATAAACCACTAGGCTGTGTTTATTTAGATCACTGCGGTCCATTTTCATCTGATACTGCGTATAAATACATCTTAGTAGCAGTTGACTCATGCACACGCTTTGTGTGGTTATGGCCACATCGCAGCGCTGATTCCCGGACTGTCATCAGAGATTTGCGTATCTTTATAGGGATTTTTGCCTGTGGTACCTTCCATTCGGATCAGGGTCCGGCTTTCGCCTCTAAGGCGTATAAGGATGCCATGACTTCGATGGGGGTCCAAGTCAAGTTTTCGTCACCCTACAGACCCGAGGGTAATAGTGTAGTTGAACGAATGAACCGTGATTTAAAGCAATCTTTGACAGCCCGAGTTATAGGCACTGGCAGAAATTGGCTGGCTCACCTGTATGGCGTGCAGCGTGCTCTTAATAATCTCCCTAGAAGGTCTCTGGGTGGGCGGACCCCATACGAAATGCTCTTTGGCATCAAGATGTTCGTCCCTGACCTTGACGGTCTAGACTCGGTGGTTCGCGCCACTTCCTTTGACGCAGATGAACATTGCAATGTTTTACAGAATCTACAAAAGACGAGAGACACTCTTGCAAAGGAACATTTGCCCTCCACATCGGATGATGCGTTGCAGATCCCGGTAGTTGGCTGGCTACCCCAAGTTGGAGAACTGGTTCGAGAGAAGATCGACAACAAGAAAGAGTTTGGTCCCTCCTATCGAGCTCCGGTCCCAGTGCTTGGAGTGAAGGGCACAAGAACAGTCATTTTACCACCACTTCCAGGTCGTAAGGAAAACAGGTTTATTTCTATTGACAATGTCAAGATACACAGAGTGGCCGATTCTTCTTAGCATGACACCGGCTGTTTCCTGTCCTTCCATTGTGAGAAATTCAATTATGTCCACTGATTCTAATAATGAACCTGAGGTGGCCATCGAATTACCTGCTGTTTCCAGTCCATTATTGAATAATTTACCAGGAACTAACCTTGATGAGACAGACTATACATACCCCACTGATTTGTCCATGCCTGACCTGCAAGCTCGTTTAGCCACGGAATCCAGATTTTCATTTGACTCTGCTTCCCTTGCCTCGAAAAAACCCTCTAAAATTGCATTATATGCTAGCCTGTTTAAAAAACATTTTTTGATACCTCCTTGGATATACATTTGGCTGGTCCTTTTTTCAGTTTACCTTTTTATGTCAATTGGTTTTGTGTTTTATTTTTTTCGGATTATGAATGGACACTATGTCGAGGAGAGAACTTGCATTACTCATTTGAATGGAACTTTGGCCCCACTTTCCTCTTCACATTCTACACACAGATTAAAAAGAGACTTGACTTTGGTTAACATCACAGCGTGGCCTGTTCTGGATGGAATCGCGTGGGATGCAGTTCGTTTTCAGATTCATGGTCCAACGGAAGTCGTTAATGTCCCTAATGTACTAAGAGTTAATATGGGGGATGTGGTGAAACAAAACATTCGTTCTGATGATTGGGATGTTAATGCGGTGGAAAGTTTGTTTTCTGATTTGAAATATTATGCTGCTTTTGATGCTGAGGATTTATATTTAGAATCTGCTAATTATGGTGAATTGTTCTGTTACCAACATTATGGCAATCACTTCTTACACAAGACATCTTCCCGAAGGGATGCGGTTAATTTTACTCAGTGGGAACATTGCCCAGCACCAACACAAGGGAGTTCAGAAACGTTTCTTAAAAAGTATACTTATTTCACTGACTTTAATCAGTCCAATCCCGAGTCCTTTTATTTTAAATTTCACAAACAGCCCCTGTCCAAGGTTCGACTTACAAATACAAAATTGTTATATTCAAAGGCCTTCCTGGATCAATTAGTTACTGGAGGGTATGAGTTATGGAAGGATACCATAGACCTTAAATCAGTTTGGGGCTCAAGGGCCTGGCAGGTACAAGGCACTGAGGCTTTGCACCGTGCATGTCTCATCCCAAATCATATGTGGTTTTTAAATGAAACCATTTCCCAGACCACGTGCTTTGGATTGGCTACATCTAAAAGGTTAAACACCCCGTCTTTCCCGGAGTTAGAGGAATATGAGAATTGGAGTAATTTTACTCAATTGTCCATTAGAGATATACAGATTCTACTTCTGAATTCCTCCTTTAACATTTCCAGTATGAATCCCAAGGGTTGGCTGCTTTGGCACCGTAGTGCTGATTCTTGCCAAAAGAGATTTTTAAACATAACTGACGGTTTTAAGACTGTTAGATCTGATCCCCGTTTTGATTTGAGTCATACTGTCACCTCTTACTCTGTGGGCAAGTTGTGTCAAGCTTGGCTGAAACATTCAACTTTACCTGCGGTTAAGTATCACCTTTCCAAACTGAATGCAGACGTGGATTTGAATGATTTCATTAAGGGCCCAGCTAGTGGCAGGTCGAAACGCTGGTTATATGGTGTTTACAATGAAATTTGGAAACTCTCACAAATTGAGGCTGCTTCACGCCTTAGGGCTATTGATCAGGCAAATCTTGAGAAAGTGCTTGCAGTGGTTGACAATAGCATTAACGTGCTTTCCTCTAGAATTTACACATTAGATAATATTGTGTCGTCTGTTGTTGATATTGTGCATGATGAAGTGTCTGTATTATACCATGGTCAAAATCAATTACGTTCAATCATGCAGTTTGCATGGACACTACAGACTCTAAAAATGGGTAAAGTTCCCTGGGGATACATGAACGTTTCCTCTTTATTTGCACCGTTTAATTTGACAGACAAACAACGCTTGCTTTCAATGCGTGATGCTTCCTTTTCTATGCTCCATATTGAAAGATTGGAATCTTTACCTTTTTCTGTGGCAGAGACCACTGCTGCTACGTGGCTTATCCACGGTTTAATAACGCTGCCTTTTGCTTTATATAAGTTTTCAAATTGTATGAAATATGTGCCAATAGGTCGTTTTGAACCCTTAGGTAGCGGTTTTCTTCATGAGGTCTGGTCACTCCCATACACATACAGATGTTTCAAGGATGAACAAGAGGTTTATCTAACAGGGGATGAGTGTACTGAGACGCCAGATCATTCTTTAATGTGCAGACACATACAGTTACACGGTTCATGTAACAAGGACCGACCGAATATGGCTTGCGTTTTACAGGGCACGCCAGTTCCTGCTATCATCCCCACGTTTAAATTGTTAGAGAATGGTAGTTATTTAATGCTCAATAATGAAAACTGCTGTGGTTTAATTAAAGGTATAGCTTTCATAGTAACGGTTAGTGAGCGAGTTATTTGCTGCAGAAATGTTCTTTATCCTCCCACACGTGAACATAGGGAGTCTTCCATTTGGCCACAGATACCGACCTTGGGAGCAGAATTCAGCGGCATGGCTAGAATAAGAGCTCTATTGTCCCAGAAAGAGGTGGCCTTGAGCTCGGCCCGTGAAACTTTCGTGCTTCACATTGCTAACACCCGCACGGAGGTTCAGGCTCTTTTAAACACTGATTTGCCCTTGCATTTCGGAGCCATGGTCCGTTCAATCTTTAACGCATCCTCCACAACGGGCCTAGCACATTTTTTTAAAGTTGTTAGCGGTGGTCTCGTGACTTCCTTTGAGAAGATTTTTGGAGTCATCCCTGCTTTCTTCCATTCTATTTTTTCATCCTTGTTTGGAGGGTTCCCGTTTTTGCTTGCATTAGCGGCTGGCGCATTGGTGGTTTTCTGCCTTTTTAAATATGGATGCCCTTCCTGTGCAAGACCACGCACAGCTACTACTGACGCGGTTTCGCAACCGCATGCTTGATTACTATGGCACACTGCCGTTAGCGACTCTAAGCACGGCGTTTGGATTATCTTTTCGGTTCTCCTATTTCACCTGTGTCCAGCCTGTATTTCGCTGTCTGACCTGTGATTTCCTTTGGGCCATTGATTTGTGTCTCTGCGGACCAGCATCTTCTGACGTCGATTTTGATCAACTGATGAGTCCTATCATTGCTCACGAGTTGGTTTGTTCTGACGAAAGGATTATGGCCTTGGCGGTGGCACATGGACTAATGGGTCCCTGGGATGTGTTGTCGGCAGCGCAAAATTTCTTGGAACTAAGTTTTCTTGAGAACCCACCGAGCTGTCCTCTGATGGTTATAGAGGATCCGGTACTGGAGGATCACGTATGTTCCTTTCATCTTTTAAATTGGATGGCTGAACTGTTTTCTGATGAGGACAGTGACTTCCTCCTGGAGGCTGTTGCAGCTTACTTTTCATATACGGTCTTATCATAGACACTGCCTCAAATTGACATGCTGATTGATAGCATTTCCTTGATTTTATTGACTTTTGGTCAAGACATTTTATTTTTTTGCTTGCCTATTGGCTTGAGCCACAGTATATTTGTGGGCTATTTTTTTTAGCACTAATTTTTATATTCATGCTCGTTTATAAATGGATTCTGCTCTCATGTGATGGCACTTCTGTTACCTTATTTAGTCCGTTCTCGGATCATGGGGGGGTGTTGTATAACTCCTATATATCCCTATATCGTGTTAAGTTAGCATAGGTACGTTTGAGATTTAAACGCCATTTTTCCTTTCTTGCAACTTCTGCACACGACCCTCATTTGTTGACTTAGCTTTCAACCTAGTAGTTTGCCGTGGTGAATGTGAGAATAATATGTTATTGCTCTGATATCTGCTTTGTTTAATAAAACATGTCTGCACGGAGAGTGCTGAAGTTTCAGGAGCAACACGATATGGAATTGTTATGAGGTCTGATCTCCACGCCTTCATAGTCATAACACAAGTGCAGCCTTTGCCAACTTGGGCTTGAGGCGGGATTGATATTGCTTTGCACGAGAATTGTTAACACACTTGATGCGGTGCACATGCAGAGAGAGCTGGTGTATGCTGATGTGATTCCTTCATGCTAGGACACTAAGGTATGGGCCCGCCCTAAAACAACCCAAAGAGACCTTCTTAGATAATAATATAATATATGTGTTAGGGAGGGTGAGATATAAGTGTTGTTAACTCTTATTCATTACAGCATGTTAACATGCTGTCACCATTCGCTTTTTATGTCTTAGTAACTATGCTGATAATTTTGCTACTGATAATAAGTATACTTGTATTATCAAAGATACTGCGCCTGAGAAGACGGCATTAGTAAATAAACATTTCAAATGCACATGTGTCTTCTTTACTCCATGTTCTGGTTTGTAATGATAATATAACGAAAGAGTGTTCATGAGTCCCACGTACCCTGAGGTACTGTAAGTTCATGTTCTGGTTTGTCTAAACATTGGGTGTTTGATATGTCCAATGAGACACTGTAGCTAGCTCGGTAAGGGGTGAGTTGGTTGCTAAGGTAAGTTTTGGGACACCCTAATTTGCCGAGGTTCCACTCCTCTGTGCACAGTTCTGTGTGAGTACAGAAACCCTGCAACAGGGGTGTAGACATGTTGTAAAAAGTTCAGGCTGAGAAACAAGGCCGTAAAGTCCTTAGATAGTGCATCCTCAGCAGGATCACCGGGCCAAAAATTAAAATCTCCGAGGACCATCACTGAAGCATTGTTGATGGATAGAGTGCCAAGGAGTTCCTGCAGTGCAGTAATAAAACCGGGCGAGGGTTGGGGAGGGCGATAGACCAATACACAAGTAAGAGGGGTTTTAAAAGAAGTGGACCGGACGACCAAGCAGTCAGATGTTAGCAAGGAAGAGGAAGCCAGTGTCTGGAAATGTAGCCCCTCGCGCGATATTAAAGCAACCCCACCACCCATTTTTCCATTTGGTCATAGCGCTTTGGGGTGCAGGATAGTGAATAGTTTAATTTACTATTCCAACTCCAGTCCCCGTGGACACTAGGGAAGGTGTTGGACAGTAAATTAAACTTATTCCCTATCCTAGAGCGCCCCCCAGCGCAATGCGTTGTAATGGTTTGCGTTGTAAAAGTTGCGTCGTAAAGGCACTGCATGGTAAAAGTTGCGTTGTAAAGGATGTTTCCCTTGCCATTCTGGTCACTGGGTCTGTTAGAACACACAATATTTCAGGAGGGTACTGCCGAATGTGAGGTCACACACTGGTGACCTTTTAGAGCAGTGGTGTCCCTCCATCCACCCAACCCCACGGAGACCCCGCAGCAGACGGTGCTGAACAACACAAGCCCCTTCTCTGTAGGGATTGAGCGTGCCAAGAACCACAACCAATATAGATGTGTTGAGCAAACACTGGTTAAACACAAGTCCAGGGGACAGACACCCACACGTGTGCACCCTGGTGAGTCAGGGGGCTGAAGGAGACAATTCGGGCTTGTATCTGATGTGTCGACCCTCTGTGCGCCTCTGAAGGGGAGCCATGGGCTGAAGTGGCGAAGGACGAGCAGCTTGGGTGCCTGTCACGTTGATTTGCCACTGGGTGTTTTGATGGAGGGCAACCAGCCAAGGGTATGTGTACCCGGGACCAGCAATGAAAAGGCCACAGTGTCCGCCTGGTCGCAGCAGAGGTTTATGGGGAGGAAGAACCCAACCTGCATTTCCTTACGAGTGCTCATGTCAAGCAGGTTTGCTGCTGAGCTGGAGTCTGCTCTGGGCAGCTCTGACAGTCGCACTGACAGTGGTAGTTTGTAGTCAAGCACGAGACAGTGGACAATCCACATACTGTTCATGCACAAAACAAATTAGAACCTTATGCTGATGTTTACAAAACAGCCTGCAAAAATAGCACAAGTAACCACCTTAAAAAACCGATACAAGAACACCGGTTTAACTCCACAGTGATTGCTGCTTTAATCTCCTGAGGCGGAAGCCGGGAGAAATTGCCGAAATACTACTTTTAAATCACTGAAACAACTTGTTTTTTAACTAACGGCAACTCACCTCTGGGCACCTTCCCTTCTATTTCACCATCACTATCCCCCCCACACAGCAGATCTTAGCGCTGCCGCGGGCTTGGGAAAACAATCGCCGCCATCGCACGCCAAGCCCCCGGGCCACGCCCACTCTTTTGAGGCCACGCCCACTTCTCCCCAGCCTTAAAAGCGCGCTGAATACTAGACGCGCCATTGCTGCTTTAATCTCCTGAGGCGGAAGCCGGGAGAAATTGCCGAAATACTACTTTTAAATCACTGAAACAACTTGTTTTTTAACTAAAGGCAACTCACCGCTGGGCACTTTCCCTTCTATTTCACGATCACTATCCCCCCCCGGCGCAGCGGATCTTAGCGCTTCCGCGGGCTTGGGAAAACAATCGCCGCCATCGCGCGCCAAGCCCCCGGGCCACGCCCACTCTTTTGAGGTCACGCCTCCCACCACCCTATTTTAATGTACACTCACCGGACGCGCAGCGGGCGCGCCGAAGGCGCACCAAAGGCAAGCCCGTCTGCGCCCGTCCACGACCGAACGGGACCCGGGGCCGGTCCCCCTGGTTCTCTTGCTCCCCTGGCCATGACGGGAACCCACAGACAGGGGTTACACTATACTAAACAAACACTACTATCTCTATGCCCGAAACTTAAGGATAGCTGCCACCACACCTTACAAGCGGACTCTCTACCTCTCGTCTGCGAAACCTGCAAACACTCTTTCCAACTCCCGAAGAAGGAACAGCCGGAGACAGCTAAGTTAAATATGTTGCTACTAAACTGTAGATCTATGAAGAAACATAAAATTGAGATACATGATCTACTAATGGAGAGCTGTCCTGATGTTTTATTTCTTACTGAGATGTGGCTAGACGAAGCTTCGTCGCCCGAAACTCTCGAAGCCACCCCTTCAGGTTACGGCCTATTTAGATTAGACAGACAGAGACAGAAAGGTGGGGGGCTAGCTCTTATCTATAAAACAGACTTAGATTGTACCCTACTGAAGGCTACGCTACCTAATAGCGAGAGCGTTTTTTTCACAATAAAAGCAGGTCCCAAAAACATCATTAACGGACTAATTATATACCGCCCGCATGGAGGGGCAGCACAGTTCGGCGACCAACTCATAGAACTGGTGACCCAGCCGGCACTTTGCTACAAAAAATTCCTCATCCTGGGTGACTTAAACCTCCACTTTGATGGTACCGAATGTGGGGAGGCACAAGCTGTGGCAGAAGCATTGAAAGCCCTATCCAAATCCCCCACGCACCAATTAGGCCATCTACTAGACCCCATCTTTGCCAATTGGGAGGGCGTCAATGTCTCCTCCCCGATAAGAACGATTTGGTCTGATCACTTCATCATCCCGTTTGAAATAGAAGGGATTCCTTTAGAATCCAGATCTAACTATCCCCTACCCCAGAAAAGCAGAGACTGGAAAAAATTCAAGCAGGAGACATTTAATCTTTCCCTATTTGAAAACCCCCCGCCCCCTAGCGATACCTTACAGGAGGCGTGGAACAGTTACGAAAGATGGGTGTCCAATGCGTTAGATACGGTAGCACCCTGGACACAAAAACCGCCCCCAAGACGGACCAAAACTGCCCCCTGGTTCTCCGAAGAACTCAAAATAGCCAAAGCTAAATGCAAAAACTTGGAAAGACAATGGAGGAAAAGTTATAACCAAGAATGTAAGTCACTTTATAGAACTGAACTATACAAATATCATAAACTTGTAAGAGCAGTGAAAGGCGCCCACTTTAAGGGTAGAATAGAATCCGCCGATAACCCCACTAAAGAACTCTTTGCCATTTACAAAGAGTTAACGGTCCCGACCAGACTCGAAGCGCAAGACACCTTCTCCAGCGAGCTATGTGACTCCATAGCTGATTATTTTGTTGGCAAGGTCGACAAAATCCATGCCACTTTCACAGACAACAATGATCCCTCTAGCAAATATGTGGAAGTTAGAGACAACTCCACCGTTAAACCCTGTCTGACATGTTTTAAAGTACCTGAGAGACAGGAACTGCTGAATATTGCTAACAGCATACAGTCTGGTTCCCCCTGCGACGTATGTCCCCCTAATCGCTGTAAGGGAGTCTTAGAGAGCATGATCGACCAGATTACTCATATCGTCACTCTCTCCTTCCAAGAATGCCATGTGCTAGATGCATGGAAAATAGCCCAGGTCATCCCTTTGAAAAAAAAACAACACTCACATCTCCCAACTTCAAAATCTTCGCCCTATATCCCTTCTTCCCTTCTGTTCGAAAATAGTGGAAAAAGTGGTCAACGGGCAACTCATGAAATATCTGGAGGAGAAATCCCTCCTCCACCCCACTCAATCGGGATTCAGAGCCGGCTACTCGACGGAGTCAGCCGTCCTCTATTCCACTGAGTGCCTCAGACAGATGGTGGACGAAGGACAGACAGCAGTGTTGGTTTTATTAGACCTGAGGGCAGCTTTTGACACTGTGCTGCACACAACGCTGCTGTCTCATCTCTCCGACATGGGAGTGGAGGGATCCGCCCTTGCCTGGATAAAATCCTTCCTAGATAACAGAAGTTTCCAGATGCACTGCCCCCTTTTCAAATCCTCCCCCTGTAAACTGAGACATGGGGTTCCACAGGGCTCCAGTTTGAGCCCTACCTTATTCAATCTCTATATGGAACCCCTGGCTCATATAGTTGAAGCTTTCGGGGTGGATATTGTCACCTACGCCGACGATACCCAACTGATGATCAAGCTTACGTTTGACCACACGGAAGATGCCACTAACTTCTCCAAATGCCTGTCATCAGTGGCAACATGGATGAACAACAACTGTCTGCGTCTGAATGGCGAAAAAACTGAACTTCTAGTTGTCGGTAAATCCCCAGCTGCTGGTCACACATGTGGTGGCCCGCAGAACTGGGCAACTTTCCCACTCCCGTCGACTCTGTCAGAAACCTTGGAGTGATGCTCGACTCAGATCTCTCTTTCAGGTCCCAGGTTAGCAAAGTTACTGGTAGGTGTTTTAGCACACTAAAAACCCTCCGCAAAGTCCTTGACCTGCTCCCCATCAACGCCAGAAAGGCACTTGTCCATGCCTTAGTCACACCCCACCTTGACTACGGCAATACCCTGCTCCTAGGTTTAAGTAAAAGAGGCCTGCACCAACTGCAGTGCATACAAAATGCTGCTGCCCGCCTGGTACTTAACCTGCCTCGTAGAGCATCTGGGAAGAATGCTCTAGCGAAACTTCACTGGCTACCGGTCAAGGAACGCATCAAATTCAAAGTTCTATGCTTTACGCATCGCATCGCCCAGGGCAAAGGCCCTAGCTACTTGCAAAAGCTCCTCACTATTCACCGCCCCACCCGGAATTTGAGGTCGTCCGGAGCGATGCTGTTTAAACTCCCCCGCACTCGCAGAGCCAGGATGGGAGGTCGTTCTTTCAGGCACCTGGCTCCTAGGCACTGGAATGAATTACCGCTCGACCTCCGAATGGAACCTTCAGAAATCAGATTTCGTGTTAAACTTAAAACTCACCTGTTTCCAGCCATCTAACTTCCTCTTATCTCCCTGACTTCGACCTCGTTCTCTCTTAATCTTTCTGCCTCTTGAGATATAGCAACAATTCTAGCGCAGGGACACACTATCTTTAGTGTAGCCAGGCGCTTTAGAAATGGCTTTATTATTATTATTATTAGTGACCGGATGTTGGTTTTAGGAGGTAATACTCTGCCCCTTTCAGATTTACTGAGGCCTGGCTGGCCCTGAGTCTCACATACCCAGGGGGATTGACCAACCCCCTGCTGGTATTGGCTGTCCTCATTTACAAATGAAGCGTTCTGACCAAAGACGCTGCACACAGCATCTAAGCGCTGCATTACAGCACCAATGACAGAACAGCTACATAGATGAACAATGAGAGTGAGGGGTGAAGGAAAGGTCCGGTTAATACAATGACTACATTACATATAATATTTAAATGTTTCTTACACTGAAGGTTATATACAGAATGCTGCAGCCAGTAGTGACCAGGGGCCGTGGGGCAGTGAGGGGTCATCACCAGGGCGGGGTTATCTGCACATGTCCTTGAGGTGGGACTTAGGGCTGACGGATACAGGAAGGGAGGGGTCAGGTCAAAGGTCACGTGGATTATGCTCACACAACCTGAATTTGAAAAGGGGTGGGGCTTCCATGAAGGCGGGATCTTTGGTTCTGTGCTAGAGGAAATGGTAAGCGCTTTGCTCAGAAATATTGTGTTCATTGTGAGTTGGCGATGTCTGTAGGTGGTATATATCTTTAGAGGTGGCATATATAATCCACCCCAGCCGGGCGAGGTTCTCTTCTAGTACCCCAACCGTTTACTCTGGTCTTCCCTTGTCTACAATGATGCTCACAGACCTTTTGGCGTGTAAATGGTCGCAGTTTATTACATCATAAAACATGCTGGGTCCTATATCATCACGATGGTATACAACCTTTACAGCGCAACTTTTACAATGCACTACCATTACAACGAAACTTTTACAACGCAACATCCATTACAACGCATGCATTTACAACGCAGTCATTACAACGCATGACACTACAATGCATGCCATTACAACGCAGTCATTACAACGCATACCATTACAACGCATAGCATTACAACACATAGTACCCTTACACTATCCAAAACTTACCCTACTGTTGCACCCCCTGGAGTTAGAATAGTAATTTTTACCCCTACACTATCCAACACTTACCCTACTGTGGCACCCCCTGGAGTTAGAATAGTAATTTTTACCCCTACACTATCCAACACTTACCTTACATGCAATGCAATGTAATGCGTTGTAAAGGTATGCGTTGTAAATGTAGTATGCGTTGTAGTGGAATGCGTTGTAAAGGTAGTTTCAAAGAATTCGTTGTAATGGCATGCGTTGTAATGGTGTGCGTTGTAATGGATGTTGCTGTGTAAAAAATGCGTTGTAAAGGTAGGCGTTGTAAAAGTATGCGTTGTAACGTCATACATTCCATCACGATACATCGGTCATTGGTATGAACCATGCATTATACATAGCGCAAACATCTAGGCACTATCATTCATGATTATGCAGTCACAAGTCTTTTGTTTATGATTTGCTCCTCACTTTATCATCAACCAGTTAGCCATCCTCTGGCTGACAGCAATGAGGGGGGAGCATTTAGGGGAGAATGTAGCCTTGCTGTTAGAGCTGTGGACCTCGAAGCTGGGGAACCGGGTTCAAGTCGCGGCAACGACACTCAACATCCTGTGATTCTGGGCAAATCACTTAATCTCCTGTGCCTAACAAAAATGAATTTGTCCGTCTGTAACAAACTGGTGCTCATGGAAAACGCTCTGATACCCTCGGGTCAAGTTCGTGTTATATAAAACTCTAAAAAAAATGTATTCAAGGGTCCGCAGCTTCTAGGCTTTCCCTTGCCACAGATGTCCACCGTCCTCGCCCTCTAGACTGGACGGGAAACAACCTTTACAACGCACTACCATTACAACTAAACTTTTACAACGCAACATCCATTACAACGCATGCTTTTACAACGCAACCATTACAGCGCATGACACTACAACGCACACCACTACAACGCATGTCATTACAACGCAGTCATTACAACGCATACCATTACAACGCATAGCATTACAACATATAGTACCCCTACACTATCCAACACTTACCCTACTGTTGCACCCCCTGGAGTTAGAATAGTAATTTTTACCCCTACACTATCCAACATTTACCCTACTGTTGCACCCCCTGGAGTTAGAATAGTAATTTTTACCCCTACACTATCCAACACTTACCCTACTGTTGCACCCCCTGGAGTTAGAATAGTAATTTTTACCCCTACACTATCCAATACTTACCTTACATGCAATGTAATGTTATGCGTTGTAATGGTATGCGTTGTAAAGGTAGTATGCGAAGTAATGGAATGCGTTGTAAAGGTAGTTTTTAAATATTCATTGTAAATGCATGCGTTGTAATGGAATGCGTTGTAATGGATGTTGCGTTGTAAAAAATGCGTTGTAAAGGTAGGTGTTGTAAAAGTATGCGTTGTAACGTCATACATCCGACTAGACATGCTGTGTCCACCTAGCACTGACCGTTTGCTGGCCCTTGGCTCCTGCTGCTGAGAGTCCCTCTGTTATCATTGGCATTCACTGTGCTGTCTCCGCCTGTTACCTTCTGTGGCTGCGACGCTTACATTTTGGTGCGGGTGGGTGGGGTGGGACGATGCTCCTTGCAACAGTGTCTTGCTGTGTGTCGCTTCCTGCTTTTGAGTCTTTTGGCTCAGCCCCCGTAGGCCTCCTAATGGCCTGTTTTCAAATACGCCGGCCAATGCAGGGCTTGTCTTTTCTCAGGCTACGAACTCATGTTTCTGCCCTCGGGGTGGGTTGCTGTGGTCGATCCATGCCCCCCAGGGATCATCAATAAGTTGACTAATCAGGTGGCGGGATCACTTAAAGATCTTCTGAACCAAGTACTGAGCTCTGGACTATATCCTGGCATTTGTAAAAATGCCTCTATTCTTCCGCTAGTGAAAAAACCCTCTCCGGACCATAAGTCAGTGGACAGTTATAGACCCATCTCTCGACTCCCGTTCCCGGCTATGGTCTTAGAGAAGGCCATTAACGCAGAAATGCTGACCTTTCTGGATGCCCATCGACTGCTGGATCCGGCACAGCATGGTTTCAGAGCTAACCACTGCACTGAGTCCGCACTGGTGGCCGCATCGGATGAAATTAGAGGGAGTGTGGACAAGAGCGGCAGAGCGGCACTAATTCTACTCGATCTCTCTGCCGCCTTTGATACGGTCCATCATATACTCCTTAGGAAACACCTGCGCGCGCTGGGCTTCAGGAGCACAGAACTATCGCTGCTGAGCTCTTTTTTTGAAAACAGGCAACAGTGGGTCGAGATGGGAGAGGTAAAATCCCTTCCCTTCTCCCTCCCATGTGGGGTGCCACAGGGCTCAGCGCTCAGTCCTACGCTTTTCAATGTATATGTCACCCTTTGGTACAACTTATTGTGAGTTTGGGCTTGTCCGTGCTCTCTTACGCTGACGACACACAGATTGTGGTGTCGGTATCATCTCAGGTTAAAAATGATGCCAACAATTTCCGCGGCTGCATGGCCGCAGTGGCAGGTTGGATGAAGGCGAACTGTCTGAAATTAAACTCTGGGAAAATGGAGGTACTGCTTTTTAGGAACGAAACCTCCTTCTGGAACGCATCTTGGTGGCCCCAGAAGTTGGGGGATCTGCCTAAGCCAGTTGTGAAGGCTAAAAATCGGAGAGTCATCTTTGACACCAAGCTATGCTTCAGTGCTCAGATTAATGCAGTGACCTCTGGGGGCTATTTTTACGGATTCCAAAAGAAAATACTCCCTTTTATTCCAACAGATCTCCAGAAGACCGTCATGTTGGCCCTCATTGGGTCGAAGCTAGACTACTGCAATGCACTTAACCTCGGTACCTCGAAATACCTGATAAAAAGATTGCAGTCTTTTCAGAATGCAGTGGCCAGAACACTCTTGAACATCCCCAAGTTTAAACCGCTGTCGCATTTACTGCGTGGCCTTCACTGGCTACCAGTAGAGAGGAGAATTTCTTTTAAAACATTGTGCTTAATGCACAAGGTGCTTTACGGAAATGGCCCCCTCTATTTTCAAGAGCTATTCACATGGTATACACCCAGTAGAACGCTTAGATCTAGCACGGAGCACAAGGTTCAGATTCCCAGAATTAATCGAGCAAAATGGGTCGGGGGGACACTGACATTCCAGGGGGGAAAGTTATGGAAGTCCCTTCCTCCGGCCCTCCGCTCCCAACACAGCCTGCAGCTGTTTAGAAAGTAGCTAAAGACCTGGCTGTTTCCGCCGGCTAGGAGCAAGTGTTTGTTGACTTATATTTTGGCCTTCATCCCTTTTCCGTCCTTGATCCGCCTAGCGCTAAGACACCTTCGGATATTGTGTGCTTTACAAAATGATTTCATTCATTCATTCATTATAGGTGGTAAACAAGTAGGGTGACAGGATTTTCAGAATGAAAAACTGGCATAGACATAGAAACTGGACTAAATGTCCTATGAGGTCTCAGGGCTTCCTATATATAAAGATATGGGGCCCGATTCAAAGAATGGCCTGAGTGCGGACGTAAAGTTAGTAGTCTAAAATCTATTCTGTGAATACCGAAAGTAGTAAGTTCATTCTGTGAATCCCGAAAGTAGTAAGTGCATTCTGTGAATACCAAATAGTAGTAAATTTAGGATTTAGTCTTAAGTTCATTCTGTGAATCGGGCCAATATATCTTATATACGGGCTTTGCCAATGCTTCTCTACTTAGGTCTGCGCTTTGAGACAGCTTTAGTGCTCTCGTAAGACTATTGTTTTTCCAAATAATGCACAGATAATACACGTGCAGAGGGTTTCGGTCACTGAGCACCATCCATTGAGCAGGTTAAACTGCCATTCGCGTTTTCTTCTGCCCACCACACTGTACAGCATGCATGAGTGGGTCAGACTACTCTCCCATTGGCTCTTTTCACTCTCAATGACCGCACAACGCTTGTGAACATTATTCACATCCGCCAGAAAATAGTTACTTTGGGCCCGATTCACAGAACTAACTTAAGACAAAATCCTAAACGTACTACTTTTGGAATTCACAGAAGTTCGGATTTTGTCTTAAGTTTGTCTTAAGTTTGTCTTAAGACAGACTTAAGACAAAATCCTAACTTAAGTCTGTCTTAAGTCTGTCTTAAGACAAATTTAAGACAAAATCCTAACTTCTGTGAATACCAAAAGTAGTAAGTTTAGGATTTTGTCTTAAGTTAGTTCTGTGAATTGGCCCCTTTGTCTTCAGTGACAAAGGTGGCTCAAAGTCTGTTTTTTATTGTATTGAATGTTTTATTAACTTTGAAAACCAGGGGCCACATGTACGACCCCTGTAAACGGTCGCAAATGGGCAATCGGGCAGTTTGCAACAGCTAAAAAGGGTTTTGGTATGTACAAACCCATTTCTGGGAGTCAGTAACCTTTTACTGCTTCGCAAAATAAGGTTTGCGGGTCACTATTAGGCAGGGGCGTGCCAAGGGCGTCCCTTTCTAGCAGCGAGTCGCACTGGTATGTACAATTGTTTTGCAAATGCAAATGCGGTCGCAAAACAATCACCGTTACCACCTACTTCAAGCAGGTGGTAAGCCAGTCGCAAATGGGAAGTGGCCCCCAGGGGACCACTTCCCTTTTGAGAATGTATGAGGAAATATTTTTTAAGAGCAGGCAGTGGTCCCACGGACGCCTGCCCTTAAAAAATGAAAAGAAAAACATTCATTTGTATCTTTTAAAAGCATCCTGTTTTTCTTTAAGGAAAATGGGATGCATTTGGGGAAAGACAAGTAGCTTTATTTGAAAAGCAAATGCAAAAACCCTATGTGGGATGGGTATGCCCAGACGTGGGTCCCTTGCCCACTACGCCACTGGATTCAAGATAGCCTGGCTGAAGACGGCTGGAGTGCCAGAAACCGGTCCCAGGAAGCTTGTTTCCGGTCCAGGGAAGTCATGGCTTGGCAGTTCGGGCTGGACTGTTCCCATGAGGCACAGGGTCAAGGCTCATTTGCATATGGCCATGTCTGAACTGGGGTGGCAGAGTGGGCTAAAGAACTGTGATGGATTAAACCCAGATCTGTGACTGGGGGTGAATGTTTTGCCAATGTGCAACATTCCGTCCATCATCTTGTTTGTTTTTCTTATTTGAAAAGCAAACACAGTCACGGTGGTCTGCTGTCCACAGCCACAATTCCTGCGATATGTGCGATTCCTAAGGGATCACAAATTCCAACCTATCTCATTAATATTAATGAGGTAGGTCTTTAGCGACCCTATGAGGAATTGTTAACAGTGTCTGAGACACTGTTGTATGTTCCATTTGGCGAGTTGCAAAACGTCGCGATTTGCGACTTACAAGATGGAATGGTCGTACATCTGGCCCCAGGCGTTTATTTTGTCTCCACTTCTGGTCCCCAGTTTAATGGTGATTTACTTTCCATCTCCTATATAAAGTTGTTGCTTTAAAGCCTTTAAGGGGCTTTGTAAGATTTAAGAAGTCTGCGATTTAAGTCCTTGGTTCGCTGGCTAATAATTTGTGTCTAATTCAAGTATAATATTAATAAAATACACAGGGCATCCAAAAGACTTATTTTAAACCGTTCTCTAGAAAAACCGCCACATCAGTGATTTTTTACATGCCAAATTTTTTATTGCAAACATATGATCGCCACGTTTAGGTGACAGCATGTTTGCTTTTTCTTGGGGAAGGGGGCGAGCACATGCTTGTAGTAAAAAAATATAAAAAGTAATGAGCACAACCACTTGGTAAAACTCTGCGTGCTGGCGCTTGGCACGCGGGTTTTCGCTTATTTTATGTTTCACTTATCTTATGTTTCACTTATCTTATGCTTCACTTATCTTATGTTTCACTTATCTTATGTTTCACTTATCTTATGTTTCACTTATCTTATGCTTCACTTATCTTATGTTTCACTTATCTTATGTTTCACTTATCTTATGCTTCACTTATCTTATGTTTCACTTATCTTATGTTTCACTTATCTTATGCTTCACTTATCTTATGTTTCACTTATCTTATGTTTCACTTATCTTATGTTTCACTTATCTTATGTTTCACTTATCTTATGCTTCACTTATCTTATGTTTCACTTATCTTATGTTTCACTTATCTTATGTTTCACTTATCTTATGTTTCACTTATCTTATGTTTCACTTATCCTATGTTTCACTTATCTTATGCTTCACTTATCTTATGTTTCACTTATCTTATGTTTCACTTATCTTATGTTTCACTTATCTTATGTTTCACTTATCTTATGTTTCACTTATCCTATGTTTCACTTATCTTATGTTTCACTTATCTTATGTTTCACTTATCCTATGTTTCACTTATCTTATGCTTCACTTATCTTATGTTTCACTTATCTTATGTTTCACTTATCTTATGTTTCACTTATCCTATGTTTCACTTATCTTATGCTTCACTTATCTTATGTTTCACTTATCTTATGTTTCACTTATCTTATGCTTCACTTATCTTATGATTCACTTATCTTATGTTTCACTTATCTTATGTTTCACTTATCTTATGTTTCACTTATCCTATGTTTCACTTATCTTATGTTTCACTTATCTTATGTTTCACTTATCCTATGTTTCACTTATCTTATGCTTCACTTATCTTATGTTTCACTTATCTTATGTTTCACTTATCTTATGTTTCACTTATCTTATGTTTCACTTATCTTATGATTCACTTATCTTATGTTTCACTTATCTTATGTTTCACTTATCTTATGTTTCACTTATCCTATGTTTCACTTATCTTATGTTTCACTTATCTTATGTTTCACTTATCCTATGTTTCACTTATCTTATGCTTCACTTATCTTATGTTTCACTTATCTTATGTTTCACTTATCTTATGTTTCACTTATCTTATGTTTCACTTATCCTATGTTTCACTTATCTTATGCTTCACTTATCTTATGTTTCACTTATCTTATGTTTCACTTATCTTATGTTTCACTTATCCTATGTTTCACTTATCTTATGTTTCACTTATCCTATGTTTCACTTACCTTATGTTTCACTTATCTTATGTTGTCTTACGTTATGTTATGTGTATTTGTAAAGCGCACCATCACCCGCAAGGGTTTGCTGGCGTTGATATAGGACTAACATTATGCACGCACCTGTAAGTAAAGCCCCCAGAAGGCACACAGTAAACCCCAGGCACCCCAGTCTCACAGCTGACATGTACAAGTTCATATTTATAACAGCACACTCCTTAAGTTTCCAAGTGCAGCCCCAGCAGAGATCTATGCGGAGTCAACCAGTTTCGTCTCTCTGTCTCTATTTTTTTTTTTGGGAAAACAATTTTTATTGCAGAATCAGAAATGTACAGTCATAGATACGATCTCGCCCATCACCGTTTCACGTTGATCTCAGTCATGAACATTAGTGCACACAGCCATTCAGCCCACATCCCGGAGGCAGGGCGGCGATGTCAAGGAAGCTGTCCGGAAATAAGTGAGAATACACTGCAACAACATGTACTTGGCATCTGTCTATTTGGGCTTGCGCCAAAGATCTGCTTTTTCTATCCACTCAACCCCTAACCCCAACAAATAACAGTTCCCTCCCGGTCACTGGAAAGAATGATGAACAATTCTCACGTTCCTTGTCGCATTCAGGCCCGGACTGGCCGTTGTGGGGACCGGGCAATCCCCCGGTCGGCTGCAAGAGTGGGGGCCGGTTTTTGGCCTTGGGGGCCGTTTTTGTTGCAGAGCCGTTTTTGCAGCATAGCTGCAAAATCGGCTCTGTAACAAAATCGGCTGAAAAGCGGCCCTGGCAATGCGCTCGCCCCCCTCCCGCCCGGGGGGCGGGGGGGGCGGCCGAGCACTTTGCCAGGGCCGGTTTTGGTTCCCAGTCCGGCCCTGGTCGCATTCAATGGATCCCAGCAAGCTAGCCTCTCATTCTGCTGTTTTACTCTCGGCCCATTCTCGGCAGGTAAAATCACTCTTCCAACAATAACCTCCCACCCTCCACCCCCCACCCACTCTCCGGTCTCTCGCTGGTGTTAGCTGTGTCCAGGATCAAATCCCGTCATTCATTCGTCTCTCTGTCTCTAAATAAAGACGGCCTTCCTCGGGTGGCCGGGCTGTCTCTCTGCAGCATCAAAGCTGCAGCACTCCAGGCGTTTCTCCCGCCCCTGAAACCTGCTGGCCTCACTTTAGGAAACTGCTAAAAACCTGGCTTTTTAAACGGTCGTCCTAACTAACTTGTGCTAATGTCCTGGTTTAGGTGAGTTCAATAGCGCCAAGAAGCTCTGGTGTAAGCGCACTTTATAAATGTACCTAACATAATATTAACTATCAGACGCTTCTGGTAATGTACCTAAATCAACACAGACTCAAAATATAATTCAATCTACATCACAATACTGACTCTGTTGATGAGTCCACCTCAAGCACGTGGCGCTGTCACCTTCATGCGAGGCGCAGAGGGCCGCTTCGGTCATGAGTGGGTTAATCTGCTGATAATGGCTCGGATCATGCACTGCACCCGGGCTGTCCACATCTGTCCAGCCGGGACTGATCCGGGTCAGGTTTTCATGACAACCAATGAATATGTAAATTCAATCCATTTAAATGAATTGGGGCAGATTTACAAGCCCTTTCCGACTCTTTTACGCGGCCGTTGCATCACTTTTGTGATGCAGCGGCGGTGTAAACCATGCACCACGTTGCCACGTATTTACTACGTGACGCATCTAGGCAGATGTATCACGTTGTAAAGCCCTGCGCCACATGAAACCTGCGTCAGGTTTCATGTGGGCGTTCCGTCACAGGGTGGGTGTTCCCTCGCAGGATAGCCCCATAAAACTGACGCAGTAAAATCTACAAGATTTCATTGAGTCAGTTTGACGACGCTGCTGCGTCAAACCCTTACGCCTGCTTGAAGCAGGCGTAAGGAGTGACGCACCATCTTAAGTATGGACAGCCCCTGTGCATTGCAGGAGTTGCGTCGCGTTTGCGACGCGACTCAAGCAATGCGCCACCCGTACGCCACAAGATGCGTCACGCATCTGCTCCTCCTTGCACCATGGTGCGCCGCATTGTAAATGCGACGCATCTGTGGTGGCGCAAGAGGGGGATTGCGTGACACATCGATTCTAGCGCATCCCTGCTGATTTGCAGAGATGCACCAGAAGTTGTAAATCTACCCCTAAGTATGTTAATTTATCTCAGCGGCAAACCCAGAAATCAGCGGACAAAACCAAAATATACGAGTGTGCCGGGATGTGTCTGATTGTGCGACTGGTGCAAGGCAACACAATCACCACAACACCTGGCCACGAGCTCGCAATATCAAGCACCAATGAAGATACAGCATGTGGTGTTGTTAACAAACACGGAATTGACATATGGCCCGGGACTGCAGCTAAGACATCAAAATTATACGTAACGCATGTGATATTAATATAGCGTCTAGCTAGTGCCTAGCTGAAAGACACTAGGCAGGTAAAGCTGTAAAGGAATGTTCTAGATTCAGGACACGTGAGGGACTGACAGTACTGGGGGCGGGGGGGCAGATATCATGACAGAACCTCAGACCACGGCCTCAGTCTGAAGTCTTGTATCATAAATAAGGCTTCCGGGTTTCCATTTTTACTGATTTTTACAGATAAATACAGACAGAAAACAATGTGTTTCGTGTCTATTTATTTTTAAAAGTAGAAAAATACTGAAAAGGGTGCTTTTTGTGAGAGATCCTCCATGCTGTCCTTCATGAATTACAGGCAACAGTGAGCAGACAGACAGCAGGGGGAGTTAAGAAACAGGATGAGATTTCCTTAAATACAGGCATATGGTAATATATATTCAAAGATGGGAGCACACTCCTAACCTCTCCTCCGGATCGCCCCTTTGCATTCTGGTACATGCAGTTCGTATGACTTGAAGAGTTAATATGTTAATATATAGTTAGGGCTCCTTGTGACCCCTGGCACTGCCTCTGTGACCCCTCGTGTCAACAGTGGGAGGAACAGAAGCAGCTTGTCCTCATGGACATCGGTGGGAGCTTCACTCGCCTTGTTTTTTGTTAATTTTTTATGATACTAATAGTGAATACTATTACATTAGTCACTTTTAGTTTAATAAAAATGTAGCACAAATATCTGGAATGTGACTTTCCCTGGCAGCTGAGGTAAGTAAAAACATATGTTTTTAAATGTATATATGTTGTGTGCATGCTTGCAGTTTTGATTATGTTTATGTAAGAGAGAGTCTGTGTATGTGTGTGCATGTGTAGGCAGTGTGTGTGTGTGTATGTATGTGTGTGTGTGTATGTGTGTGCATGTGTAGGCGGTGTGTGTGTTTGTGTATGTATGAGTGTGTGTATGTGTGCATGTGTAGGCGGTGTGTGTGTGTATGTGTTAGTGTGTGTATGTGTAAATGTGTGTGTGTGGGCAGTGTGTATGTGTTAGTGTGTTTGTATGTGTGAATGCATGTGTATGTATAAATGTATGATAACTAAGAAACATAAACACTGACATCGTTCGTTGCAAATCAAGCGTGGGACAGTGAGTTATAAATCAGGACTCAGATGGCGTGCAAGCCCTGGTTGGAGAACTGCATCATATCAGTATATCAGTATACCATATCAGTATACAGAGAAAGAGTCAGTGGGTTCAAGGTAGACATTTGTTCATTAAAAGCAGTTTGACTTCTTTTTAGGTTTCGCCTGGAGAACGGAGCGTAAGCTCCGCCTCCAGAGAAATCTCTTGATTTCAGTAAGGACTCTGGAATACGCCCCCCTGTCCCATTGGCTAGCTCCATAAATGGAGTCTAGCCATTGGAACAGAGATCTGTCCGTCATTCACGGACCAGATTCGTGGGCGTTCCCTCGATTTTTTCCCTGGGCGTTCCCTCTGTGAGTCATGCGGCGGTGGGCGGAGTTGTTTTTGTTTTTTTCGGCGCCATGTTGCTCTCATTCTGCGGCCGACCGATGTTGGAGGAAGTCCAGGTGGGTGAGTGCTTGTTTTTCCATTTCCTTGCCTTCCCGCCCCCCCTCCCGCTGACCGTGTGCTGTTCCCGCCCCCCCCTCGCTGTCCTGTGCCCCGTTCCCGCCCACCCCCCCTCGCTGTCCTGTGCCCCGTTCCCGCCCACCCCCCCCTCGCTGTCCTGTGCCCCGTTCCCGCCCCCTCCCGCTGTCCGTTCCGCCCCCCTCCCCGTGTGTCCGTTCCGCCCCCCTCCCCGTGTGCCTGTTACCGCCCCCCCTCCCCTTTCACTCTCCGTTGCTTGTTTCTAAATTGGCAACAATGAAAGCTCCTCAAGAGAAGCAACGTAAGAGACAGCGTATATTCTAAACAAGTCTCCATTTCTTTGGTTGAGGGCAGACTGTTGACTCTGATATAAATAAATGCAGTTCCTGATGTCTTCTCGGTGTTATCGATTTCTCTTCCCGGATTGTCCTTCCTTCATTTCTTTCATTGTAGGCCAGACGGTGACGCGAGTGTCGCACGCCGGCTCAGCTGAGTGGGGCTGGGTGACGCGGGTCGCGCGCCGGCCGCTGTGCGCAGGAGGGGTTGTGGTCTGAGCGATGCGGAGCCGGGCGCACTCACAGCGGCCGCGGCAGGCTCCTGGAGACGGCTGTGTGAGTAGCCGCGGCCCGGGATGGGTCTGCTAAGATCCGGGAGGGGCGCGGACGGGGCAGCTGTGGGCCAGAAGGGAGAGATGTGCTCGGGACGTGTGAAGTAAACCTTTGCCCCTTTAGCACGGACAAATACTGTTGAGGGAGGCAATACGGTGGCACCCTCTGAAGGAGAGGCAGAGCCAGTCTGTCCCGGGAGAGAGGGGTGAGAAAGGTATGTTCCTTGTTTAGGGTTAAAGGGACTTGATACGGGGGCTAACGAGCTGTTTGCCTTTAGAGAAGGCAACAAGATCCCTGGGGACCGGCGCCATGTTGCTCTCATTCTGCGGCCGACCGACGTTGGAGGAAGTCCAGGTGGGTGAGTGCTTGTTTTTCCTTTTCATTGCCTTCCCGCCCCCCCTCCCGCTGACCGTGTGCTGTTCCCGCCCCCCCCCTCGCTGTCCTGTGCCCCCCCCTCGCTGTCCTGTGCCCCGTTCCCGCCCTCCCCCCTCGCTGTCCTGTGCCCCGTTCCCGCCCTCCCCCCCTCGCTGCCCTGTGCCCCGTTCCCGCCCCCTCCCGCTGTACGTTCCGACCCCCTCCCCTTTCACTCTCCGTTGCTTGTTTGTTTTTGGTGCCCAGGGGGTTGCATTCAGACTTGTATCGCCCAAGCACGTGGTTGCCATACTATTTAGAGCAAGTTTAGGCTTACTATTTGACTGCAGTTAACAAGAAATCATCTGGAATGCACTTGGTTTACATTGCCACTGAAAACGCAAAGGTTTAAATGGTTTCTTCTGTATGGCTTTTATCTAATTGGGAGCAGGGCATGGTGCTATTAAGAGGATTAGCAAACTTTTGATTAAATGCACTATGCCTTGAATTTCTTATGTTGAAGTGGACTCTTTTGGCAGTAATCACATCGCCAGGAGAATAATTGAACACCGTGTGCTGTTCCCGCCCCCCCCTCGCTGTCCTGTGCGCCGTTCCCGCCCTCCCCCCCCTCGCTGTCCTGTACCAGGAGGCAAGTGACCAATACTCCTCTGACTGGATCCAAAGCCCACTGTGTACATCATTTTATTTTTATTATGTCTCACCTCTGTCTGTTGCCAGACGTTTTGGTACTTTACAGTGGACTTAGCGCCCGCCCATTTCTACTTCGGTTCATTGTCACTCTCCTTTGCTTGCTTGGAATTCTTAGCTTCGATAGGTTTTCCTCCCTCTACTTTATTTCTGTTTTTTTTTCTTCTTTAGCGTTATGGACGCACTGCTGTCCATCCACGGCTCACTATTTCAGGTGGTACTTTTTTCTTTTTATTTAAGCACCACTTTATGAGAGTGCGTGTTTCCTCCAGCTGGCTCCCTTGTGTACTTCTCCCCCTCTGTGTTTCTCACTCATTCTGTTCCTGCCTTTCATCCTTTGTCATTTTGCTTGACCCAGCATCTCCTACCCATCCTTCGTTGTCAGTGTTCTCTCCCTACCCTCTCCTGCCCACCCTCCATTGTCCATGTGCTCTCCATACCCTCTCCTGCCCACCCTTTGTTGACGTGTGCTTTCTTTACCCTCTCCTGCCCACCCTCCGATGTCCGTGTGCTCTCCCCACCCTCTCCTGCCCACCCTCTATTGCCCGTGTGCTTTCTTTACCCTCTCCTGCCCACCCTCCGATGTCTGTGTGCTCTCCCCACCCTCTCCTGCCCACCCTCTATTGCCCGTGTGCTTTCTTTACCCTCTCCTGCCCACCCTCCGATGTCCGTGTGCTCTCCCCACCCTCTCCTGCCCACCCTCTGTTGACGTGTGCTTTTTTTACCCTCTCCTGCCCACCCTCCGATGTCCGTGTGCTCTCCCCACTCTCTCCTGACCACCCTCTATTGCCCGTGTGCTCTCCATACCCTCTCCTGCCCACCCTCCATTTTCCGTGTGCTCTCCCCGCCCTCTCATGCCCACCCTCTATTGCCAGTGTGCTTTCTTTACCCTCTCCTGCCCACCCTTCGTTGTCCATGTGCTCTCCCCTCCATCTCCTGCCCACCCTCCGTTGTCCATGTGCTCTCCTTACCCTCTCCTGCCCACCCTCTGTTGCCAGTGTGCTTTCTTTACCCTCCCCTGCCCACCCTCCGTTGTCCTTGTGCTCTCCCTGCCCTCTTCTGCCCACCCTGTTGCCAGTGTGCTTTCTTTACCCTCTCCTGCCCACCCTCTGTTGCCAGTGTGCTTTCTTTACCCTCCCATGCCCACCCTCCGTTGTCCTTGTGCTCTCCCTGCCCTCTTCTGCCCACCCTGTTGCCAGTGTGCTTTCTTTACCCTCTCCTGCCCACCCTCCATTTTCCGTGTGCTCTCCCCGCCCTCTCATGCCCACCCTCTGTTGCCAGTGTGCTTTCTTTACCCTCTCCTGCCCACCCTCCGTTGTCCTTGTGCTCTCCCTGCCCTCTTCTGCCCACCCTGTTGCCAGTGTGCTTTCTTTACCCTCTCCTGCCCACCCTCTGTTGCCAGTGTGCTTTCTTTACCCTCCCATGCCCACCCTCCGTTGTCCTTGTGCTCTCCCTGCCCTCTTCTGCCCACCCTGTTGCCAGTGTGCTTTCTTTACCCTCTCCTGCCCACCCTCCATTTTCCGTGTGCTCTCCCCGCCCTCTCATGCCAACCCTCTGTTGCCAGTGTGCTTTCTTTACCCTCCCATGCCCACCCTCCGTTGTCCTTGTGCTCTCCCTGCCCTCTTCTGCCCACCCTGTTGCCAGTGTGCTTTCTTTACCCTCTCCTGCCCACCCTCCATTTTCCGTGTGCTCTCCCCGCCCTCTCCTGCCCACCCTCTGTTGCCAGTGTGCTTTCTTTACCCTCCCATGCCCACCCTCCGTTGTCCTTGTGCTCTCCCTGCCCTCTTCTGCCCACCCTGTTGCCAGTGTGCTTTCTTTACCCTCTCCTGCCCACCCTCCATTTTCCGTGTGCTCTCCCCGCCCTCTCATGCCAACCCTCTGTTGCCAGTGTGCTTTCTTTACCCTCCCATGCCCACCCTCTGTTGCCCGTGTGCTTTCTTTACCCTCTCCTGCCCACCCTTCCTTGTCCATGTGCTCTGCCTACCCTCCGTAGTCCGTGTGCTTTCTCTACCCTCTCATATTTAATGTACTTATAAGACCTTTGGGATAGCTCCTTTCATCCATTGGTCTGTTTCTGCATTATTCACATTTTGCTTCCACCCTCCAACACATACACCATAGGCCTGCGGTCTGCGCACTTCAGTCGTTTGGATCCCCCGGTTTATGTATGGCTCATGACAGCCCCAGCCCCAGCTCCTTCCCTATTCCTCTGCCTGGCTCACTGCAGTGTCAGTAGCTTCGCAGACTCGGCCTCCTACTCTTGTTGCAAATGGGAATCATTGCAACATGTGTTCTATTTTGTTCAGTATAAACATTTGTTGTCAATTTAGGAGTACTATTCTCAATATACTTTGTAAGGTGCACAGCGGTTACCCTAGACTCCCCCTATAACATGTGTATTGTGAGTATGTGAAGAAAAAGTTACATGCCTGTGGTAACGACCTATCTGGTGGATGCTCGGTCTACCTGCAGATTTCTTACCTGTAGAATAATCCCAAGGATCACACTGGATACGGAAACTTCAAAGCTTTCAGACTGCTGTTAGTGGTACGCTGGCTTTGTATCGATGCCGGAAGAGGCATCAGATGACATCACTAAACATCCTGGTGTAACAACATTCAGTTCCCATCCATTATTTCCAAGCCTTCAAGGCGAGCTGAAGGATTGGCATTGACAAAAGTAGTACAAAACTAAATTTGAATCTGGGGATTTTATTAGCTTTCCCCAACAAAAATCCATCAGAGAGGCGGGCTGGTTGCTAAGGTATTATATATATGAAAGAGCTTAAAGATTACAGCCTAAATGGTATCAACGGTCAGCATCTTTTTTTATTTGCTACATATGAGAAAAAGCACATGGAGGTCAGCAACAGTTAACTCTGCTGCAAGGCTCCTCGCTGAATCGAAAAGGTACAACTATATCACTCCAGATCGGAAGGCACTAAACAGACTCCCTTATGAGGCGAGGATTCAGATGGAAATTACTTGCAACACACCGAAGTACCTATCTGACAAACTGGAACTGTCCGGCGGTGGCAGATCATCCAGAAGCACCTTACTGTTGAAACCGCAAACATTTCGGGAAAAAAGAAAACCTACAACCGAGCCTTCTCCGATTGGCCCCTAGAATCTGGAACTCCCTGCCCCCTGAAATCAGACTGATCCCTTTAATCACTTCATTCAAACAAGCAATTACAATGCAACGGTTTCGCCTTTGGAAAAGTTAGAGCTAATGGCATTGTAAATGACAACTTGACTTCCTTCCCTTTGCGTGCATTTCTCTGCCCTCATTTGTACCCCCTTATCATTAGGATCTCCTAACCTGTCACTTTTTTAATGTTTTTGCCTTTTCTCTCCTTGCTCCCTGCCCTACCTTTCTCTGTTGCACTCTTATTTCTTGGCCATCTGTTCTCCCCACATGACTTCTGCTCTGACGATCCCTTCCAGTCTTCAAGCGCCCCCTTACCTTTTTCTGCTCTCATTTGACCTCCCAAGAGCTCCCCAACATACCTTCTGGAGTATGTAAAGAGTACTGCAGTAGTGTTGCAGGTCGATTCACAGAGGCCTTCTGTTCTTGGATTTCCAACATGCCTTTGTGTATTAGCCTCAAAACAAGTGAAACAGGAATACACATGGGAATACTCAGGGAATGTGTAACGGGGAGGGGCGGTCAGAATAGATGACCACGGGGACCTCTGCAAAACCCCACCTCTCTTCTTGTCTCAACAGCGAGATCAGACGGACAAGGAAATGCACTTTTACCCACCAGAGGACGAAGAGGTACCATATACCTTTAACTGGGAAGACCAGGAGGAGTGGGCGTGCCCTAGATCGAGCACCACCACGTCAAATGCGGAAGTGGGAGACGCGGGGGTGTGCTTGTTCACCGGACGCAGAGAAGAGAGAAGAGCGGAGGCAGGAGTGGAGTGTCAGGCGGAGAGCGGAGAAATCCCTAACGACTGGCAGAGAGAGAGAGAAGCGGACCCGTCGACTGCGCGGAAGCCAGGAGGCCACCGTCAACACGAACCGCTCAGCCATACGCCCGGAGGTGTATGGCTTGCACAGGTACGGGGTCGTTTAGCGAGTTGGGTGGGAAGAAAGGGAGGGTCCGTACCGTGACCTGGTTACCTTTTTCCCGGTGTTCCTAGTACTCAGAGGACAACCCCCTTCTACACACTAAGTCCGATAGTGTGACACCTCGGGTGCTTCCTCACTCCCTTTCCCAGTTCACGTGAGAGTGCACATTCACCAGAACTGACGAGTGCCTTCTTTGTCCTTTTCCCTTCACTTCGAGAACACCTGACGGCAAAACGGACCCTTCCACACCACTACCCCGGAGGAGTTCGGATACGGGAAGGAGGACCGACGCAGGAAGAAGGAGCCCACAACGATCCGCCCGGAGCAGATCCCCCCGACGGACTTTAAGTTCCAGACAAACTTGTACTGACTACTTGTATTCGGTAATAAAAACACCAGTCACGAAAACACGCCTCTTGCCTTTTTCTCCCGCCCGCGCTACAGTGGTGGAGAATGCGGGCAACTCTGCCATCTGTAATGAAAAGATGGATGCGATAGTACAACAACTAATAAAAGGACAAGAGCGATTAGAATGGGTCATGGAACACCAACTCAGTTCCGCCCAAGCAGATAGGGAAATCATAAAAGAAGCCATAACCACTAGAGCCACAGAAGCCAGAGGTAACTGGACGGAGGTAACTCCCCGAGGAAGTAGCGAAGAACGAGTTATTCCCCATGGGACAGCCGGAGTCTCTCTGCAGAAATACCAGCCCGGAGAGGACCCGGATTCATTTCTCTTGAATTTCGAGAGAGCTGCCAGAGCGTGTGGATGGCCGATCGGAAAGTGGCCCTTCTTTTTTGGCACCGCTGCTGGTAGGAGAGGCCCAAGCAGCATATCAAGTGGCCAACCCCACGGGGGACACCCCGTATGCGGAAGTATAAAGGGTAATCTTGGACCATTTAGGGCTTGACGCTGAGGCATACCGACTGAGATTCAGAAAAGAGAGAGGTTCTCCTGGGGAGAACCCTAAGACTCTGTTTGTAAGACTGAAAATGGCGGCCGACAAGTGGCTTAATCCCAGCACAAGTACCAAGGAAGAGATCATGGACCGGATATATTTGGAGAAATATCTGGAGGCTCTACCGTATGCCACCCAGCGCTGGCTGAGACAACACCACAACCTGACTACAAACCAGGCTATTGAAATGCCCGCTACTTTGTCTCGCGCTCAACCAAAAACCCCGTCTTGGGATAAGGAAAAGAGCCATCTTCCAGGAACAAGACCGGAGAAACACCCGCCTAAGAACATAGACCCCCCCCAACCACGTACCTGGAGACCCGAACCACCAGGACCAAGTGGGCTACAGTGCTTTGAATGTGGCAATTGGGGGCACATAGCCCGGTTATGTCCTCGCCGAAAAACCCAGGAAGAACCCATGGAGGTTGGATACCTCCTGAAGGCAGTCCTGTACTCGGCAGAAATGGGGAACACCTTTCGTGTTAGTGTACGGGTAAAAGGGTCTTCTATACACGCCCTGTTGGATCCTGGCTGTAGGCAGTCGGTAATCCAGTCTCAACACGTACTCCAGTCTCAGTATATTCCCCGGGAGAGGGTTAGTATACGTTGTGTACATGGGGACATAAAGCCATACCCAATAGCCAACATCGAAATAAAGCCCTTGCAAGGAGAGCCACAGACCATACGGGTTGGGGTCCTTTCTTCGCTTCCTGAGGATCTCATTATAGGCACAGATAATCCATCCTTCCTGTACATGTTCCACAAGAGCCTTAGTCCCCGACAGCTGAATGCCAGGGTTCAAGCAGGCCCAGACCGAGACCCCCTCCCCGCCTTTGTCTCACCTGAACCATGGGTATTAGACCGTAGCTTTCGGTTTGCACAGGCCAACGACCCCACGTTATATAATGCATGGGAGCGAGCACATAGCAGTCAAGGCCTAGACCCTAAGGAATATACCCGGTTCTTTATACAAAACGACCTTCTGTATCGACAAGGACAACGGAACGACCCCTCACAGCTTCTGATACCAGTGTCCTTCAGAGACCAGGTGTTATTTTTCTCCCACGCCCATCTGGTGAATGGACATACGGGTACCGAAAAAACCATGAAGAACATTCTGCGCCATTTTTATTGGCCCGGCATTTACAAGGACACCATGACATACTGCCAGGAATGCGAGATTTGCCAACGGAAAAACATGACGAAGCCGCCTGCCGTCCCTCTACAGACCCTGCCAATCATTGGTAGTCCCTTTGAAAGGGTCGGGATGGACCTCATTGGGCCCTTGCCTAAAACAAAAAAAGGAAACCAACACGTATTGGTCATCGTAGACTACGCTACGAGATTCCCGGAGGCCTTTCCCCTAACCGCAACGACATCCAAACAGGTAGCAGACAAGATGATAGAACTATTCTCTAGGGTCGGATTCCCCAAGGAGATCTTGACAGATCAGGGGACCCCCTTTGTCTCCCGTCTAATGAAAGACGTATGCCGTAATCTGAATATACAGCAAATACGGACTTCGGTGTACTATCCGCAAACAGACGGACTAGTGGAACGGTACAACCGCACTTTAAAAACCACACTAAGGAAAATGCTGGAAGTCAGTGGGGCGGATGGGACCAGCTCTTGCCCCTAGCCCTCTATGTAATACGAGGACAATCCCAGAGCAGCCTGGGGGCTTCATCCTTCGAACTTTTGTACGGGAGGCAGCCCCGTTCCTTATTGGAGATGACGCGAGAGGCATGGGAACAAGAACTACCGGAAGAAACAATGAAAACATTGGAATACATACAAAGCCTAAAGGCGAAGCTCGGGAAGTTAAGGGACCTCGCCTATACTCATCTCGAAAAAAACCAGACAAAACTGAAAAGGATGTATGATAAGGGGAAGAAGTGGCGGCGATTAGAAATGAATGACTGGGCCCTAATTCTACTCCCTTCCTCCATAAGTTCAAGGCCCAGTGGGTTGGGCCTTACCAGGTGATCTCACCAGTGGGAAGGACCAGTTACAAGTTACGAGTGAGCCCCACGAAGACCCAGATATATCATATCAATCTGCTCAAAAAGTGGCTCGGGCCCCTCCCTCCGGAGTACATCTCGCGTCTCAACCTCCTAGACCGCTATCCCTGACCACCCTTGATCAATTGGTTATTAATGATGAACTAGAAGACCAAGCAACCAAAGAGTTACAAGACACACTCAGGCAACATGTCTCGTTGTTTTCGGATGTACCGGGAAGAACATCCCTAGCAGAACACAGCATAGAGACCCCTGCGGGAAAAATCATCAAGATCAGACCATATCGTATACCGGAGGCTCGGAGACAAGACATCCAGAAAGAAGTCCAGGACATGTTGAAACTAGGAGTCATAAGACCATCCAAAAGCAACTGGACTAGCCCCATTGTTATGATACCCAAACCAGATGGGAATCGGAGATTCTGTATGGATTTCCGAGCATTGAATGAAATCTCCACCTTTGACGCCTATCCCATACCTCGCATAGACGAGCTTATCGAAAAACATGGTGAGGCCAAATATATTTCCACATTAGACCTGACCAGAGGGTACTGGCAGGTGCCTCTGAGGGAGGAAGACCGTAAGAAAACAGCCTTTTCCACGGAAGACGGACTCTATGAATTTACGGTCCTCCCTTTTGGCCTCCATGGGGCACCTGCCACATTTCAAAGGCTGATGAATACAGTGCTGAGAGAGATGACTGGGTTCGCCTCCGCCTATTTGGACGATATAGTCACCTTCAGTCCGGATTGGAAAACCCACCTGAGACACTTACGCACCGTTTTAACGCGTTGGAAAAGGCCGGATTGAAAGTCAACGCTAAGAAGTCACGCATAGCCTTCCAGAAGGTCAAATATTTAGGATATGTGCTAGGACACGGACTCATTGAACCACAGATTGAAAAGATAAGGGCTATTGCAGACACCCCCTTCCCTACCACCAAGCGTGAAATGAGGGAGTTCCTGGGACTCATTGGGTACTACCGGCGGTTTATTCCCCAATTTGCACACTTAGCTGCTCCACTCACAGATACTCTCAGACATCTCAAGACATCTGTGCTGCTTCACCCTACACTAGAAATGCAGGAGGCTTTTCACACACTGAGGAGTATTATTACTTCTACCCCGGTTTTGTCCTCTCCGGACTTTAACCGTTCCTTTTCCCTGCACACTGACACCTCTGATTACGGGATAGGAGCGGTACTATCACAGACCATGGACGATGGGCTGGACCATCCCATTTTGTACATAAGCCGCAAGCTCTGTCCACGGGAACTTAAATACCCCACGATAGAGAATGAATGTCTGGCTATAAAGTGGGCGGTGGAAAAATTGAGCTATTTTTTAGAGGGACGCCCATTTACCCTGTACACGGACCACGCCCCCTTGCTGTGGATGTGCCGGTCCAAATCTAACAATGCCCGAGTCATGGTATGGTTCCTATCATTGCAGCCTTATGTTTTCACTGTCTGTCATCGAAGGGGAGCCGAGAATACAGGGGCCGATTACCTATCACGCCATCCACTCCCCGATCGGGAGTGTCCAGGGGGGGTGGTGTGTAACGGGGAGGGGCGATCAGAACAGATGATCGCGGGCTCCAAGCCCCCTCTCGGGGACCGCTGCAAAACCCCACCTCTCTTCTTGTCTCAACAGCGAGATCAGACGGACACGGAAATGCACTTTTACCCACCGGAGGACGAAGAGGTACCATATACCTTTAACTGGGAAGACCAGGAGGAGTGGGCGTGCCCAAGATCGAGCACCGCCACGTCAAATGCGGAAGTGGGAGACGCGGGGGTGTGCTTGTTCACCGGACACAGAGAAGAGAGAAGAGCGGAGGCAGGAGTGGAGTGTCAGGCGGAGAGCGGAGAAATCCCTAACGACTGGCAGAGAGAGAAGCGGACCCGTCGACGGCGCGGAAGCCAGGAGGCCACCATCAACACGAGCCGCCCAGCCATACGCCGGGAGGTGTATGGCTTGCACAGGTACGGGGTCGGATAGCGAGTTGGGTGGGAAGAAAGGGAGGGTCCGTACCGTGACCTGGTTACCTTTTTCCCGGTGTTCCTAGTACTCAGAGCACACACACACCCCCTTCTACACACTGAGTCCGATAGTGTGACACCTCGGGTGCTTCCTCACTCCCTTTCCCAGTTCACGTGAGAGTGCACATTCACCAGAACTGACGAGTGCCTTCTTTGTCCTTTTCCCTTCACCTCGAGAACACCTGACGGCAAAACGGACCCTTCCACACCACTACCCCGGAGGAGTTCGGATATGGGAAGGAGGACTGACGCAGGAAGAAGGAGCCCACGACAATCCGCCCGGAGCAGATCCCCCCGACTGACTTTAAGTTCCAGACAAACTTGTACTGACTACTTGTATTCGGTAATAAAAACACCAATCACGAAAACACGCCTCTTGCCCTTTTCTCCCGCCCGCGCTACAGAATGCTTCTATTTATATTTAATTAGAATTAAACTAAAACAGAAAAGGTGGTGCCCTCTTAGATCATTTCCCAGTAGAGGACTGGATATTTCAAGGCTGATTCACAAAGGCATGTAAGTGTATTTGAAGCTTACGTCTGAAGTACTGCTTCCCACACTCATAGAAGCTCTTGCGAATCTATCTTTGCACAGTACCCTGTGCATTCGGTTTAGTGGGTTGTTGAGCCCACATCAAGTGCGACCAAGCACTGGAAATATTGAGAGACACAACTGGTCTGAATCACCTGCGGGGTTGAGAGGGTATTACCTACCCCATTGGAGTTATACCTCTTTTATTTTAACAAGGAGGTTTTGACAGTTGGAATCGCCATTTGATAAGAACTTTATTTTCTATTTGCAGAACAATGCTTATCAAAGTGCTGTATTGAAATGTAGATGCAACTACAACACTTGAAATCTTCTTCCAGGTAACAGGGACATCGCGCCAGATGATGACGCAGAATCATGGACAAGTGGAGGATGTCAGGCAGTAAGAGAGTGATTGCTGGCATGTCTGAATGTATGGGTGTGTTAACATGTGAGCACTTACAGGCAAGTATGTGTACAGATGAGTGCCACGTGTCATACATTTAGCCACTCACTTTAAAAAAAATGTGCATGTGGTTGGATGACCTTTATAAAGTTACCAAAGTTATTCTCATTGTATTTTATGTACATTTTGTGTATCAGGCTTAACGTGAGCCATTCTACTGTAGAGCGTGATATAGGTCACCCCACAAAGTGGTAACTTCTCACCACAAGGTTGGTAAGAACGGAGCCCCTTTGTTTTAGGTCCTGATGAAGGTCCTGATGAATACCATGGACCCAATCGGGCCAGAAGGCAGAAACATGTCAACCATATTTAACATATTCACCACTGTGAGGGGACAATAATTTCCCTATTTCACCGTTCACTTGTTATTAATACCATATAGCTGCAGTTCATATTAAAATTTAATTTAGTAACTATAATGGTTTTTAAATCTCACTCAGATCAGATCAGATTGCTTTATTCGATTTTGTTTAAAATCATAAAAGCGTACAGTTAAAAATACAGTCATGATTAAAAGAAACATACATATAAAGCACAGCTTATCTACGAATTAAAAGTTAAAAAACATTTGCACACCCTATAAGTATAACTATCTTGGTAATAACATACTTTACAGAATTCGTGTTAACAAGTCTTCCATTACATCAGAAGGAAAGTTGATAGGGGTTGCAGTACTTAAGACTATTATACGGTAAATCTAATCTGTTAAACGCGGGGCTACTACAGCAATACGGTAGGCAGACTCCTCTACCCAGCCTGGTGTTATCCTCAGCCGTTGGTCTTGGAGCAGAAATATATGAGATGTTTGGGTAGAAGTCGTGTAGATCCCAGGTAGATATGAAGCCATCACCTTCTTTGGGTGGCCAAGTTCGGAGGTTTGGAACAATATGTCTACTCCTAAATCTTATTAGTACCAAGTCACCAGTGATGTCTTTTGGGAGGGAACCTAACCAGCCCACTCTCCTCACGCTAATAATCCTGCCGTCAAGGTCCTGGGGCAGGGGTCTATTTTTTGATAGCCAAAACTTGACCTTATTTAACAAGTCATGTTGTCTCTCTGATTTTCCCTGTTTGAGTTGCGGGACTCCCGAGAGGACGCACACGAATGGAGCGGCCTCTGGAGGTAGATGAATTCGAGAGACCCTGTTGTGCTCTACTCTGGGAACAATATTGTGCGCTGTAGTGGATTTAAGAGGGGCTTTAGGAACATTTGGGGGCAAGGAAGTGGGACGTAGTACTTGGGTTTGAGCAACTTTGTTATGTGTGATTAGTTGGGGTGCATTAGAAGGAGCTGTTGGCAAGGGATATTTAGATATTGTAGCATGGGTAGGAGGTAACAGTTTTAATTTGATTGTTTCCTCAATCCCTGTTAGTCTATCCCCCAAGGTGTTGATTTTGTCAATCAGGGGGTATATAGTCGATTTGATCAATTGTTCGATCATAGACAATAAAGCCGTCTGGGAAGAGGGTGCTAGGTCATCGTCTAATTTTTTAGCCGCCTCTGGAGTTGGGAGGTAATTGGTAGGAGGCAAAGTTGGACTTGGGGACCCATTTTGTAGTTTTTGTAATTTAGGTTGGCTCCCATTATATTTACCCCCCTCATGCTTCCTTTCGGCAGATGTAGGCCGAACGGGTACTATACTTTGGGTATTAGCTTTTGTGAAAATGGAAAAAGCTTCCAGCACACTCTCATTAGGAGCTAACGGAATAATGTTATTTGGCGGGGAAGGTAATCCTACTGGGGCATACCTGGTATTACACAAAACATTTAATTCCTCCAACAGTGAGAGGCTACAAGCTGTACTGGTTATTTGTGGAGAGGATTGATTACTAGTTGGGCTGTCTATGAGCAGATCGGAATTATTTTTATCAACATCTCTACACATAGGTACAAATGTACTATTTGTGTGCTTGTCTTGCATCTTGGGGCAAGAATCCGACCAAAGGGCTATTTTAGTGGCAACCCCATTGCGGGTCATAGTATTGCTTGGATGTAATACAATTATTAAGGTTTATTAAGCAAGTACTGCAGTCCAGTACATAAGGTCAATCGGTAGCTTTACCTCCTCTTGAAAGGCCAAGGGGCGTGGCCCGACCCGTCCTCCTCTGGCCTCTGAGGGCCACAGCCTTGCCCGGCGACGCGGGGGCTCAGGCTGGACTTATGAGCACCTCCGGGGGCGGGACAGGGCGTGCGCGACTTCCGGTCGCATGGGGCACTGGGAAATGTAGTCAGGAAGGCTGTCGTTCCCCACACAAGCAGCACGGAAAGGCTGCGGCGCTCCTAGGACCCTCCGGGACTCCAAGGTTAGTTCAGTGTGCCCCCCGCTTCCCCGGGGATCAGGCTGGACTTATGAGCACCTCCGGGGGCGGGACAGGGCGTGCACGACTTCCGGTCGCGTGGAGCACTGGGAAATGTAGTCAGGAAGGCTGTCGTTCCCCACACAAGCAGCACGGAAAGGCTGCGGCGCTCCTAGGACCCTCCGGGACTCCAAGGTTAGTTCAGTGTGCCCCCCACTTCCCCGGGGCTCAGGCTGGACTTATGAGCACCTCCGGGGGCGGGACAGGGCGTGCGCGACTTCCGGTCGCGTGGGGCGCTGGGAAATGTATTCAGGAAGGCTGTCATTCCCCACACAAGCAGCACGGAAAGGCTGCGGCGCTCCTAGGACCCTCCGGGACTCCAAGGTTAGTTCAGTGTGCCCCCCGCTCCCCCGGGGCTCAGGCTGGACTTATGAGCACCTCCGGGGGCGGGACAGGGCGTGCGCGACTTCTGGTCGCGTGGGGCGCTGGGAAATGTAGTCAGGAAGGCTGTCGTTCCCCACACAAGCAGCACGGAAAGGCTGCGGCGCTCCTAGGACCCTCCGGGACTCCAAGGTTAGTCCAGTGTGCCAACCGCTCCCCTGGGGCTCAGGCTGGTCTTATGAGCACCTCCGGGGGCGGGACAGGGCGTGCGCGACTTCCGGTCGCGTGGGGCGCTGGGAAATGTAGTCAGGAAGGCTGTCGTTCCCAACACAAGCAGCACGGAAAGGCTGCGGCGCTCCTAGGACCCTCCAGGACTCCAAGGTTAGTTCAGTGTGCCCCCCCACTCACTCGTCAAGGGCCCCCACAAAGTTTAGAAGTGCATCCCTGTCGTCAGGTGCATGCCTGCGCTCCCCCAAACCGAGTTTCTGGAGTGCAAGGACAGCCGATGATGAAGCATGACACCTGGTGGGGTGTGAGGCCAGTCCATCACTTTTTGTGAGGTGTCCACACTCACTATTTAATCTTTGAGCACCTTGTTCACTATACTGGGAGCTGCCCCTTTTTGTGTTGAACAAGTCCATCTGCATCAAACAGGTCCCCCAGTTGTTTGCAGTTAGCTTCCTGCTATGCCCCAAACGCTGAGCCTGTGGCAGCTAGTGGAAAGTCTGGGTTACCTATCAGTAGTGTCTGTGGAGAGATTGGTGTAGAAAGACCATGTCACAATTGCACCCTGTCCCAAACCCCGACGGTGGACCTCACCGCTGGGGATCCATAAGCACTGGTAGGCCTGCAAGGTTTTGGTAGCCACGGTACCTCCAAATATGGATGGCTGCGATTGCCTGGTCTATAAAAACACCAATGTTTCTCTGTAAGGGCACAAGACCCTTCCACTATATGGCGTAGTTGCGCCGCCTGGTAATAGCGGCACAGATTCGAGACTCCCAGTCCACCAGCCGACATTGTGAAGAAAGCACGGACCCTTGCCATCCGTGCTCGCTTACTCTACCAGATAAGTGATTGTAATCTGTCCAGTATCAATGGGGGTGGTTCGAGGGGTATAGTTTACATGACATAGAGGAGTTTAGGGAGTAGCGTCATTTTAACAGCCGCTATTCGCCTGAGCCAGGAGAGGCCATGAGATTTCCATCTGGTGAGATCGGCCAGCATCGTCGCTAGCAGGCTCCCATAATTGTGTGCAGCGGTGGCCATAATTGTCGATTGAACTTGTATCTCCAGATATGGGATCCCACCTTCAGCCCATAGGAAGGAGAATGGGGTACGAAGCTGGCTCAAAGGTGGTCAGGCCAAGGATTGAGGACTTCTGCGGATTAATCTTGAAGCCAGAAGCCTCGCCAAACGCGGCCAGTTCCGTCATGACGGCGGCCGAAGAAGTATCTGGGTCGGTGAGAATCAGAAGGACATCATCCGTGTATAGCATAATCTTATATTCCCTCCCCCCCATCGGGATGCCCACTATATGGGGGTTGGTCCTTATTTGCTCTGCGAAGGGCTCCATGTAGAGCGTGAAAAGCAGGGGGCGCAGGGGGAAACCCTGTAATGTAAATGTAAATGTACAGGAATTTATATAGAGCAAATCACCAAGCGGTTTCTAAGCGCTTGCTTAGGGAACCCGTCCTGGTATTCCCCTGTGAGATAACCCCGGCAGGGTATCCGCAAGGTGAAAGCCAGGCATCCCGCCGCGAGGGGCCGTTGTGGAGATTAAGCAAGCTATTGCCCAGAGTCGCAGAGTGTGAACCCATGAATCGAGTAGGCACCGGAGCGAGAATTGTCGAGTCCATGGACATTTTAGGACTCAAGACCCCGCCGAGCCGGGAATTGAACCCTGGTCCCGGGCTGACCTCTGCTTCCAGGTCTGCCTCCTCTAACCAGTGAGCCACACTTCTCCACGTCTGTCTAGTTTACCACTCTGTTCACACATATTCCAGCCTGGGGGGCTGCATAACATGAGTGGACCCAACTGTGAAACCGTGCTCTGAAGCCCATACACTCCAGAACCAGATGCAAATAGGGTCAATGCACATGATCAAAGGTTTTTTCAGTGCCGATCAATAGCAGAAGGGCTGGTATTCGCGAGCGTTGTATCTTATCAAGGAGGTGGCATAATCGTTTCGTGTTGTCGCTACATACTCGCTCTGGAATGAATCAGGCTTGATCAGGGTCAACCAAACCCTGAACTTAAGGAGCTAGCCTATGGGCCAAGACGCTCGTAAAGATCTTCGCATCCCTGACTCACCTTCTTTACTGCGCTTTCCATTCTCGTCCTTTCATCGCGGACGATGCCACTCCTGGAATGAAGAGAGAGAAAGGGTTAACAAAATGAAACAGACTCTCCTTACCCTACAGAGGAGGTAGGCAGACCCGCAAGGAGTTGGAACAAATCTGAAAGCCGGCACAGGGGTGAAAAAGACGCCACCCAACCACAGGGGGAGAATGATGAATGTGTAAGGCGGAGTCGGGGAAACACAAAAGACACCAAAAGTACCAAGTCAGGAGCAGCGTGGTCGGACGCTGAAGTGGAGCAGTCTGAAGGAGTCTGCCAGAGAGGTGTGGAGAACGACGACGACGAGGCCCAGAAGAGTTGGAGTGAGGAGTGGTGGACACCCACGGGGGACGCTTACATTAGGAGAGTTGCTGCATTCACAGTACATACTCCAAACGGGGAAGCAAATTAAGGGAAAATAGGGTTGTACGGGAGTCGGGTTAAATGTGAGGGACAGAAGGGGGACTTACATCGAACTCTTTGTTGTCATACCTAAGAGGTTCTTCGTTATGTCTTTGAGTTCTGTATTATTTACCTAATATCGAGAGAGAGAAAGAGAGAGAGAGAGAGAGAGAGAGAGAGAGAGAAAGAGAGAGAGAGAGAGAGAAAGAGAGAGAGAGAGGGAGAAAGAGAAAGAGAAAGAGAGAGAGAGAGAGAGAGAGAGAGAGAGAGAGAGAGAGAGAGAGAGCGAGCGAGAGAACTAGTCCTGACTGGGGAATGTAAACAAGTCGGACACAGCCTAGAACAAACAGTGTGTATGGTCTGTCCTTAGCATGCCTTGAATAAAAGCCTGGTCACTAAAATTAAACCAATCCTGCTTTGTTTAAGCCCTGAGAGTGGGATATTTATTGGAATTTTTTTTATATATATATTTTGGCTTTCTTTTGGAAACCTATTATTTTCCTTTTTTCTCGCACTTCTTCTTATCTTTCGGAATCAGAGGCAAAAGCAACAAAGATGGACCTGTTAGGATATCTTACCCTGAGTCACCAGCATTAAGCTTAGGTTTCTCAATCCCACTTGGGTGTGGTGAAGGATTCTATCCTAAGTATAACCCACCATATATGTAAATGTAAATTGATACTTGTATAGCGCACTACTCACCCGCAAGGGTCTCAAGGCGCTTGTACGAATACCGCTGTGGAACCCATCCTGGCTTTCCCTGTGAGGTGTCCACTCCTGGGCACCCCCAAGGTGGAGGCCAGGCATCATTAGCGTTGTGGGGGCCGTTGTGGAGATTAAGCAAGCTATTGCCCAGAATTGCAGAGTGGGACTCCATGATTGGAATAGGCACCGAGGCGAGAATTATCAGGTCCGTGGAATTTTGAGCCCAAGACCCGCCGAGGCGGGGAATTGAACCTTGGTCCCGGTCTAGACCTCTGCATCAGGGTCTGCCGCTCTAACCATTGAGTCACACTTCTCCATACACTCATACTTCCCACCACCTTTTTCTTTTCCTGAGCCTCCGGGGTAACACCCTCCTGGACGAAGAAGAAGACGACCTAGAGGAAGAGAAGAAGGAAAGAATTGAACACCCAAGGAAGAAGATCTCGGTTCTTGTTAACCATCACTATCTTTTTTTTTGACAATAAGATTGCCAAAATCCAAGAGGAGCTTCAAAACTCCTGCGGTCCCCTCCAGCCTCTACCTGCCCCCATTACCCTTGGGGCGAATCTACCTGCCATTCAATTCTCCACCTTTGAGCCAGCTCAGCAAGCAGATGTGTTGGCTGTTCTCGAAGCGCTAAAGTCAGGATCTCCCTCTGACCCGTGCCCTGCAAGGGTCTTAGGGGGAGTGGCGAGCCTTGTTTATCAGGAGGTTACCCAGATTGTTAATCTGTCTCTGGCCTCTGCTTCTGTGCCCCTTTGCTGGAAACAGGCGAAACTTCTTCCCCTGTTAAAGAAGCCTGGCCTGGATCCCCTAGCCACTTCCAGTTATCGTCCGATATCGCTGCTCCCGGCACTTGCGAAAGTATGCGAAAAGGTCGTATTCAGGCAACTGAACAATTTTATTGAGTCCTCCCAGGTCCTGCACCCGGCACAATCGGGGTTCAGGGCTGCTTTTAGCACTGAGACGGCCCTGGTGGAAGTATCAGAGGCCATTAGGGAGTGTCTGGATGGGGGCGGCAGGGCGGTCATGGTTCTGTTGGACCTATCTGCCGCCTTCGATACGGTGCCCCATACTCAGCTGCTGACGAGGCTGGCAGAGGTGGGCCTGTCGGGCACGGTCCTTGCCTGGTTGTCGTCATTTCTGTCGGATCGGATGCAGCAAGTATGGATGCCTCCACACGCCTCGCTACCCAAGAAGCTCACCACTGGGGTGCCGCAGGGCTCGACTTTGAGTCCTCTGCTGTTCAATGTCTACATGACCCCCTTAATCTATCTGGCTGAGCAGTGGGGTGCAAAAATAATGGCGTACGCTGATGACACGCAGCTGCTGTTCACCTGGCCTAAGGATTGTCTGGACGCCTTATTGGTCCGTACTTTTCTGTCTCACGTCTTTCGGTGGCTTGCCTCAGCTCACCTTAAATGTAACGAGGACAAGTCGGAGATTTTATTTTATGGTAACTTCCCGGCCAATTTCAGAGATCTTATCTGGCCAATTGATTTCCGGTGCCCTAGCTCCTTCGGAGGCCCGGCAAAAAACTTGGGGGTATGGTTCGGGCAAGACCTTAAGTTTGAAGTCCATTTAAAAAAACTTACTGGGACCTGCTTCGCTACCCTCAAGTCACTCAAGAGGTTCTTTCCGCTTCTCCATAGGGAGGCGAAAGAGACTGTTTTGCGGGCTCTGATCCTGTCAAGGCTTGACTATGCCAATGCATTGTTCAGTGGTCTCCCCGCATACCTCATAAAAAGATTGCAGATCATTCAAAATGCGGCTGTGCGACTTTTGTTTCACCTCCCGAGAAGAACCAGTGTGCATGCTCATCTCCGTAAGCTTCACTGGCTCCCAGTGGCCCATCGCATTTTGTTTAGATCGCTGGTCCTGGCCTATCGTGCCCTGCCCCAACTGGGGCCACAATACCTGCATAAAAGGTTCACTCTGTATACCCCTCGCCGTGCTCTCCGATCGGCTAATCTGCATCTGATGACTATCCCCAAAGTCAGATACGCAAGATTGGGCGGTCAGTCTATTTCTGTTCAAACAGCTCGATCATGGAATTCCCTGCCGCTTTCTTTGAGAACAGCACCCACACTGGCGGGATTCAAAAAAGGGCTCAAAACCCATCTATTTAATCTCAGTATTTAATTTCTCCCTTGGATTGGTGCCGCTGGTTAAACTCACATATCGCGCCAGGATACTTTGCAGTAGCAGAGCGCGCTACAAAACATTTTATAACATAACATAACTATCTATACTCAATAAAATCACGCCAAGATCAAGAAACACATTCAGCCTCCTCGCTTCTTGTTCCACCTGTCCCTCCCACTGGGCTACAGCTCAATTTCTTTGCAGCGTGTTTATTAAAGTACCAGCTGCAATACCAGACGCGTTTTGGAGCTTGTAGATCTTTGGTCACGGGTTAGGTTACGTTTGCTAGCAAATACATTAAAATCCCAATTGCTTACACCAAAAATAAAAGTAGGACTCACAGGTGCTTTCGAGTCACAGTGAGTGAGGCAGCCATCTTATAATATCACAACAGCCTAAACAAGGCTGTGGTTTCATTGCATATTTCGTTTTTTCAAATGCAAACATTTACAAATTCATATATTTAAAAAAAAACATTTCAAGTGTGATGCTATAGTCACTCATTAATTTGACTACATACGTTCCACTTCATTTCTATTAAATGAAAACAATTCATCATTTCTATTCCGTTCATAATGTGCAGGGAAAACATTCAGTTACCCCAGAAGGCATTATATTGTGAGGGTCGAAAATTGTCATACCTGAGAGTCAGAGACAACAAGTGATTGAACTGGCACATGACCGACATCGCGGAGATGTTGCTACTAAACGAGCCCTACGGGACCGAGTGGAGTTCCCTCGTCTTGATGAAAGAGTTGACAAGGAATTAGGGTCATGTCATTTGTGCAACTGTTTGTCATCCAAAACAACCCTGCATCCGGTAAACATGTCTGACCTTCCAAAGCTTGCACAGGGGAAGATTGCAATTGATTTCCTTGGATCTCTCGACAATGGGCAGCATCTACTAGTAATTGCTGATGAAAACTCCTGTTTTCCCCTTGAGGAAGACTGGTCGTCAATTACTCATGACAGAGTCACTGAGAGATTAGAAAGAATTTTTCCAGCATAGGCTGTTCCATTAACATTGAAATCTGACAATGGCCGCCTTTCAACAGTCGAGACTTTAAAGATTTTCTCACCCATCTCAATGTCAAGCATCAGAAATGCAAACCTCTATGGCCACAGGTGAATGGTGTACTCGAGCGATTTTTGAACACCCTCAAGAAGACCATTCAGCGCACTGTGCAGGAAAGGCTTGATCTCAAATCAGTTCTTCACACAGGTCAACTCCCCATCCTACCACAGATGAAATCCCTGCCACCTGAATGTTTGAGAGAGCCATGGGAACCAAATTACCATAAAGGACCACTGAGAGATCTATTGACATTGATAAGCTGCGCACTGATTTATCTCACACACGCAAAAGGAAGACCTATGCGGATAGGCACCGCTGTGCTTCGAACCCAGTGTTCAATAAAGGAAGCCAAGCCATTGTCAGGCAGAAACGGAACCGCAAGAAGGATGCTCCTTTTGATGCAGTCTCACTGAGGGTTGTGACTAGTAAAGGACACATGGTGCCTGCTCGTCGCCCTGGAAAGTCCATCATCAGAGATTCTTGCTATTACAAAATCACACACAACTCAGGGGAAGAGGTATCATTCCTGAGACAATGTCCAAACACACAAAAAGACGTATGAGAACTGGAGAACATACCACAAAGGTAGTCCATGGCACGCGCTTTGTTCTTAAAAACTCCCCTCACCCACAAATTGTGGCATGCTTTATCATTGGGCTTGCTAACAACATCCCTGCACAGACCGACGCCTGGGATGGAGCAAAAGGGAAGGGGAAGACAATACAAACAAAAAAGTTGTAGGGATCAAAAGAGTTTATATATATAGTGCAAGGTTAATTTTAGGGTGGCTCAGGAATATCCACTATATATTTTATTCCTTGATTTCCTGGTCAGGTTTAAAAATTAAATCTAGGATGGTGGTGTTGGGTGGATTAATGGCCCCTTACTCCTCCTATCTGCATGGCTGTCAACATGTTTCAGCAGATTTATTTTAGCTCACTGAGGGTCTTACGGCTTTCATCAGTACCTAAGATCACCTATTTCCCCATCTCTCCTACCTTCCTTTGCAGGTATTTTTCAGGTCTGACTCATTCTGGTCTGGGGGCTCGGGTACACACTGCGATAATACCTAAAATGGAAATATAACACTTGTGACCACAGCATATTTACACATATGATCTATTAAATTCTCTGTGAATTCCACAAGAAAAACATAGTATAAGTACTGAACATAAAAACGTGACATAAAAACGTGGCTTGGCTGTACACTCCTTGATTCCATTTTGTACCACACTATTGTGGGTAACTCGTCACCTAGTTATAGTGCCCACTAAGCACCCCTTTAATACACAGTTTTAATGTGCTACAATTTGCTTTACGGCCCGTCATAGAATCCGCACTCAGATTCATATCAAGTGCCATAAAAAGAATGGGGTAGGACACCAGTAGAATCTCTTTTGACATAAAATTCTTACAGAGTTTCACTGTTGTATTTCCTCAAATAAATGTAGGAGTGAGAGCAGCCCCCTGTAGTCAAACAATGGTCATGGATACAAAAAACGAGAGATTTGAAAATTATTACATGTTAACCTCGCGTGTTAATCTCATGGGTAAGGGGGTCACTATCTTGGGCATCACGTCACTTACCCTCTGTCTGGGCCATTATGGTCCCGACAATTCCAGGCCCCCTCCCCCATCTCCTTAATTTATCAGTGTGAGACGACCGCCACATCAATTCACTCCACGCACCATGAAGGTGCTGGCCCGCTTCTACAGCCTCACATATGTATGTGCCCATCAGGGTCATGTGATCATACATGGTGATCACGTGATAGTACAGGCTATGTTGTTTCTCCAGGACGTGTACCAGATCTTGTCCCTGTTTTTCTGCCATGTTAGGTCAGAAAAAGACCTACATGGAGACGCTCATTTTAATTTTCATTATCATAACTCTCAAAAAAGAATATTGGGGGTACCATTATGTTTCGGCAGGCAACAATTTTCATATTGATTATGATATTCGAATTTGTTGTGATTGTCAGCTCTCATAGTCCTGTCCTACGGGGGGCAAAGTCTGTGTTGGTGCTACGGGGGCGAGCACAGGAACATGTCCCCCTCTCTACGACGTCATGAGCCTGGAGATCATGCAGGCAGTCCAGGCAGGTCTGTTCAATTACGTTCTCTGTTGGTAACCAAATCAATTTCACCACGAGCATGCCGAATCCCGCTGAGTAGCGTTGTGCACCTAAGTGGCATTTGGATTGCCAGTTAGCCGCACAAAGCACAGAGAATGTAATTGAACAAAAGGTAAATGATCACATGGCAGTGAACTTAAGAGGGAACTAACCGTTACGAAATTGAAATTCGAAACAAGATATAACTATTGCCTCCAGTAAATAAGGTTGGTAAAAGATCCATAAATAGAGCGATGACTGATCCAACACTAGTCAACACAGGTGCCATTACTTAACAAGCCCTGAAGAAGTCTTGTGTGTGAGACAAAATTGGTTGACTACATGTGAAGAAACGTTTTTACAAAAAGGAAAAAGAGATGTGAATAAAAATGATTTTCTAAAGAAAAAACAAATGGAGTCTGTCCACCAATTTTAGCTAAACAAAGTGTACTATATATTTGTGACCAATAATAGATGGTGTACCAGATACAATAGATGGTGTGTGCTGATCTTTTTCATATAATATAGTAGGGAGCTAGGCTCCTGTGTGGAAGGTTTGGGGATTGATTTTCCTGATCATTGCACCACCCGTAATTTGATTGCAATAAGTCACTGGAAGAGATAGGTGTGATTTTTGTTTCTCAATCCTAATTTAGTAAATCAATCAATCAATCAAGGAATTGCGAAGCGCGCGACTCACCTGTGAGGGTCTGAAGGCGCTAGGAGCGGGGGGTGCAGCTCTGAGTTAGCCAAAAAACTGTGTCTTGAGGCTTTTCCTGAAAATGTGCAGAGTAGGGGAGCATCTGATGTTGACCGGGAGCTCGTTCGAGGTCTTGGTTGCGACATAGGAGAAGGCTCTTCCAGATGCGCTGGGTTTCTACTAGGGTGAGGTCGGCGGAGTGGAAATTTCTTTTGGGTGCATGAAAGGAGACTCTTTTGTTGAGGTATTTGGGCCCGGTGTTGTGGAAAGAATTGTAGGCGTGGGTAAATCACTCAGAGTTTAGGGTAGTGGCGCGCAGCGTGATATTGTTTGGTAGTGAAGAAAGTGATGCATAATCCTTGCCTCCATGTCTTTAATAGAATCGTACTTTCCTTCTTGATAGCTTGGACATTTTATATTTCTGTTCTAACTAGGGCTGGCGCCCTTCCAGGAGAAAATACCAGCCATTTGTTCTAACAAACAACTAGGAGGTTTTTAGGTGTTTCAGAGTATCTGGGCGCACAACCTGGGTGACCGCAAGGTGATGGTGACAGTAAGTGATCAGTATAGGCAATGAGGCGAACGGTAACCCTCACAACCGCTCTAGGAAGGACCCCAAGGGATCCCCACAGTAACAAAAAACAGCAAAGCCCCTGCGCTATACAGTTACAATTAATACTTGGTAATAATGGTATCAAATGAAAGTAGTGAAAGTAATTTGAGCACATCAATATAAAATCATGGACTTCGGGAATAGGTAAGCATTAGTTTGACATATATCAGTACATAAACGTTCTTTTCTTGATGTAGTATTCTTGTTTATTGTTCCTTTGCATAGGCCAACACGTGTTTCATCGCAGGGAACAGACTGCGAATCTTCAGGGCCTCATATGTGATAGACAAATTGCAGTATAAAGAAAGCACCCGGTATGGACCGTCCTTGGTGTACGGCGCCGGGAACCACAAGAGGGAGACCGGTACCAGTCAGGTGTATCCGCCGACGAATCGGTACCATCACTTAGTTCTCCTCCCGGTAACCATTTGAACACGCAATAATTTTGATTCACCAAAATCTCGTAAACCTAGAACCAAGAATCCTTGGAACTCCGAATACTGATTTCCAGGAAATGCCCATACCGGGTGCTTTCTTTATACTGCAATTTGTCTATCACATATGAGGCCCTGAAGATTCGCAGTCTGTTCCCTGCGATGAAACACATGTTGGCCTATGCAAAGGAACAATAAACAAGAATACTACATCAAGAAAAGAACGTTTATGTACTGATATATGTCAAACTAATGCTTACCTATTCTCGAAGTCCATGATTTTATATTGATGTGCTCAAATTACTTTCACTACTTTCATTTGATACCATTATTACCAAGTATTAATTGTAACTGTATAGCGCAGGGGCTTTGCTGTTTTTTGTTACCAGCCATTTGTTGTTGTTTTAAGAGTCAGCAAGGCTGGGACATGATACTAAAATCGATTTTATATAAAATTATATGCATTAATTTACAATATGATCTTTCTGCCTTTTTTTAGGTTAATTATTAGTCATGGATCATTAACACACTTCTAGAACACATTTAAAAGTAATTTATATTTATATTCGCTGTTTGAATTATGCATAGAGAAAGGTTAAGGCAATGTGCATCGCCCACAAACTCCTTAAGGGTCAAGGCCCCTCCATTCTTAGAGACATGGTCACCCCGTACAAAGCCCCAAGACCCCTGCGCTCGGACATTGAGCATCTAGCTAATGTCCCCAAATTCAGGAGAGTACGCACTGGAGGGCGGCGTTTCTCAGTAAAAGCATCCTCACGCTGGAACTCGCTCCCCCGCTGTTTGCGGTTGGAACCCTGCTACTTACGCTTCCGCAAACAGCTTAAAACCCTTCTCTTTCCAAAATAAGCCCACTTCCCCCTTTGGCCATCTCAAGTTCTTACAGCGCGGGGATGCCTCCGGGTCACCAGGCGCTCTACAAATCGTTAAATAAATAAATAAATAAATAAATAAAAATACCAGCATTTTGTGATTTTGCATATTTGTCTACCTGCGATATCAAAATACAGGTCAAGTGGCAACCCTAGTTCTTTTTTTTAAATTCTAAATATTGTATTATTTTCTTAGAGACAGTACGAAACAGAAAGCATGTAATACATACATACATGAAGCCTACTAGAACATGCTAATGTCAGTAAAGATATGCTTCCACCTACAACCTTGTACATAGGAGAATATAAATAAACAGAGTCCAGTTTGAACTTGTCTGCATGCGTTATAACGGCAAGGGTAACACTGAGTTTCGCTAAATAGAGCATATAAAAACAGTAAAGCATTGCCCTAACAAACACAGATGTGGAAGAGGGTTACAGTAGGTATACCCAATGATAGAGCGCGCGAGGTCACCCAACCAATAATTTCGCCGCTTCCGGCTTCGGGCCCATATATTTCAATTCACCATATACATTGACCAGGCGACTTCACGGGCTGCTACCAATTTGTGTGAATTCCCTACTGTTATTACTCAGCGTACCCGACTTACCATCCACCGACACGGGTACCTATGACCACAACGGATCAGGGAGCTAGCTGTAAAGGAAAGGCAGCAAAACACAAACCCAAAATGACATTCAATACTGTTGTAAATGACCACGGACAACTGGAAGTTTAAAATCTTTATCTAAAGTTCGTTCTCGGTAAGCATTAGATTTACAAGAATAAGGCAATCAATAATCAAGATAAAGAAAAGTACATAACTATAGAGAAATAAAGTCAGGGTAATCATGGAAATGCTAATATGAGATGCAACAGGAAACGCTATGCATTCAGGGTAAAAGTTCTTTAGACAGTTTAAGTAGGGACGTTCTAGACCATATCAGAAAATGACAAACCGCAATGCAAAATATGATTTCTAACAGGTAGGGTAACATGGGAAACGTTATGAAAATATGCAAATGACTTTATGATTCAATAGTTTGCGGCAAAGCATGGAAAAATCAATATATGCAAAGGTATGTCTTTATTAAAGCAAAAGACAGAAAAATAGAAAGGTGCAAGTTTTAAGGATTTCAGAGCAATATTTACCTAGACTGGTGTGGAAACCAAACCCTGGCCACGGGTCAGTTAAGGACAGGAAACCCTCAAATTAGGAATCAGGACAGGACCCCAGGACAGGAACCCCTCAGGACAGGACCGCTCAGGACAGGACCGCACCCGCAGTTTGGAAGCAACGCCTGCGCTCCACCCTCTCTGCAGCTATCGATCAAGACCCCGATTGGGTCAGCGAACTCCCAGCAAAGTGCTTCGCCAGCACTTTAAGGTTCAGTAGAACCTTAGTCTATGGTCGATTTCGGACAGAGTGCTCCGCAGCGCTCTGTATCTTCAGTCACCTATTGAGTGCGATGGGTCAGTGACAGGTCAGCTAAACCAGACAAGTCGGACAATTTCCCTAGGTGAACCCAGGGTAGATATACAGTTTGGGGACAGTGTACCACCCCCCAATGTTGCAAAGTGTCAGAATCCCTCAATTTGGATTGGTCCTAAGATAGGATTTGGGTAACACACCAATCAGAACACACCATTTGGAGGCCTTATTTACATCTCAGGGCACCGCCTAGCAAGATTGGGGTTCCCATGAGAAAATTGCGCAGAATACAGGGAAAGAATACATTTTAGCAACATAATAGAACAATATCGTGATGCTGCGGGGCGAAGGTGCTGCTTCCCAGGGTGGCTTCTGGTATCAACCTTCTTTGGCAGCAATTCAATGCCAAGATGACTTCTGGCGAGTCTGCGCACAAGTACCCTCCAAGATGGCTTTCAGCTCAGTCAGACCCCCATTTCCCGCGGTACATGAAAAGTAAGCGAGAACAAATTAATACATAGAAATAACGTTATGAAAACACATCACAGGGTTTTGTATTTCTGACTTATCACTAAGAAATATACTTATGCAGTGTAAATGTTAGCTACATATATACGAGCACAAGAGCAGTGGCACGAGCAGTACCACGTTACTGGCAAAGCTATGTATTACGCATGCGCAACTATTTCCCTCCAAACCTGCAAACACGTCAGGACACGTGAGTGTGACTGACGCATGCGCAGACACTATTTCAAAGCAGCGGCCATTTTTAGAACTCAAATTAGTTGTATTAGGAATACACATAGGCAAGCTTCATTGATTTCGTTTTAAACATGAAATAAACGTTAGTAAGACGTACAAATTATTATTTGGTTATACATGGACGAGGTTCATGACAAAAGCAAGTCGCAAATGCGAAGCTTTGCTTCATCAATCCCCTCTTTGATGATATTTACTATCATCACACAATAAATGGAACCAGATGCCAACTTTTCACACCTTATACATCTCTATCTCTTCCAGCAAGCTATCCAGCTTTTCTCTCTCATTTTTGGTAGGGTGAGAATTCTTCACCCTTTTGTATATCTGATTATTCATTTCCTCCAATTCAAGTTCATCCACACTTCGTTTCACTCCTCTCGCATTCACTTGATGCTTTCCGGTGTGCTTGCGACATTTGCAACAGGCAAATATGAAAAATAGGATAAGACCTATAATTCCAATTGGCATCAGTATCTTAAACAATAAGCTTTTACCTAAGCTAGCAAACCAATGACCTACATTTGAGAGACCATCTACCAGTCTCTTCCAGGCACTGTCAACCTCGAGTGGTTTGAGTTCCCTTTCCAAATTAGTAATGTTTTTCACGTATCTTTTGAGCTGCACACTTTTGTCCGGAATATAAGTGCAACAATGTTGCGCCTTCAACATCCGGCAGACTCCGCCCTCTTTTGCTAATAAGGTATCAAGAGCAAGTCTGTTCTGCAAAACCATCGATCTGATCGCAACCATTTCGGTATTGACCAGCAGAAATCCATGAGCTGTGTCAGTAGACAACGCATCCACTATAGTGGACAATTTGCAAATCCTGTGAGTATTCAGAACCACTCCCACTCCAGGTATCAGTGCACTGAAAATACTACCCATTATTTCACCTATGCTTTCTCTTTTACTACGCACTAAGCCATTAGTATTTTCACTGCTTCCAGCAACTTTGTTCACATGGTATATTTTCGGGAAGACAATGCCAAAGTAGCAGCTTCCATACCAGTGATCCGGCAATTTGAAATAAGCCTTGTCCCCACATATATAATAAATTCCAGGAAACACAGGCTCTGACCCATTTTTGAAACCCCAACCTCCAATTACCTTGTAATTATGTTCGCATTCACTGGAACCAATGAAAATGTTATTATAATAGCTAGTCTTCTCGCGGTGAAGCCATAGCTTGCCCTTCTTTTCAAAATCCAGCAACAGAGCAGGACCCGCTCCACCATTTGAGGTGCCTTCCATGTTCTCAGCCCACTTTGGCCTTTTCTGTGTTTCGTCATCTGCCTTTCTTTTTATTTTTATTCTCCTTTTCTCTGCCATGTTCAGGAACATCTTTTCCTGCTCACGCAAAGAACAGGTCAAGTTATCTCTGTGTGCGTCACCTAGGTCTATATTACCTATAGTCAGAAAGTATTCGCCCATATAGCGAGTAACGTCACTTTTGGTATGTACAGGATTCAAGTTCCCACGTATAGGAAGTTCAGAAAAGATCACGTCACTGTTTGAGTAATAGTACTGTAACGGTCCTCTTTTGTAAAATAAACTAGCTAAAATGCTACAGGAAATTCCATATGTCAGAGGCAAGTGATGGTATGTCACGCCTTCAGCTACAGAGGTAGGTAGCTTCATGCAGACATAGCAATCTTCAATTTCCATAGTCTCTACATAGTGTATTAACAGGTTTGCGAAAACATTTAAATGCGTCTTATTCTTAATTCCATGATAATGTAGTTCTCCCTCATCTGATGCTTCTAAGTCTCGATTTGTTTGTCTAAGTGCTCTCTCATGTCTTGCTACACTTTGTGTTGTCAGCTCCTCACTGTCAGTATTTACAATTTCAGTAGGGACAATATTAGTATTTTTGCTCACCGCAAAAGGAATGAAAACTGTTAGTCCTATCCAGAGTAATATCAGTATAACTATACTACATACACATACCTTGCAGCATGTTTTGCAACGACTGCAACTAGGTCTACCATTCACGTTTGAATCAGACATTTTGGCTCAGAAGAAGTTTCTCGACCCCTCTTTGTGTCTTTACACCAGTAGCTTACTTTGTGCAAATTCACGGTGGCTCGTCTTCTTCCTCAGCAGAGTACTCAGGGACGGGTTCTCCGTCGCTTTCGTCAGTTAGATCAAGATCTTCAAATTCTTCCAAAACAAGCGTCCATTCAGGAGACTTGTACTTTTTGTTTTGTCTCTTTATTCGATCACTCCTTCTTTTGGAGGTATCTTCTGGTTGTTCTGCTATGCGAGCACTTCTTCTTTCTTCTGCACGTTTTTCTTCTACTGTTTTTATTCTCAGTCTCAATTTCTTTATGTATCCAGGCTCAATATGCTTTCTTTTCTTAAGTCTTTTGGTTGGTACTGAAACCTCGTTCTCTTCTCTTGTCCTCTTGTTTTCATTAGTCTGTGGCAATTCTGTTTCAGTTTCTTCCTCCTCTATCTGACTATTTCCAGGGCTAGCATCTATTTCTTCTGCCTGGTTACTAATCTGGCCTTGTTCAGGAGAATTTTGTTTTTGCTTTTCAAATGTCTCTGTTTCTGTTTCCTGAACAAGTTCTTCTAATCCTATCTGATCCTGTTCAAGCACTTCGATCTCTTGATTTTCTTCTGCTCGAACTATTACGCTATGTCTAGTCTGTCCCTTCCCGACATCAGGAGTCAGTGGAGGAGTATCAATTACTTGTTCTGTATCAACCACTTGTTCTGTATCAATCACTTGTTCTGTATCAACCACTTGTTCTGTATCAATCACTTGTTCTGTATCAACCACTTGTTCTGTATCAATCACTTGTTCTGTTTCTGTCCCTGTCTGACCTTCTCCTTCCTCAGTTTTGATGTGAATCTCAAGATCCTGAGGTTCTTCGCCTGTGCCTTGCTTTTCCTCTCTACTCCACTCTCTACCTTCCCAAAGTCGCTCACTTGTTCGAATTGGGTCTTCAGTGAGATCAATCAATGGTATCCACTCCTCTGGCCATATGCTCGGCAGCTCGTCTTCAGCTACTTCTGGCTCAGCTTCTTGGACTCCTTCAGCAGGCTGGACTCTTGGCAGTTTGTCATCAACTACTCCTGGGCCAAAGTCTGCTGATTCTGCAGCTCGACTGGTACTGGGCTGTACGTCGTCAGCTACTTCTGGTCTGGCTCCTGCAGAGTCCTCTGCGGGACGCCCCTCTTCTTCAGGCTCTCCGTCTGGTAATACCTTCTGGGTGTGGCTGGCGTGTACCCAATGTGGAACCCCTGCACACTTTACTGCTGTGGTTGTTACCAGGATCACCTGACGCTTCTCTCCCCACCTTGGCTCCAGACAGTTCTTCCGAGTATGCTTCTTTATTTTTACCCAGTCTCCGGGAACCAGTTTGTGGAGAGGAGTCGTTGGATTGAGGATGGCGTCTTCTCCGATCTGGCGAGAGATAGAACGCACTTGGTCACTGTAATCGCGGGACGAGGAAGTGGCAGTAAACGTGTTTTGGTTGCAGTGGTTTTTATTCGAGTTAACAAGTCATCGGTACATTTCTTTCTGAGGTGACTCTTCCTAGGGGAACGGCTTCTCTCCTGTCGGGTCTTGCGGATCACGCCCTCCTCCTTTCTCCTGACGGGGCTCCTCCTCCTGGTGCTGCTCTCCTGAGGCTCCGTAGTGCTCGCCCTCGCCGGACACCGAGAAGGGAACAGAAGAGAGGAACCGTAAATACAAGTGAACACAGATCAAGGTATTGAGAGGGAGGGGAACGTGAGGGGGAGAGTGAAGGGGACACACGGTGCTCAGCAAACTCTGGTGGGAAAGGTGAAGTGACCGTGTTCAGCAGGCAAGCGCGGGCGGGATTTACTATACTGCTTATGGCAGTAGGCGGCTCGTTTTCCTCCACCACCCCCGGACCCGTTCACGTACCTCTGCTAGCCGTACACCTCCTGGCGCACGGCTGGGCGGCTCGCGGGGTTGGCCTCCTGGCTTGACGGCTTCCGCTTCTCCTTGCTCCGCTCCGGGCGGGGAGTCCGGTTCCACGGCCGCTGGCTTCGGGGTCGCTTCCTCCGACGTATCCTCCTCCTCCGGATCCGCTCCGCTGAACCAGCTCTCACCACCTCGCCACTCCATCTCGAGTCCTCTCTCTCCAGCGCGCCACACCTCCTCTCCTCGCCAATATGCTCCTCCGCTCCGCTCCGTCTCTCTGCTTCCCGCCTCTCCGCTCTCCTGCACTCTGTCCGCTCCTCCGGTGTAGTAACACACCTGGGGGTTGTTGTTACCGCCTTTTATGCTCCCTTCGGGCTCCGCCTCCGCAATTGGGTCAGTAGTCCACTTAAAGGGGCTCCAACCTTCATCATCCTCCTCGTCGCAGCTGTACCTTTCGGTGGGGGCCCATCCAGGTGCTTGCGGAGGCTGTTGAGACAAGAGGGGGGTCGTACATAGTTAAAGGGGGCCCCTGTACTGGGCGAGACCCCGTGCCCTTGTTACAGTCACCTAATCTCTTGCAGTATTCAAGCACCAAATCATCAGTAATACTCAACAGTTTGCTTCCTGGTACCCATGCTTGTCTCATCACTCTTCCCATCAAGATTTCATGGGGATTTAGGCCTGTCTTGCGGTCAGGAACACTTCGGAGTCCCATCAGGACCAAGGGCAGGGCCTTCACCCAGGTCATACCCGATGCATCACACAGTTTTGCTAGTCTGTTTTTGATAGTTCCATTTACTTGTTCCACTATTCCAGAAGCCTCTGGACGGTAGGCACAGTGAAACTTTTGTGAGATTCCAAAGGCCTTACAGAGTTCGTCGATCACCTCATTCTGAAAATGTCGGCCTCTATCTGATTCAATAGTGACTGGAACCCCGAACCTAGGTATCAGTTCTTTTAGTAAACACTTGGCTACTGTCATTGCGTCATTTTGGGGAGTAGGAAAAGCTTCCACCCACTTCGAAAATAAACAGACCATGACAAGGACATATCGTTTCCCTTCACAACGTGGCATGGTGATGAAGTCAACCTGTATTCTCACAAAGGGACCCCCTGACCTCCCAATTTTCCCCAATTCCACCGCAGTTTTCTTGCCTGCGTTCATCCTTTGACATGGCAGGCACCTCTGGCAGAGGGACTCTGCTACTTTCCTGAACTTTTTACTGTACCAAGTCTGTTGGAACACTAGAATCATGGCGTCCCTACCAATGTGTGATCCTTCATGTATCAATCTCGCCATTGTGTTAAGTAAGTGTCTAGGTAACACAGGCATACCAGTTGGGCCCAAGATGACACCATCCACACGTCTTGGTCTACACCCATCTTCCTTCCACTTCTCTCTCTCTTGCCAAGGTGCCGCCTGCTGCCACTCTTTCACTTCATCCCATGTAGGCACTTCTTCAAACACTTGAAGTTGGCAGCTGGTTCCTGGCCCCCCTCGTTTTGGATTTATGATATACCGATCCCTGGCGCACCATTGGGCCACTCGATCAGCAAAATCATTTCCCAGTGATACAGTGTCCATGTCCTTCTTATGGGCGACACACTTTACCACTGCCAGTTCCTTTGGTAACTGGATTGCCTCTAAAAGGTCTTGAACCACTTTCCCATTTCGAATAGGGGTACCTGATGAAGTCAGGAACTCCCTCTGCAGCCACAACTGGCCAAAGTCATGCACAACCCCATAACAGTACTGACTGTCAGTATACACAGTTATACGTAGGTTTTTCCCAATTTTGCAAGCTTTTATCATAGCGATCAATTCGGCTACTTGTGCAGACTTTACGTCAAATAGATAACCTGCTTCTTCAATTTTTGTTAAGGAGACTACCGCATAGGCAGCACTCAGGCCTCCTTGTTCATGTCTTAGACATGAACCATCCACAAATAATTCCTTGTCATGCACAGGCAATGGTGTTTCTTTAATGTCTGGGCGAGGTTTGGTATTGAATTCTGTTAAATCAATGCAATCATGCTCATCATCCACCCCACCTTCCATATCCATTGGATCGGGGAGCAAAGTAGCAGGGTTCAGAATACTGCACCTAACAATGTTTACATTTGCAGCACCCACAAGAATCCTCTCGTATTTAGTCAGCCGACTAGGGGTGAGATACTGAGTCTTCGTTCTGGTCAGTAAAATTACCACTCCATGTGGAACATACACAGTTACAGGATGTCCCATGACAATGGACTCACTCTGTTCTAAACTTGCGCAGGTAGCAGCTACTGCTTTCAGACAACCTGGTAATCCAGCAGCCACTGGATCCAGGGTGGCAGAGAAATATGCCACAGGCCTTCTGGTCGTGCCATGATCTTGTGTCAGGACTGACAACGCGCAATTATCGCGAGTATCACAGAATAGGGCAAATTCTTTGGAATAGTCTGGCATTCCCAACGCAGGGGCTGTACACAGACAATCTCGCAATTTTGTGAAGGCTGTTAAGCTTTCATCATCCCATTCTACAATGTCTGGTGTTCCTCTCTTGGTCATTTTTATCAAAGGCCTAGCCAGGACTGCAAATCCCAGAATCCACTGCCTGCAGTATCCTATCACTCCCAGGAACATTCTGATCTCTTTCTGAGTACGGGGTAACTGCATCTTTTGAATTATTCTCACTCTTTCTGATGTCACTTTCCTGACACCTTTCTCTATCTGGTGCCCCAGATATTTCACCGATTTTGCACAGAACTGTAATTTGTCAGGAGCCACTTTATGTCCCTTCTCGCTCAGGTGATTCAGTAGGGCAATGGTGTCAATCACACAATCCCTATGACTTTTAGACGCCACCAAGAGGTCGTCTATGTATTGCACTAGGACAGAGTTCCCAGGTAAGACCAAAGTTTCCAAACATTTTTTCAAGATCTGATTAAAGATAGAGGGGCTCTCTGTGTACCCTTGAGGGACCCTGTTCCAGACATACACGTGACCATTGAAGGCAAATGAGAAAAGAAATTTGCTATCCGGATGCAAGGGAATGGAAAAGAATGCATGACATAGGTCTATCACAGTGAACCACTCAGCATCCCAGGGAATCTGATACAGAATCACTGCTGGGTTCGGGACAACAGGGCAGCAGGGGACCACTATCTTATTTACTTTTCGTAGGTCCTGCACTACTCTGTACTTGCCACTAGGCTTCTTGATACCCATAATCGGTGAGTTACATGGGCTACTCATTACTTCCTGTATGATGTTTCCTTCTAGCAATTTCTGTATTTCCAGAGTGACACCTGCTCTTACTTCTGCATTCATTCTGTAGGGTTTAGTATTGGGGTATACAGCATTGTCCTTTATTGCTATCTGTATGGGGTCTACGTTTTTCATTAACCCTACATCTTTCCCAGTAAAGTCCCATACTTCTGGCTTCACTGCTTCTTGGAGTTCTTTGGGCAAATCCTGCATAGTCATTCGTTTAATTTCTGAGTCAGGTCTGATTAACATTAATTTATAGATGCCATCTTCATCTGGGGTCTGAATTTCAACACCCTTTGGTGTGCAAAAGATGGTACAGTTCATTTTGCACAGCAAATCACGTCCCAGTAAGTTCACTGGACTGGTGTCGCAAACGACAAATCTATGCATTTCCTTAAAGTTTCCAATTGAGATCTCCATGGGCTTGGTAACAGGAGTACTAATCAATTGATTAGATACACCTACTACTTGGATGGCTTCTCCCGAGAGGGGTAGGTTTGGAACGTCCACTGTTCTTACAGTAGAACGGGTAGCACCAGTGTCCAACAGAAAAGTGACATCATTTCCGTCAACCTTTCCTTCAATGTATGGTCCGGACTGGTCTACCGGCAAGGAGGCGCCAAGTACGCACTCCTCGTCCTCCCCTCTCAGGCCCCGTCAGTACTGGTCATCACAAAGGAAGGTATCGTTCAACAAATACTGCGAAGTTGCTGCATTTCTGTTCTCATTGCTTTCCCAGACTTCTATCTCATCACCCTCTGTCGCTTTTTCCCTATGTACTTGCTTTGGAGCTCGGGGCACCTGAACCGTTTTTACCTGTGGCTGAGTCTTTCTTGGTCTTTCTTTCTGTGTCTGTGGAGTTAAATCAGGTGTTTTGGGGTTATCGTCAGGCAAATAAGGACACTCGTTACGCCAGTGTCCAATTTCTCCGCACTGGTGACAGGGAAATTTCTTCATAGCCTCTTCCCTGCTCATTTTGGGCCGGGGCTTACCTCCTCCCCCACCCCCAGGACCTTGGTTCTGAGTGCTTTTAACCATATTACTCAACTGCTTTTCCTGCTGTTCTGCGAGCTTCACTTGAGCCCACATTACCTTCTCTTTGAGGGCCTTTTTCTTTTCTGCCATCTCGTCCTCGCAGTACTTCGCGTACCGCAGGACCTCGTCTACCTTTTTGGAGTGCCAACAAATTTTGTTATCTTTTATCCACTGACAAATTTCAGGCCTTAAACCGTTTACAAACCTGTAAATGAAATGCGTCATATCCTTCATCTCGATGTTATCTATACCACTGTATGTTTTAAACACCTGCAACAGCCTTTCATAATAGGAGTGCACTGTCTCGTCTCTTTCCTGCGTTGTTCTATCTATCCTGGTCCAATCTGTTTCCTTTGCGGGCACCTTATTTTTCAAATGCAGCATTACTTGTTCGTATTTTTTCATCACTTCAATCGACGGCTCCCCTGTGTTAGAGTCCCTCGGGTACTCCTCACTAGGCCAGGCTATGGCTATTTTACACTCAGTCCATAGATCTACCGGGACCACAATATCGAAAAATCCATCCAGGTCTTTCCACAGGCATTTTTGCACCTTTACGAACCTTTCCACCTGCCGGTACCAGTCAACTGGCTTTTCGCGCAATTTTGGGAAATCGTTAGTAAAGGACACAATATCCTGTCTGGACCATGGAACGTGCACATACCTCCCACCTGGCACTTCGCGCATGGGGCATAACGTTTCGGGCTTGTCTACTTCTCTCAAAGGGAACTCAGGGGCCGCTTGTCTGGATCGAGCCTCATCTTTCTTTCGTGCCCACCTGCTTTTCCATTTTTCCACGTCTCCCCATTTTTGCAAAATTGCTAGCAGCTCTTTAATCGGCAACTTTTTCCCTGACACATTCAAGTTCTCTATATCTTTGTCTGAGAATTCAGCTCTGTAAGGTTTTTGCAAGGGCTTGGATCTTGAAATATCTACCCCCATACTAGCTGCAGTGTCTGTCAACTTTTCGTGGAGCACCCTGGTACTTCTGGTAAGGCTTTTACACATAAACAGCAACTCTTCTTCAGAGTAGGTATTTAATCTGTCCAATCCCACATTTCCTGCCATTAATTCCTCTATTTCTACCCTCAGTTTGTAGAGGTCTAAAGGTTTCGTTTGCGGAGTCTGTTTTTCTAATTCACGACTCCAATTTTCAATTTCCTCCGGAGTTACCAAAGAGACACTCCTAGTACCTGACGTTGATTCTAATTTAATTTCTTTCGCATTAAAAGGATTTTGCCTCTTCTGCACTCCCTTCCCGGTCTGTTTGTTTGGCAGGTCCAAAAACGCAACTTCGGACTCACACTCACTGGACTGATCGTCTATCAGTAGGGGCTCCTGCCTCGGCGGGGCCATGATTGGGTTCATAACTGGAGGGTTTGGACTTCCTTGATTATTCCCATACAACGGAACCACTGGTCCGATTGTTACCGGAATAGTCAAAGCCTCAGGACTAGCATTTAACTGGGAGATCTTCTGAATTATTTCTGTCCTCTGTCTAGCTATGGCCTCTTGCTCCCTTTCATCTAGTACTCTTCCTAAGGTTCGGTCAGGTATTATCTGTGGGGTCAGGTGAGGGGTAAAACTCGGGGCAGTAGGATGCGTTTCACTTGGTCCTCCACCATAATTTGGTTTTGGGAACAAAGTTCCTGTGCCAAATGACCTGCGCTCTTCCCCATAGGGAGGCTGTAAAAAGGGCATTCCTGAACTTAATGGTTTCTCTTCGTTTTCATAAAGAGGTCCGGGGAAAAAGGCTCTTTCACGGGAATATTTTTCCTCCGGGCTCACGGGCACTCTAGGATTTATATCTCGTACCTCCGCGGGTCCAGGATTCTCAAAATAGGGCAGTACCTGACCACCTCCCCCCCTACTTAGGGATCTGTCCTCCTCCTTAATAGATGGACGCTGGGGATTCCCTCCTGTACTGGAAAGTCGGGCTCCCTCATCATAAGGGGGCGGACTTCTCGTAAAGATGTCATCTAATAATTCATCGTCTGACTCCCCAAGCGCTCCCCAATGCTTACTCTTTTCTGTCCTTTTCTCTCCCGCAGAAGGGGTACCTGCTGGCATCATGGGAAACAGACCCTCAACAATCATGCTCTGTCTCCACTGTTTCATCTTTTTATCCCTGGTCTCTTGTTTCAGCCTTGGGTACCACTTGGTCAGACCTTTGTCTATTCGGGGCTTCTCCCTTTCGAAAGCCTCAATTTCCCATTCCTCTAATGCCTCATACTGCGTTAGTCTCGGTCGGGGATGCAATTCATTCATTCGGGTTCTCAAATTAAATAAAATCCTGTCATTAAAAGTACCGTCTAACGGAAAAGCCAATATTCCGTCATCTTTTGTGTACTTTACCCAGTTTTCCAACCACACACAGGTATTGTACCCTCGGTCAAACATCATGAACGAGGCGGGAGTGTTGGGTGGTGGAACAATCACGCCCTCTCTGGACTTAATTGGTTTGTCCGTTTTGAAATAATTCTTTACCCTATTTACAAGGGACATTTTTCTCTTAGTTCCGTACATAATATCGTATCTATTGGCTTTCCACTGATCCCTTTCAAACCCTTGGCTTCTTGGATCGGGTCTAGTCTCTGGACAATACGAGTGCCACATACGATTTCTACGCTTAACTCTGTTTACAAGGTTACCTCCAATCAGAACGCGTCGTGCAATTCCGTGCGACCAATGGGTGCACGCGTTCAAAATAGTTTCGACCAATGGGTGCGCGGCCCCTTCGTGAGACAATTCTCACTCTTCGGCGCTTCACCCCTCCTTTACAATTCCAGCCCCGCTACCCGCCCGCTGCTCCTACCAATCCCAGCGCGGCACGGAGTGACGTCAGAGACGCTTCGCGGCTGACTCCCTCCCTTCACAAGGTAACGGAAACTTTCTTTCTTTCTAAAGTGCTAGTGCTTGGTTATTTTACAACGAATACACATTCGCCACAGTGCTCAAGTGTCTAGACAGGAAAGATTTCTTTTACTGCAAGTAAACTACTTCCATTTACTTTTCACACGCTGCGGGTAAATCTCTTCCGCCTACCCTTCACTCTAGCATCAGTGAACCTGTTATTCCTCTAAACTCCTCCACTTTTCTGGGATATATCCGAGTCTAAGGTTTCCCAGCGGACCCCTCTGCTTTCACCCAAGCTCCGAGGAACCTGCTACTCTTCCGATGTGACCCTTACTAGGTTACGCCACTATGGGAATTTTGCCAATGAACCTCGTTACTGACATTTATTCACACACGTATTCAGAAAAACCCTAGTTAGTGCTTCCCGGTTGTACTTAACCTGCACCTAACTTTCCTCGAGCCTGCGACCTCAAGGCAATGGATTCTATTCACCACTTGCCTTTTCAATTCCCCGGGGAGTTCGGACAACAATGAACGAGACGGTTTACAAATGCATGGATTAATACATATAACAATATAAGAACAAGAATAATAATGATAAAACAATTCATGAATTTCAAAGCAGCGTATTCACAAGAGAATGATCAGGTCCCTCGGAACGGCCGCTCTTATAGCAGCATTAATATACTAGCAGCTACAGACTTAACTAGTCTAACTAATCCTGCCTAACCTTTAACTAGTCCCTAACCATCCTCTGCTAGCCAGAAAAACTGATAGAGCGCGCGAGGTCACCCAACCAATAATTTCGCCGCTTCCGGCCCATATATTTCAATTCACCATATACATTGACCAGGCGACTTCACGGGCTGCTACCAATTTGTGTGAATTCCCTACTGTTATTACTCAGCGTACCCGACTTACCATCCACCGACACGGGTACCTATGACCACAACGGATCAGGGAGCTAGCTGTAAAGGAAAGGCAGCAAAACACAAACCCAAAATGACATTCAATACTGTTGTAAATGACCACGGACAACTGGAAGTTTAAAATCTTTATCTAAAGTTCGTTCTCGGTAAGCATTAGATTTACAAGAATAAGGCAATCAATAATCAAGATAACGAAAAGTACATAACTATAGAGAAATAAAGTCAGGGTAATCATGGAAATGCTAATATGAGATGCAACAGGAAACGCTATGCATTCAGGGTAAAAGTTCTTTAGACAGTTTAAGTAGGGACGTTCTAGACCATATCAGAAAATGACAAACCGCAATGCAAAATATGATTTCTAACAGGTAGGGTAACATGGGAAACGTTATGAAAATATGCAAATGACTTTATGATTCAATAGTTTGCGGCAAAGCATGGAAAAATCAATATATGCAAAGGTATGTCTTTATTAAAGCAAAAGACAGAAAAATAGAAAGGTGCAAGTTTTAAGGATTTCAGAGCAATATTTACCTAGACTGGTGTGGAAACCAAACCCTGGCCACGGGTCAGTTAAGGACAGGAAACCCTCAAATTAGGAATCAGGACAGGACCCCAGGACAGGAACCCCTCAGGACAGGACCGCTCAGGACAGGACCGCACCCGCAGTTTGGAAGCAACGCCTGCGCTCCACCCTCTCTGCAGCTATCGATCAAGACCCCGATTGGGTCAGCGAACTCCCAGCAAAGTGCTTCGCCAGCACTTTAAGGTTCAGTAGAACCTTAGTCTATGGTCGATTTCGGACAGAGTGCTCCGCAGCGCTCTGTATCTTCAGTCACCTATTGAGTGCGATGGGTCAGTGACAGGTCAGCTAAACCAGACAAGTCGGACAATTTCCCTAGGTGAACCCAGGGTAGATATACAGTTTGGGGACAGTGTACCACCCCCCAATGTTGCAAAGTGTCAGAATCCCTCAATTTGGATTGATCCTAAGATAGGATTTGGGTAACACACCAATCAGAACACACCATTTGGAGGCCTTATTTACATCTCAGGGCACCGCCTAGCAAGATTGGGGTTCCCATGACAAAATTGCGCAGAATACAGGGAAAGAATACCTTTTAGCAACATAATAGAACAATATCGTGATGCTGCGGGGCGAAGGTGCTGCTTCCCAGGGTGGCTTCTGGTATCAACCTTCTTTGGCAGCAATTCAATGCCAAGATGACTTCTGGCGAGTCTGCGCACAAGTACCCTCCAAGATGGCTTTCAGCTCAGTCAGACCCCCATTTCCCGCGGTACATGAAAAGTAAGCGAGAACAAATTAATACATAGAAATAACGTTATGAAAACACATCACAGGGTTTTGTATTTCTGACTTATCACTAAGAAATATACTTATGCAGTGTAAATGTTAGCTACATATATACGAGCACAAGAGCAGTGACACGAGCAGTACCACGTTACTGGCAAAGCTATGTATTACGCATGCGCAACTATTTCCCTCCAAACCTGCAAACACGTCAGGACACGTGAGTGTGACTGACGCATGCGCAGACACTATTTCAAAGCAGCGGCCATTTTTAGAACTCAAATTAGTTGTATTAGGAATACACATAGGCAAGCTTCATTGATTTCGTTTTAAACATGAAATAAACGTTAGTAAGACGTACAAATTATTATTTGGTTATACATGGACGAGGTTCATGACAAAAGCAAGTCGCAAATGCGAAGCTTTGCTTCATCACCAATATAAATGAGTAGGAAGAGAAAAGAGGGGGAGAGGTAGGAGGAGTAGGGGGAGAGGAAACGCCATCTGGGTGAGAGACAATAAGAAAAGGGTGAGCATGACAGCTATGATCCAGGATGGAGTAGACCAATTTGACAGCCACATGCTATATATCCAGTGTGTGCCAAATGGATTGAGCAGCAACAGGGTTTCCTGAGGTAGGTAAACACTTATGTGTGCTTCTAAGGTACGAGACCCCTGCCTACCGTGTGTGGAATGACACAATATTTAATGTCTTTCAGTCCAAAAGAACCCTAGCTCCAACAGCAGCAAAGGGTTCAGTTCAAGTGCAACCAATGCTGAAAGTGACAAGCAGATTGCCTGACTCTGGCATGGCCGCCTCTCTCAGTGGTTAGCAGACGTGCCTGTGTTATGCCTGATCCAAACATGGTAGCCTCTCACATGACAGGGGGAGCCGCCGCCATTTTATCCGCTGTAGAAGCGCAGAGTTCGGCGGCACCTGCTGCAGTACTGAAAGAGAGCCCTCAGCTCAATAAAAAAGCTTTTTCCATCGGAAGGTACGGAGCAAATGTTAAAATTTGTACCAGAAAAATAGACATCTTTACACAGCACAGGTTTTTCATTTTCGGGTGTCAGTTTTATTTAAAAAAATACCCATAAAAGAATACTACTTTAACTATATATTGGGAATGTTTACCATATAAATATAGTAGGTCAAAGATGTCAGCAGTACTTACGTTTAAAAGGTGCCAGCAATGGGTGACGTCATTTTCACAGCCATTCTTCCATGGACACCCGATAAACATTGCAATTTCAAGATGGCTGCCGCGTTAGGCGAAGGCCTCCCGTTTCATGGCCTCTCGCAGTGGTGAAGCCGGGCCTTCCTGGTATGCGGCAGCGCGCGGGTCACGCACCTGTCCGCGGTCTTTCCCCTCCGGCTTTCGATGCCAGTGTAGCGGTTCCTTCCTGGTGGAGGGCCCGCGGCGGCCCGGCGCTGTGCAGCGCGCGCGCGTCGTTGCCTGGGCGCGGCTTGCTTCGGGCTTGTTTCTGCGGGCGCTGGGGCTTGTTCTCCGCCGGCCGCCTGTCAGTGACAGCGAGGATCGGGGTGCAGGGGAGTCTGCGCGAGCCACCGAGGAGCCCCCCCAGGACCGGAGGAGCCCCCCAGGACCGCGGCCCTCAGCCACAGCGCCCCACCCCCCCCGCCATGGGGCCGCGGAGGGAGCGGGGGCTGTGCCCCGGGGGCGCCCCCCAGTGAGGGAGCCCCGGCCCCCCCGCGAGCCTCGGAGGAGCCCCCCCTCACCTAACCCCCCCCCCAGCCATGGCGGACCCCGCGCCCGCCCGGAGCCTGGATGACATCGACCTGTCGGCGCTGCGGGTAGGTGGGGGCTGGGGAGAGGGAGGGAGGGTGGAGGAGGGGGGGGAGGGGAGGGACGGGTCCTGCACCCCCCTGCACCTCTGCCCCCTGCAGGGGCACCTGTCTGTCTGCACAGCCCTCCCTGGTCACCCCCCATTCACTGACATCTACCTGCAGTGTCCTCTGCTCCTCTCAGGTGGCCCCCAAAGCCCCCTCTCATGCCAGCCTGTGCCAGCCCTGCACTGCCCACTCTACCACCAATGCCCCCCTGCTCCCCCTGGCAGCCTCTGCCACTCTGGCCACTGCTCCTCCCAGGTGGCACCCACTCCTGGCAGCCTCTGCCACCCCTCTACCCCCTCATCAGTGCCCTCTGCTCCTCTCAGGTGGCACCCAAAGACACCCTCTCATGCCAGCCTGCGCTGCTCTCTCTACCACCAATGACCACTGCACCCCCTGCCACTCCTGGCAGCCTCTGCCACCTTTCTACCCCCTCATCAGTGCCCTCTGCTCCTCTTAGATGGCACCCTCACTCCTAACCGCAGTGCCCTCCCTGGCACCCACCTACCTTCAGTGCCCTCTGCTCCTCTCAGGTGGCACCAAAAGCCCCCCTCTCATGCCAGCCAGAGCCAGCCCTGCTCACTCTACCACCAATGCCCCCTGCCAGCCTCTGCCACCCTGGCACTGCTCCTCTCAGGTGGCACCCACTCCTGGCAGCCTCTGCCACCCCTCTACCCCCTCATCAGTGCCCTCTGCTCCTCTTAGATGGCACCCCTCACTCCTAACCGCAGTGCCCTCCCTGGCACCCACCTACCTTCAGTGCCCTCTGCTCCTCTCAGGTGGCACCCCCTGCTGGCAGCCTCTGCCACCCTCTACCTCCCCTCATCAGTGCCCCCTGCTCCTCTCTTGCCAGCATCTGCCAGCTCCTGCGCTGCTCACTCTACCACTAAGGCCTCCTGGACCCCCTGCCTCCCCTGCAGGCCTCTACCACCCCCTCATCAGTGCTCTCTGCTCCTCTTAGATGGCACCCCCTGCTGGCAGCCTCTGCCACCCCGGCACCTCCCTCTCCCCATTGCGCTCTTTCCTGGCACTCAGCAGCCATTGCCATCTTTCCTGGTACCCATCTGCTTCCTCCTTTTTAGGCACCTCCATGCTTCACCCCATTCATTGGCATCATAGTGCCCTTTTTGATTAGTCCTCTCTGGCCCTCCCCCTAAAAGGGCACCCTTCAGCTATAGCTTGACACCTCCAGATGCTCTTCCTGGCTCCCTTCTATTCCTCTCTGCACCGAGAGGTCTCTGCCTTCTTCCTGCCATTCCTCTGCCTTCCCTAGCACCCATCCGCTTTGCCCTTCATGGGCACCCACTGACCCTCCAGTCATGGGCACCCTATTGTCTCTATGGCACACTCCCCTGGCTCCTCTCCGACCCCCGTCCCATCTGTGCATTCTCGTGTTTCTCAGTATTGTTTTTAATTGGTCTCTCGAGCAGACTGTATAAAACCGGATTAGATCACTGAGCAGGGCCTGTTTTGTGTGGGTGGGGTTTGTATGGGGGCAGTGGGGATCTCGAAGATGCATGCCTTGCAGTACCTTCGGTTGTGGCCAGTCCTCTGTGTGTGATGGCACCAGAAGCTGTCCAGTTGATGCCATCTCTGAGCTGAGGCTGGGTCAGCTCAGCCAAGGATTGGTCTGAGGTGGCAGCAGAAGCTGTCCAGTTGATGCCATCTCTGAGCTGAGGCTGGGTCAGTTCAGCCAAGGATTGGTCTGTGATGCCACCAGAAGCTGTCCAGTTGATGCCATCTCTGAGCTGAGGCTGGGTCAGTTCAGCCAAGGATTGGTCTGTGATGCCACCAGAAACTGTCCAGTTGATGCCATCTCTGAGCTGAGGCTGGGTCAGTTCAGTCAAGGATTGGTCTGTGATGCCACCAGAAGCTGTCCAGTTGATGCCATCTCTGAGCTGAGGCTGGGTCAGTTCAGCCAAGGATTGGTCTGTGATGCCACCAGAAACTGTCCAGTTGATGCCATCTCTGAGCTGAGGCTGGGTCAGTTCAGTCAAGGATTGGTCTGTGATGCCACCAGAAGCTGTCCAGTTGATGCCATCTCTGAGCTGAGGCTGGGTCAGCTCAACCAAGGATTGGTCTGTGATGGCACCAGAAGCTGTCCACTTGATGCCATCTCTAAGCTGAGGCTGGGTCAGCTCAGCCAAGGATTGGTCTGTGATGCACCAGAAGCTGTCCAGTTGATGCCATCTCTGAGCTGAGGCTGGGCCAGCTCAGCCAAGGATTGGTCTGTGGTGGCACCAGAAGCTGTCCAGTTGATGCCATCTTTGAGCTGAGGCTGGGTCAGCTCAGCCAAGGATTGGTCTGTGATGGCACCAGAAGCTGTCCACTTGATGCCATCTCTAAGCTGAGGCTGGCCCAGCTCAGCCAAGGATTGGTCTGAGATGGCACCAGAAGCTGCCCAGTTGATGCCATCTCTGAGCTGAGGCTGGGTCAGCTCAGCCAAGGATTGGTCTGCCTCAGACACAGTGAAGGAGAGGCACCTTTGGCCTTCTTACCTGAGCACTACGGCCTTGGGTGGTCGTTGATGCACCTGGCCGTGTGTGATGGTTTCCATTGCCCCATGCACACTCCGGACCTGACCTCTCCTGGGGAAATGAAGAGGGGTCGTTATAGGGGCATGGTTGGGTGATCTTTGGTTTCACTCTGGTAATGGGTGTGTTGTGCTTCATGCTTTGATACATGGGCAACTAGTGGAGAAGTTGTGATGGTGTTTTGTTCTTCTCGGAGACAAGTCCAACCATCGCCCTCTGGTTGGACTGTAGAGTTGTGAAAAGGTGTACTGGGGTGTGGGGGAACAGCTGTACTGGGGTGTGGGGGAACAGCTGGGCTGGGGTGTGGGGAAACAGCTGGGCTGGGGTGCGGGGAACAGCTGGGGTGTGGGGAAACAGCTGGGCTGGGGTGTGGGGAACAGCTGGGGTGTGGGGAACAGCTGGGCTGGGGTGTGGGGAACGGCTGGGGTGTGGGGAAACAGCTGGGCTGGGGTGTGGGGAACAGCTGTGGTGTGGGGAAACAGCTGGGCTGGGGTGTGGGGAACAGCTGGGGTGTGGGGAACAGCTGGGCTGGGGTGTGGGGAACGGCTGGGGTGTGGGGAACAGCTGGGCTGGGGTGTGGGGAACATCTGGACTGGGGTGTGGGGAACAGCTGGGCTGGGGTGTGGGGAACAGCTGGACTGGGGTGTGGGGAACAGCAGGGGTGGGGAACAGCTGGGCTGGGTTGTGGGAACAGCTGGGCTGGGGTGTGGGAACAGCTGGGCTGGGGTGTGGGGAACAACTGGGCTGGGGTGTGGGGAACAGCTGGGCTGGGGTGTGGGGAACAGCAAGGATGGGGAACAGCTGGGCTGTGGTGCGGGGAACAGCTGGGCTGTGGTGCGGGGAACAGCTGGGCTGTGGTGCGGGGAACAGCTGGGCTGTGGTGCGGGGAACAGCTGGGCTGTGGTGTGGGGAACAGCTGGGCTGTGGTGTGGGGAACAGCTGGGCTGTGGTGTGGGGAGCAGCTGGGCTGTGGTGTGGGGAGCAGCTGGGCTGTGGTGTGGGGAACAGCTGGGCTGTGGTGTGGGGAACAGCTGGGCTGTGGTGTGGGGAATAGCTGGGGTGTGGGGAACAGCTGGGCTGGGGTGTGGGGAATAGCTGGGCTGGGGTGTGGGAAACAGGTGGACTGGGGTGTGGGGAACAGGTGGACTGGGGTGTGGGGAACAGGTGGACTGGGGTGTGGGGAACAGGTGGACTGGGATGTGTTGTGGGAAACAGGTGGACTGGGATGTGTTGTGGGAAACAGGTGGACTGGGCTGTGGGAAACATGTGGACTGGGGTGTGGGAAACAGGTGGACTGGGGTGTGGGAAACATGTGGACTGGGATGTGTTGTGGGGAACAAGTGGACTGGGGTGTGTTGTGGGGAACAAGTGGACTGGGGTGTGTTGTGGGGAACAAGTGGACTGGGGTGTGTTGTGGGGAACAGGTGGACTGGGGTGTGTTGTGGGGAACAGGTGGACTGGGGTGTGTTGTGGGAAACAGGTGGACTGGGGTGTGTTGTGGGAAACAGGTGGACTGGGGTGTGTTGTGGGGAACAGGTGGACTGGGGTGTGTTGTGGGGAACAGGTGGACTGGGGTGTGTTGTGGGGAACAGGTGGACTGGGGTGTGTTGTGGGGAACAGGTGGACTGGGGTGTGTTGTAGGGAACAGGTGGACTGGGGTGTGTTGTGGGGAACAGGTGGACTGGGGTGTGTTGTGGGGAACAGGTGGACTGGGGTGTGTTGTGGGGAACAGGTGGACTGGGGTGTGTTGTGGGGAACAGGTGGACTGGGGTGTGTTGTGGGGAACAGGTGGACTGGGGTGTGTTGTGGGGAACAGGTGGACTGGGGTGTGTTGTGGGGAACAGGTGGACTGGGGTGTGTTGTGGGGAACAGGTGGGCTGGGGTGTGTTGTGGGGAACAGGTGGACTGGGGTGTGTTGTGGGGAACAGGTGGACTGGGGTGTGTTGTGGGGAACAGGTGGACTGGGGTGTGTTGTGGGGAACAGGTGGACTGGGGTGTGTTGTGGGGAACAGGTGGACTGGGGTGTGTTGTGGGGAACAGGTGGGCTGGGGTGTGTTGTGGGGAACAGGTGGACTGGGATGTGTTGGGGAACAGGTGGAGTGGGATGTGTTGTGGGGAACAGGTGGACTGGGGTGTGTTGTGGGGAACAGGTGGACTGGGGTGTGTTGTGGGGAACAGGTGGGCTGGGGTGTGTTGTGGGGAACAGGTGGACTGGGGTGTGTTGTGGGGAACAGGTGGGCTGGGGTGTGTTGTGGGGAACAGGTGGACTGGGGTGTGTTGTGGGGAACAGGTGGACTGGGGTGTGTTGTGGGGAACAGGTGGACTGGGGTGTGTTGTGGGGAACAGGTGGACTGGGGTGTGTTGTGGGGAACAGGTGGACTGGGGTGTGTTGTGGGGAACAGGTGGGCTGGGGTGTGTTGTGGGGAACAGGTGGACTGGGGTGTGTTGTGGGGAACAGGTGGACTGGGGTGTGTTGTGGGGAACAGGTGGGCTGGGGTGTGTTGTGGGGAACAGGTGGACTGGGATGTGTTGTGGGGAACAGGTGGACTGGGATGTGTTGTGGGGAACAGGTGGACTGGGGTGTGTTGTGGGGAACAGGTGGACTGGGGTGTGTTGTGGGGAACAGGTGGACTGGGGTGTGTTGTGGGGAACAGGTGGACTGGGGTGTGTTGTGGGGAACAGGTGGACTGGGATGTGTTGTGGGTAACAGGTGGACTGGGATGTGTTGTGGGGAACAGGTGGACTGGGATGTGTTGTGGGGAACAGGTGGACTGGGATATGTTGTGGGGAACAGGTGGACTTGGACGTGTTGTGGGGAACAGGTGAACTGAGATGTGGGATTGTGAAAAACAGGTGGACTGGGACGTGTTGTGGGGAACAGGTGGACTGGGATGTGGGACTGGGAAACAGGTGGACTGGGATATGTTGTGGGGAACAGCTGGACTGGGATGTGTTGTGGGGAACAGGTGTACTGGGATGTGTTGTGGGGAACAGGTGGACTTGGATGTGTTGTGGGGAACAGGTGGACTTGGACGTGTTGTGGGGAACAGGTGGACTGGGATGTGGGATTGGGAAACAGGTGGACTGGGATGTGTTGTGGGGTAAATGTAAATGTAAATGTAGTATACTTGTAAAGCGCACAGCTGCCCCAGCAACGGGGCGTCCCGGCGCTGTATAACTCTGGGGAACCCGTCCTGGCTTTCCCTGTGGGATGGTCCCTTGCTGGGAGTCCCCAAGGTGGGGCCAGGCATCCCCGGAATTGGTGGGGCCGTTGTGGAGATTAGGCAAGCTAATGCCCAGAGTTGCCGAGTGGAACCCCTGATTAGAGTAAGCACCGAAGCGAGAATTATCGAGTCCGCTGACCAAGGTCCACGACCCTGCCGCGTCGGGAATTGAACCCTGGTCCCAGGCTGACTTCTGCTCTCAGGCCTGCCGCCTCTAACCAGTGAGCCACACTACTCCAGGTGGACTGGGATGTGTTGTGGGGTACAGGTGGACTGGGATGTGTTGTGGGGTACAGGTGGGCTGGGGTGTGTTGTGGGGTACAGGTGGGCTGGGGTGTGTTGTGGGGAACAGGTGGACTGGGATGTGTTGTGGGGAACAGGTGGACTAGGGTGTGTTGTGGGGAACAGGTGGACTAGGGTGTGTTGTGGGGAACAGGTGGACTAGGGTGTGTTGTGGGGAACAGGTGGACTAGGGTGTGTTGTGGGGAACAGGTGGACTAGGGTGTGTTGTGGGGAACAGGTGGACTAGGGTGTGTTGTGGGGAACAGGTGGACTAGGGTGTGTTGTGGGGAACAGGTGGACTAGGGTGTGTTGTGGGGAACAGGTGGACTAAGGCTGGGTGTAGGAAACAGGCGGACTCTGGATCGGGAGTGGGGAAAAGGCGGACTGGGATGGGAACAGGCGGACTGGGATGGGAACAGGCGAACTGGGATGGGGTATGGCGAACAGGTGAGCTGGGAAGCCTCAGCACATTGCTTAGTTGAACTTGAAAGACCTGGATTGATGACTTGGGTATTCTGGTCCCTTTTCATGTAGTCTTTTCTGGCTAAGACATCCTTTGCTTTTCCAACTACTGGTGATTGCCTGTTGTCCATCTAATGCATAGAGCCGTGTTGTGCCGCCCCTCTGCTCTGATCCTTTGGCAGATGTGGTGTCCCAGATGCCCAACCCCCTAAAATTAGCTCTTCAGCATTGTACCATCTCGTTACTTGATCAGAGATGTCACATCTTGGTCCTCACCTCATGCAGGATTCACAGGCATGCTGCACCCTGTGCTGTAGTCTTTATTCTCCACCCTGTGCTCTCGTTTTTAGACAGATGTGGTGTGCTAGGGCCCTCTAGCTGCAGTGGACCTTGTCACCTGCTGGATCAGGATGTCAGCCTTCGGCTCTCACCTGATGCGGGTCCACACTGGCTTGCATCAAAGTACATGTGGCCTGCGCCCTCCCACGCTGGCAGTTTGTCCCTGAAGCTCGTTGTGTGCAGCCAGTTCTAGTGGGAGGAGAGCGCTGGGGGTCTCCAGGATCCCCTTCACATACACACCGCACCGCCTCTCCTTGCCCCTAGCAGGGTACCGTGACAGGGTGAGAAGCTGGGCATGTCATGAGATGGGCGTCTTCACGGGTGGTCCTTGTGCTGCCCTGGGCTTCAGTAGTTGCTTGGACACTGTCTGTCGAGGGCCAGTCTCTCAAGGGCTGGTCTGTGCCTGTCGAGTGCCGGCCTGCATCTGCCGAGGGATGGCCTGTCGAGGACCGGCCTGCGTCTGTCGAGGGCTGGTCTGTCGAGGGCCGGCCTGCGTCTGTCGAGGGCTGGCCTGCATCTGTCGAGGGCTGGCCTATGTCTGTCGAGGGCTGATCTGCTCAAAGGTCATCCTGTCACATCGTCTTTTGAGGGCCGGCCTGCGTCTGTCGAGGGCCGGCCTGCGTCTGTCGAGGGCCGGCCTGCGTCTGTCGAGGGCCGGCCTGTCAAGGGCCGGCCTGCGTCTGTCGAGGGCTGGCCTGTCGAGGGCTGGCCTGCGTCTGTCGAGGGTCGGCCTGTTGAGGGCTGGCCTGCATCTGTCGAGGGCTGGCCTGTGTCTGTCGAGGGCTGATCTGCTCAAAGGTCATCCTGTCACATCGTCTTTTGAGGACCAGCCTGTGTCAGTCGAGGGCTCGCCTGCGTCTGTCGAGGGCTGGCTTGTCGAGGGCTGGCCTGTCGAGGGCTGGCCTGTCGAGGGCTGGCCTGTCGAGGGCTGGCCTGTCGAGGGCTGGCCTGTCGAGGGCTGGCCTGCGTCTGTCGAGGGCTGGCCTGTCGAGGGCCGGCTTGCGTCTGTCGAGGGCCGGCCTGCGCCTGTCGAGGGCTGGCCTGTCGAGGGCCGGCCTGCGCCTGTCGAGGGCCGGCCTGCGCCTGTCGAGGGCTGGCCTGTCGAGGGCCGGCCTGCGTCTGTCGAGGGCTGGCCTGTCGAGGGCCGGCCTGCGTCTGTCGAGGGCTGGCCTGTCGAGGGCCGGCCTGCGTCTGTCGAGGGCTGGCCTGTCGAGGGCCGGCCTGCGTCTGTCGAGGGCTGGCCTGTCGAGGGCCGGCCTGCGTCTGTCGAGGGCTGGCCTGTCGAGGGCCGACCTGTGTCTGTCGAGGGTTGGCCTGTCGAGGACAGGGTCTGCGTCTTTCGAGTGCCTGCCTGCGTTGAGGGCCGCGTCTGTCGAGGGCCGCATCTGTCGACGTCTGTGTCTGTCGAAGACCATGTCTGATGAAGACACTGTCTATGCCTGTCGAAGACCGCGTCTACTCCTGTCGAAGACCGCGTCTGCGCCTGTCAAGGGCCGGCCTGTACCTGTCAAGGGCTCAAGGGCCGGCCTGTGCCTGTCAAGGGCTCAAGGGCCGGCCTGTGCCTGTCAAGGGCTCAAGGGCCGGCCTGTGCCTGTCAAGGGCTCAAGGGCCAGCCTATGCCTGTCAAGGGCTCAAGGGCCAAAAACTACATATAAGTAGTATCCCTCTAGACCTATATTTCTTTACAATTTACTCATTGGAATATCCAAACTCACAATCCCCCATACTCTTTCATGCCTCTTCTCACTCCACATCCACATCACTTACACTCTATACATACATACTATCCACCCCAGAACCAGACTACATACACAGATGAAACCATTGGGATGAGGAACTCAACCCTCAAATGCTGTGCTGAGAGCTGGGGCGTTTCACTCAGACTGGTCAACGCGCGTTTCGATGGCTTACTTTACTTTTCTTGCCAGCTTCTTCAGGACCTGTTACTTTAGAAATTTGTAACTGGCAGGATGAAGGGGAGAGCAGAATTTCTTGCAGTTCCTAGATATCAGGGAGTACTTCTACCACACTGATACTGTTTTCCCACTCTATGCTGTTGTTTTACTTTATTGCTCTGTGGCCTGATAGTAGTCCCTTTTCAAAAATGGGCTTCGCTCCAATGCTGTACTTAGTATAGCGTGCTGGATAACCTGTAGTTCATGTTACCGCTCCGTCTCTAACAGTGTTGCTGTCTTTACGATTCGCTTTTCTTACACCGATTGAGACTGAAGACTGCCATTGGGATGCTCACTTTCTTACTCTTTGGCTGGCCCTACTAGCATCTTCGGCAAATCAGCTTATCCGGCACGGCCCCATATCATTGAGTCTCTGTCCTGTGCCTGTCAAGGGCCACTGTCCTGGGATGGCTAATGGAGCAAGCGGGTGGTACATGTCGATTCTGGGGTCTGTGCCGTCTGCCCGATCCCCCCTCACCACTTGAATTGTATTGTCCACCTATACCACCCCGAACTATGTATCCCCCCCTCCCTCTTTCTTGGCGCTCAGTAGTGCAGCAAATGGGCTGACAATCTCCTCTGAGCATGAAAAAATCAAATTATGCAGATTTTAACTTGCGAACAAGCGCATTTTGATTGGACGTCGTTCATTTTAGACTGTTGTGTGGAAAAAAGGTTCCAAACAGGAAATATTTAAACTTCAGCATGACGAAGGACATGCAAGAAAGGTACTCAATACAGAACACCCTGGGTCTACACAGACAGAGTGAGAGAGAAGTGAGACAGCCGAATGAAGCAAAAACTAGGGTACCAGTTTGTTGGAGTGGGAGCAAGATATCCTTATACCAAGACCCATCAATCACCCGAAGTGATGTCTCATCATCTGGGTTTAGGTACCATCCCACCAAGGAAAACCGATCTATATGTTTGATCGGAAAAACCTTGACTAGTAGGAAGGCTACAGGATGACTGGTTAACCCACATAGAGCTTGCTCACATCCATAGACTCACTTGAAAAGGTGAGAGGATCAAAAAGAGTGTGAGTAAAGTGCAGCGCTAAATGAAAGTGGAAAAAAGTGGTGTTCTAAAAATGACTAAGGAGTACTTATCGCAACTTTATTCATCAAGTCCCCTTGACATTGTTAAAAAGCAGGATGTTGACGTTCAAGATATTCAAGACGTCAAACAAAACGAAAGGTCGACATGTTTCTGCCCTCGCGAAGATCTAACTGTATCGGGGCATTCTTCAGGACCAGGCTATAAACAAATACAGCTGCTGCTACAAAGGTGTAAATTATAATAGTGCAAAATTATATTATATAGTACATATACTCCACCGGTAATGTCCAAGTTGAGTGGTTTTACTGGTACATTAACCGAAACCCATATCAATTGGGTGTAGCCCTCACCTCTACCTGGCTCATTACTCAGGGAAGGGGGCCCCGCTCTATCCGTCGGTACCCCGGGCCGTCAGGAGTAATGTCCACTCAACTTGGACATTACCGGTGGAGTATATGTACTATATAATATAATTTTGCACTATTATAATTTACACCTTTGTAGCACAATCAAATTGCCTGCTAAACTGCGTGATTATACCCTGGATTGAGCTTTGTTTTGTGTTGTGTAAGGAAGGGGCTGATGTATTAGCATGTAATTGAATATTTACTTAAATGTGTATTTTACTGTTGAATCTTAACCTTACCTTGTTTTAGCGGCAATTGCAGAGGCATAGCGGCATCATTTCCAACGGCATTATTTTAAACTGCACATCAGCGCTCCCAGAGTTAACCTTTTCGGTGCTCATGACGAGTCCAGCTAGTCATAAGTCATAATGAGCTCCGCTCCGCCCACGCGCCATTGATTCCCCGCGGGCGAATTAATCAGTGGGCGGGGTCATGCCGAAACCAGCTTGTCATGAGCACAGCTCCACTGTGACTCATGACGAGCTGGTCTCGTCACGAGCACCGTGGCGCCGCTCTCACCCCCGCCCCCCCACAGCACCGTGGGGGAATTACCGCCACAGGGAAGGGGTTAAGGGATGCCCTTAGTGGAGCCAACTTGGATCTTGGCAGACCACATAGGGTAGCACTCCCATAGTTTAATCTGGGAATAACTCGAGCTTTCACTGCTGACTTAAGGTTGTAGAAGGGGAGGAAGGTTTTTTTTCTTAGAATGCTCCTTTGAAAGTTCGCTCCTCTGGTGGCGGAGCTGATGTGTTCTTGCATGTTGAGACTCTTGTGAAGTGTAATTCCTAGTGATCTTGTGGCATCTATAATGTGTGGAGGCAGTTGAAGACTGTTAAGTGTTTCATCCAATCTCTGATGTCGAGGGATCTTTTTGGTGGGGTAATTAAGAGGAGTTCAGTTTTGAACGAGTTGAGTTTAAGGTTGTTTCTGGTTAGCCAGTTTTTTTTTTTTGCAGAGTTTTGTTGAGTAGACGGATATCCTCATGGGAAGAGATTTTAAGATATAGTTGGGTGTCATCAGCATACATGTGGTATAGTACATTGGGAAATTTCAGAATTTCGGTTAGAGGCTCCATGAACAGGTTAAGGAGAGTAGGTGATAAGGTGGGAGTGAAAGAGAAGGTCAAGGGCCATGTGATGTCACTTCCGCTACCCCTGGCATTTTGGTGAATTGAAATCCATGCTGACCTCATTTCAATATGTGGGGTGTAAGGGACTACCGCCTCTTCTCATTGGCTGACCCATAACAAGGTCAGCCAATGAGAGGAGGCGACAGTCCCAATCCTGCAGGAACCACCTAGAAATCCATTCCGCCACCGAGGTCACTTTCCCTGCACAGCAGATTTTGTTTGTAATGATTGGTGTGTGTGTGTATGTGTGAATATATAGGTGTGAGTATGTATGTAGATGGGTGAGTGGGAGTATGTATGTGGGTACATGTGTGGCTCGCTTGCCCCCCGTGCTCACACTACCTGCCGACACTGATAGCTCTTGCACTTGCCAGCTCCGAGTGCCACTGCCTTGCACTGAAGCACACAGCCACTTCATGAAATTCCTATGTTCAGTGGTGGCTGGTGACATTTGAAAGTGGTGGGACGTAATTACTGTACTGTGGCGAGCATAGCGAGCGAGCCCGATCCACCTACAAGGGGTTCCCCCGAGAAAAGTTTGAAAAAAGAGTGGGCAAATGGTGCATTCTCAAGCAAATTTGAGAAAGAGGTGGCTGGGCAAACACATCTCTGTGAGTAACCAGACAAGTCTCTTTGCACTTGCACAGATACATCACTCTCCGTGCATTCACATGGACACACTACTCACCCTGCACTCATAGACCCATTGCTCACCCTTCCTTGACACATCACTAAGCCTGCATTCACCCATCCACATCACTCACCCTGGACTCACACAGCTATGTTCAAGGTGCAGCGCCGTATTATTGGATGGAGCAAACATTGCTCAAGTTAAAATGCTACATAGAAATAGTGAGATATGGCCTTTCGAAAACTCCACCATGAAATACTGCAAGGCATCGCTGGCCCAGGTGATGTGCTTTTCCAAGGCGATTAGATATCAGATCTTGTCGGTCAACAATCAAAGAATGTTTTAATCCTTCAGACATGCACCTGACTAGTGAAATTTTAAAATCTTTTAAAGCGGTTTTAAGAAATTTGAAAGCAACAAGTTCTCTTTAATGTTATTTGCAGGAACCAACAATTTACCTTTTTTTCCTTGTTTTTGACAATGATGCGTTTTTAATGTTGCCTTTCAGCACGCAATGTTTTAATTTAAATTTGTAAAGTGTTTTTATTAACCATAAAATAAAAGATTTTTCTCTAACCATAAATCCTGCCGTTTCATTTCTGTACCGCTGGTTTACAATTTAATTAGCATTTCATTTAAGTGGTCCCTTTGGCAAGATAATCAATCGCGTCAGATCATAGGAGCATTGGTCAATAATTTGACCCACATGTCAAGCTCTGTAGGAACCCCTCTCCAAGCACAGCATGATAGAGCAAGAAACACAAGGGTGGCAAGTGGTATCACCCTGTTTGTCATTGTTAATGTTAATGTTAATGAAATTTCTAAAGTGCGCGAATACCCTGGGGTGTCTTGTTGGCCAACACGGCTGTAGGAGGAGATCTAACTCAGCAGGAAAGGCTTCTGAGTTCATGTGACGCAGATTCAGCAGTTCTGATGGAAGCGAAGGACTTTGGGAACCCCGCAGATAGATATAAAGACTTCTTAATCTACAAGAGGTGCAAGCACCGTTCACTGCTGATTGATCAACCCAAGAAGTGTAACAATAAACCGCTTCGTCTGGTGGCTTTCAAATCACCAACACCACATTATGACCGGAGACAAACCATTAGAGAATCTTGGGGCGAAGGAATAAATGTTGGGGATCTCACTGTGGGAGGGTATGCTAAGTAAAAACTTGCCTAGTAATAAAAATAGTATAAGGAATAACATGTCATAGAAAATACACTACCCTACACATCTAAAACACTACACTACCCTACACGACACTACTGAAACACCACTACATTACCCTAAACCCTAAATCACTACCCCCTACACTAACAAACACATTCCCCTACTCCGCTACCTACACTCATTCACTACACATCACAATCCCCCGACACTACACTACACTAAAACAGTAAACTACACTACACTAACACTACAACACTACCCTAAACCCTAAAACACTACCCCCAGCACGACCCTACCCCTAGCCCCAGTCCTGTCCCTAACCCCAAACACTACCCTGCACAAACCCCGACACTACCCTAAAACCCTACACTACACTAACCCCACAACACTACCCTAAACCCTAAAACCCAACACCTCACTAACCCTACAACACTACCCTAAACCCTAAAGTCCTACAACCCTGCTTCTAGCCCCAGTCCTGTCCCTACTCCCAAACACTACCCTACACAACCCCCAACACTACCCTAAACCCTAAAAGTTTATACTACACTAATCCCACAACACTACCCTAACCCCTAAAACACTGCCCCCATCACAACCCTGCCCCTAGCCCCAGTCCTGTCCCTACTCCCAAACACTACCCTGCACAACCCTCAACACTACTCTACACTACACTAATACAAGTACACCCACAACTCTACACTACACTAACACAATACACAACCCTGCACGACCCTACACAGCCCCTGCACGACCCTACACAGCCCCACTTACCTCTTACCACGCGTTGTTCAAATCTTCTCCCCTTCTGGCTTCCTCCGTTGTGGGCAGACAGGAGGGCAGGCACAGAGAGTGGCACCCGAAAAGCAGCAGCAGACCCCTCACTGGAGCAAATGGCCGCCGTGACGAGCTCCAAGTGCGGCGCCCGCCCCCTACGCATGCAGCGTTACTGCGCATGCAATGTAACAGCAGCGTACTAAAAGCAATGCGTTGTTACTTCGCATGCGTAGAAACGCTTGCGAAGTAACGGCATGCCTAGAAACAGCCGCGCACTAATGGCTATTCACCCTCTGTGGTGTTGCGCTGGGTAATTACAGGCCTAGCCACAGGTACACAATTACAAGCTGGACACAGTGTTGAAGGTAGTGGCCAGATTACTGAGCCACGCCCGGAGCCCAGAGCACTTTATTTGCTCCTCTTACGCTGAACTGGTGTACGCCAGTCCAGCCCATTACTATCACGAGCAGGGGGTCCCAACTAATCTCTCCCCTACGTAACTGGGAGAGGTGGTCTCGCCCTCACGTCAGCAACACTACATTCCTCCTTTACCAGCAAATGGCAATAACCAAACAAACTTCAACAAAACAAAACCGGACATTTGGCACACCTAGAATTCACAGGCTAACGTCTGTTACAACATAATGATCATGGAACGTTCTTACTTGGTAGCAGGACACCTCGTTACTCGCCTAAAGCAACTGGCTTGGCGGTCGCCTCTGGTCAGCAAGACACAAAGTCTTTGTCCCTCTGGGAAGTCTTCGCGTGTGCCGCAACTCATACCGACCTTGGCTGCTTCGCATTGAGGGTATTGGCGAGGACACTGGCGGGTCATCGGTTCATCCGGTCCTAGCACTTCTGATAGCGGGGAGCTCCGGCTCCGAGCTTTGGGAAGTGCCGAGGGAGGGCGTTGCACATAAGTCCTCTGCTGTTGCGTTTGGGGATTCATCGCATTCTCCACCGGTATCGGGGGGGTTTGTTGTGACAGCTTCTCTTGGCGAACCAGCCACAGGAAACTCCTCAGTGTTGTCCTCCGGGACTTTCTTGAATTGAGAGATGTTGCGGGTTACACTCTCTTGGCCTCTTTGAGTGGTTACTTTGGTGCCTTTGACTTCTACTACTATCCATGGGTCCAGTCCAAACGGTAACCGAAACTTCCCTCTGGGGTGGCGGTCTTACACCAACACACAGTCCTCCACAAGGACCGAGCATTCTCAAGTGTGTCTTTTCCAGGAGACCTCCTCATTGTTATGGGTTCTTCTGGTGTCCGATTGATTTGGGGGGTTGGGCGTTTCTTCCCACACAAGGTAATGTGGGATGGCGTTCATCACAATTCGACCAAAGCATAGCTTGCTCGGAGAAATACCAGTGATGCAGTGCGGGGTAAGCCAGTATTCTTGTAAGAAATGGTGCAAGGCTTGCTCCAGGTTGCAGTTCTCTGCTAGGGCGATTTGGATCAATTTGTTGAGGGTTCTCATCAGGTGCCCCACTTCGCCATTGGCCTGGGGCCATTGTGGGGTTATCTGGCGGTGTTTCACATTGTGGGATGCTAGGTAATCAATTAGCTCCGCACTGGTGAATGGCGGGCCATTGTCAGTACGAATCGCTCTGAAGAGTCTGTGTGTTGCCATAAGCTTTTCGAGCTTTGGGATTACTTCAGCTGCAGACATTGTGGAAATGATTTCAACCTCGGGGTAATGTGAAAAGTCGTCCACTATGACTAGCAGTTATTTCCCTCCAGGGAGTCTACCGAAATCAGCGCTCACCCTCTTCCACGGGGCACCGGGAGCTGCTTCAGTGATGATTGGCGCGGATCTATCTGGTGGACCAGTCGCTAGGCAGACGGGACAGTGCTTCACAACTGCTTCTATCTTTTGGTCTAGGCCGGGAAACCAGACCTTACTCCGGAGTCGGTTTTTGGATATGACAATCGTTTGGTGGGCTCCGTGCGCTAGGAGAGCAGCTTTCTGGGCTATGCCTTCAGGTAGCACGAGGCGCGGGCCCCTAAGGAGGCAGCCATCAGTAGTCACAGATAGCGCCTGGCGAACCTGACACATGCCTTTCAGGATTGACTGAGCTGTCTCAGTACAGAGTGGCGTTGGATTTTGCAGTGTCCTTCAATCACCCGACTGCTTGGATGGCATTCTGAACACAGTCGTCTTTCTTTGTGGCCTCTATAACATCTTCTAGGGAGATTAAAAGGGGCCTGGATCTTTCTACGATCATCCCCACTTAGTGTTCTGTGGCTGCAGCCTCTGCGGCCTCAGGGAATGTGTCAGGTAGAGAGTGCCTTGATAGGAAGTCTGCCGGGTTTCGGGTGCCAGGACGGTACTCGACAGTGAATTGAAATTCTTGCAGTTGCAAAATCCACTTCTCGATCCTCGGGGGAGGGCGTAACAAGGATCCTTGAAATTGTGGGATTAAAGGCTTGTGGTCGGTGATGACAGCAAAGGGGTGGTTATACAGGTATATGTAGGAGGGCCGACAGCCCACAGGATTGCGATCACTTCCCTCTCGATCTGTGAGTACCGCTGCTTTGTTGGTGTGAGTGTTCGGCAGGCATAGGCCACTGGAGCCCATTCTCCACACTCTTGTCGCTGAGCTAGGACTGCGCTTAGGCCAGTGGGGCTGGTATCCACTACGCACTGTGACTCTCTCTTGGGGTTGAAATATACCAGTGTGGTGTCGGCAGACAGGGCCACCTTTGTTTGCTGGAATGATTCTTCCTGCTCGGATTCCCATGTCCACGGGCTGGTGGCTTTGGTCAGGTATCTGAGTGGTCTGGTTAGGTCTGACAGTTTCTTGATGAACCATCCACAGTAGGTTACCATGCCCAAGAAACTGCGAACTCCGGACAGAGGTTGGGGCTGGTGCCCGTTGGATGTCCTTCACCTTGTCAGGGCTAAAGCCCTTATAGGAGAATCGATAGGCAAAGAAACTGATGTCTTTCCGCAGGAAATCGCACTTCTCTCGTGTAGTGTGAGCCCACATTCTCTGAGGACGGAGAAGACTGCTTGGAGATGAAGGAGGTGTTCTTCCAACTTGGGAGCGTGCACCAGAATGTCGTCGCTCACGTTTAGCACTCCTCTTAGCCCATGGAGAACGTTTTTGATGATGTTCTGGAAGACCTTGGCAGCGCTTGAGATCCAAAAGTTGAGCCTGGTGTACCTCCAGAGCCCTGCGTGAGTCGAGAAAGTAGTGATGGGGTGGGAGTCTGGGTGCAGAGGTATTTGATGGTAGATAGACCGGAGATCCATCTTAGAGAACCACCTGGATCCTACCAGCTCACCGATGATGTCATCCACGGTCGGTGTGAGGAGGCGTTCCCACTTAATTGCTAAGTGTGGGACTCTCAAGTCTACACAGATGCGTACAGCATCGGTCCATTTAGGCTTCTTCACCATGATGAGGGGGATACCCACAGCGGTGGTTCTCACACCCGTTCGATGATGCCCACTTTCTCCAGGAGTCGGAGCTCGGCCTCCACCTTCGGCCAGAGATGGAAGGCAATTCTTCGTGCCTGAGGGCTATCGGAGCCAACAATTTGTCAATGTGTAACTGGATGACTGGTCCTTTCAAACACCCAATCCCCTCAAACAATGGGGTGAAATCCTGCAATAGGCGTCCAGGTTGTGTAAATGCTTGTCAAATGCGAACTGGATCAGGTTGAGGTCTTGAGCGGTACGGCAGCTGAGTAGGAACCCTGACCCTTCCTGAGACAAGTAGACCTTTGCACGTGGGTGAGTAGGGTCATGAGAGAGATTTGCTTGGAAGATGCCACACAACTTCAATGGTGAACGGTTGCTGAATGCGTATACTTGCACGTTGGTGCTGAGGAGTGCTGGTGGATTGGGTAGGCTGGGGTAGATGTTTGCAGCCCTGAAGTTGATGGTGGCTCCAGTGTCAATGAGCGGGGCAATGGAGTGGTCTTTGTGAGGAGCGACAAACTTTGAAAAAGTGGTTTTGCTTACCACACACACTGCAGGTTTTGCCACTTGCATGGCAGGTTCCGTTGCAACTCTCCGGGTTTAGCTTGGCTGAGTGTGGGGCTGGTTTGGTGAGCTTTGGTCTGTTTCAGCGCGTCTCCGTGTGTATGGTGTTGACGGGTCCTCCTTGACAGGTGTTACGGAGTTGGGGTCCATGTGGCCGCTCTGGCCTTGGATAGTTTTTTGGAGCGCCCCAGCGTCAGGATGTCTCGCGTGGGCATGTTATGCTCCTGCATGACGCATTCGCACAATTTGGATGAGGTGCACCCTTGAAGGAATTGTGCCCGGACCTCGTCATCTTCGTCCAGGAGGGTGCAGATGCTCGCCAGTTCTCTCAGCCGCCCGTAGAAGACCTCTACCAACTCGTCCGGTAGCTGTCGTGCCTGGCAGATGAGAAACCGCTGATAGTAAGGGTTGGCGTAGGGTTCAAAGTGTGCTGTGATAGCATCACACATGGTGGTGTCGTTTCTCGGAGGTCTGGCGTCTCGTACTGTCTTGGAGATCTTATGGATGTCATCTTCGAAGTAGGTCTCTAGGCGTTCAACCCACGCCTTCCATTGTGCCGCTTGGGCCGGGGGTCCCGTGATGGTGAACGGCTCCAGCTGCGAGACTGACGACATGATGGTAAGTGGAGGGCCGCGGTGGTGGTTGTCTGGTTAGAACGCTGTGCTGCTGCAGTGCTGGGCGCACTTATAGACGGTGGTGCGGTGGTACAGGCCTGTGCGTGCAGTGAAAACGGCCCTGCCCTTGTGCGACCTTGCCGGGGCTCTGGCAGGGTGCTTAGGGGTGCAAGTCCTCTGGGAGGACTCTGGGCAGAGCAGGTTGTGTCCTTCTGGGCTCCATGGGCCAGCCAACTGTTTGTGCTGTGGGGTTGCAGGGCTGCGTGGTGGTCCTTCCGTGCAACAGTATGTCGGAGCGCCGGCCTCAGCATTCAGGGCTTGTAGAGACAAGGCATGTCCCAGGAAGCTGCTGTCTGGGGTGTGGCGATGAGGCAGGCACACTACGTGGAGGCCGCTACTGGGACCTTGCGCTCTTCGCCGCATGGCAACTGTGGCTCCAGCAGGGGGCGCTGCAGCGATTTCCGGCTGCGACGCCGCACAAGGCAAAAGGATGGAGCAAGCACCGCTCAGAAGCGGCGTAAGGGTAGGGATGCTCACAGCCAGGGATCCGTTGGTTGCGCCGTGTGGTCATCTGCGCAGCTGATGGAGGTGGAGGTACGGTGTTGACACAGCATGGTGGAGGCTTCCTGCCAGGTGGCAGTGGCACTGCAGGGATGGTGGCTGCGGCCAACTGAAGGTCTAGTGTCGCCAGGTAAACAGCAGGTACGCTGTGGAGTCGTAGCCACCTCGTCACCAGTGTGGTGTTGCGCTGGGTGATTACATGCCTAGCCACGGTCACACAATTACAAGCTGGACACAGTGTTGAAGGTAGTGGCAAGATAACTGAGCCACGCCCGGAGGCCCAGGCTCTTTATTTGCTCCCCTAATGCTGAACTGGCATACACCAGTCCAGCCCATTATTATCATATACAGGGGGTCCCAACGAATATCTCCCCTAGATAACTGGGAGAGGTGGTCTCGCCCTCACATCACCACCACTACAGTCTTTAACACAGCGAGGCGTGAGCGTGAAACGGATAAAGGCACTCTTCTTTGGAACAACACCAACACAGGCTCCATTTGAGCGTAAAGGAAGTTTGTACCTGAAGTGAGTCACCACTTCCTGTGCTGATGTCCAATTTGGACGTATGACATTACAACGCATGCTTTTGCATCGCATGCTTTTACAACGCGAGTTTTACAACGCATACCATTACAACGCATAGTGCTTTGGGGCGCTGGATAGTGAATAGTTTAATTTACTATTCCAACTCCAGTCCCCGTGGACACTAGGGAAGGTGTTGGACAGTAAATTAAACCTATTCCCTATCCTAGAGCGCCCCCCAGCGCAATGCGTTGTAATGGTTTGCGTTGTAAAAGTTGCGTCGTAAAGGCGCTGCGTGGTAAAAGTTGCGTTGTAAAGGTTGTTTCCCGTCCAATTTCTTTTAAAAGAGTATGATGACGTTTTTGTGAATGCCCGCCAGATCCTGGATTACTTACCTGCAGACACAGCCAAAGGTAAATTAATTGATGAGATAATAAAAAAATCTGGACCTCGCAGAGACAAAAAATTTAAGTGCTACATCCCCGACTGCATTTATGAAGGTTCCTACCCTCTCTTTCCTGGGGAGGAGGTCTATTGTACTCTGGTAAACTGTCATTGCGACTGTGAAATGTAACGATGAAAGCGTCCACTATAGGATACATGCTGGATATACTGGAGGTGCCTTCAGAAGCTTGGGCCTGCCCCAGAAAAACAAAAAGTATTAAAAACATTTGACATCGAAGATAAACAGAAAAGGAACATCTGCTCATACACAAAATTCATGTTGGGGCACAGCAGCAGGAATCTTCAAGATATGATTAAGATTTGGTGTCGGTCGCAAGATCGACATTTAAATTGTTAGGGAGCTGCAAAGAGATTGATATCTGTTTGCACTTCAAACGCTTGCAGCGACTGTGTATTTAGCCTCCTTTCTAAAGCACATTCCTCCCTGGGTAGTTATGGTTATGTCAGGGTTTCCACAGGAAATGCAATTTTTTGTGTTGCTAATAACTTCAGAACCTTTGACGAATCTCCATGAAGCGTTTCCCCAAAAAGTCCTCCTGTTTGCCTAGTTTATGCATGCAAAGTTTTGAGGTGACCCGTCAAGCAGGTGCAGAGAAAAGAAGGGGTCCCAAAATGCAAAATCCCCATGCATTTTCCATAGACTTTTTAAGAAGCGCTACCGCAAAAACTTCAGAATGGAATTACAACACACTTGGCAGGAAGCTAGATCTTGGTCCGCAGATTGTGCTTTTTGTCATTTGGTGTTAATCCGTTCAGTAGTTTTTGAGAAATTCAGGTTTGAATATATTTTTATATCTCCATGGTTTGGTCAGCGAGAGCCTTGTTGGAGCACCAATTTAAAAATAGAGCGTTCTGATTGGCCCAGGGATCTTTTTTTCCCTTGGGCCATCTCGCTCCCGCAGGAGTCAAACTCCTGCGGGAGCAAACCCTGTGATTGGCTGCTAGCACATTAGAAAAATGTGCTGGCAACCTTTGCAGGACTCGGGTACTTAGTCCCTATTCTCAAGTTTTAGAAAAATGATATAAGGGGGCAGTGTAGGAATACCCACCCCCTAGGCCCTATGGGGGTTTGGGGTGGGGGGAAGCCTGAGGGACATCCTGGGGCCAAAATGGAAACAAAAGATTTGAAAATGTTGTTGCAATCCAGCTGGAGTCCCGTGACATCCACAGCAAAAAAATAAAAAATGCAACTGCCCTTTTATAATACATATATGGGGAGGGAGCGCCAGGGACCCCATGCCCCAGGGCCTGCCCCCAATAATTTTTATTTTATTTTTAAATCGGGAAGGGGGCCGCGTGGCCCCCCTCCCGTGGCCTATTTCGGCCCCGGGGACCCCATCCCCCGGGGCATGGCCAACAATTTTTTTTTAATTTTTGTGGAGGGGGCTGCCCCCCTTAAGGCCCCGGGGACCCCATCCCCCGGGGCCTGCCTTTTAAAAAAAATATTTACTTCTGGCCCCTGGGACCCCATCCCCCGGGGCCTGGCCTTCCTCGTTGGGGGCCGTGGGGGGGTCCACAAGCCCCCCCCAGTCCTTGCCGGCTCCCCACATCCTGCGGGAGCCGGCATTGCTTTTCTGTATGGGGAGAAGCTAACATGCTGCTCCCCATACAGAAAAGCAATCAGCTTTGATTTTTGAAAGAGAGAGCAGGTTTCCTGCTCTCTCTTTCAAAAATCAAAGCAGTTTGCTGTGGTAGGGTGGGAGCCGCGAAGCTCCTGCCCTACCACAGCAAACAGCAGTGTCCCAGGGCTGGGCACCCCGGGACACTGTAGGAGCCGGCCCTGGGGGGTGGCGGTCCCCAGGGCCATCACAAGCTCCAGGAGTGGTGCAGCGTGGCCCCCCTCCCAACATCTACGAAGCCCCGGGGGGTGGTGGCCCCGGGGCAGTGTGGGGGGGATTGGGACCCCCCCACACTTTTTAAATCATTTTGCCCCCAAGATTTGGTCCCCCCGGGGGCTAATTTATAAAAAAGCAGACCAAGGTTTTTTGGTTTTTTTTGCGGAGTTTGCGTACCAAACTTGGACCCCGCGATTAAAAAAAAAAGAAAAATGTGGGAGGGCCCTGGGGGTCCTTGTGGGAACCCCTGAGCAGGCCTAGGGGGTTAGGGTGTTTCTACCCTTCCCCCTTTTTGAGTTTTCCACGTTTGTTTCTCTGCTTTCTTGTGCCTCGGTTCTACCAAGGCACAAGATGGCTGCCAACACTTCCTGGTTTGGAGTGTTGACAGCCAATTAGCATTCAGCTCGTGCTCGGGAAGGTACAGAGTACAGTAAACTTACAGTAAGCTCCTATAGATATACTTATGATTTGACTTATGATTTTCTCAGGAACTACTGAACGGATTTACACCATTTAACAAAAAGGGTAATCTGCGAACCGAACTCTACCTTTTTGCCAAATTTGGTGTAATTCCGTTCAGCCGTTCGGGCTGTAGCCCTGGCTAAAGGTCCTATGGAAAATTGCATGGGGAAAACACGTTTTGGGACCCCCCTTTTTTCTCGGCCCCCGCTGCACGAATCACCCCCAAACTTTCAGAGAAGGAGCCGAGCGGAGCAGACCATTTTCTTGGACAAATTTGCGAAGATTCGTCCACCGGCACCAAAGTTATTCCAAATAGAATGTTGCGAATTTCCTATGGAAACTAGGTTTTAACTATACCTACCTACTGGCGACTGCCAGTAGGAAATATATATATATATATATATATATATATATATATATATATAACAAAGCAGGAAGGGTCCTTACGGGATCGACTCCCACGTCAGGTGGCGCGTTGATCGGCGAACCCAAGAGCCGGTCTAATTTTCAATCCAAAAGTTGCGTACAAGCAAACGCGCACTCAGAGGTTTGTCTTTGCTGCAAAATTTTATTCTTTGATAGCGCTACGCGTTTCGACACAAACTTGTGTCTTGATCACACTGTAACCATCAAGTCAGTTACGGCATATTTAAATAATAAACACAAACGAGGCAACGGAGTATGTGAGTCACATGACATTGAAAATGGCAGCCATTACTGAGTAGTCAAAAAATGATAATTTGAACATAAGAGAAACATATACAAAGGATATTTGTGCCTGTTGCATCTGATTTTGTACTCTTAAATGCAGTAATTACAAAACACATCGAATAATTTGAATTAATTTCAGTATTCAAATTAATGCTATTTGGCCCCGTACATTTTGAAAGTACTAGGTAAACAAATTATTAACTGGGGTAATCGATTTCTTTATTTCGGTCTAGTGCCAGATTCCTAATAAACCATGTTTAATCGCAAAGGGCATCAAGAAACATACGTGGTAATTTAAGCAAAAACTCCTGATTAGCGAGTCATGTGACATTCATAATGGCAGCCATCTTAGACTGGGCCGATACACCTATTTGTTACAAGCCCATGTGTTGCAAACCAGTCGATACTATCCCTGTACATACAACATGCCACCTTATCAATCGTCAGCAACCACACCAATGTATTTATTTATTTATTTCAAGAGTTTTATATAGCGCTGCTGGACCCTGGAGTATCAGAGCGCTTTACAACAGAGTTAAACACAATACGAATAAATATCAGTATATGCAGAGTTAGAAAACGGGATAACAGTATTGAAGAAGGTATATGATAAGGGGGGAAACAATTAACATGGGAGAAGACGAAGAATTCTGACAGGGTGGGGGAGGGTATAAGAGTAGAGAGAGTGGACATGCTAGGTGCCCCAATATTTGTTGTGGAGAAGTAGTTTGAGTTCTTTTTTGAAAAGAGAGTAAGAGGGGTTGCAGCGAAGGTCTTTGGGGAGTGAGTTCCAGATGGTAGGAGCATTTCCAGAGAATGCACGGGATTGAGTTTTTTGACACTTTAGTCTGGGTGGGATCAGGAGAAGGGAGTCGGTGCTTCTCAGGGACCTGGTGCAGCCTGCTTTTTTTAGTTTAGTTGCAAGGTAGGCAGGGGTATTTTGATGAAGAGCTTTGTGGGTGATACAGGCAATCTTGTAAGAGGATCTACCTTCAATTGGGAGCCAATTAAGATTTTTGAGGACGGGTGATATGTGGTCAAATCTTTTACAGTCAGAGATAAGTCGGGCAGCTAGATTGAGGACAGATTTAATCGGTGCAAGATGGGATTTAGGGGTGCCGGCAAGGGTGGCGTTACCATAGTCAATCCTGGAGAGGACTAGTGATTGGACAACCATTTTGAAATCATCAGCTGGAATGAAAGGTTTGATTTTCTTGAGGTGGAGTAGGGTGAAAAGAGCGCTTTTGGCGGCATTTTTAATGTGGGGGATGAGGTTCAGGTTCTGGTCGATGCTGATGCCAAGTGATTTAACAGAGTTAGAGGTGGTGAGGGAGCAATTGAGAGCTTTGATGTCATCGATCCAGATTTGGATGGGGAGAGTACTGTTTTTGGGGGTGAAAAGAATGATTTCAGTTTTTTTGGGGTTCAGTTTGAGATGGTTTAGATGGAACCAGGCTTGTACTTTAGTAAGGGTGTCGTTGAGGTGAAGGATGTCGTTGTGGGATTTAATCTTGTAGTATAGTTGGGTATCGTCGGCGTAGAGGTGGTAACTGATTTTAGCTTGTTTGAGAATGAGGGTGAGTGGTTCCATGAAAAGGTTGAAAAGGGTTGGGGAGAGGATGGATCCTTGAGGGACCCCGAGTGAGACAGGTTGAGGATTAGAAAGGAAGTGGCTAAGCTTGATTTGTTGTGATCTATTTTGAAGGAATGAGCAAAACCATTTGTGAACAGTGCCTTCCACACCAAATCGATCTTTGAGGGTGTTTAAAAGGGTGGGATGATGGACAGTATCAAATGCCGCAGAGAGGTCAAGGAGGATCAGTAGTGAGGATTCACCATTGTCTAGGGAGCGATGAATGTCATCTGTGATATTTAACAAAGCAGTTTCAGTACTGCAACCTCTTCTGAATCCTGATTGAAAAACATCAAGGAGATTGAAGTCTAGGATATGGTTCAAAAGTTGTGATAGGACACATTTTTCTAGGGCTTTAGAGAGGACAGGAAGGTTAGAGATAGGGCGTAGGTTGCTAAGGTCATTAAGGTCGGCAGAGGTGTTTTTCAAGATGGGAGAGATTTGACCAAGCTGAAGGGAGGCTGGGACGCAGCCAGTGGCAAGGGAGGAGTTGATGATATTGGTCCAGAAAGTAGCAATGGTAGTTTTGAGGTCTTGGACCAAATGGGCGGGAAGAGGATCTTTAGAATGGGAGGAAGGTTTGAGTTTAATCATGATGTTAATGATCGATGACACAGAAACTGGACTGAATTCACTCCAGGAGGCATTATTTTTAGTTATGAGTCGATTAGGAGAGAGGTCTGAATGCGCGAGAGCAGGAAGGGTAAGAGATGGGTCGGGGAGAGTGGGAAGAGTTGACGAAAGAGATAAAGGGGTGTTGGGGAGGGAGTGTTGAGTATGGGAGGGTTGGAGAGAGGGGGGAGGGAGGAGAAGCATAGTTCTATCTTGTTGACTTTGTTGCTAAAAAAGCTGGTGATTTCTTCACATTTGTCAATAGAGGCTGATATTTTAGGAGGGCCAGTGGAGGTTTGTTTTTTAACAATGCTAAAGAGTTCTCTAGGTCTGTTTTTAGATTGGTCAAGTTGTGACCGGAGAAAGGAGGCTTTTTTATTGTAGATGTGTTTTTTGTATTGGACTCTGGCAATTCTGAGGAGGGTAAGATTGTCATCGGTGGGCTGATTTCGCCAAACACGTTCAGATTGTCTTAGGGATCGTCTTTCATTATTAAGTTCGGAGTTGAACCAGGATTTGGGAGGGTTATTTTTTTGCTGTTTGAGTTTAATTGGGGCAATTTCGTCAAGGGCTTGGAGAATAGAGTTATTATAATGGTTGGTTAGGTCATTGGTGTTGTCAGAGAGAGGGGGGCGAAGTAGGCAGGTTTTGATTGTGGATTCTAGGTCAGCAAGAGGGATTAGGTGAAGGTTGCGTGTGGGTTTTTTGGGTAGGGTGTTGATGGGCGCGGAGTTATTCATGGGTCTCTTCACATCAAAGAGGACAAGGTAATGGTCAGACCAGTCGATGGGTATTATGCTAGAGAGGGAGGCAAGATCAATGCTAGTTATAATAGCATCTAGGGTGGAACCTTTATTGTGAGTGGGGGAATGGCAGAGTTGGGTCATGTTGGTGATTTCCATGGTATTCTTAAAGGTGATGATAGCAGGGTCATCAATTTTGTTCCAGTGGACATTGTAGTCTCCCAGGAAGATATTCTTAGAGTGTCATAGAGAGGATTGGATAATTAGGTCGGACATCTCTTCAGTAAAAGAGGTACAATTTCCAGGGGGGTGGTAGATGGTATGCAGCCGAGTGGTGGGGGAGTCGTGAGTAAAGAGATCTGCGCATAGGTATTCAAAGGATGTAGGGTCTTGAGATTCGACAAGCGTGATGTTAAGTTCCAATGGTCTTGAGATTGTTCTAATGACGTGATTTAATCTATTAGTCATTCTAGTCAAGTGACCATAAAGTGACGATCTGAAACATGTATGTAATTACTGTTTCTTATTATGAGCAAAAAAAACTGTATTACTTGAAAATTTTATAAAACAGAGACATGCCCAAGACCAAAAATAATAATCAAACCCTTCCAACCTTGTATTTTCACTCGGACTAGTGCCCTGCTACTATGGCGGTTCCTATGGATACCAAAGGAGTTGCCAATCATTACCGCTCAACTCTGTAATAATTTCTCATATTACATCTCATGTATTCTTGCCACCTCTGAGTATGTATTAAATTGTCAAAGTCCAAGATGTTCCCTATACTACTACTATCCGGAAAACATTCCACATAGATGGCCTCACATCAAATGTCCATATTGTCCATGCAATCACCGTCGCATGACTGAAAAAAGTGCAAAAAGGGAAGTTTCTTATCTTTATAAGGTGAAGCAGTGTCTTCTATCCAAATGAAGAAAAAGGTAGGGAACCAGTGAAGTGCACAAAAAAGTGAAGTGTCCCTTGCTTTCCTCCTGCAAGAAACATAAGCGGTGCTAAGCGGACTGTACGCTCCGGTGGTGCGAGACGTATCCGGCCGCTCTACGCGCTGCAGCCTTTCCACATCAGCAGTTCGGTGAGGGGGAGAAGCGAGGTGCGGTGTCCTTCCTTTATGTTGCGGGCTACGGTTCGTGAGGGCCACAAAGTCGCGTTGTTCGGGCCGGACGAGTCCTTCCTTTACGTTGCGAGCTATGGCTCGTGGGGGCCACAAAGTCACAGTGTTCGGGGCGGACAGCTTAGCACACTTCTCTTTGCTTCAGCGCTACGGGGAGAACAGTGTTTTTCAGCAGCTCCTCTCAAGGCGGGTGAAGTCCACTGGTACTGGGACTTCGTTCAGGGGGCAAGCTTACTCACAAGCCCTTGGAGATCTTTTAAGCACAAGTTTTGGAATAAAGTCTTTGTAGTCTTTTCCTCGCCTCCAGCAGCAAGGCAACCACTGCAGGCCAATCCCCCAGGACAGGGTCAGTACTCCTCCTTCAGCTTTCCCTGTTCCTTCTCCTCAGGCAGAGGTCTCTTCTTGTCAAGCAGGATCTGATCTCTTGGGCTCAGGGTCCCAATACTTATACTGCACTTCTTTTGTTCTTTCAGGCCATCGGGCCTTTGCTCAGTTCAGACCAGTTCTGGAGTACTTTGTTTATAGGACTCTGGCTTGTCTTTTCAGTGTGCAGGGCAGAGACATCAGACGCTCCACAGGAGGTGGAGCCAGTATTGTGGTGGCAGAGCACAGCCCTATTCAGAGTCCAGGTGCACTCCTCCCACCCATCTGGATGTAATCTTCGTATTCACCACCTGGCAGCCCTAGCCTGTTTCCTGGAATTCCCCAGCCCTGTCACTCACAGAAACCAGACAGCAGATACACATCCTAGCAGATGCGGGCTGAAAAGGTCAGGCAAGCAAATACCAACTTTCTAAAAGTGGTATTTGCAAACACAGAATATTAAAATAAACTTTACTAAAATATGTATTTTATTATTCTGAGTTCAGGCATACTAAACTCGAATTTCTACCATGTTCCCTGACTCTGTTAGGATCATAGAATGTAACAATTCTAACAGTCCATTCTGGCCTATGGGGACAGGTAGCCTTGCAATAGTGAAAAACGAAAATGGCTGTAATTCACTATTAGGACATGCCACACACATCAGGGCTTGTCCTACCTTATCCTTACAATGAACCCTGCCCTTGGGCATACCATAGGGGTGACTCACATGAAGTAAAGGGAAGGTTTAGGGACTGGGAAGTGGGTGCACTTGCCCAGTCAGCATGACAGTACCAGACTGCACGCAGGCTCTGCAATGGCAGACCTTAGACACATTTTACAAGGCCGCTTCTGTGGGTGGCACAACCAGTGCGGCAAGCCCACTAGCAGCATTTAGATTTACAAGCCCTGGGTACTCCTGGTGCACTGTTCTAGGGTCTGAAAGTAAACCAAATAAGTCAAACATGGAATCCAATCAACATATATATTTTACACAGGGAGCACTTGCACTGTGGAACTGGTTGGCAGTGGCACAGTGCTCTGAGCAGCTAACACCAGAAAAACACATGAAGGCAACAGCAACAAAAATGGAAGGGAGACCCACGCCAATGGTGCCAATGGTGCCAGGTCTAACAGTTTCTTTACTTGGACTGGTCGGGAGCGGCCAACTGTATAGACGGCATATCTAACTTTATCAGAACGTTCATGGGCTGTTACAGGACTTGAGGTCATCAATCTAAAATTGAAGTACGACTAGGTTGGACATAGTCAACCCAACCAAAACATTAAGAACGTGGAACATTCTGCAAATGAATGATTCTTCGACTATACGCATTATTTCTTAAGACAATTTTCGTAACTTTTGACCAATCTACTGGAGTGCTTTGGTACTATGGTCTCTCATATATATATATTTGCACAATAAACATTTGTGCTATTCACTTGGTGTGCAGCATTTATCATTGTGGATTGCTAGAATGGTTCCTGGTCTTATATATATATACATACTAATATACATATACATGTACATACTAATATGTGCTCAAATTAAACCCATTAATTATCTATCTAGAGAATGTTTTCCTTAGTCACGTCACGTGTGATCCGTTACTCGACAAAGCTAAATGTCCTTTACGCTTCTTTAGCACTGCAGCACGGACTGGCACACTTGTCCGGCCTCACAAGTGGCCTTTATTCTTGTTTATTTACATAGGTAGCCTCCATGGTATGCTCTTAAGCACTTTAGCGCCTGGAGAGGGGCTTCCACCACTATACTAGAACCTTGGAGTAAAGTAGGCCTGCTGAAGAAAACAGAAGAGGGAGAACCGTATTTCCAGTGCAACCGTCCTTGACAAGACATTTTATTTTTGGGATTGCAGCTTCCTCTGCATGAGAAAGACAAAGGGGCATATTACCAACAAGTAGCGATATTTATAACTAAATAGGCTTAGCGATGATTTTTTTATCGCTGAGCATCGCCGGAATTTATCGCTGAGATAACGTGCTATTAGCAACGTTTATCTCCAAAGCGATAAATTTTCCGGCAATAGCGGCGAAATGCGTGAATATCGCTGAGAATACAGCGATATTCACGCATTAGCGACGAAATGCTCTTAGCCATGTTATCCACCTCACATTGGATAACATGGCTAAGAACTGGTCTGAGCAAGCGTTATTTTTTGGAGATATTCGCGCTTAGCGCGAATATTTCCAACGCTACGCCTGTGTTGGTAATAGGCGGTAGCTAACAGGTTGGGTACGCCCACTTTCCATGTCATTAGCGATAAATATTGCTGACATGCAAAGCGGGCCCCAAACCGCTCGCTATCGCCTACAAGCTGTCGCTAACTGCTGTTAGCGACAGCTTGCTAATAGGGCGATAGAATTATCGCCGCTTAGCGACCGAAAACGGCCGCTAAAGCGGCAATAATTCACTATCGCCACCCTTGATAATATGCCCCAATATTTTTACAACTAAAGACTCTTTAAAACCCAGGTGGCTCTGCAGACCCTGAGGGTTTGGGACACAACAATACGGCTTGGTGTCGAAGCCACTATCGACTCTAGCATCAGAAGACTTTCTAAAAATGCCTTCAGTGCTATAGAGTACTTTCAATGGCAAATATTGCGACCATTTTTTATTTTTCTAAATCAGTCCATTTCAATTATTACACTTACCAACAAGCTCTCCTTTTTTGTACAACGCGTGTATGCACACTTTGGTGTGCAAACACGCGTTTTACCAAAATCTCAGGGGCATATTAGCAAGAACCTCGTTAAAATTATCGCCAGGAAACTGCCGCTAAAACGGCGATAATGGGCTTGCTAATATGCGTTATAGAATTCCAATAGAAGCCCAGCTTAGATGTCCTGCACATCTAACCTGGGCTTCTATTGGAATTCTATAACGCATATTAGCAAGCCCATTATCCCCGTTTTAGCGAAACTGACGTGAAAACAGCGATAATGTTAACGATGTTCTTGCTAATATCCCCCTAAGTTTTTTATTTGATTTGCTTAATTTTTGGTCTCTTTCTCACTTTACTCTTATATCGCTGATTACCCTGACTGTGAGCAAATCCAGTTTAAGATGAAAAAGAAAGAGCCAGTAACTTCCAAAAGAACATGCTGGAATGAAGAACAGCTGGCGCGGTGACGTGTGCAGCATCTTGAAGCGTGGGCTCGTCCCCAATGTGTGCACAGATCTGGAATTGTTACTTCACAACCGAGCGCTGGCGGCATCTTGGATGTGTTCCTTTAAACTGCTGCCATTAATCCCAGCCTAATGATTGGTTCCACATACTGGACCATGACAACCTCTGTCTCATCATCTTGAAATGCCTAAAATGTGCTTCAAACTACAAAGCTATTGGTGAAATGATGTATGAACATCTCTCAGAGGCTTGCTGAGTCATGAGAGTTCAAGAGCAGTGGTCCATTTGGTTCCACGTGTGCTGCTAGCCTGTAAGCGGTATATTTGGTTCCACGTGTGCTGCTAGCCTGTAAGTCATACATTTGCTTCTGCGTTTGCTGCTAGCCTGTAAGTGGTTCATTTGGTTCCACGTGTGCTGCTAGCCTGTAAGTGGTTCATTTGGTTCCACGTGTGCTGCTAACCTGTAAGTCGTACATTTGCTTCTGCGTGTGCTGCTAGCCTGTGAGTGGTTCATTTGGTTCCACGTGTGCTGCTAACCTGTAAGTCGTACATTTGCTTCTACGTGTGCTGCTAGCCTGTAAGTGGTATATTTGCTTCCGCGTGTGTTGCTAGTCTGTAAGTGGTATATTTGGGTCCGCGTGTACTGCTAGCCTGTAAGTGGTATATTTGCGCCGCGTGTGCTGCTAGCCTGTAAGTGGTATATTTGGTTCCGCGTGTGCTGCTAGTCTGTAAGTGGTATATTTGGTTCCGCGTGTGCTGCTAGTCTGTAAGTGGTATATTTGGGTCCGCGTGTGCTGCTAGCCTGTAAGTGGTATATTTGGTTCCGCGTGTGCTGCTAGCCTGTAAGCGGTATATTTGGTTCCGCGTGTGCTGCTAGTCTGTAAGCGGTATATTTGGTTCCGCGTGTGCTGCTAGTCTGTAAGTGGTATATTTGGTTCCGCGTGTGCTGCTAGCCTGTAAGTGGTATATTTGATTCCGCGTGTGCTGTAGTCTGTAAGTGGTATATTTGGTTCCGCGTGTGCTGCTAGTCTGTAAGCGGTATATTTGGTTCCGCGTGTGCTGCTAGCCTGTAAGTGGTATATTTGGGTCCACGTGTGCTGCTAGCCTGTAAGTGGTATATTTGGTTCCGCGTGTGCTGCTAGCCTGTAAGCGGTATATTTGGTTCCACGTGTGCTGCTAGTCTGTAAGTGGTATATTTGGTTCCGCGTGTGCTGCTAGTCTGTAAGTGGTATATTTGGTTCCACGTGTGCTGCTAGCCTGTAAGGCGTATATTTGGTTCCACGTGTGCTGCTAGCCTGTAAGTCATACATTTGCTTCTGCGTTTGCTGCTAGCCTGTAAGTGGTTCATTTGGTTCCACGTGTGCTGCTAGCCTGTAAGTGGTTCATTTGGTTCCACGTGTGCTGCTAACCTGTAAGTCGTACATTTGCTTCTGCGTGTGCTGCTAGCCTGTGAGTGGTTCATTTGGTTCTACGTGTGCTGCTAACCTGTAAGTCGTACATTTGGTTCCGTGTGTGTTGCTAGCCTGTAAGTGGTATATTTGCTTCCGCGTGTGTTGCTAGTCTGTAAGTGGTATATTTGGGTCTGCGTGTGCTGCTAGCCTGTAAGTGGTATATTTGGGTCCGCGTGTGCTGCTAGCCTGTAAGTGGTATATTTGGTTCCGCGTGTGCTGCTAGTCTGTAAGAGGTATATTTGGTTCCGCGTGTGCTGCTAGTCTGTAAGTGGTATATTTGGGTCCGCGTGTGCTGCTAGCCTGTAAGCGGTATATTTGGTTCCACGTGTGCTGCTAGTCTGTAAGTGGTATATTTGGTTCCATGCATGAACTGTGAATGGTACACCCAGTTCCGTGTGATCAGCCCATGACCGCATCCTTCTTGTTTTTCAGGCCTATCTTCCTCTGCGGAGGGGAGCACACCGGTGATTCGGGGTACATCGCCAGCGAAGGGTTCCCGAGCCACTACCCCTCAAACAAGAAATGCACCTGGACCATCACGGTATGACCTCTTGCTGACCCCAGTCTGAGCTGCCAGCACTGCCTCATGCACTACAGTGCAGTCTTTTGCAACCTCAGTGCTGCCTCATGCACTTCTGTGCAGTCCCACTTGAAGTGCCTGAGCGCTGTGTGAAGTGCATGAGCGCTGTGTCGTACAGTTCAGCCCCTCCTCATACCTTTCCATGCAGTCTCACTTGAAGTGCATGAGCGCTGTGTCGTACAGTTCAGCCCCTCCTCGTACATTTCCATGCAGTCCCACTTGAAGTGCAAAAGCGCTGTGTCGTATACTTCTGCGCCTCCTCATACATTTCAGTGCAGTCTCACTCGAAGTGTTTGAGCGCTGTCGCACACTTCAGCCCCTCCTCATATCATACATTTCCATGCAGTCTCACTTGAAGTGCATGAGTGCTTCATAGAACACAGCAGATCCTCCTCATACATTTCCATGCAGTCTCACTTGAAGTGCATGAGTGCTGCTTCGTACACTTCACGCTCTCCTCGTACATTTCCACGCAGTCTTACTCGAAATTCATTAGTGCTGTGTTGTACACTTCAGCCCCTCCTCGTACATTTCCATGCAGTCTCAGTTGAAGTGAATTAGCGTTGTGTTACACTTCTGCCCCTCCTCATACATTTCCATGCAGTCTCATTTGAAGTGCATGAGTGCTGCATCGAACACAGCAGATGTTCCTCATACATTCCCATGCAGTCTCACCTGAAGTGCATGAGTGCTACATCAAACAGCAGATTCTCCTCATACATTTCCATGCCGTCTCACTTGAAGTGAATGAGCGCTGTGTCGCACACTTCAGCCCCTCCTCATACATTTCCATGCAGTCTCACTTGAAGTACCTGAGTGCAATCGTACACTTCAGGCCCTCCTCATACATTTCCATGCAGTCTCACTTGAAGTACATGAGTACTACATCAAACACAGCATATTCTCCTCAAACATTTCCATGCCGTCTCACTTGAAGTACATGAGCACTGCATCGAACACAGCAGATCCTCCTCATACATTTCCATGCAGTCTCACTTGAAGTACGAGTGCTGCATCGAACACAGCAGATCCTCCTCATACATTTCCATGCGGTCTCACTTGAAATGCATGAGCGCTGCATCGAACACAGCAGATCCTCCTCATACATTTCCATGCCGTCTCACTTGAAATGCATGAGCGCTGCATCGAACACAGCAGATGTTCCTCATACATTCCCATGCAGTCTCACTTGAAGTGCATGAGCGCTGCTTCGAACACAGCCGATCCTCCTCATACATTTCCATGCCATCTCACTTGAAGTGCATGAGCGTTGCATCGAACACTGCAGATCCTCCTCATACATTTCCATGCCATCTCACTTGAAGTGCATGAGCGCTGCATCGAACACAGCAGATGTTCCTCATACATTGCCATGCAGTCTCACTTGAAGTGCATGAGCGCTGCTTCGAACACAGCCGATCATCCTCATACATTTCCATGCCGTCTCACTTGAAGTGCATGAGCGCTGCATTGAACACAGTAGATCCTCCTTATACATTTCCATGCCGTCTCACTTGAAGTACGAGTGCTGCATCGAACACAGCAGATCCTCCTCATACATTTCCATGCCGTCTCACTTGAAGTGCATGAGCGTTGCATCGAACACAGCAGATCCTCCTCATACATTTCCATGCCTTCTCACTTGAAGTGCATGGGCGCTGCATCGAACACAGCAGATCCTCCTCATACATTCCCATGCAGTCTCACTTGAAGTGCATGAGTGCTACATCAAACAGCAGATCCTCCTCATACATATTTCCAAGCCGTCTCACTTGAAATGCATGAGAGCTGCTTTGAATACAGCAGATCTTCCTCATACATTTCCATGCAGTCTCACTTGAAGTGCTTGAGCGCTGTGTCGCACACTTCAGCCCCATCTCATACATTGCCATGCAGTCTCACTTGAAGTACCTGAGTGCAATCGTACACTTCAGGCCCTCCTCATACATTTCCATGCAGTCTCACTTAAAGTACATGAGTGCTACATCAAACAGCAGATTCTCCTCATACATTTCCATGCCGTCTCACTTGAAGTGCATGAGCGCTGTGTCGCACACTTCAGCCCCTCCTCAAACATTTCCATGCAGTCTCACTTGAAGTACCTGAGTGCAATCGTACACTTCAGGCCCTCCTCATACATTTCCATGCAGTCTCACTTGAAGTACATGAGTACTACATCAAACACAGCATATTCTCCTCATACATTTCCATGCCGTCTCACTTGAAGTACATGAGCACTGCATCGAACACAGCAGATCCTCCTCGTACATTTCCATGCAGTCTCACTTGAAGTACGAGTGCTGCATCGAACACAGCAGATCCTCCTCATACATTTCTATTCCGTCTCACTTGAAGTGCATGAGCGCTGCATTGAACACAGTAGATCCTCTTCATACATTTCCATGCAGTCTCACTTGAAGTACGAGTGCTGCATCGAACACAGCGGATCCTCCTCATACATTTCCATGCCGTCTCACTTGAAGTGCATGAGCGTTGCATCGAACACAGCAGATCCTCCTCATACATATTTCCATGCAGTCTCACGTGAAGTACGAGTGCTGCATCGAACACAGCAGATACTCCTCATACATTTCCATGCCGTCTCACTTGAAATGCATGAGCGCTGCATCTAACACAGCAGATGTTCCTCATACATTCCCATGCAGTCTCACTTGAAGTGCATGCGTGCTGCATCATACTTTTCAAGCCCTTCTCATACATTTCCATGCAGTCTCACTTGAAGTGTATGAGCGCTGCTGCGAACACAGTCGATCCTTCTCATACATTCCTATGCAGTGTCACTTGAAGTGCATGAGCACTGCTTCGAAAACAGCCGATCCTCCTCATACATTCTTATGCAGTCTCACTTGAAGTGCATGAGCGCTGCTTCGAACACAGCCGATCCTCCTCATACATTTCCATGCAGTCTCACTTGAACTACGAGTGCTGCATCGAACACAGCAGATGTTCCTCATACATTCCCATGCAGTCTCACTTGAAGTGCATGCGTGCTGCATCGTACTTTTCAAGCCCTTCTCATACATTTCCATGCAGTCTCACTTGAAGTACGAGTGCTGCATCGAACACAGCAGATCCTCCTCATACATTTCCATGCCGTCTCACTTGAAATGCATGAGCGCTGCTTCCAACACAGCCGATCCTCCTCATACATTCCCATGCAGTCTCACTTGAAGTGCATGAGCGCTGCTTCGAACACAGCCGATCCTCCTCATACATTTCCATGCAGTCTCACTTGAAGTATGAGTGCTGCATCGAACACAGCAGATCCTCCTCATACATTTCCATGCGGTCTCACTTGAAATGCATGAGCGCTGCATCGAACACAGCAGATGTTCCTCATACATTCCCATGCAGTCTCACTTGAAGTGCATGAGCGCTGCTTCGAACACAGCCGATCCTCCTCATACATTTCCATGAAGTACGAGTGCTGCATCGAACACAACAGATCCTCCTCATACATTTCCATGCGGTCTCACTTGAAATGCATGAGCGCTGCATCGAACACAGCAGATGTTCCTCATACATTCCCATGCAGTCTCACTTGAAGTGCATGAGCGCTGCTTCGAACACAGCCGATCTTCCTCATACATTTCCATGAAGTACGAGTGCTGCATCAAACACAGCAGATCCTCCTCATACATTTCCATGCCGTCTCACTTGAAATGCATGAGCGCTGCTTTGAATACCGCAGATCTTCCTCATACATTTCCATGCAGTCTCACTTGAAGTGCTTGAGCGCTGTGTCGCACACGTCAGCCCCATCTCATACATTGCCATGCAGTCTCACTTGAAGTACCTGAGTGCAATCGTACACTTCAGGCCCTCCTCATACATTTCCATGCAGTCTCACTTAAAGTACATGAGTGCTACATCAAACAGCAGATTCTCCTCATACATTTCCATGCCATCTCACTTGAAGTGCATGAGCGCTGTGTCGCACACTTCAGCCCCTCCTCATACATTTCCATGCAGTCTCACTTGAAGTACCTGAGTGCAATCGTACACTTCAGGCCCTCCTCATACATTTCCATGCAGTCTCACTTGAAGTAGATGAGTACTACATCAAACACAGCATATTCTCCTCATACATTTCCATGCCGTCTCACTTGAAGTACATGAGCACTGCATCGAACACAGCAGATCCTCCTCGTAAATTTCCATGCAGTCTCACTTGAAGTACGAGTGCTGCATCGAACACAGCAGATCCTCCTCATACATTTCTATGCCGTCTCACTTGAAGTGCATGAGCCCTGCATTGAACACAGTAGATCCTCCTCATACATTTCCATGCAGTCTCACTTGAAGTACGAGTGCTGCATCGAACACAGCGGATCCTCCTCATACATTTCCATGCCGTCTCACTTGAAGTGCATGAGCGTTGCATCGAACACAGCAGATCCTCCTCATACATATTTCCATGCAGTCTCACATGAAGTACGAGTGCTGCATCGAACACAGCAGATACTCCTCATACATTTCCATGCCATCTCACTTGAAATGCATGAGCGCTGCATCGAACACAGCAGATGTTCCTCATACATTCCCATGCAGTCTCACTTGAAGTGCATGCATGCTGCATCGTACTTTTCAAGCCCTTCTCATACATTTCCATGCAGTCTCACTTGAAGTGTATGAGCGCTGCTGCGAACACAGTCGATCCTTCTCATACATTCCCATGCAGTCTCACTTGAAGTGCATGAGCGCTGCTTCGAAAACAGCCGATCCTCCTCATACATTCTTATGCAGTCTCACTTGAAGTGCATGAGCGCTGCTTCGAACACAGCCGATCCTCCTCATACATTTCCATGCAGTCTCACTTGAACTACGAGTGCTACATCGAACACAGCAGATGTTCCTCATACATTCCCATGCAGTCTCACTTGAAGTGCATGCGTGCTGCATCGTACTTTTCAAGCCCTTCTCATACATTTCCATGCAGTCTCACTTGAAGTACGAGTGCTGCATCGAACACAGCAGATCCTCCTCATACATTTCCATGCCGTCTCACTTGAAATGCATGAGCGCTGCTTCCAACACAGCCGATCCTCCTCATACATTCCCATGCAGTCTCACTTGAAGTGCATGAGCGCTGCTTCGAACACAGCCGATCCTCCTCATACATTTCCATGCAGTCTCACTTGAAGTACAAGTGCTGCATCGAACACAGCAGATCCTCCTCATACATTTCCATGCCATCTCACTTGAAGTGCATGAGTGCTGCATCAAACACAGCAGATCCTCCTCATACATTTCCATGCGGTCTCACTTGAAATGCATGAGCGCTGCATCGAACACAGCAGATGTTCCTCATACATTCCCATGCAGTCTCACTTGAAGTGCATGAGCGCTGCTTCGAACACAGCCGATCCTCCTCATACATTTCCATGAAGTACGAGTGCTGCATCGAACACAGCAGATCCTCCTCATACATTTCCATGCGGTCTCACTTGAAATGCATGAGCGCTGCATCGAACACAGCAGATGTTCCTCATACATTCCCATGCAGTCTCACTTGAAGTGCATGAGCGCTGCTTCGAACACAGCCGATCCTCCTCATACATTTCCATGAAGTACGAGTGCTGCATCGAACACAGCAGATCCCCCTCATACATTCCCATGCAGTCTCACTTGAAGTGCATGAGCGCTGCTTCGAACACAGCCGATCCTCCTCATACATTTCCATGAAGTACGAGTGCTGCATCGAACACAGCAGATCCTCCTCATACATTTCCATGCAGTCTCACTTGAAGTGCATGAGCGCTGCTTCGTACTCTTCAGGCCTTTCTCATACATTTCCATGCAGTCTCTCTCGTGCCCCCGGGGCTGCCTCACTCGTTCATTATTCATGAGCCGGTAACCCTAGCAGTGCTTTATCCCGCACCACAATGGACAAGAAGTGAATTGCATGGGCATGAGAGGGTGCAAGTGCGTATGAGTGCAGCCGCCAGGGTGGGGCCAGAAGTGTTCTGTATGCGGCAAGCTAAACCTTTAAGATCTCACCTCTTACTACGTATCATTAAAATGTAATTATTTGTGGTTATCTCTATGTAGGATGCCTTTTTTCACTAATAATATCTATTTCCGGTATGCCTGATAATTTGTAATATTCCATTCATTATTTCCTCCTCTATATCTTTTCCCTCCTTCCTTTCTTCTTTTTTCCATCTTCCTTTCTCTCCCCTTATATTATAAGACATAAAGTGTGCCATTACAACTATTACCTTCTCCTTTGTAGGCTGTATAATGCAGTATTTTTAATACAGGTCAATGATCAGACATTATGTATTTTCCTGCATTACTGTGCTTATATTACCCTCGTTGTCAGTTATTAGACATGTTTTATTAAGATGTATTGTATTGTAATTGCTTTTATATAGCGCTTACTACACCTGACGAGGTGTTGCAGCGTCTTTTTACGAGTAGCACGCTACTCTGGAACCCAAGAAGGATTAGTGTTGGATTAGTATAGTGAATGTACCTTTTTTTATGTAACCATTGCAATAAAGCTTTCTTAAACTTAAAAAAAAAACTTTAAGATCTGCCATTAACACGACAATAAGGGTCACTTCACCAAGTTCAAGGGATATAAGATATAAGAATAGGTCAAGGTCAGAGGTAGAAAAATAAGAACAAGAAAGATGAAAACAGCCAAACACAAGGGTGAGGAGCTGATTTCAGGCCTTCAAGAGACAGCCCTATCGAGCACTGGTGATGAAGTCAACATCATGGCTGCAGAAGAAATACACACACTACGCCTCCCGCTGTGCCTCTGTGTGACCAACACATAGATCTATGCGTAAGGTGAGGCGACACGCGTCCCCCTCAGAGGCACATTACCGCGTCCCATGCTAGCGAGGCGACATCGCGACATCACTCACGGGCTTCGTTACGGAAGCAGGTACCAGTACCCGTCTGCATCACAGCTTCAATGCTCCAACTGATGCCGTTCAGACTCAGCATAGGCTGGTGCAAGACTCTGGAAATTCAAAAGAGTTGCATTCAACAACTACACCTTGACACCTGCAAGCAACTAGTAACACTTCTGATGGGTTTTGTGGCATTTCTTCAGATTAGGTCCCGAGAGTTAGGGCCATATGTATCAAGCAAATTCGCATTCGCAAAGGCCGAAATTTGCTAAATAGTATGTATTAAGCAAAATCTGGTGTAAAATAAGGAATCGCAAAATTTGCGATTCCTTAAATGCAATGTATGAAGCTTAAAAAATTAGCAAAATGTCCTTAAGGACTCGCAAATTACCAAAGTTGCAAATTCCTTGAGAAATGCTAATTTTTTCAGTTTTCAAAGTGCCATGTGACGCACATACATGCCCTCAGGGCATGTATGTGCGCCACATGTGCATCCATGCATATTTCAGGGGTGCAACAGGGTGTCCTTTGGACACCCCTGCACGCTTGAAATTATTCTCAATTTGCGATTAGCAAATTGCGAATCGCAAATTGAGAATAACTACCCATTCATTCCTATGGGCCCCCTGGCCCATAGAAATGAATGGGAAGTATTCCTTAATTGCGATTCGCAATTTGCTAATCGCAATTAAGGAATTTTAAGAAATCGCAAAAAAAATTCGATTTTGTACATATATACCTATTTGCGATTCTCAAATAGCGATTTCTTAAAAATCGCTATTTGAGAATTGCAAATCAGGTTGATGATACATATGGCCCTTAGTCCTGTAAGACTCATAGGAGTATTTTTGGACTTCAGACTTCTTTTCATCACCCACAGACATACTCAAGATTTCACGCTAGGAGTGCACTTTATGATTTTATCAAAATCCTAACCTACTGCACACAATACTGTAAAAACAGACAAGACATTGTCAAGAACGAATTTGGTAAACAAACGCAAAAAGTAACAAGCATTTGCAATGCAATAGGTCTCGCATTATGAAAGTTTGAGCTATTGGTCTTGTAAATGACGATTTTTTTATTTATGTGTTGATTTTGAAAATAGCTAAATTAATAGCTTTGTCATTTTCAATGCCAATAGTTATAACTTTCGCACATGTGACGACTATAGCATTTGTAATGCAACATGTTTTGTATTTACGTGACTTAGATGTATTGATATTACAAGTAATGAGTGATGCTGTAGTGGTGCTGAGTGATGCTGTGGTGGTGCTGAGTGATGCTGTGGTGGTGCTGAGTGATGCTGTGGTGGTGCTGCTGAGTTCTCTCTGCAACTGCACTCTGCAACTGCACTCTGAATCTGCACTCTGAATCTGAAATCTGCACTCTGAATCTGCACTCTGCACTCTGAATCTGCACTCTGCACTCTGAATCTGCACTCTGAATCTGCACTCTGCACTCTGAATCTGCACTCTGAATCTGCACTCTGCACTCTGAATCTGCACTCTGAATCTGCACTCTGCACTCTGAATCTGCACTCTGCACTCTGAATCTGCACTCTGAATCTGCACTCTGCACTCTGAATCTGCACTCTGCCCTCTGCACTCTGAATCTGCACTCTGAATCTGCACTCTGAATCTGCACTCTGCACTCTGAATCTTGAATCTGCACTCTGAATCTGCACTCTGAATCTGCACTCTGAATCTGCACTCTGAATCTGCACTCTGCACTCTGAATCTGCACTCTGAATCTGCACTCTGAATCTGCACTCTGCACTCTGCACTCTGAATCTGCACTCTGAATCTGCACTCTGCACTCTGAATCTGCACTCTGCACTCCGAATCTGCCCTCTGCACTCTGAATCTGCACTCTGCACTCTGAATCTGCACTCTGAATCTGCACTCTGCACTCTGAATCTGCACTCTGAATCTGCACTCTGAATCTGCACTCTGCACTCTGAATCTGCACTCTGCACTCTGAATCTGCACTCTGAATCTGCACTCTGCACTCTGAATCTGCACTCTGAATCTGAATCTGCACTCTGAATCTGAATCTGCACTCTGAATCTGAACTCTGAATCTGCACTCTGAATCTGCACTCTGAATCTGCACTCTGCACTCTGAATCTGCACTCTGCACTCTGAATCTGCACTCTGCACTCTGAATCTGCACTCTGAATCTGCACTCTGAATCTGCACTCTGAATCTGAATCTGCACTCTGAATCTGAATCTGCACTCTGAATCTGAATCTGCACTCTGAATCTGCGCTCTGAATCTGCACTCTGAATCTGCACTCTGAATCTGCACTCTGCACTCTAAATGTGCACTCTGCACTCTGAATCTGCACTCTGAATCTGCACTCTGCACTCACAATCTACACTCTGCACTCACAATCTGCACTCTGAATCTGCACTCTGCACTCACAGTCTGCACTCTGCACTCACAATCTGCACTCTGCACTCACAATCTGCACTCTGCACTCTGCACTCACAATCTGCACTCTGCACTCTGCACTCACAATCTGCACTCTGCACTCTAAATCTGCACTCTAAATCTGCCCTCTGAATCTGCACTCTGAATCTGCACCCTGAATCTGCACTCTGCACTCTAACTCTGCCCTCTGAATATGCACTCTGAATCTGCACTCTGAATCTGCACTCTGAATCTGCACTCTGAATCTGCACTCACAATCTGCACTCTGCACTCACAATCTGCACTCTGAATCTGCACTCTGAATCTGCCCTCACAATCTGCACTCACAATCTGCACTCTGCATTCACAATCTGCACTCTGAATCTGCACTCACAATCTGCACTCTGCACTCACAATCTGAACTCTGCACTCACAATCTGCACTCTGCAACCACAATCTGCACTCTGAATCTGCACTCTGAATCTGCACTCACAATCTGCACTCTGCACTCTGAATCTGCACTCTGAATCTGCACTCACAATCTGCACTCTGCACTCACAATCTGCACTCTGCACTCACAATCTGCACTCTGCACTCACAATCTGCACTCTGCACCCACAATCTGCACCCACAATCTGCACTCTGAATCTGCACCCACAATCTGCACTCTGAATCTGCACTCTGAATCTGCACCCACAATCTGCACTCACAATCTGCACTCACAATCTGCACTCTGAATCTGCACTCTGCACCTACAATCTGCACTCTGAATCTGCACTCTGAATCTGCACTCTGAATCTGCACTCTGCACTCTGCACGCTGAATCTGCACTCTGAATCTGCACTCTGAATCTGCACTCTGAATCTGCACTCTGAATCTGCACTCTGCACTCTGAATCTGCACTCTGAATCTGCACTCTGCACTCTGAATCTGCACTCTGCACTCTGAATCTGCACTCTGAATCTGCACTCTGCACTCTGAATCTGCACTCTGCACTCTGAATCTGCACTCTGCACTCTGAATCTGCACTCTGAATCTGCACTCTGAATCTGCACTCTGAATCTGAATCTGCACTCTGAATCTGAATCTGCACTCTGAATCTGAATCTGCACTCTGAATCTGCGCTCTGAATCTGCACTCTGAATCTGCACTCTGAATCTGCACTCTGAATCTGCACTCTGGACTCTAAATGTGCACTCTGCACTCTGAATCTGCACTCTGAATCTGCACTCTGCACTCACAATCTACACTCTGCACTCACAATCTGCACTCTGAATCTGCACTCTGCACTCACAGTCTGCACTCTGCACTCACAATCTGCACTCTGCACTCACAATCTGCACTCTGCACTCTGCACTCACAATCTGCACTCTGCACTCTGCACTCACAATCTGCACTCTAAATCTGCCCTCTGAATCTGCACTCTGAATCTGCACCCTGAATCTGCACTCTGCACTCTAACTCTGCCCTCTGAATATGCACTCTGAATCTGCACTCACAATCTGCACTCTGCACTCACAATCTGCACTCTGAATCTGCACTCTGAATCTGCACTCTGAATCTGCACTCTGAATCTGCCCTCACAATCTGCACTCACAATCTGCACTCTGCATTCACAATCTGCACTCTGAATCTGCACTCACAATCTGCACTCTGCACTCACAATCTGAACTCTGCACTCACAATCTGCACTCTGCACCCACAATCTGCACTCTGAATCTGCACTCTGAATCTGCACTCACAATCTGCACTCTGCACTCTGAATCTGCACTCTGAATCTGCACTCACAATCTGCACTCTGCACTCACAATCTGCACTCTGCACTCACAATCTGCACTCTGCACCCACAATCTGCACTCTGCACCCACAATCTGCACCCACAATCTGCACTCTGAATCTGCACCCACAATCTGCACTCTGAATCTGCACTCTGAATCTGCACCCACAATCTGCACTCACAATCTGCACCCACAATCTGCACTCTGAATCTGCACTCTGCACCTACAATCTGCACTCTGAATCTGCACTCTGAATCTGCACTCTGCACTCTGCACTCTGCACTCTGAATCTGCACGCTGAATCTGCACTCTGAATCTGCACTCTGAATCTGCACTCTGAATCTGCACTCTGCACTCTGAATCTGCACTCTGAATCTGCACTCTGAATCTGCACTCTGCACTCTGAATCTGCACTCTGCACTCTGAATCTGCACTCTGAATTTGCACTCTGAATCTGCACTCTGAATCTGCACTCTGCACTCTAAATGTGCACTCTGCACTCTGAATCTGCACTCTGCACTCTGAATCTGCACTCTGCACTCACAATCTGCACTCTGCACTCACAATCTGCACTCACAATCTGCACTCTGCACTCACAATCTGCACTCTGCACTCACAATCTGCACTCTAAATCTGCACTCTGCACTCTGAATCTGCACTCTGAATCTGCACTCTGCACTCACAATCTGAACTCTGCACTCACAATCTGCACTCTGCACCCACAATCTGCACTCTGAATCTGCACTCTGAATCTGCACTCACAATCTGCACTCTGCACTCTGAATCTGCACTCTGAATCTGCACTCACAATCTGCACTCTGCACTCACAATCTGCACTCTGCACTCACAATCTGCACTCTGCACCCACAATCTGCACTCTGCACCCACAATCTGCACCCACAATCTGCACTCTGAATCTGCACCCACAATCTGCACTCTGAATCTGCACTCTGAATCTGGACCCACAATCTGCACTCACAATCTGCACCCACAATCTGCACTCTGAATCTGCACTCTGCACCTACAATCTGCACTCTGAATCTGCACTCTGAATCTGCACTCTGAATCTGCACTCTGCACTCTGCACTCTGCACTCTGAATCTGCACGCTGAATCTGCACTCTGAATCTGCACTCTGAATCTGCACTCTGAATCTGCACTCTGAATCTGCACTCTGCACTCTGAATCTGCACTCTGAATCTGCACTCTGCACTCTGAATCTGCACTCTGCACTCTGAATCTGCACTCTGCACTCTGAATCTGCACTCTGAATCTGCACTCTGAATTTGCACTCTGAATCTGCACTCTGAATCTGCACTCTGCACTCTAAATGTGCACTCTGCACTCTGAATCTGCACTCTGCACTCACAATCTGCACTCTGCACTCACAATCTGCACTCACAATCTGCACTCTGCACTCACAATCTGCACTCTGCACTCACAATCTGCACTCTAAATCTGCACTCTGCACTCTGAATCTGCACTCTGAATCTGCACTCTGAATCTGCACTCACAATCTGCACTCTGAATCTGCACTCACAATCTGCACTCACAATCTGCACTCACAATCTGCACTCACAATCTGCACTCTGCACACTGCACTCTGAATCTGCACTCTGCACTCTACATATGGTATGTTATGCTTACATACGTTCCATATATTATCCATGTATATGCCACATTTAGTTAAGAATATATGTTCTGTTTAGTTACATTACTTTGTTTGTATACCCTTTTATGCTGCTCTAAAGTTATTTCAATGGGTGAAATGCGGAGCCTGGGTAGCAGGAAGGAGAAGATAAGAGAGTGCATCGAGTGCGGACTTGTGAGCAAGCGCCTTAAGCCATCAGGATGCTACTTCAAGGCACGTAGACAGGGTCGTAATACCCAATGATACTCGTAAAGGTAGCTACAAAAAATGGTGTTAGGTTGTGCACACACCCTGCAAAGATGCGTGTAGCGCCTGAAGTCACAAGTTGAACCTGGTGTTGTTCGCTACAATAGACGATAGTTATCAGTGAGGTTTGTTCCACCATGAAACGAAAGTTGGCTGCCGAGAGTAACAAGGCAGTGCTGGGAGGGGGGCTGCGCACCAACTGAAGTGCTCTGGTTGCACGGCCTGCGGCCGTGTGAAGTGATAAGCCTTTGAAGTATGTCACGGCGCCTGAGGGGAGAGCAGAGAGAAGAGAAGGCTCGTGCGGGCAGAAAGGACGGCCGTGGGAGGTGGGAGGAGAATTCAGCATGGCTGGGGAGGGGGAGGAGAAAGGAAAGTAAAGGCTGTGTTTGCGGGGAGAGAGAGGGGAGGTGCTGGTGTGGGAGGAGTGCTGCTACGGCCTGGGGGAAGCTGGCTGGGGAGGGGGAGGAGAAATGAATGTAAGGCTGTGGGGAACAGAGTTTATGGCCCAAAAGCGCGTGCCTGTGGCCACGTGAACTTCAAGAAAACCGCAAGGAACGAAGCCCTTGGTTTGACGAGGATTTCGAGCACTTGAATTCTCGCTCCCTCAATGCGCTTGCGCGCATTGTAGGTCACGAGACCTAAAAACAATTGCAACATTATAATATTAATCCAGTATTTTCTTCATGGGTTTTCCAACCCCACCCTTCTTCTCTCTAACTAAACTACTCTTAGCACCAAAAGCAGCCTGAGCCAGTTTCATAGGTGGACTTGCTTTCAACCACATACCTTAGTGCAGAGGTCTTCAAACATGGAACTGCCCCCCTAGGGGGGCCTTCAATGATCCTGCAGGGGGCGCCAGGCTCTGGTCAAAAAAAGCATCATGCTGAAAGCAGAGCTTTGTTTTGAGCTGAAAGCAAATGATCAGCAGTGAGCTGCTCTGCAATGGGCCGTTTTTAAAAGGTGTAACATAACTAATGTTTAAATAATTCTAAACTGCGGGGTTATTCCCCCGCTATGCTGGGGGGCGGGGGGCGCGCACAGCGCCCCGGTGCTCATGACGAGCTCAGCTTGTCATGAGCCACAGTGCTCCTGTGCTCATGACGAGCTGAGCTCGTCACGGCCGCACCCTTTTTCGTGGAACGTTCAGCACAGTAGGGGAATTATCCCAGCGTGTGAGCGTTCTAACGGCTCATGACGAGCTGAGCTCGTCACGGCCGCACCCGTTTTCGTGGAACGTTCTGCACAGCAGGGGAATTAGCCCAGCGATGACGAGCTCAGCTCGTCATCAGCACACGAGCACCGCGGCTCATGACGATCTGAGCTCGTCGTCAGCATCGGAGGGGTTAAACATTGCAACATGAATAGAATAATTGTGAACAATTCTGAAGGTGGGACCCAATTTTTTTTTATATATGGGGGGGCTCAGCATTAAAAGGTTTGTAGACCACTGCCTTAGCAGAACAATAGAGGTATCGTTCCATAAAAAGACAGCTTTTGTTTCCATCTTCACTCTCAGCAGTCTTGCAGCCTGATTCATGTAGGTAAATTGCACTCGCAAAGGGCCAGATTCTGAGAATCTGGCCCTTTGCGAGTGCGATTTTTGCATTTGGTATTCATGATACCAAATGCAAAAATCGCTATGTAAGAATTCGCATATTTGCGTGGAATGGCATTTAAGGAATCTCTAATAGAGATTCCTCAAATGCTATTCATGACACAAAACAAAATAGCGATTTTGGACTTTTGGGGCCGCTATTTACCGACAGGTCAGACCTGTCGGTAAATAGCAAAAACTCAGAAAAATGCTTTTAAAAGCATTTTTCAAAGTTGCATGTAGCACACACACATGTCCTTTGGACATGTGTGTGCGCAACACCTGTCCAAAAGTGCATTTTAGGGGTGCTACAGGGCGTCCTTTGGACACCCCTGGCACCCTTAAAATCGCTATCTCAGTTGCGAGTAGCAAATTGCTACTCGCAAATCCCCATTCATTCCTATGGGCCTCTTGGCCCATAGGAATGAATGGGGAGTATTTGCGAGTAGCAAGTTGCTACTCGCAAATAAAGAACATGTAGGAATCGCTATTTAAGTAGCAATTCCTACATGAATGCCGTTTTGCGTGTCCTCAATAGCAAATCGCTATGATTCGCTATTAGGGACACGCAAAACGGCATGTACATGAATCAGGCTGTTGGTGTCTTAGGACAGAACGATAAGCCTGCCTGGGGCTGGCTGCGCCTTCCTTCAGCCTTCAGACAGGAAGAGGTGTTTACATCTTTCGTCTGCATGACACTCAGCAGCCATTCTTTCAAAGTGAAGCCTCCTCCCCCCCCCAATGACGCTCTAGAGCAGCTTATAAACTGTACCTAGACTTTCTTGAATGTTATTGAAACAGTCAATCCATATAGGAGACCGAAAGCCTTTTCACCTCCTAATGTTCCAGTGAAACTTTGTGCACCATTTAGAAAAAATAATTGAAAACTCAAGATGCCAGATTACACTGAAAGAAACATTCAACAATATGTTCAAGCAAGCGGAGTTATCACACTGCAATGAAACAGTCATTAAACAATGCTGACTACTGTGCTGTTACAATGAAAAAACATGCATTTTAATCCATGAATCTATCAAATACAATGGGGATACCTAAAGAGGAAACATGTGATGTTCATATCAGCACCAGAAAGATGATAAACCATTTGCTATGTATATATACATATATTTAAGCACACTGATGAAAGAAAACAACGAGACAAAAAAATGGCTGTCTTATTTCACTATTGCGGCTTGGTACAAAATAAAAAATAAAAATCTAAAAACATTAAAAAGCAAAGAATTGGCTTAAGACGTTTACATAAACAAACACCAGCAAAATCTGATTGTCATGTTGAGTTCATACTTATAGCAGATCAAATAAAAAATATTACAGTTCAGTGGCAGTATGCAGATGTTTACCAGCTGTTGATGATGATGAGGAAACCACAAGCCAGAGGTGGGGTTGAAGATGTAGTTGAGGTTCTCGATTGAGGTATATTGCAGCATGACAACAGCTGAATACGAAAACGAAGTCAATGCTGATGGCCCAATGTTTATGACCGAAACCATAGGGGATGGCATTGGCACATTGTTATATATCGCCTTTTTGATGATGGACACCTGCCATGCAGTGTTGAACTAAAACACAGGTCTTGCTCGAGGTGTAGTGTAGTTCCTATATTCCCAATAGGCTCTGCGCATGGGAATAATATACACTATAGATTTGACATAGGACTGAGGTCAGTATGCCTCCATCGAGTATATTAAACTTAATTGTGTGTGCCGACTAACTCAGAGGTCACTAGAAACTTTCTCGAATAAACAAAAAGGGATTCGTTTCTGACAACCGTATAAACATGACAACTTTGTTTCCCTAGGACTGGAACAAATATCTTCAGAGTCGTGGAAACAATAGATAACTATTTCACTCAGTCAATCGTGCATGCTTCGTTTCTACAGAGTTGTAGAGAAATAGTGAGACGGGCATTTTCAATAAAAGGGTTTACTGAACAGTCTTCTTTCTCGTGCAAGAGAGGTGAACTGCTACAATCATTAGACAGAATGCAAAGTATAATGCGTACAGCAAGAATAGTATTATAAAATAATACTGTAATAGCATTGTCTTGTGCTATGACATATAAAAATACATACATAAATAACACAGGCTAAAATACTCAACTGGTGCTTCTAAGATACGCCTACCCCAATGTGCCTAACCTAGGTCTAGTACCAGGGAAGAAATAAGTGCTTATTAGCATAAGTTTTAGTTCTGCAAAGAATTGCCAAAGGTTTCTCTAGGTTCTAATCAGCTCCATACCTTTAGAATGAACGAGGTTGGTATCTCTGTCTCGGGACTCGATTTCCCAACACCCCGCAAAGGGAGTCAGAAACACTGGAGCTGGATTCTCGGCAGAGGAGGACAGCTTCTTGTCAGTGCGTCAGCTGGAGAGTCGGCTTCCTTCGGCACTTGCTGTAGCGAGCTGCGTCGGGCAAGTAGGTAGTCAAACTGCACCGAACCACACCGTGCTTTGCCATAGCAAGTGAAGGTATATTTATACCTTGATGGTGTTTAGAAATGCCAGCTTTGACGTACAGTCGGGCATGTGAACGTCATGGATGAACCCCTAAGGAATAGTTGTTCGTGCATAGTAAATGAGTTCTTGGAGAAATCAATATTCAAGCAAGGGGAAGTCCCTAACAGCTTAAGAGTCTGGTTTTATGAGAACTCGTTGTGACGTAGATGAACGGATGGAAGTAGCCATGCCTGTATTTGGGTAGCATGGGCTATGCCTAAATAGGGGCAGGATTTCTATGCCTATATAAGGGCAATGTGAATTGTACCTATATATGGGCATGAATCAGGAAAATTCATTCGGAATCTAAAATGACATACACCAGAGGAGCTTCAAAGTTGTAAAAAGTCAAAGTCCGGCTCACACCTAAACTGACCAACGGGTCTCCAAAAAATCATGTTGATTTATGATGTAGGGATTCAGTAGGGTAGGATCTGTCTACATTTACTTTGACATTCAAAGTGATTTTATTTCCTCACTAGGAAGCAAATAATTGCAAAACCAACTATAGGAATTCTAGCTGATATTCTAGAGAGCAGGTTTGAAAACAAAGAAAAGAAGAAGGAAGAAATTAATCCAAAAGTAGATTTACAGCCAATCAATAGTCCAGACCCAATGGTTTTCAAAATATGGATTACGCGCGTTGTGTTTCAAGCATGGAAAATGGTGTACAATACATGTGCGAAATGCGTCAGGAACTTACTGCAAACTATGTTTATGTAGCCGGAAGTGCTGGGAACAACCCTAATAACTAAAGTTGTTACTTGGGCTGTTGTCTAGGGTCTGTAAATACATAGGGGCTGGTTTAGAGTTACGGGAGAGGGTACTCCAGCGTAACAGTCGACGGATTACCCTCTCCCCATAACTCTCAGTCCTCCCATCCAATTTAGAGGTGGGTGGACTGCAAGGTTTACACCGCGGAGTAAAATGTACTCTCGCAGAATAAACCTTATGCCAATGGCCTGAGGGAGTAGGGGCCGTGAGAGGCTTTTTTATTTACTATCCATCACCGCCAGGTTAAAAAAGAAAAATGACTCTCACACCACGGGAGATTTCTTCCATTGCGTGGGAGTCATTAGTTTATTTTTCAAAAACAAACTCCTGCTTTCAGAGTTTGTTTTTGAAAAATAAAAAAGTTTGGAAAAGTTTGATGGCTGGCCTTCCATTTGAAGGAGTCATCCATCAAACTTCTTCTTCATTGACAGGAACCACCATGAGGGCAGTTCCTGCCAATAAATAGAGATGTCTGCGGGGCCAGTTGGAGTAAAGGCAGGGTGGCAGACAAAGTCCTCTGCTACTCTGTCAGTTTTGACGCCTTCTGGCAAAATGTAAACCATATTCTCAGTTTCTCATGTCTGTTTGCAGTCCATTTAAGATAGTGGCGTGTGGTTTTGTCCAATTTCTTTCAGAAAACATAAGAGTGATTAATTCGTAATAGGGCTTCATGGCCGAAACATCATGGGCACCACTCACACCCACTGGAATCAAAGTACCCGGAGAGATACCAGATACCTGTATGAAAGTGTCAAGTGGGAGAAAAATTCCAGACGCCATTGAGATCTGCCCCCTGACACGTGTTTTATCCAATAGGGATTCTATGATGACGGCTGCTGGAGGGGATGCGACACTCACAAGAAACCTCTCCAGGTTCAAGAAGTGTCAGGGGCAGGAGGCACTGCACAGGAACAGTCACAGGACCTTTTTGATTTTGGAACAGACTTTGAACTAGACACCAAGAGGGTTCACTCACAACTATGATAGAAGCCATGCTGGCTGTCACCTGCCCCTGGCCAACTCATCTGCTAACAGTTCACTGAGTACAGACTAAATTGATTCATCACAAGGGCCATCTCTGGCCAGTGGCAGGTTTCTACCTTCAAAATACCACTTGGGTCCAGGCATATGGCTATTGACCCATCTTTGTGTTCAATGACTGTTAGCTCGAGACCCTGCTGCACTTTCACACCCCAGCACACTCATCCTTGCTGCTTCTGTTTACATCTGCCTGAAGTGGGATGGTATATCAGTTGTCATAAAAGTATGCATCAACTTTACCCCCTCAGCATATTGTGGCAGGTAAGCTCTCCCAAAGTCAAGAAACCCCGAGAGTTTGTAACTTTTATAAAGTGGACTTTGTAAAGTAGCACACCTCTACAGGACGACAGGTGCTAATCCTTTACCCTCACTGGATATTTCATATCAAAGGAAAATCACAGTAGGATATGCAATTGTATATTTATTTTCAGTTTATTTTATACCCATGTCGAACTAAGAGTGTTAGTATGTAGTCCATCCTATCTAGGTGTTCAGTAAAGTTCATCAGTAATGGTGATATCAATATATTATATCACCCTTAAATCTTCCTTATTATTGTTGCAAAAAGCCCTGGGCTACTCTTATATCCCTGAGGTATCTTGTATATTACTTACTGACAGATACATTGTGTTCCACATCACAAACAAGTGCAAGCTTGTCTGTGGAGGCTGAGGTCATAAATAAGGTGAAATGCTCCAACCTAGGGATCTCCCCAACAGTTGTGAACAAGAAGGCAACAAATTCCTGAAACATCTGCATAAGTGTTGACATATGTCGCCCAACAGAAGAATCAGAAGGGAGAGATAATGATCCCAGGATATTCCTTCCATTGTTATATTCAGCAGTCATGTGCCCTGTGGGGCTAGGTGCATGCTTTAGAAATACTCCCAAAAAATAACTGGATGGTTGCATACTGTGAAAGATTGTTCCTATTCTGAAGATCCTAACAGAACTGCAGTTCATTGCAGAAGTAGAAAGCTTAATGTAGATTTCAGGGAACATTGTTAGTATTCTGAAGAGAAGGAGACACTGGCAGCATTCCGATTTCTCAGACAATTTAGTCGGCCTCACACTCCACCACTAATGCGGCACCATCCCTCAACATCGTGGGCACCACCCACACCCACTGGAATCAAAGTACCCGGAGAGAGACCAGATACCTGTATAAAAGAGGCACGTGGGATGAAAACTCCAGAAGCCTGACCCCTGACTCGTGGTTCATCCAATAGGGATTCTTTGGTGACGGCTGCTGGAGGGGATGCGACACTCACAAGAAACCTCTCCAGTTTCAAGAAGTGTCAGGGGCAGGAGGCACTGCACAGGAACAGTCACAGGACCTTTTTGATTCTGGAACAAACTTTGAACTAGACACCAAGAGGGTTCACTCACAACTATGATAGAAGCCATGCTGGTCAGACACCTACCCTGAACAAGCAGTCTGCTAACAGCTCACTGAGTACAGACTACATAGATTCATCACAAGGGCCATCTCTGGCCAGTGGCAGGTTTCTATGTTCAAAATGCCACTTGCGTCCAGGCATTTGACCATTGACCCACCTTTATGTTCCATAATTTTTAGCTGGAGACCCCGCTGCCCTTTCACCCCCCATCACACTCATCCCTGCCGCCTCTGTTTGGATCTGCCTGAAGTGGGATGGTAGATCAGTTGCCATCAAAGTTTGCATCAACTTACTTTACCAAGGAGGCACACCTGCCACCTGACGTCATGGATGCACCCAGCACAGGGCGTGGAGACAGGTTATAATACACCAGGTGCCTGGGCTGCACACTCGCTGCTTCGACCTAAGAACACGTGAGTGCGTGTGATTCGCTGCTTCCCGTGCGTTCCCTCCCAGACCTCTTACCCAGAACCCTCTGCAGGATACATGAGTGTCCAGCAGCCTCCTACTCTTAAACTGCCCATTTATGCCTGATGACGTCATCACTGCGCGCCAGTCTGCTCTGAGCACAGAGCTGCTGGTGAATGCACCCTTTGCATGCAGTGTGCTCTTGCACTATCAGACCCCCTGCGGTGAGCTGTGCAGGGTGACGCAGGGAACACCGGCTGTTCATGCTGTGGCAGTCGGTCGCATGTCAGGCAGCGCTGGACCAAACGCGACAGCAAGTTTGGAGTACGCACGACATGCGACTGACTCGGCCCAGCCCTACCAGCCCCCATAGTTACTGACCTGCCAGGAAATCTCCTGACTGGATCCGCCCGCCTTAATGTGTAAACAGAGCTGAACTTTGGAATAAGTCGCTTGTTTTCAACAGAACAAACACATCACTGTGCGACCACAGGCCTCTGAGTAAACAAGGGTCTATTTGCAGAAAATCAGTTTGCTTTCTAGAGCACTGGCATTGTAATTATGGCCTCCTCCTTACCGGATTTGGGCTTTTATTGCACGTTAGACAACCTTTCATCGACTTCCAAGCCTCAACTCTTTCCAGCTTACAGGGGCCAGGCCTGTTATTACAAAACCCTAACTCTCGAGGGGCCTCTCCACACATGCAGGCAGGCAGTGCTGGCTTCTGACTCCCTGGTTTGTGGGGGTAGAGGTGGTAAACCACACACCCACATGTCAAGTATTGCTGGTAGGTTTTCTCATGTGACCCCATGTGTTAAGGAACACCTTGCTGAGCTGCAGCGCCCTGAGGTGACCCATTTCAGAAGGTCAGGTACATAATTTCAAATATAAAATCCAGCAGCAAAGTATTCCACAGAAAGTTGAACAGAGCCTACAAACAAAACTATGACATGCTGGCACTAGGATTCGGACAAGGATAACAGGATCCGCCATGGAGTTCCCTGCCGGTTATATCAGGTTAACCTACGTTTAAACACCTGTAAAACACCATCACTCAAAGGAACTGGGCCTGGTGCTGACACTTCAGGAAGGTTCCTGTGCTCAAGATGGCCTAGAGAGGGCACTCAGGGCCTTTTAAAGAAGCCATCATCCCAGTCCAAATAATCTGCATCTGGTACTCACGGACAGCAACAACTACATCCGAAGGCAGGAAAAGAACTGCTGATACACACTGCGGCGGGGAGGCCGTGGGGTCCGGGCGACCCTCCATTCAACCTGCAAATAGCTCAGAGAAGAAGCCAAGATGGCTCTCTACACCCTGGGCTGGAGCCTAATCAATAATGGTATTGGAAGTGAATCTGACATTACCCAACAAGCAACACCATGTACCAAACTACAACGGACAGGGCGGGCTTGGGCGGCCGGACGGCGCAGTGGACAGTGTTAGGGGTATTTGTTTGCAGGTCTTTGGGATAGTGCGGTCAGCCAGCGTAGGGCCTCAGTGAGATAGTCTGGACTCTGTTGTCCACTCTGGTCCAGTTCCTCCAATGTAGGGCAGGGCGGCCAAGGGGAGCCGGTTGGCATAAGACCACACTTAGCATCATCAGACCAGGCTTAGGATGGGCTGCAGAGAAGGCCTTGTGGAAGCCCAGGCCCAGCAGCAGACCTCGCTTGGAAGGAGAATGGAACCAGAGAGAGCAGGCGAGGTGAGGGCTGCAAAGCAGTAAACATGCGGCAGAGACCAAGCAGCGAGTAATGAAGCGAAGAGCGAACACTCCAGGGAAGGAAGGTCTGAGACTACCTGCAACATAAAAGCCTTGTACTCTGGCGATCTACACAGTGCTCCCTCTGTCTTTCTCCCTCTTAATAGAAAATACAGCAATACTATCACAAATCTAAAGATATGACAACCGTGCACATGAATTTGTGCGCGGAAGGACATTGCCATTTGTTTCGTTCTACTGGGGTGTTTAATTGTACATTTCTCAGCTCCGAGTGTTTGTTATGTTTTGAGCTCCCTTTCCTCATTATGTAGCTTGGAAGCCATTCTAGAGTCTGGTTGGACATCTCTCGGGGTCAGATTATGATGTCGGTTTGAGTTGCCTCCGACCGACATCTCTGCGGTTTCTGAACCAACTGACCTTGGGTCAGCGGTGAGAAACTGTAATTACGATGCGACCGCACATGGTACGGTCTGGTACGGTCCCAAACTCCCCTTTCCCAATGGGAGCTTGTGGTCCGGTTGGAAAGCGGCCGCAACACAAGCTCCCATAGTGAAATGGACGTTACTGTAAATCCCTGCACCGTGTGGCAGGCACCTCAGCTCGACTCCGTCCCCACTTTCACTGGGTGCAGATGTGTATTTCTACACTTCTGAGTAACTTCATACTCAATGTGAATAGCCAAAATTAGTAAAGTTACTCAAAAGTGTAAGAGTAAATTCCATGTGTAAATTATTCATAAGTGTATACCTTTGTGAATAGTCCCGAATGAATTTGTTATGAATGACTAAAACTGGAAATGTATACATTTTGAATATTTGAGACTGAATAAACATTGCTCAGAGCTCTGAAAGAGCGTCTCCATCAATTCCATTCCCATTCATGTCACTTTCCTCTGCTGTCTCTCAGTCTGCAAGACACTTACATTTGTTTTAATTTAAACTTCAAAAAATATTTTTTTAGTTAATTTAATCTATTTAAATTAATGAAAGGTTTACTTCAAAAATAATTTCATGGTGCTGTATAGCATTTTCTTTTATTTTGTTCTACTTTGTTCTTCATTTAAAATAAAAATGTAAAATTAATTTATATTAATATTTAACCAAAAAAAGACTATCCTTTTTTAGTTATGCAAACATTTTTACTTTTTCCTATACATACCATAGGGAGACTCCGCAGCAAAGAGTGGGGGTTTCCCTATGGTTAAATATGAGGCATTGTAAAAAGTTTATTAAACTTTATAATAAATTAGTAAAAATATATTTGTTAAATATTATTTTATAGATTTATTTTACATGCAGAACAAAATAAAATAAAATGCTAATCGCAGCTGGTAAGGCTTTAAGTGGTTGTTAATGTTAAGTTTTGAGCTACCTTTCCTGATTATGAGGCTTTATTGCCATTCTGCAGTCAGTGTAGAGATCTTCCTACAGTAAAGTAGAGGGAAAATTAAAAACGTTTACTAAACTTCATAATAAACGAGTAAACATATTTTTAAGTTACATATTTTTTGAATTAGTTGTATATATTTCTTTCAAATGTAAAAAAAAATGCCACAATACCATTAAAATCATTTTGAATTAAATCTTTATTAATTGAAATATATTGTTATATAAAATTCTTTTCCTGAAGTTTAAATTAAACAATACATTTCCAGTTAAAGTAAAAACATAATTGTTTTATTATGTATTAATAACTATTAAAAGTATTTAATAGAATTAAGAGTAGTTTAATTATATGTTATTAGGAATTAACGCCACATGAATTTGTGAATTCAAAAACAGTTGCTAAAATATAATATATTTAAAAATAATAAATGTTTTTTTAAACCTTAATGATTTTTATTTATATTTGTAACTATTTTAAATAAGTTAATTTAGCAATATTTACTATGGGGTTTTATTTTACGTGCCCACCTGCATTATTTTCAATAGGAGGTTGTTGTAGTACCAGTGGATGGCCATGTGTGGTTCTGGATTTACTACTGGTTTTTTTGTGGAAAAAGTATCTTACATTTGTAAAGTTAGCTTCACATACCGTTTCACAGGCTGGAGACGTGCAAGCCTACACTTCGAGTAACTTTACACACAGATTTGAAGTTCCTCAAACGTGTAAGAGTAAATTACTCACAAATGTAAGCTACTTTTGTGAATAGGCTCCTTACTCTCTTTCTCTCTCTACATCTTCCTAAATCCTCCATATGCATATCCCACTCCGCATCTTTTTCCTGTGCACACTGTCTTTCTTCTGCTTGGAGCTCTATGTATCTTCTCCACCACACCACCCCCTCACACACATCCGACTAACTCACCTTTAAGAACTGTATTCTATTTTCATTAGACACTGTCAGTATTTTGACAGCTGTGTACCTCCTTCACACAATTACCCATAGAATCACAATTACAAGGGGCACATGTGACCACAGCTGTGTGCACTTTGCAGAGAGGCCATGGAATGGATGGGCATGCATTCTGAACCCATTTATCATCCTATGATGGGCGCTGTGCGACATGCATACCACCTTCAGCCATCTCTCCAGGGTGATTATTCAGGCCCCGTCATGAACACTCACCCACAATCAGACGTCACCTGACATGTGGAGGCGAGTTCACAGACGTTTCTTATGTTGCATAAAAAATTACAGATACACAACACCTGGAAAAAAACAAATACTCTTAGAAAATGCAAAATGAAGTAAAAATGAATTGTAAACAGAGACTGCATCGCTGTTATCGACTACCTCTATGTTTTTCACATTTGCTGTTGGGAATTCAAGCAGAGTTTTGCCTCTAAAAGACATTAGTTTAGGGCCCAATAGTGACCCCTTTCAAAGACAGTTTTAAATGACTCCACAATCAGGTGTGTGCCCTGGGCGCCGGCTGCGCACCACACCTAGGTCACTCTGCCATCCCAGGGCTGGTCAGCAGCAACAGTGACCTAATGTCACTGTTGCTTTAGACTGCTAACCCGACTGTCACTGGCAGGCCGGGTCCAGGGCCACCGGAATTATGTGATTGTGCATCCGCCGTGATTTTTGCATAATTATAGATTTGCCGCATTTGCCACATAATCCATCATATGCTGCATTATGTCAAGATTTTAACACATACATGTTTTGTTACTAGCTCAAATGGTTCAAATGTTGCTACAAACGCAGGGAAATGTGTTGCCGCGCGGTGGAAGTCCCTTTGCAAAGATTGGCTGGCCACCTTTCTGTAGCTTATTGCTATCTTCGGGTGTTAAACTGGTACTAAAGAGGTGCAACTAAGGCCCAGACAGTGTTAATAAGTTTAAAATTGACAAAATAATGAAGTAATACTATCACAAAATGTGTTGCATAATTTGCCTTTTCTTGGTGCATATTTTACACAGTCCTGCTGCGAAATTCCAGTGGCCCTGGCCTGACTAAGAAATTATTAAGGGTGTCCCACCCAACACCCACCCCCAAAGCTACATCTCAGACTACACCAACATCATGCATGCACCTCCCCAGTAGACGCCGAGCCCTCCTCAAAGGCATCGAAGGCGGTATGAACCTGACTCAGGAATAAGAACTTCAGGACTCCCCAAGAAAGGGCACTGCCACCACTGACCTTTTGAAGAAAAACAAACAGAAAACATGAAGAAGGCAGGAAACAGCCATCCTTCAACCCTGTGGAACCACCACACACATCACCCAACTGGCCAGACTCAGACTTACCCGCCACCAAAGGCCTCACGGGATCCATCACCTCCCTCAAGGCAGCATCCTATGAAGACATCATCCTATCGCGTTGAGTAAAATCCATCCATGTCACTCGCGCCCTCAAGCCCAATCCAATCCTGACGTCACTGATTTAGGAAAATCTCAATACAGACGCCCTGGCCAACCCTCGACCTACCCTCACCTACCATCCCTGGGTAAGATCACAAGAAAATTTGATTTAAACATTTATATAACGCACAAATGCCAGACGGCATCTAGGCGCTTGAACCACCTGGAAAGAGAAAGCTACCCCGCAATCCAAAACTGAAAATTAATTTACAAAAAGACAGGTTTTAAAGCTTTTCTGAAGGCCAGGATAGTTGGACAATCCTTTATCTCACCGGGAAGCACGTTCCAGATTTTAACGGTTCCCCAAAAAAAACTTCTTCCGCCCCAACAAATTCTTTTGATTCTGGGCATTTGAAGGAGTTTGCAGTGAGCCGACCTCAACTTTCTGGTTGGTATATACCATTTCAATGGCTTTTTCAAGAAGTCTTGGCCCACCCCACGGAGTGCCTTGAAAGATAGACATTGGGTTTTGAATATAATTCTCTTCTCCACCGGGAGCCAATGTAGGATATTCAACTTCTGCAAGACTGGCTGGAATTTTGGAATATCCAGCAGTAACCTGGCCGCTGCATTTTGTAGCCGTTGTAGCTTTTGAAGATGCTGCTTTTGGATCCCTACATACAGCGCGTTTCCATAGTCCCATTTGGACAAGGCCAGTGCTGTCACAAGAATTTTTACTGACTCTGGTGGAATGAAGGGGCGGATTTTTCTAATCATCTTCAGGATGAAAAAGATTGAGGAAGAAAGGGAAGTGATCTGATGTTTGAAGGTCAATTTGTCTTCAAAGATAATGCCTACATTTTTAGCCTTATTTACAGGTGTTGGGGTGTTTCCTAGGCACGTCGGCCACCATCTGGGTGTACAGAAAGAGGTATTAGAGCCCAATAGGAGGACCTCAGTCTTTCAACCATGAAGTTTCAGACAGTTCAGACTCATCCATTGACGTATCCGAGACATACAGAGATTGAAACGCTCTGCTGTCTCTTCCATATTGCTGGAAACTGACACCACCAATTGGGTGTCATCAGCGTACGAGAGAACCCACATTTCCTGATGATTTTAGCCAGAGGGGAGACATACAGATTGAACAACGTTGGGCTAAGGGCCGAGCCCTGAGGCACCCCACAAGGGTGCAAGAACTGTTCTGAGGCAAAGGCCCCCGCCTCAACTGATTGAGGAAGGAGGTCAACAGTTTAAGGGCCGGTCCTCTAATACCTAATTCTGAGAGTCTGTTGATTAAAATAGTGTGGTTCGCGGTATCGAAGGCTGAGATCTAATAATATCAGTGCGGCCCATCATCCAACATGGATCTCAGTTCCTCAGTGGTCATAATCGAGGCCGTTTCTGTACTGAAGAGCAGCGTCCTCTTCCAGGAGTACCATCACCTTTGAGTCCTCGGTCCGGCACGGCGATGGGAACAATCCAGGTGGAAGTGATGCGCTTCAGATGACCAACAAGGTTGACCCTTGGATCCTTGTCCTACTCAGCCTTTCAGATGCCTTGACCGTGGTGGACCCTCAGGCCTGCGTCAACTCCCTCTATTCAAGCATGGGCTTTGACGGCGCTCTCCCGCAGTGGGTTATCCCTTACCGGACCCTCATACCAGGTCATCAAGATGGACCTCTCAAGTTCTGGAGTCCGCCTATATCCACGGATCCTCGGTGCCTACATGGACCCCTCGGGATACTCCTGCCAGACAAGAACGTAAAGATCCAGAATATGTGGATACAACCCCGCCGCGAGAGCCTGCTTGAAACGCAACCCCTAAAAAGCAGAAATTGTGCTCATGGCCAACAGCAACCACAGCAAGTCCAGGAATATGGCCATGCGGTGCAGCGGTTTTTCCTACACTATGCAAATATCATCTGTAGGAATTCACATTGATATCAACCCCAGCTTCAAAGCATACACTGCAATTCAGACAGAATCACCCATCAGCATGTTCCTTGCGTGGTGAACACACTGCGGTGCTGACACGGATCACACTTCGGCATGTTCCCTGCGTGGCGAACACACGGCAGTGCAGGTACGCGTCACCCATCGGCATGTTCCCTGCGTGGTGAACACACGGCAGTGCAGGCTCGCGTCACCCATCAGCATGTTCCTTGCGTGGTGAACACACTGCGGTGCTGACACGGATCACACTTCGGCATGTTCCCTGCGTGGCGAACACACGGCAGTGCAGGTACGCGTCACCCATCGGCATGTTCCCTGCGTGGTGAACCGGCGTGTAGCCCTGTCCTGAGTGCCCGCCTGCACGTCAGACTGTGTCCTGGCTTCTTACTTGGCCTTGTAATCAGACTAGTTTAGAAGTGTGCAGAGACCTGTGCCTGTCCATGGTACATGATGTCCTGCACCTGTTTTGTGACCTGGAGGGGTGCCACAAACAGTGAACAGTAAGGGATTCCTGTCCATGTCCAGGTGTAGGCACATGAAGTAGTGGTGGCAGCATACCTACTCTATCTGAATCTTTAGAAGAAGCAGCCTTGTATCTCTGTGCTTGGACAGGGCTCTGTTTGCTGACCCCTTGCGTCTGAAGTTCACAGATCCTTGCACTGACTTTACATGTGCATGTTAAGCACATGTATGTGTATTAAATGTGCAGCGCGGTTGTGTTAATAGGACTCTGTGGATGGTGAAAGTCTGAGTACTGGGATCAGAACAACAAATACCTGCTCCTCCTTTCACCCTATAAAGGAATTGAAGACGCGTCTCTTCCAGTGAGCTCTTGAACACACGTGTATGAACTATCTGGCACCGCTTTAGAAGGTAAGTTAAGAGACGTCCCTGTGGGTTCACCTACTGTACGACCCTCACCCCGCCTCCCTCCTCCCCCGCTTCCCTCCCTCCCCACACTCAGTACAGTGGTTTCTTCTTTCCAGCCTCGCTAGGATGTGCTTTATAGATGCATGGTCACATCTGGTTGAAGAAAAGCCCTGTCTTACTTCTGAAGAGATTTATTCCTCAAGACGGCAGGCAGTGAGTTCAAAGCAAAGCTGCTCGTCCTCTGAAGGGCCAGAGGAGCCACGTTCACAGGATTATTGATGGGCACCTGGGAGGATGCCTGGCGCCAGGCAAGGTCCTTAGGCATACTGCAACCAAAGCATCTGACGCCCAGAAGAAGGCCAACAGACCCCCTCCCTGCAGCAGGACAGCAAGAAGGAAAGGCGCTGACCTCTGACCTTCAACCTGGACAGCAAGAAGGAAAGGCGCTGACCTCTGACCTTCAACCTGGACAACAAGAAGGAAAGGCGCTGACCTCTGACCTTCGATCTGGACAACAAGAAGGAAAGGCGCTGAAGGAAAGAAGGAAAGGTGCTGACCTCTCACCTTCAACCTGGACAACAAGAAGGAAAGGCGCTGACCTCTGCCCTTCTGCCCTGCTGTCCAGGTTGACCTCTGCCCTTCAACCTGGACAGCAAGAAGGAAAGGCACTGACCTCTGACCTTCAATCTGGACAACAAGAAGGAAAGGTGCTGACCTCTCACCTTCAACCTGGACAGCAAGAAGGAAAGGCGCTGACCTCTGACCTTCAATCTGGACAACAAGAAGGAAAGGTGCTGACCTCTCACCTTCAACCTGGACAGCAAGAAGGAAAGGCGCTGACCTCTGACCTTCAATCTGGACAACAAGAAGGAAAGGTGCTGACCTCTCACCTTCAACCTGGACAACAAGAAGGAAAGGCGCTGACCTCTGCCCTTCAACCTGGACAGCAAGAAGGAAAGGCGCTGACCTCTGCCCTTCAACCTGGACAGCAAGAAGGAAAGGCGCTGGCCTCTGCCCTTCAACCTGGACAGCAAGAAGGAAAGGCGCTGACCTCTGCCCTTCAACCCGGACAGCAAGAAGGAAAGGCGCTGACCGCTGCCCTTCAACCTGGACAGCAAGAAGGAAAGGCGTTGACCTCTGACCTTCAATCTGGACAACAAGAAGGAAAGGTGCTGACCTCTCACCTTCAACCTGGACAACAAGAAGGAAAGGTGCTGACCTCTGCCCTTCAACCTGGACAGCAAGAAGGAAAGGCGCTGACCGCTGCCCTTCAACCTGGACAGCAAGAAGGAAAGGCGTTGACCTCTGACCTTCAATCTGGACAACAAGAAGGAAAGGTGCTGACCTCTCACCTTCAACCTGAACAACAAGAAGGAAAGGCGCTGACCTCTGCCTTTCAACCTGGACAGCAAGAAGGAAAGGCGCTAGCCTCTGCCCTTCAACCTGGACAGCAAGAAGGAAAGGCGCTGACCTCTGCCCTTCAACCTGGACAGCAAGAAGGAAAGGCGCTGACCGCTGCCCTTCAACCTGGACAGCAAGAAGGAAAGGCGCTGACCTCTGACCTTCAATCTGGACAACAAGAAGGAAAGGTGCTGACCTCTCACCTTCAACCTGGACAACAAGAAGGAAAGGCGCTGACCTCTGCCCTTCAACCTGGACAGCAAGAAGGAAAGGCGCTGACCGCTGCCCTTCAACCTGGACAGCAAGAAGGAAAGGCGCTGACCGCTGACCTTCAATGTGGACAGCAAGAAGGAAAGGTGTTGACCTCTGACCTTCAATCTGGACAGCAAGAAGGAAAGGCGCTGACCTCTGCCCTTCAATCTGGACAACAAGAAGGAAAGGCGCTGACCTCTGCCCTTCAACCTGGACAGCAAGAAGGAAAGGCCCTGACCGCTGCCCTTCAACCTGGACAGCAAGAAGGAAAGGTGTTGACCTCTGACCTTCAATCTGGACAACAAGAAGGAAAGGTGCTGACCTCTCACCTTCAACCTGGACAACAAGAAGGAAAGGTGCTGACCTCTGCCCTTCAACCTGGACAGCAAGAAGGAAAGGCGCTGACCTCTGACCTTCAACCTGGACAGCAAGAAGGAAAGGCGCTGACCTCTGCCCTTCAATCTGGACAACAAGAAGGAAAGGCGCTGACCTCTGCCCTTCAACCTGGACAGCAAGAAGGAAAGGCGCTGACCGCTGCCCTTCAACCTGGACAGCAAGAAGGAAAGGCGTTGACCTCTGACCTTCAATCTGGACAACAAGAAGGAAAGGTGCTGACCTCTCACCTTCAACCTGGACAACAAGAAGGAAAGGTGCTGACCTCTGCCCTTCAACCTGGACAGCAAGAAGGAAAGGCGCTGACCTCTGACCTTCAACCTGGACAGCAAGAAGGAAAGGCGCTGACTTCTGCCCTTCAACCTGGACAGCAAGAAGGAAAGGCGCTGACCGCTGCCCTTCAACCTGAACAGCAAGAAGGAAAGGCGCTGACCTCTGACCTTCAACCTGGACAGCAAGAAGGAAAGGCACTGACCTCTGACCTTCAACCTGGACAGCAAGAAGGAAAGGCGCTGACCTCTGACCTTCAACCTGGACAGCAAAAAGGAAAGGCGCTGACCGCTGCCCTTCAACCTGGACAGCAAGAAGGAAAGGCGCTGACCTCTGACCTTCAACCTGGACAGCAAAAAGGAAAGGCGCTGACCGCTGCCCTTCAACCTGGACAACAAGAAGGAAAGGCACTGACCGCTGCCCTTCAACCTGGACAGCAAGAAGGAAAGGCGCTGACCGCTGCCCTTCAACCTGGACAGCAAGAAGGAAAGGCGTTGACCTCTGACCTTCAATCTGGACAGCAAGAAGGAAAGGCGCTGACCGCTGCCCTTCAACCTGGACAGCAAGAAGGAAAGGCGCTGACCTCTGACCTTCAACCTGGACAGCAAGAAGGAAAGGCGCTGACCTCTGACCTTCAATCTGGACAACAAGAAGGAAAGGCGCTGACCTCTGCCCTTCAACCTGGACAGCAAGAAGGAAAGGCGCTGACCGCTGCCCTTCAACCTGGACAGCAAGAAGGAAAGGCGTTGACCTCTGACCTTCAATCTGGACAACAAGAAGGAAAGGTGCTGACCTCTCACCTTCAACCTGGACAACAAGAAGGAAAGGTGCTGGCCTCTGCCCTTCAACCTGGACAGCAAGAAGGAAAGGCACTGACCTCTGACCTTCAACCTGGACAGCAAGAAGGAAAGGCGCTGACCTCTCACCTTCAACCTGGACAGCAAGAAGGAAAGGCGCTGACCTTTGACCTTCAGCCTGGACAGCAAGAAGGAAAGTCGCTGACCTCTGACCTTCAACCTGGATAGCAAGAAGGAAAGGCGCTGACCTTTGACCTTCAACCTGGACAGCAAGAAGGAAAGGCGCTGTCCTCTGACCTTCAACCTGGACAGCAAGAAGGAAAGGCGCTGACCTCTGACCCTCAACCTGGACAGCAAGAAGGAAGGGTGCTGACCTCTCACCTTCAACCTAGATGGCAAGAAGGAAAGGTGCTGACCTCTCACCTTCAACCTAGATGGCAAGAAGGAAAGGTGCTGACCTCTGACCTTCACATTGGACAGCAAGAAGGAAAGACGCTGACCTGTGCCCTTCAACCTGGACAGCAAGAAGGAAAGGCGCTGACCTTTGACCTTCAACCTGGACAGCAAGAAGGAAAGGTGCTGACCTCTGACCTTCAACCTGGACAGCAAGAAGAAACGGCACTGACCTCTGACCTTCAACCTGGACAGCAAGAAGGAAAAGCGCTGACCTCTGACCTTCAACCTGGACAGCAAGAAGGAAAGGCGTTGACCTCTGCCCTTCAACCTGGACAGCAAGAAGGAAAGGCGCTGACCTTTGACCTTCAACCTGGACAGCAAGAAGGAAAGGTGCTGACCTCTGACCTTCAACCTGGACAGCAAGAAGGAAAGCTGCTCTGAATGTAAAAACAAACCCGGCTCAGACCCTCTCTCTAGAAGTCTCTGCTCCTCGCTGTTTCAGGTCTATCCTGTCAGACCTGTCAGGGCAAGGAAACACGGCCCTACAGTACACACCAGTTCTTACTGGGGTCCGGGTACCTAAGTGGTGCTGATGCGAGAGCCTGATGTTAAATGATTTCCACAAGTCGGATTTAATTTTGACTTAAATACAACTTCCCCCCAAACTTCTCAGGATTAGCACCCAACAGCGCAAGCCATGATGAGGAGCACAGAGGTCATTGACCTTTCTTCAATGTCCTTTTAAAAATGGGAGAGCAGGTTGGTCGACCATGGGCAGGGCAAAGATATTTAAAGGTATTTAAATGAGGTCCTCTTTGATACTGGGAGCCAGAGAAGTGAATTCAGGATAGTTGAGATGACGTCACCCTTCTCATTACCTATCATAGGTCCAGCAGCTGCGCGTCGGAGAGGTTTGAGTATCCAGACCAGTTTCTTCCTCACAGTCCAGTTCACCAAGATAAAAGTGTTCAAGGCAGAGACTTCATGAAGAAAAGGAGGTAAAACAGAGAGTGTCTCAAAGGGTCAGATGAAGGAAGAGCCTTGGGAGACCAAGCTGATTTACAGTCAACAATAGGTTAACATCCAATAGCAGTCTCACATTTCTAGCCATTGTATCCACTGTAGTAAAGGTGGCCTTTGCGACCATCCACAGAGACTGGTGTCTCAAAAGAGCTATGAAACTCTCCACTAAGCAGAGTGCAGCAAGAGGTTGCTGATAACACTTAGAGAGTAAGGTAGAGATGGAGGTAGAGAGTAAGGTAGAGATGAACTTGGAGAGTAAGGTTGAGATGGACTTAGAGACATAGGTAGAGCTGGACTTAGAGAGTAAGGTTGAGATGGACTTAGAGAGTAAGGTAGAGATGAACTTGGAGAGTAAGGTTGAGATGGACTTAGAGACATAGGTAGAGCTGGACTTAGAGAGTAAGGTTGAGATGGACTTAGAGAGTAAGGTAGAGATGAACTTGGAGAGTAAGGTTGAGATGGACTTAGAGACATAGGTAGAGCTGGACTTAGAGAGTAAGGTTGAGATGGACTTAGAGAGTAAGGTAGAGATGAACTTGGAGAGTAAGGTTGAGATGGACTTAGAGACATAGGTAGAGCTGGACTTAGAGAGTAAGGTTGAGATGGACTTAGAGACATAGGTAGAGCTGGACTTAGAGAGTAAGGTTGAGATGGACTTAGAGAGTAAGCTAGGGATGGACTTAGAAAGTAAGGTAGAGTTGGACTTAGAGAGTGAGGTCGGGATGGACTTAAAGAAAAAGGTCGAGGTGGACTTAGAGAGTAAGTTAGAGCTGGACGTAGTGAGTGAGGTAGAGATGAACTTAGAGAGTAAGGTTGAGATGGATTTAGAGAGTAAGGTTGAGATGGATTTAGAGAGTAAGGTAGAGATGAACTTGGAGAGTAAGGTTGAGATGGACTTAGAGACATAGGTAGAGCTGGACTTAGAGAGTAAGGTTGAGATGGACTTAGAGAGCAAGGTAGAGATGAACTTGGAGAGTAAGGTTGAGATGGACTTAGAGACATAGGTAGAGCTGGACTTAGAGAGTAAGGTTGAGATGGACTTAGAGAGTAAGGTAGGAATGGATTTAGAAAGTAAGCTAGGGATTGACTTACAGAGTAAGGTAGAGATGGACATAGAGAGAAAGGTAGCGATAGAGAGTAAGGTAGAGATGGGTTTAGAGAGCAAGCTAGGGATTGACTTACAGATTAAGGTAGAGATGGACATAGAGAGTAAGGTTGAGATGGATTTAGAGATTAAGATTAAGATAGACTTAGAGAGTAAGTTAGAGATGGACTTAGAGAGTAAGGTAGAGGTGAACTTAGAGAAAAAGGTAGAGCTGGACTTAGAGAGTAAGGTAGAGATGGACTTAGAGAGTAAGGTAGAGATGGACTTAGAGAGTAAGGTTGAGATGGACGTAGAGAGTAAGGAAGGGATGGACGTAGAGAGTAAGGTAGAGGTGAACTTAGAGAAAAAGGTAGAGCTGGACTTAGAGAGTAAGGTAGAGATGGACTTAGAGAGTAAGGTAGAGATGGACTTAGAGAGTAAGGTAGAGGTGAACTTAGAGAAAAAGGTAGAGCTGGACTTAGAGAGTAAGGGAGAGAGTATTCTGCTTAATTCAGAAACTCTGTCCATCACCACCTCTTGTTGTTAAATATTTTGTCCACTCTAAGCGTGGAAGGGTATACTCAGATGTGAGTCCCTTGCTCATTGCACCATCAGGATTCAAGCCAGGTTCTGAGCTGGGATGGGGCTGGGATGGGGCAGTGAGATAAATAACGGTGATGGATCAAGCCCTGATCTTTGGACTGGGTAAGAGTGGTCTGCTTAATTCAGACACTCTGTTCATCACCACCCCCTTTTCTGAATCGTTTGTCTGAATACAGGCATACTTGCTGGGCAGCAACGAAGGAGTCCGTACAGCATACAATGTTGAACTCAGTCTGCTCCTTCCCTGAGTGACTGCTTTCTGGGTCCTATTGACATTAGTAATGCCACCCTACCAGTGTCTGTTTCTTCATTTCCCCTTGACTATGTCTTCCTGTCCAAATGTCTGTTTCCTTATCTCCCCTTGACTATGTCTTCCTGTCAGAGTGTCTGTATCTTCATCTCCCCTTGACTATGTCTCCCTGTCAGAGTGTCTGTATCTTCATCTCCCCTTGACTATGTCTTCCTGTCACAGTGTCTGTTTCTTCATCTCTCTCCGTCTCTGTCTCCCTGTCCCATTGTCTGTATCTTTGTCTCCCCCGTCTATGTCTCCCTGTCCCAGAGTTTGTTTCTACATCTCACATGGGGCGTTGCATGTGCAAAAATTGTATATGAAGTATGTCCTTGTGTTTCGAGGCACGCGATACACCATCCTAATGCGTTATACATGTTTATTATTACTTCATGCAACGCGGTGCATCAAGATAACTTGATGTGCTGCGTGAAAGGGAGAGTGCAGAAATGCTCCATATTGTTATTGTTATTGTTATTGTTATAGCTGGTTTATATAGCGCCGAATCACCTGCAGGTCTCAGGGCGCTTTTGACCACAAAACATAACAACCGGGATACTGAAAAAAAGGAAGGATGGAAGGGGCAGGACTTAAGCTAAGCTGAGTGCTGTTCTGAAAAGGTTGGTTTTCAGGGCTTTCCTGAAGCGGAGTAGATTACCCTCCTTATGGAGTGCCTCCGGCAGGGCGTTCCAAAGGTTCGGTAGTAGGACCGAGAAAGATCTCCCTCCCATTGTGGCCAGTTTGAAACGTGGGCATACAAGGAGTTGGGCGTCTGAAGACCTGAGGTTTCTTTCCGGTCTATATATCTCAATCCGTTCCTTAATGTAAGCCGGGGCCTGCCCATAGATGGCTTTATGGGCTATACAGAGGCTTTTAAAGACGGACCTCTGCCCGATTGGCAGCCAGTGTAGACTCTTTAGTAATGGAGAGGCATGTGCTCTCCTCGGGAGATTAAAGATGAGTCTGGCGGCATCGTTTAGGACTACCTGAATTCTGTTTATTAGCATTTTTGGCAGGCCTAAGTAGAGCGCATTTCCATAGTCGAGTCTTGACACTATGGTGGCAGAAACCACTGTGCGAAGCATCGACTGGGAGAGGAGAGGAACTAACTTGCGCAACTGTCTTAAAAGACCAGTGCAGATACCAACCACGGTAGAAACCTGGTTGGTCATGGAAAGGGCACTGTCTAACTTAATGCCAGGACTCTTGACTGTGGCAGCTGGCTGTGGAGTTGGGCCCAGCTCCTGGGGCCAGTACATGTCACTCCAAGAGGAGCACTTGGATGGTACTATCAGCACCTCTGTTTTTTCCGGGTTGATTTTTAACTGGTTGGTTTACAAAGACAGGGAGCCCTTCTGCTCTCTCCATGCGCTGGCGCACTGTGCGCTGCCTAGCGCCTGTGCAGGTACTCTTGCATCATAGTGTAATTAGGCCTTCGTGAAGGACAGGGTTGCTTTTATGCAAGAAGGGACACCTTACTGCACAAAAACAATTCAAAGAGGCATATTCGTCTTTCATGGAAAGAGAAAGTAACAAGGAGAAATAAAGATACTTCCTCTGCCAGGTAGCTGCACCATTTTTGCAATAACCAGTTTTGCAAGTCTTTGTAAACCTGGTTTGTGTCAAAATACATTGGTGGATGCATTGGAACGCCAATGCTCCACCCGTGGATCGCGTACCTGGCGCAAAGTAATGCAAAGCAGCGTATCTGCCTTGCAGTACTTTGTATTTACTGAACCATGCATAGTGGCTTTGTAAATGCCAAAAAGTATTATGCGGTGGGGCGGTGAAAAATCATAGTACATAGTGGCCGCAGTTTCCCAAGTCCCGCACTGAATGTCGCTTGCGGCGCACTTGCAGCCACCACACGCTTTGAGTTTCCAGTTCCCACAGGCATTTTCTGCTTAAACAAAAGCTTTTGCGAGTGAAAATTATGTCAACAAAATAAGAGTAAGAAAAACAGAAATTTGGTAATAATACAGCTAATCAAATTATAGGGGCTTCTCAAGAGAAAACATGTGCATAGCAAATTGTTTGCACAGGCCTTACCGAGAGCCATGTGTTTGGCATTGAGGCGATGGATGGCTCTTAAGAAAGCCGGCACCATCCTAGCCTTACACGTTTCGCGTGCTGAGGATAGCTGAAGTGCAGACCATGGACTTCTCTCCTTTTATAGGGAGGAGGAGCTGAATGTAGTTTGCAGCTACAGTCTCTGCAGCTCTGCAGGGTATAAACCTTGACAGACAGTCTACACAACGTGGTTTACGCTTTCTCCGGGGAACAGCCATAACAACGCGGGCATTACCCCGCGCTGCTATTACAACGCAAGTCGTTACATCGACTTGCGCAGGAGGGCGCTGTTGGATAGGGAATAGTTTAATTTTCTATTCCAACACCTTCCCTACTGTAACGTGGGCTGGAGTTGGAATAGAAAATGAAACTATTCCACTATCCAGCGCTTACAGCGCAAGTCATTGTAGCGACTTGCGTTGTAAAAACAGCGTTGTAATGGCACGCGGGGTAAAAGCCCGCGTTGTAATGCCATACAACCCTTTCTCGAAAGCGGGCCCTAGAGCGCTGCATTTATGCGGATTAGGGCGGTCGGGGTGCCAGTCTCAGCCCAATGGGTTCAGGTCTCTTCCAACCCCCTTTCCTATCCCACTCTTTGTCATTCAATCAGGGGTGACATAGGATCAGGAGAAAGGAAACCCCCAAAATTGGTGAGAGTGCATAGGAAGGATTTTATCTATGAGCATTTTTTTTAAACGCTATTGTGAAGCACTTGACTCGTGCACAGATTCATACCAGGTATATTTATGCTGCCAAAATGCACTCACGTGGGAGTAACATGGAATTCACAAAGCATAAAATATCACAGAACTACTTGTGAGAAACTTTGTGGCACTAAATCTACAGAGGGAATTTCTGATTCTGTTTAAGAATCAGGCCCACAGGGTTGCACAGTTTCATTTACTGACCTTAAGCATGTAAGTGGCTAATGCTTATTACCTCTTTACAGAGATTGTACCTCTCCACAGGAAAAAGACACTTTTCTTCAATGCTGGAAGTCTACAGTATGAAAATCCCTCCAATCTTATCATATGCCATGGAATATTCACAAATTAAAACTTGGCAATCTCTAAAAGTGAAGGAAGGGACCATACTCCGAAAATTAATAAAAGTGGCACAGTCGCTCCCAGTTCAAGCCCTACGTCTTGAGCTATCGGTAACGGGTATCTCTGCCAGAGTAATATCTAAAATTATTAGGTGGGCATACAATTTACTACATGCAGCCCCAGACACCTTAAGACATTTGTTTAAATTGGAGACTTTTAGAGAGGAAGCGTCTGGGTATACTTTTAATATGAATATGGTAAAAACCTTGGAGGTTTCACAATGCACGGTTGCACTTTTACAGGAGTGCTCCCCAGCACACCTGAAATTGTTCTTAAAACATTTGGCCCCTAGAATCAGTTTTGAAACTGATAAATATCACTGTTGTCAATTGAAGAACTATAAACGGTTTGCTGAGCAAAAAGAATTCAACATTTCTGTCCCTTACATGCGTTTTCAATTAAAGCATAGCATAAGGCGTTGTATTTTACTCTTACGCTTGGGTATACTCCCTTTAGCCACTTTTTTTTTGGCTAGCTGGGATGGAACTAATAATCCTAAAGGTTTATGTGAACTTTGCAAAGGTGGCCAACAAGATTTGCTCCACGTTTTATTAATATGCCCTAATGAGAGCATAGTTAAGGCCCGCCGACGTTATATAATCCCAATTTAATTAAAGTATAACGCTTTCTCTGCTCCAGATTTATTTACATTGTGTAACTTTCCGGGTAATGAATATGTTTGTCATAATCTGTTTAAGTTCTTAAAAAGCTTCTTGAAGCTGTTTTAAATAATAAGTACAATCCGAAGATTTTACCGTATCAAATTCATTCTAATGCTGTTTGAGTAGGCGGTTGAACATCACTACTGTACCATCTTGTAGTGAGCCTAAAAAGCAAAAGTGTTTTAGCTAAGCATTTTTATGAGTATCTAAAAATTATTCTAACTTTGTATTTGTTGATCTCAGTTGAGGTCTGGATCAAATATATCCAAAGCACGGAGGCACTTTGTTTGTTCTACCTTGGACTGTAGCGGCATTTCCTGGACCATCCTTCACTACTCGCCGCACCCGCTCCGCGGGTGCCGCTTCGCCACACCTGACACCGGGGTTATAGTTGACGGGCTGCAAGCAGGGCACCGGGTGAGTGTGGTCAGCGGGGCTGCGAGCGTGCAGGGGACTCCAGTACCCAGGAGTCCCTGCAAGACCATCTTCGACCTTCCGGTCCGCTCTCCCTGCTGCCCCGCCCCCCGCCTTCTGTGGTCTTAAAAACTCCTTCCTTCTCTGCACTTGTGGGACGCGATCCAAAGCACGGAGGCACTTTGTTTGTTCTACCTTGGACTGTAGCGGCATTTCCTGGACCATCCTTCACTACTCGCCGCACCCGCTCCGCGGGTGCCGCTTCGCCACACCTGACACCGGGGTTATAGTTGACGGGCTGCAAGCAGGGCACCGGGTGAGTGTGGTCAGCGGGGCTGCGAGCGTGCAGGGGACTCCAGTACCCAGGAGTCCCTGCAAGACCATCTTCGACCTTCCGGTCCGCTCTCCCTGCTGCCCCGCCCCACCGCCTCATACGACCTCCTATTTATTGTCCCAGCACTCCCGCAGCGCGGGACGCAGCCCGGGGCGAAGACCGGGCAAAGAGCGGGCCGTTTCAGGCCGTTCGAGGACTTAGAGGGCTGGGCTGGGCCACCCCCCCTTGTTGGTACATTTCACAGTTTTATTGTTGTATTTATTGTTATCTATTTATTTGTATCCTGTATAATGTGCTCACGGGGTAGTCGGAGTAAAACCCTTATGGCTGCGAGTAACTCCAACAGAACCCTGGATGATTTCCTAGTCAAAACCAATCTGGCTATTGACGAGGAAATCAGTAAAATGCAGCACAGGGTTTCCTTGGACCTTGAAGCTGCAAGAAGGTTATCTGAGCATTTAGCCAGTACAAAAAAATCCTCCCTCGGGAATATTGCCTCTGCCCGTACCCCCGAGCGTACAGCCGGTCCGCGGCCTCTGTTAGTAACGGCAGCTGTCCATCCTGCCCCTTCCACTACCCTTCCTATTTTCCCCCCAACCCCCAACCCATTCCAGTGCAACAAAATAAGGATCATGTCTCACTTATTAGTGTTACAGGATCCTCTCTTTCCTCTAAAATTAATCCTACCACGAGATCGTGTAGTGCCAAGAAAGCAGCAATCTATAAAAAGAAATGCCTTGCGAGATCTATTCATGCACGGAAAAAAGCTAGAATTGCTAGATCACAGTTCTTCAATAGCAGACGGGCTCTGGGTTCTCTTGGGGCGAAAGACGATAGCTCTAAAACCAATTCCAGCATTTTGGGCGGGGAAGTCGCTCCTGGCTCACTTAGCCCGGTGGACGATAACATCCTGATCACCTCCCCAGGGAAGAATAGAGCGAACTATCCGGAGGGTCGGCTGAGTAGACCTACGAATGACAGGGAGGGTGACGAAGAATTTCTTAAAATAGTTTGGGGCACGCTAAAGCAACTACTTTCCCCCTTGGAATTAAGGCTTTCCCGTATAGAGAACAATCTGCTGGAAATGGATAGGACTATAGTCACCCTGGCTAGCCTGAGCTTAAAGGATATGGAAGCTAAGCTTCCACGTGAAACCGAATCTGCCCCTCAGTTTAAGGCACCTGAACCTACACTACCTCCCCCGCAATTACCCCAAAGTATCCCTGCGACCCTACCAACACCCAAACCCATACCAAAGCCCCGTACCACTGTAGCTAATCCTACTGTACCTACTCCTACCTCAGTTGCACCAAAACCTCTTCCCTCGCAAAAACCAGTTTATAGGCAGAACTCCAACCCAAGAGCAGTAGCCCACCATGCCTCAAGGCCTGAACTTGCTAACAATCCACAACGGCAGGCCAGCCGTTCTAACTTTCGGGGAGGGTTTATTGATCTCCCACCGGAAGCTGGGCCCTATGTTATTATATTAGCCGGTGTCCCAGAATTAGACCAGCATTCCCAGGAGAACGATCCTTCCTTGAAAAATAAAGTCATCCATTGGCTTAATTCCAACAAACAGCTCCCCGACCGCCATAGAAGCAGTGTATTAATGGTACGGAGAGTGCCGTGGATAGGCCCCACGCACAAGTCTGTAGCTGGTGACTGTGTCGTGGTATCTTTTGCAGACCCCCACACAGCCCAGCATCTTTGTGCACGGCCAGCTTATGAAGCTAATTCCACTATAGTTGTGAGACCTCTCACTTTTTTCTATCCTCCTAGATACCAACCTGCGAAGGAGGGCTTATGGTCAATCGTCCGGAATGCCCGACGGCCAACTCACATGTTAGATGGACATAGCCAGCATAATTGGTGGCAGGGGGCACCCACCTCCAATATGTTTGGCTGCCTAGAGGAGGTCGATTGACTTGAGGGGTCTGGTGAAACACTGCCTATGATGAACCCTCCTCATTCACGGGGATTGCTCTTTCCACTACTTTAACACCACCTTGTAATGGCCTAACTCCCCCTAAAATAATTTTAGGTATAATTCCAGATCCTATTGATATCTTAGTTAAGACTGGACCAGAAGAAATGGGCCTGGCACTGACACCCCGTGCCAATGGCACGGATTATCCACTAAGAGTGGCCTCCTGGAACATTGCAGGGTTACGGGGACGCTTGCACAACGACGATTGGGCCAACTTTATTGACTCTTATGACATCGTTGTTTTCCAGGAAACATGGTCAACAGTCCCCTTATATAGGCTGGGTTATCTTAACTTTTCAAAACCCGCTATCCAGAGCTCCAAGGGAAGGGCCTCTGGTGGCCTTACTATTTGGATTAAAAACAATGTGGGCTTTCATGGTAAGGAAATCCTGGTAGAGAGTGCGGATCTCTTATGTATTATCTTGAGCAAAGCCAATACCACAGATTTCCTCTTGGTTGATGTCTATGCCCGTGGCTGTCAGGGTGGGAGAAAACAAACCGTCCTGAATGACCTCGATCGACTTTTTAAGAATTCTAAAGCCGATCAGATTGTCATTGTTGCAGGAGACATGAATACATCCTTTGAGCCCATACTTACCTTGGCAGAGGATGTGGGTTCTGAGGAGGATATAGCCTGGAACATTCCCCCGTTAACCATCACCAAGGGAGTTAGGGGCACTGAGGCAGCTTTATATTGGCTGGGTCTTTGGTTGGAATGGGGTCTTCGGGCCGTTAATGGGCGCACACGCTCCGATAGTTTAGGGACAAATACCTTTGATAATGGTCTGAGCTCCAGCCGCATCGACTACATATTGATCAATATTGAATGTTGGTCTATTGTACGAGATATGGTGGTAGAGTCCCGACCAGAGAGTGATCATAATCCTCTTTCACTCGAGATCTTGGTCCCCGGCTTGGGTGCCCCAGTTAGGGGAACTAATTGCCTAACGTCAGATGTAGTTCTGTGTGACAACAGACGCCGAGTAAAATGGTCCAGGGTTTTAGATGACCCAGCACTTATCTTTAAGATTGAGGAGAAGGTCCGGAGTGTGTGGAGTAGGATGTCACCGCTATCCCCCTCTGGGGACGTTGATCCCACAATTACCAATCTCCTCGTGGAGTGTTTTTTGGGTCTTAAAAACCTTCTTACCAAACCCTCAAAGTCTATTATAGCTAAGGCGCACAAAAAATGGTACAACAAGAGCTGCAGAGACGCACACAGCAGCTTAATAGCTGCTGTTAAGGCCAGGAACATAGTAGATATTAGGACAGCTAGGCAGTGCTACAAGCGTACCCTTTGGGCTGCCAAGCGGGATTGGGATGATTCTTATTGGCTCGACCTCCTTAGAGCCTGTGAATCTTCTAACCTAACTGAATTTTGGCTGATTGTCAGGAGGGGAAGGACCTCAGTCGCCCAAACTCCCGACAATCATGTCTCAGCTCAATCTTGGGTGGAATACTTTTCGGCACAATTTAACGACCCAAGTATAGCACAGGACAGACCTACAGGTATCACGCAACCGTGTTCCGTCCCACAAATAGGAGATAGACTCATTTTCCTTGAATCTGATACTATACATGCCCTTGAGTCTGTACAGTCTGGCAAAGCCCCTGGCCTTGATGCTATTCCTGCTGACCTTTTCAAGCTTAATCCTGACCTATGGGTTCCCTACATCACGTTACTGGCAAACAATATAGTTGCAGGGGCTGAGATCCCCAAATCTTGGAAAGGGGCGGAAATCTTGCCAGTTTATAAGAAAGGCGACCGCTCCATCCCAAATAATTATCGGCCCATTAGTTTGATCGATTCAATCCAGAAAATAGTGTCAAGGATGATTTTAGTAAGAATTCAGGGTTGGATCGATTCAAACAATATACTTTCCCCCATGCAGGCAGGGTTTAGGTTTGGCACTAGCACCATTGATCAGGTCTTCCGGTTCTCTCTACTTTTTTGGAAGGTGGTCCTTTTGGGTGGCGGTGTAATATACGCTGCTTTTGTCGACCTTAAGTCGGCCTTTGACTTAGTCCCAAGGAAGAAGCTATGGGAGGCTCTTAGATTAATGGGCCTTCCATTAGAGCTTTTGAGCCTAGTTCAGCGTTTGCACGAGGACAATTTCGCCCAGGTAAGGTGGGGTAGCCAGGGGCAGGTGACCGAAAGCTTCCCTGTACAACGTGGGGTACGCCAAGGCTGTGTCCTGGCACCCACTCTGTTCCTTTTGTTTATTAATCAGGTGGCCCAATATTTTAATAACTTACAGTGCGATGCACCAACTTTGGGTGGTCGTAAGTACCCCATGCTTATCTTCGCAGATGACACCCTCCTCCTTTCAAAAACAAGAGGTGGGCTTCAGGTAGCCCTTAATAGATTCTCAGAGTTTTGTAAAATAAACGACTTGCAAATAAATGTTGATAAAACCAAATTTATGGTTTTTTGCAAGAAAACCCCCCCCAATTGCTCTGTCACCTTAAACGGTGTTCTAATTGAGCAGGTCAAGGTCATGACATACTTAGGGGTGACTCTTGATCACCAACTCAATTGGAACCCCTAATTGGAAACGTCTAAACTTAAATTTAATAGGTTGGCTGGATGTCTGGTTCATGAACAAAAGAACTCTTTTACTAAGCGCATTACTCCAGCCCTAAAGATCTACGAGGCTAAGGTCATTTCTGCAACCCTATATGGAGCTGAAGTCTGGGGCCACAAAGACCTTTCATGCTTGGCCGCGGCGCAGAATAGGTTCCTACGGAACCTGGTAGGTCTCCCGCAGTCTGCACCTATAAAACCTTTGTTGTTAGATCTTGGCTGTAGACCTATCAACGAGTTGGCCCAATATCGCCTAGTGGCTTTCTGGCGCCGCCTTTGGACCACCCCTGAGCTTAGCCTGTTCTCCCAGGAATTAGACGAGATCATGTCTCTGTGGGGTGCGCAAAAAATACCTTGGCTTAGGGAAGTTAAAAACATCCTACACATGATGGGCCTTCCTGAGCTTTGGTCCAACCCTGGGGGTCAATCTTTCCGTCAAAACCTGAGTTTAAGGCGCTTTTTTGGGCCTGGAAAAAATCTCTTTTAGTAACACAATCCCTGGATACAAATCTAACTGGATTATTCTTATTGCATAAGGTTGCTCCTTCCCTAGAGCAGTATTGGGATTTGATTTCCAAGGTGTTAGATCGCAAACTATACCATCAGTTCCGCACTGGCACCTTGCCTGTCAATTCCTTTACTGCTAAATGGGATACGAAGACAGTAAACAAGTGCTTCTGGTGTCCGGATCAGGAAGAAAGCGTTGGTCACCTTTTCTTTGGCTGTCCTGTTTATCAAGCGCCTAGAGGCAAATGGCTAAAACCCATATGTTCATCCCTGAATTGTAGTGGTTATCGAGATGCACTCACAAAACTACAAGTTCTAAGATCAGAAATAGTGGTGGTTTGTGTTGCTAAATTTTTGGGATGGGCCTGGCTGATCCGAACCAAGAGATTGAGTACACCTTTGCATTGATTGTTCTATTCAGATGTATATATTTTTATCCTTGTATGTTGTATTGTATTTCTTCTGTTCCAGGGAATAACCAGTGGATTTTTATATTGTGTACGATTGTATATTGTCTTTTATGAATTTTTTTATTCGAAATAAAGACCAATTGACTGACTGAAATATATATATATATATTTTTACTGTTTTTTACTGTTATTACCTCTTGTGAGCATGATATACAACCATCAGCACCCCCCGCTGCCACGGCTTGCATGCGCGGGAACCTCCTGCCTGTAACATTGTATCTGTGTGTGTGGGGCGTGCCCAAAGCAGCCACAATCCATCATTCACTCAATGGAACCAGCTGATCCTACAATGGTACATGTAGACTTCACTAAAAAGGAACATGTATATATCACTGACCTGTTACACAACGACACCGTATATATTGATAAATCACAGTGACTGTCGACAAACCCATGTTCTTCCTTTCGTTTCGTGGTTGCCTCATCTGTTTTTCTTCTCTCCTGCAGGTACCCGAGGGGCAGGTGGTCATGCTGTCTTTCCGTGTATTCGACTTGGAGTCTGACCCCATATGTCGCTACGACTACCTGGATGTCTACAACGGGCACTCCACCATCACGCAGCGACTGGGCCGCTTCTGTGGTACCTTCCGTCCCGGTGCCATACTATCCACCAGCAATAAAATGATGCTAGAGATGGTGTCCGACGAGGGGACTGGCGGCAGAGGATTCCTGGTGTGGTACAGCGCTGGCATACCCCATGTCGATGGTAAGCCACCATCCATCCATCCTCCACTCTGGGCCCATTGAGAGAGGTTTTTTCAGCTTGATTTTCCATGTAGACCAGTTTTTGTACCACGCAAAGTTCACTGTTAAAAAGCTATTTACACAAATTCTCAAAAGATCGGCTACAGCACATATATATGGCCTTTCACATGGACAGGGAATTGGCAGGAGGTGATGCTCTGACGAGTACTCAACACAGGTTAAATAAATGAGACAAATTCCCTGCTCACAATAGCACCAACAGGACACGCCATGAGCATAGTGTAGAACAAAGTGCGTAGGTTCAATGATTTAAAGACTTCAAGCCTGATTTAGATCTCGGCGGATGAGTTACTCCATCACAATGGTGATGGATATACCACCCGCCGAAATATAAATCCCACAGGATATAATGGGTTTATATTCGGCACCCGGGATAACCGTCATGGTTGTGCCAGAGTAACCCATCCGCCCACATCTAAATCAAATAATTGTCCAAGAGAACATGGAATTGTGACAGTGAGAAAGCTTAGAAACACAAAAGCGAGGGCCAAGAACAAACTTGTCTAAACTATGCAACACATTCCTGTCAGCACACAGAAGACTTTTTGGCCACCATACTGCCGCCTGACATACTGACCCAAAACAGTCCCAAAGACACCATGAATCAGATGGAATCAGGGTCATTCGGCAACCTGGGCAGACACTGTCCATCTTACAGCGCCCAGATACCCCCAGGCTGACAGTGCTGTGCTCTACAAATGGTTGATTGCATGATTGACCCATGTTCTCCATGTTTAGCACTGGCCAAGTGCATGAGTATTTTAAGAACACCCTTACTCCTGTTTACAATGGTTTGACAAAAAAAGAAACATGAGTTCCCATACAAGATATGTTCCAAGTAATCGAAAGCTAATGCCGACTCACCAATATCCCTAAATGGTCCAGATTCTAGTAGCGGAACCGACAAATCTTTATTGGTCAAAACAGTGGTCAGTGTTGGGGAAACTCACCTAGATGCCAAAGAGATGGACCTGTGCTTGGCTCATTGTCAGAAGGTAACTGAGAATATCAATACCTTCTTATCGTTCTGACGTGTGTCCAGTACAAGGCTCCAAGATGTCATCGTCTTTGTGGATGACTTCCAGAGTGGCATGCACCATCGTATTCCTGCCTTGTGATCTCTCCTCTCCTGTTCAGAAACATATCCCAATCTGAATGAAACAATTGCTTCATATTGAAAATATGGCCTGCCTGACTTACCGCTTGGGGGCTCCAAACAGGTATGAAATGACTGATGCTTAGAGTAGACCAGGTAGATGTTTTTGCATGATTGTGGTTGTTTATTCAATATTTTCTCAGTCTGAATTCCTCAAAGATCATGCCAGGGTGCCCTTTGCTTCCTGGACAGCTTGCCTCTTACAGAGAATTGTTTGCATTTGAGTTTCTCCATCTGGTTCTGATGTTATGGTTTTGTTGATCTGTAAATCTTTCCCTGAGTTTCTTTGGTACACACGTTCCTGTGGGTGGGATATCCACTTTTTGGAAAAAAACAAAACTAAAAACAATAAGCAAAGAATTGCCTGGCCGGGAGATCCACCGGTTCTGCAGCATCTTCGGCCACGTCCCAATTTCCAGGGCATTTTGCAGGGCGTCTCGGTGTGAGGAGTGCTGGGGGAGCCCCACACATAGACTGCTGGATGTTCTGGGGGAGTTGGAACTACTGGGATGGTGAGTATACACAACCCCTTTTCTCTCTGCTTCAACGTGGCTCGTGCTGGGCAGGTGTGGCAGGGATGCCTGGTGAGTGGCTACTTGGCTGGCATGTGCTGGAGGCTGTGTGGGAAGTTGGCTGGCTAGATCACAGTGGTCAGAGTTTGAGGATAGTGCAGCTAGTTGACAGGCCCTTGATTGGTAGAGGCTGAGGGTTGAAGAAGTGATTTGACCAGTTGACACTGGGTGAGGGGCAGGCATCCTCAGTTATTTGGTGCATGCCACGTGTGAGGGTGGAAAGGTGGTTGGTTGGTGTAGAAGGAGTAGAGGCGAAGGAAAGGCAAGTGCTTCGCGGGCTCGCATGGGATGGCGGGATGGGGTTAGGCCGCTGTCTCACTGGCTTATGGTGGAGGGTCAGATGGTTGGCCAGTCATATATGGGAGAAGATGTGTAAATTTGGCATGTGCTTAGGGAGCTGACTCCGAGAAAATATGGCTGACGGGCTTATTGTCTGCAGCGGTGCAGGACTGGGCATCAGATTGGCTGAATTATTTTAGGCAACCATGAAGAAGGAGTTGGTTGGCCATCTCACACTGTGCAGAGATATGGGTTGGAAATACGGCTGGTTAGCTGATGCTAGGTAGAAGTTCAATTTAGGGCAGGCTTTTGGCAAGCATGTGCTGGCAGGAGGAGCTGGCTGTATGATTGTTTGGCTGGCTCCCACAGGTGCAGGAGCAGTGTTGGGTAGTTTTGTACTGATGTCAGTTGACTAGTATGTGCTGAGAGAAGGTGAGTGTTTGGGAAATTCAATTTCTGGCTCACGTAGGATTGAGGTGAGCTGTCAGACAGGGGGTTACAGGCTGGCTCAAGCTGGGAGGAAGAGAAGAGTCAGGCAGGTTGCGGGCCGACTAGCGCGGAGCACAGCAGCAGGATATGGGCTTTTATTGGTTAGCTCATGCTGTGTGGTGGCGGAGCTTTGGAATGTATTTGGTTAGCTCCCCTTGGGCAGGGAAATAGAGCTAGATTATTCTTTGGCTGACGGATGCTGAGTGTTGGTGTAGGGTTTGGTAGACAAGGTAGTCTGGCTTTGGCTGAGTAGATGTCTACGGACGCCGCTGTTGGCTGGTCTGTTCATACTCACTGAAGGTGTTAGTTTGAGAAGTAGTCTGGCTATCTACTCCTGGGTGGAGGTTCTGGTCTCAGCAGCAGATTTTCAAGCGTGCACTGGGCAGAGGTGGAGGAATAGCCAGTTTCTTTAGTCGACATGGGCTGAGCAGAAATGCAGTGTTATGGCAGCTGTTCAGCTGGCTTAAAGTAGGCATTGGTACTAAACTGAGATGATATTTGTCCAGCTAGTGTAAGGACTGGCAGGTGGTTGGCTAACTTGCGATGAGCAGCAGTGCAGGTCTGGGCAGCTGATTGGCTGGCTAACACTTTGCAGAGGTACAGGCTGGATAGTTGGTTGGCTGGCTTGTGATGAGCCGCAATGCAGGTCTGGGCTATTGATTGGCTGGCTAACACTTTGCAAAGGTACAGGCGGGATGATTCTGTGGGTGGCTTGTGATGAGCCGTGGTGCAAGTTTGAGCAGTTGATTGGCTGGCTAACACTTTGCAGAGGTACAGCCTGGATAGTTGGTTGCCTAACTTGTGACGAGCAGCGGTGCAGGTCTGGGCAGTTGGTTGGCTGGCTAACACTTTGCAAAGGTACAGGCTGGATAGATGGTTGGGTGGCTTGTGATGAGCCGCGGTGCAGGTCTGAGCAGTTGATTGACTGGCTAACACTTTGCAGATGTACCGGCTGGATAGTTGGTTGGCTGGCTTGCACTGGAGAGAAGAGCAAGAGTGGGCAAATGAATGGCCTGTCACCTAGTTAGCCGCTTTGCACGACTGGCTTAACCTCAGCATGGCAACTGCATAATGAGTCGTCTCCACAATTGGTTATTGGTCAATAAATGACTGTTCTGAATTAATGTGATGTCAGTAACCATTACAAAATGCAAGGTTTGTTTTGTGATTATCTAACTAAATAATCCTTTATTTGCTATGTTAGAAACCTCTCTAAACCAAATACATCCTTGCCACAAAGTGTAATCATTCCATAATACAATTAATACCATCTCTAACAGTTTGACCATGGTACTTTAATTGCATATACAGTGCTTACAACCCCTGATGAGGGGTTGAAGTACTTGACAGGCATAGCACACTCCGCCCTGGTTCAAAGTTTGTGGTTGAGTGGCTATTAATTATTGTTTCAGATTTATTGGTTATTGGGTTAGTCTTGGGTGACATATTGAGTTAACAGGAGTTAGGTGTAATTATCAGAGTGGGTTCATGCAAGTGGAAAAAGAGGGGAAAGGAAATTAGGTGGAGATATTGTGAGATAGCAAGTAGAGGGTAAAGAGAATGAGAAATTGTGATTTATAACAGTGGAATGAGAGAGGTTAGAAAGATTTTGGTAATGCGCGAATGGTTACTCAGGATTTCCTGATTTGTAAGGAGGTTACAGTTCCTTTTCAGGTCTCGCCTGTCAATGCGCTTGCGAGAATATAGGTGCTTAACCAGAGCTTAACCATCGGGGCGATTCCATGCAGTGCCCGTGAAAAGCGCGTGCACATCAAAGCCATCTGCCTCCCTCCCACAGGCATCCCCCAGCGTGCGCTCTGCCTCAGGCATTTCTCCTCCCCTAATTATTCACGGCCGGCCGTACTTTCACTTTCACGGCCGCCAGGCCGTGTCTCTCATTTCTCCTCCCCCCTTCCCCCCTCCCCACAGCAATGCCAAGAGCTTGTCTTTCATTACAGCTGGAATAATGTATTTGAGCTGCCTCCGTTTTGACTAATTTGCCTTACCCGGACAAATGCTATAGTTGTCACATTTGAAAAAGTTTAAAGTATTGGCATTGGAAATGACAAAGCTATTAATTTTGATATTTTCAAGACCAACACATTAAAAAAAATTGTCATTTACAAAACCAATAGCTCCAACTTTTCTAATGCGAGACCTATTGCATTTCCAATGCTTGTTCTGAAGTATAGTAGAGAGTAAGGCCGGCCGGCCGGCATGTGATACAGTAGGACACACGCAGAGGCACTAAGACCTGCACAGAAGGAAAAGTGAGGAGAGAAAGGCAGGAGAAAGGATAACCCCTGGGTATAAATCAGGCTATGTTCATACGGGAGTTTTTGAAATGTTGAGGAAGAATGCAATGTGGGGAAGTATAAAGAGGAGAAACGAAAGGCTGAAAGTTGATTACCTGTGGGCAGGTGATATAACCTGGTTCTTCCTAGGTTGTTCTTTTTGGCTGCTGAAGGTGGGAGTGTTGGGGCTACTCACAAAGGTAACTTACATTTATGTAATTTAGACATGAAAGTATACTCTTACACATTCGAGTACTTTACTAAGGGGCCTATTAGGATGGCGGACGGACCTGCGTCCGTTCGCCACCCCCGAGGTGGAGGGACCGTCCGCAGGGGCAGCGGCGGTCCCTCTGGTGCAATTAGGATGTGACCGCCTGCCCCTTTGTGCACCCTCCACCCCCGACACCCTGGGGGCCCGCAACGAGCCCCCAAACACCAAAGACCACATGCTTTTCCACGGCGGAAAAGCCGCTGTGGAAATGCATCTTTCAATGCACATCGTAATTTGGCTGACGGTGTCTTGCAGACACCGCCACCAAATAGCCCTCCAAACCCCGTGGATCAGCGGCGGACGGACCTGCCGTCCGCCGCTGGTCCCACCGCAATCCCACCGCATCCTCCAGGCTAGCGGGGGCTTCCGCCGGCCCGGAGGATGCGGATTCAACGCCATCCTAATCGGCCCCTAAGTTTGGATATTCACAGAATCGGAGTGTAAAGTTACTAAAAGTGTAGATTAACATGTATCCACCCCTTAAAAATTGGGGTGGAGCCAAATTTACAAGTGTAAGTTTCTATTGCCAAAAAGAAGCAGTAGTACATCCATCACAACGCATAGTCAACCACTGGCACTGCAACGTCCTCCATAGCCTCTAAGTCTCTCTATGTAAAGTGTAGGGAAGACTAAAAAAGTTTAACTCAAAATAAATTAGGAAAAATATTTATGTTAAATATTATTGTATATTATTTTTATATATTTATTTTAAATGTAGACTGAAAGAATCAAATGCTATAGCACTATTAACTAAATTTTGAATGATATTTTTAATTAATTTAACCATATTAACAAATTATTTTTCTGAAGTTTAAATTGAAAAATGAAATCTCACCTGAAAGTGAATTATTTTATTATGAATTAATGATGATTAAAAGTAATGTATAGGGTTAAATAAAAGTAATTTAATTATATTTTATTAAAACGAAAAGTTACATTCATTTTTAAATGCAAAAAGGTTGCTAAAACATTTTATAATTAAATAATACATCTTTTATTGGTATGTATTTTAACATTAAATGTAATTACATTTACTTTAAATATTTTTAATAATTTAATTTTATATTATTTCCCATGGGGTTTTATTTTTTAGTCCCTACCTGTTATTTTCTATAAGAGGGTGTTGCACTACCAGTGGTTGGCCATGTGTTGGGCTGGACTTACTCCTAGCTCTGAGATGGAGTCATTTACTACTATTTTGGTTCCTTTTTTTTTACAGAGTTTTATATAGCATGAACTTGTCCCGAAGGTATCGGGTATCAGAGCGCTTTACACGAGCACCGTTTGGGTTACATGAGGACACATTCATTTTTGTTAGGCACGGGTGCAGTAACTTTAGAAGTGCAATTTGTGAATAGCAATATGCTTACATCTTTTGTAGTTGGATGGGTACACGTCCCTCCCTAAATCCCTTCCTATCCTACCCTAATCACCTCCTTCCTCTTTCCTAATTGCCCCCTCTTTAGTCTTAAGTATTACTCATTTTCATATACTCAGACATGAGTCCCTTGCTCACTGCTCCATCAGGATTCAAGCAAGCCGGGCTGACGACACCTGAAATGGCAGAAACCGGTCCCCGGAAGCTTGTCTCCTTTCTGGTGAAGAATTGGCTTGGTAGTTTGGTCTGCCCTGTTCCCATGATGCACTGGGCCAGGGACAGACTAATTTGCATATAGCCAGGTTCTGAGCTGGGATGGGGCAGTGAGTTAATAACGGTGATGGATCAAGCCCTGATCTTTGGACTGGGTAAGAGTGGTCTGCTTAATTCAGACGCTCTGTTCATCACCACCCCCTTTTCTGAATTACTCATTTTCAAGCCACTCCCCTAAATCCCACCCACATTTACTTCTAAAAGGTTTACTTATGATTGGAGAATCCACAGTCGGGCAGAGATCTCCACAGTGGAAGAGAGTAGAGAGGCAGAGGCACGTGGGGTCGAAGAAAAGTTTGAGATTTTTCACATTTGTGGCTACTTTTGTCTGGTGTTTTTCTGGTGTTCAGAAACATATCCCAATCTGAATGAAACAAGTGCTTCATATTGGTCGTTGAAAATATGCCGACATGACATCCTGCTTAGGAGCTCCAAACAGGTATGAAATGACTGATGCTCAGAGTAGACCAGGCAGGTGTGTTTGCATGATTGTGGTTGTTCATTCAAAATTTTCTCCGTCTGAATTCCTCAAAGATCCTGCCAGTGTGCACTTTGCTTCCTGAACAGCCTGCCTCTTACAGAGAATTGTCTGCATTAGAGTATGTCCATCTTCTTCTGATGTTATGGTCTTGCAGATCTATAAACCTTTCCCTAAACTTCTTTGGTACTCTCTTTTTTGTTGGTGGGATATCCCCTTTTTGAGGGAAAAAAAACCAATAAGCAGGAAATTGCCTGGCCGGAAGATCCACCGGTTCTGCAGCATCTTTGGCCGTGTCCCAATTCGTCCCATTTCACTTGGCCAGAAAGATAGGGTCCGTATTTCAGTTTTTGAAGCATTCAGCTTGAGGTGAATCCGTGTCGTCCATTGTTTTACCGCCGTCCTTTGTTTTACAGCTATGTGGAAGATTTTTAGTTTTGATGTTCCTGGGTTCTTAGACCTTTCCAGTTTGATAACTCTCTGTGTGTTGTCTGCATAGCTGTAGCAGATGAGCTTGAAGCTGTTGATAAGGTTTAGTAGTGGTTTCTTGTATATGTTAAAGAATAAAGGCGAGATGACACATTCTTGTGGAATTCTTGTTTTTATGTTTTTTTATTAGAAAGTCGGTGCATGAATCAGTTATGATCTGTTGTTAAGGTAAGAGGAAATCCAGTTGAGAACTTTGCACATAGGAAGTAACGTGTTCTCGTGAACTGTGCATCGTCTACGAACAGCAGACCTGGTATTTTGGAGCCAGCAATTTTGGGAGCATCATTTAGACAGTTCTTTAGTAGGATATACTTTCTCCAATGAATAACAGAAATAATGTATGGGCAAGGGCACACCCTTGACGAACACCACGTCCAATTGGAAAGTTCTCTGTGATTCTTTCCATAAGTTTGCTGAGGAAAGAAACATTGGAGATTGTTCTTAGGTTGTTGTGGTCTTTAGTGTTCAAGTTCTTCTCAAGCAGAGGGCATATGTATACTTTTTTTAATATCTCTGGGAATGTTCCTACTTTAAGTGCTATTTCTGACTGAGATAAATCCCAATGATGGTTGTAAGATCTTTTTGAAAATATGTGGAGGGCTATGATCTAAAGGGCAGCTGGCTGGGATGCTAGCTTTTAGTAGGTCTTCAAATTCTGAAGTTGTAATTTCTTGGAAGGCTGCTATAGAAAGAGGTTGAGCATCTGCTGGGAGTGTTGATGCTCTATAGAAAGGGAGGAGTTGTTTCTCCTGGTTGTTATATATATATATCCAGTGTGTCAGCTTTGTTTAGATAATTCATTGCTAGTTTATTGCAGAAGTCTTGTGAAAGTGGGGTGGGGGTTTTACAGCTCTCTGGATTGTGAAATTCTGATGTAGTTTATAGAGTTCCTTGGCAGGGCATTTGGCAAAGTTGATGCTGCTTGAGTGGGTTTTTTTTGGCCTGCTTCATATATGATTTGTACATTCTGTTGTATCTGGGTGGAGCCATGTTGTCTTGGAATCGAGCCATCTGCATTAAAGTGTTAAGAGTTGTCCTTTTTATTTTTTTCGGCTCTTTATTTGCCTTCTTCTTTTTGTCCTGTTTAAAAGTTGTTTTAGGATTAATATGTTGAAGGTGGATACATGCGTAGAATTTTCTATTGAGATTATTGTTTCAAGTTGAGTAGTTGTTGTAAGGTGAATCCAACTCGTTTGCTCAAACTTTTTTTCATTTCAAGGCCATAAAAGCACAAAAATAAGCAATAATAAAACATTAATAATCATAGTGCAAGAAATACATTATGTAAAAGCAAATGCGCCTAAAAACAACATTAAAACTGTTGTGTGAACAGAGAAGAAGGGTTCAGAATAAAATGCAACAATAAGAATGCACTTTTTGATTTGTATGCGCACATTGATAGAATAACACCAGCTATTTAGCCATTTAAGGTGCTAAGTTTAGCCCTTGTTATCCACATAGCCAAAAGGTAGCAGGAGAGTGCAAAAATCATCAATGGTTTACTACAGTCTGTTTCTAATATCTTTGGGTAGCATTATATTCTCTTATCTCCAAATTCGGGCAGGGTGGTAATATCCAATAATGCCTACTAGCTAAGTAGGCTGGGCAGAACAACATTACATGTTCTAGAGACTCCTTAGAGGTCCCACAAGCTGGGCATAGCTGTTCATCCACCAAAGGGGATTTAACCCATTTGGTAGTGAACGCCCTAGGGGCAGGGTCCCATTGTGAAATAGCTGAAAAAAGCACCTCGATTGTGAGGTTCGATCTCATCCATGAAATCTTCTCTAGTGAATGAGCCTTAACTTAAGAGAAAGGCATCGGTCAGAGAGCCGTGCCGGGCATTTGAGTGTATTCTATTAGGCAATCTCGGTGCTGCCAATATACTAATTTAATATTGATCTTAGAGATTGACCTAGCCTCTCTTGGGGAACTCCACAATGATGGTAGCCCGATCTCCCCCAAGGTGGCTTTAATATGTTTAATCCGAGGTATATCAGTAGGACCCACCAGTCTGAGTATTTCTTCTACTCCATCTCGGCATGGGTGGAGCTCAGGAGTGGCCCAAATCCTCCTTAAGGAGAGGATTGAACGGAGACCAACTTTGTCCGAAAGGAGTCTCAACCCCAAGTCAAGACTTAATGGCAACAAAGGCGTACTTATACCGACACCCACTAATGTTCGCATGAATCCGTTTTACACCAATTCTAGCGGAGACGTCTAGATGATCCCACAGTTCCGCACCATACGTGACCATCCCCAGGGCTTGATAGTAATAGACCTGTAGTGCCGGCTGTGGGCCAGGTTTGTAATACTTTCTGCTACTTGCTCTAGTCTTTATCTGTGCTGCATAATGTGTGCCTGATATCTGAGCTGCTCTGTTAATGTAATGCCCAGATAAGTGAATGTCTGCACTTTCTCCAGGGGTTTCCCTGCCAAAGTCGGATTTGACCTGGATGTGCAACCCGGGTTTATTACCATAAATTTGGTTTCGGTCTCGTTTATTGCAAGGCCCCGCACTATGCAAAAATGTTCAAAGTGGTCCAATAATATTTGAAGGCCCACGGGTGATTTGGAAATGAGAAGGGTATTGTCGGCAAACATAAGGGCAGGAACCCTCATGTCTGCCAGTATAGATGCTTCATTATCACCCTGATCTAGATGCTTTATAAGGCCTTTGATGTAGCGTGAGAATAACGTGAGGGCAAGTACCCACCCCTGCCTAATCCCTCTATTGTCTGGAAATGACTCTGTAAGCTCACCCGCCTTCCCTCATCTAACCTGTGCATAGGTATTGTTGGCTTGATAACACAGGCAAGTTTTTCTCGACTATGTCTGCATCAATAGTCCGAGCATCTAATTCCCTGGCGTTATTAGGCCGGTACAATAGGAAAATGTGGTTGGATATTGCCTCATATCGATAGCCTTCCACCAGATGTCAAAAAAGAGGCTGAGAAAATACTGCTGGAGGGCAAACGTTCCACCTCAGAGATAATATATTTGGCGATGGACATCACTTCCACCGGTTTCGGCCAACTGGCCGGGTGCAGCAGTTTTAAGACATCAGGAATGGCTGAAAGTGACAACATTCAGACCTGAAGTTCAGACCACGATTTTTGACCTACCTTATGATGGGGAGGAACTTCTTGTAAAGCATATTGACGAAGCTTTACAAGGGATAAAGAAAGATACGGACACTGCTAAGGCTCTTGGTACTCTACAGTATAGACATATGTCTTTTTGTGGTGAATAGGGCAAGGTTCAGTCATCCTACAGGGGAGGCTACCAACAGTACCAGTATCACACTTATACCTCTTCCAGCCAACAATATAGACCACAATTTGCCCATAGCAACCACCTGGAGATACCTACAACAAGTACTCTCTTAGAGAAAAGGCAGAACGACAGAACAAGGATACTAACCGTCGCCAATGACCTTCCACCACTGCCGGCTGTTATTATCCCACTTCCCTCCAAAGTAGGAGGAAAAATTAGCAAAATTGTTAACAAATTACACAAGATTGTTGGGTCTTAGACTTAGTACAATTTGATCATTCTCAGGAATTCATAGAACCCCCACCTCTAACCCCTCCACAACCTCTGGTTCATAAGCATTTACACCTCTCAAGTTTGGAGATGATTCAAAAGGGAGCAATAGAAAGCATTCCATTTCACCAGAGGATGAAAGGATTCTACTCCCATTTCTTCTTAGTTTGCAAGAAGTCAAAGAAGTGGAGGCCAATTATAGATTTGAGAAATCTAAACAAATTCCTCAAGTTCCACATGTTCACTATCCAGGATGTGTTACAGCTTCTCAACGGAAACGGCTACATTGCGTCCTTAGACCTTCAGTATGCATATTTCCACATACACAAGAAACACAAAAAGTTTCTCAGATTCGCAGTAGCCGGCAGGCACTATCAATTCAGAGTATTGCCTTTCGGGCTTCAATCAGCTCCTCACATTTTTACAAAAGGCCTAGCACCAGTAGCAGTATATCTCAGGCAACATCACCACCAAATGTTTCCTCGCCTCGACGTCCGGCTAGTCAAGACTCCTAACTGCAATGCTGCACAAGTATCTACCAAGACCTGTCTACACCTCTTCAGTCATCAAGGTCTCACCTTAAATCCGGAAACATCAGTCCTCCAACCTTCCCAGCGACTAAATTTCTTAGGATCCATCCTGGATACTAACTTAAACAAGGCTAATCCCATCTTGGAAAGACAACAGAGGTTAATGACTGTGGCAAACCGCGTACAAAAAATAAAGTTTATTTTCGAACGCCTTCACAAGTATCTCCTGAGCATGATGTCCTCTTATATTCTTCTCATCCCTCACTGTCGCCTACACATGCGTCCTCTCCCGGAAGCTCTGAACATCCAGTGGGTGCAGGTCAATGGAACATTCGACAACTTGATTCAAGTAACTTCACCCATGGTTTCCTCACTACTCCGGCGGACGCAGCCTCATCATCTGTCACAAGGCTTACCATTCCTGCTGCAAGCCTCTCCCCTGGTGATAACAACAGATGGTCTCTGGAAGGCAGGAGAGCTTTTCTACAAGAACCTTGGATCAGCGGCAAATGGCCGCCATCTCGATAGAACCTTCATAAAAATCTTCCCGAGCTAAGAGTGGTGTTCCTTGCTCTACAAGCCTTCTTGCCCAGAATAAATAATTCCTCGTTGCTTCTCTGGACAGACAATACTACAACATTGCCCTACTTAAACAAGCAAGGGGAACTGATTTGGAACTGGTCAATTCAGCACAAGGTCTCACTAATAGGGGAGTATGTACCAAGGAACCAGAACATCAGATCAGACAATGCTAAGCAGGCTACAAACATCCTGCTACAAGTGGGAGTTGAATCAAAGCACTCTACATCGAATTTTCTCCTGCTGTGGCAATGAAACATAGATCTGTTTACAACTTGCGACAACGCCAAATGCCAAGTTGGCATCCCAACAGGGATCATGGGGGAATGCCTTTTCAATAGCATGGTAAGACGTATTTGCCTACATTTTCCTTCCATTTCTCTCCTTCCAAGGGTGCTAAAGAAGATAAAAGCGGAACCCTGAACAACCATCTTAATAGCCCCAGCGTGGCCCTGCCAACACTGGTCCACGGAACTCCATCTTCTTATCAGTGCAACCTCCGATATCCCTCAAACCAATTCCATTTCTATTAATGAGGAACCAGGGACAAGTACAACATCCAGACCCCGGTTCTCTGAGGTTATCTGCTTGGCTCCTGAGTCCCAGGAGTTTCAACACTTAAAGATCCCACAGGAATGCAGAGAAGTCCTATCTCGGGCTCGAGCGGACAGTACCAACAAAACATACTCTTTAAAATGGAAAAGATTCTGTATTTGGTGTAAATCAGCTGAGGTGCACCCTCTCTGGTCATCCTCAGAGGAGATTTTGCCGTACCTCCTACATCTGGCACGTACAGGTTTGGCTCAAGCTTTAATCAAAGTGCACTTAGCGGCTATCTCTCGCTTCCAGAGATCATCTGAGATCCCATCTTTATGGTCCAGCAGACTGGTAAATCAATTCCTTAAAGGATTGTTCAGGACCTTTCTGCCTGCGAGAACTCCTCCTCCTACATTGCAACTCATCACGGTGCTTGCTCAGCTAATGAATCACCCATTTAAACCTATACATAGAGCTGATCTAAAGTTCCCATCCTGTAAGACAGCTCTGCTCCTGGCCCTTCCTTCGGCAAGAAGGGTTGGCGAACTTCAAGCTTTCACTATTCCAAAAACATTATTACAGTTTAAACACGTATTGACCCGTACGTCAATCTTAAGTTTTTCCCTAAAGTCCCCTCGGACTTTCATCTTAACAAACCGATTGAACTAAAATCTTTTTTACCAAATCCTCAAATGTCAGCTAAATGTGCTTTGCATTCCTTGGATATCAAAAAGGTACCTACAATTTTTTTTGTTTTTGTTTTTTTGTAGAGTTTTATATAGCGCGAACTAGACCCGAACCGAATCAGGTATCAGAGCGCTTTACATAGCACAAGTTACGTTTTTACATGAGGACACACACTTTCATTTTTAGGCACGGGGAGATTAAGTGATTTGCCCAGAATCACAGGAGGTTTTGGCGTCGTTACCGAGACTCAAACCCAGATCCCCAGGTCCGAGGTCGAGCGCCTTAGCCGTTAGGCCAACTCCTCTCCCCTCAATTCTATCTGGACAGAACCAAATCCTTCCTCAAATCCACTCAATTGTCTGCAGCTTACAGCGCACCTAGGAAAGGTTTCCCTCTAACAAAGCAAAGCATCTCCAGGTGGATATCTAGTGCAATTCTTCTCTGCCATCAACAGGCGGGCCAGCCGCTGCCGTCACAAGTCTGTGCTCACTCTACTAGAGCCATATCTACGTCTGTGGCGCTGTTTGCCGGTGTGTCCCTATCAGATATCTGTAGGGCAGTAACCTGGAAGACACCACAGACGTTCACTAAGCATTACTGCTTGGACTCTGCAGTCATGAGAGATGCTGCAGGATGACAAGCAGCGCTGAGACATCTTTATTAATGAAGGTGAGCCTTTCTTTGCTTCCCACCATCCATTTTTTGAAGCACATTTTCTTTTCCTGTTTAACATGTATTTATTTACTAATATATATATATATATATATATATATATATATATATATATATATATATATATATATATACATATATATATATATATATATAATATAATATAATATATATATATACATATATATACACCAAGAATTTTTACATATTGCTTGTATAATTATGTGTGTTTCTTTATTAATTACATGAGGAAATGTGCTAATTACTGCTTTTTACTCTGATTCAAGCGTGTGAATCTATGAAAGTTCCAATACTGGTGTAAGAAAATAGGTTGCCTACCTGTAACTGTAGTTCTCCAGTATCGGAATCTTTCATAGATTCACATGCGACCCACCCGCCTCCCCTGGAAAGGCTCATCTTTAAGTCTCTCTGTTACTTCTATTTACACGCACTGTGCTTAAGAAAATCTGAGGGACAAGAGCTTCTCTCAAGAATTTTCTACAGGGTGGTGTTATCTGATTGGTTGTTTTCTAAGTTTTGTCCTTTTTTAATTAAGAAAACAGATATGTTACTTAATAATGAGGTCATACGCCTATAAGTCCTATGTCGTTGTGACATTACTTTCTAATATGTACCGGGGACTCCCATCTCGACGACGGGTGATGATTCCAGGATGAAAGATTCCAATACTGGAGAACTACAGTTATAGGTAAGTAACTAATTTTCTTCAGTGGCAAATGTTACATTATACATGAAAAAGCTTTGTGATTGAGGCCCTGGACTAGTTGAGAGCTTCTTAATTCACTTCTTAATTGTAAGGGACATCACCCGTAAAGTCTACACCTTCACTCTACAAACTAGATTTCTCAGTAACCCGGGAGGTGTATGGTTAATAAAGCATATTTCACAGCATTTTCATTGCACCAGGGACTACCAAGGACTACACAAGACAGACGGCCCCTGTGGGCAAACCCTCTTAGCTAGAACCTGGGATGCCCCTGGACTACCTAATCAAACCTTTCTGAAATAATGTACCGAGTCAGGTGGCATTAAACACATTCTCATTCGTATGACAACCAGGGGTTGCGCGAGGTGGAGGATGTATGGGAGACATTTCTATTCAGAAAAATATAAAGGACATAATTGCAGTGGAATAGTTGATGAATAATTTGCATCAACTTTGATAGATTCACATTGAGATCTCATTACACTTCTTTCACATCAAGGACCTGGTCAAAGAGCTGAGCGGCTCTTCCAGGGCTTCTGAAACTGGCCCTTGGCATCACTTTCATGCCTGGTGAATCCCTCTCACTCACGTCCTCTAGAGGAAAGCAGGCATCATGGCCTGGTCAAAGAGCTGAGCTGCTCTACCAGGGCTTCTGAAACTGGTCCTTTGGCATCACTTTCATGCCTGGTGAATCCCGCTCGCTCACGTCCTGTAGAGGATGGCAGGCATCAGAGACGGGTCTGAAGTTCATCACAGGTCACTTGAGCTAAGTGAAATCAAAAAACTCAAAATCTTTCAGTAGAGTAATGTTATGGTTCTTTATGCTCTCCATCACAACGGCGACTGATATCCCGTCCGCCATAATATAAATCCCATAGGATATAATGGGATTTGTATTTTGGTGAACTGTTGTGACCGTTGCATCGGAGTAACCCGCTCACCGACATCTAAACCAGGCCCTAAGTCTATGATGGAAAGTCAATGAACAAAGATGCAGTGAAGTGTAGGATTAGAGGGACTCTTTGAACAGTGAATCTCAATAGAAATGTGTAATATGTAAAGTTGCTGTAAACTGGTATCCCTAAAACCTGGCAAACATTCACTATTTATGTGGCCAAGGAGCTCACACCTTGTCCTTTGTCTGAGGCAGCGAGCAGGGTGGACTTAGGTGTTGTGAATGGTCATAGGGATTGTCAACGACGGCGAAAGGTTTAATGTAAACCACATCTCTCCAGGTCTTATAAGAGCACAAGGTACGAAGGAAGCGACAAGAGCAGACATCTTCCCCAAGAACAGAGGGCTTGTATGAGCAGCAGCTGGGTCACCATAATACAAAGCCGGCGTGAATGAAAAAGATGTGTTTTAAGCTTCAAACCAGCATTTGGGTCTCCTTACTAGAGCATATGAGTGAGCCACAGCGTAATAGCTCGTCAGTGCTGCTTTCCACAAGTTTAATTTAACTATTTTAGTTTTGTTTGCATTCAGTGAAATTTAGCAGGAGACCTTCTTCAAAAGTGTGAAACATCTCTGGACTGAACGTCAGTGAACTCACCTACAGAACTACACATACTATTCACTTGCACCCTGGTCTCATATATGAAACATACTGTGACTGACTGTTTGTAAAGTATTCATGTAACAGCTACTGAAATGTTGGCTTGTAAATGTGCTGTATTTATTTATTTGTTGTATAAAGACACTTCTTTCTCAGTTCTATATGGGCCTTGAGCCGTACATTGTTTGACTGCATAAATGTCCATACAATCAATATAAAAGTGGAAAAGAGAAGAGGTTGGAGGTGGACCTGGTAGAAGTTCCTCCGCGAGGAGGTGTGGCGTCTCTAGGGAAGTCAAGAGGCAGCCCAAGGGACCTCCTAGCCCCACTAATATCCCAACCCTGGTGTTTAGAGCTGGATGTTATTTTTAAGACATTCTCTTTTGCAGAGCACCAGTTTTGTGGGGGGAAGATGGAAAAGCCCCAGGGCCACCTGAACACCCCCAACTGGCCAGAGAGTGACTACCCACCCGGCATCAGCTGCTCCTGGCACATCATCGCCCCAAAGGAAAAGGTGAGTGAGCTCTCGTTACGAATAGCACATTAGACCTACCTTATTTTTAATCCGCACACAGAACTTGATACCGTAGATCATAGTCGCTCAGCCTGTGTAGGCAGCCGACGACCCTTTCGGATTCCTAGCAGACACATCTGATCATTCTCCATGGTTTATGATTTCTTTCATTCTACTATGAATGACACTTTGGGGTTGAAACTATTTAACGGATTGATGTAAGTGTAACTTCTAATCTCAGAATGACCTCAAGGTGAGGAGCTGGTTGTTTGTGTGACCCCAAGACCCACTTCCAACTGCTTACCTCACATCATGTCACCGTGAAATGGCCAGTGGAGCACTGACAGGTCCCCTGCTAGGGGGATGTTCTAGTTTACAGAGTTGGTGCACCAAAGTACCATGAGCTTTGTTTGTGTTGACATTTCTAGGTAATTGAACTCACTTTTGGAAAGTTTGATGTAGAAGGTGACACCTACTGCCGCTATGACTACGTTGCTGTCTTCAATGGCGGGGCGAGCGACGACTCGAGGCGCATTGGAAAGTTCTGCGGGGACACTTCACCCAAGTAAGTGAAAAGCTTAGCTCAAAGAACCAAACTTGTTTTTTTGATCTCGGCTACAGTTTTCATGTTTCGCTCCATTTCCAGACCTTCTACGCTCCATTCCCAGACCTTCTTCAGGACACTCTACTTAGAAACAGAGCCTGAGTGATAGCAACTTTTTGTTTTGTTATTGCACAGTCAACACCCTGTGACAGATCACATAACACTGCATCTTGTCTGGTCTCCATTCCTCAGTGTTAATCTGGTATTGCAAACTACCTGCAATGTCAGGACACTCGTATCCATTTTCAATTCTTAATAATTCTGTTAGGTTATGGGTTTAGGGCCTCTTGGGTACAGTACAGCTGATGTACCAGTTTAACTTTTCAGGCTCAAGCTTTTTTGTTCATGTCATGATATACAGATCTATTTGTGCTCCTGAGTTCAACATAGTCGTGCAAACAAATGCATTCAAAATTGCGATTCTGTTTTAGGGACTTGGAATTGGCAAACATTTACTTGCACACATAGGATCTGCAAATATGGCAAATCTGCCAATTTATGGTGGATTTGAGGTATGGGGGTTCCAAGGAGTTCTTACCTGCAAATGTAGGTGGAACCCCCACAAAAGCAAGCCTATTATATGACACCAAGATACAAGCATTGCTAAAGACAATAGTTTTGTTCTTTCCATGAAACAATGTGTACGATGCTTGGTTAGACAAAAGAGATACCATGAGCCTGAGAAATGGGATGGCTATGAAAATTGGAAAATGGTGAGTTTGTGAGTGAAACATGCTTGTCGATTGAGTTGGATAAAAGACCAAATAGATAGTGAAACACAAACCGCTGTGAAAGAACGGTGACTGGCGACCAGCACCTAAATATATAATATAGTGGGGGCGAGCATCATATCACACCTCGCTCCCGTGGACGTGAAGTGGTTGGATGTATGACGTTACAATGCATACTTTTACCACGCATACCTTTACAACGCGTTTTTTACCACGCATACCTTTACAACGCATAGCGCTTAGAGGTGCTGGATAGTGGTAAGTATAATTTTCTATTCCAACTCCAGTCCCCGTGGACACTAGGGAAGGTGTTGGATAGAAAATTAAACGTATTCCCTATCCTAGAGCGCCCCCCAGCGCAATGCGTTGTAATGGTTTGCGTTGTAATGCCAGCGTTGTAATGGTATTGCGTGGTAAAAAATCCGTGGTAAAGGTTGTATACCGAAGTGGTTACCTACATAATATTCCCTACAGACAGCACAAATCTCCAGTCACACCAGAGCACAAAAGTTGCCTAAAATGGGAAGTTACCGATGCTTGTACTGGTCAGAGCTTTATCCCCGAAGTAGTCTCACGTTTTGTTGATGTTTCATTTTTATGACCGTTGACAACACGTTTCTCGTACCCACAATGGTGGAAAGTCTCACCCTTGCAATGGACTTGAAGACATAATGTAGCGTAGGGGCTCCCGGTGTGGCCGGCTAAGCCGGTGTATCTCTTTGATAAAAATCACTAAAATTGTTTAAACTAAAAACAATTGGTTTGTGCGGGTTTGTGTTGGACCTCCTTTCTGAAGCCGCTGACACTAAAGAAGCAGGCTGGTGGACCCAGGTGGTAGGAGAGCTATAGAGCTGCAGTAGCTGTGAAGTCCATCCTTCAAGGCACATTGGATAGGTCTGTGAAAAAGGTCATGGAGATGAATGCAGTGTGTGGCCTGAGGGCAGGGGCTGCCTGTCCCTGGGTGGTCAGGTTAGAGAGATCTAAACATGGAATCGACAGTCAATGCTGTCTGTCCTTCAACACTTATGTTGAAACTCCCTGCCGGGGTTTCTCACAGGGGAATACCAGGACGGGTTCCCTAAGCAAGCGCTTAGATACCGTGTCGGTGATTTGCGCTATATAAATACATGTACATTTACATTTACTTATGTTTCCAGCTTCAAGAGGAAGAGCCCAGAAGGGCCAGTATTGGCTGATCTGGAAACACTTTGTTGTCTGGATCAGGATGGGGGAGGGTATTCCATGGTTTCCAAATGTTAACTTTGGCAGAATTCTCAGTTTTTGAGCTATTCAGATTACACGTCAGCACACTGAGACCGGAGAGCTGGTCTCCAGCCTGCACAGATGTTAGCGCAGTACTCACTGATGTGCTTTAAGCAGCAGAGGCAGCTTATATATTAGAGAGGAGATACATTGTTTACGTTACTCAGAACTTACACGTAGAACAGCAGAGATAGCTTTCTAGTAAACAACAGAGCTACCCCTTGTCTGCACAGATGTCATACATTCAAGTGGAGAAGTGTGGCTCACCGGTTAGAGGAGGCAGACCCGGACGCAGAGGTCAGACCCGGGACCAGGGTTCAATTCCCGACGCGGCAGGGTCTTGAGCTAAAAAATGTCCACGGACTCGATAATTCTCGCCTCGGCGCCTACTCGAATCACAGGTTCACACTCTGGGCAATAGCTGGCTTAGTCTCCACAACGGCCCCACCGCGATGGGATGCCTGGCTTCACCTTGGGGATGCCCAGTAGGGGTATTCTCGCATGGAAAAGCCAGGACGGGTTTCTAAAGCAAGCGCCTTGAGACCTTACGGTGAAAGGCGCTATATAAGAAAGTATGATTTACGATTTATTTACCTTAGACAGTTACTTCCAGCTGTGTGCCGCAGAGAACAGAGCGCAAGCGTTAAAGACAGATACGTTGGTTGCGTGCTACGGCTTACTTCCTTGTCTACCCCCAGGCTAGGCTTCGTGTGTTCCAAGGACACAGGTGGATAGTCTTGTAGCTCAGCAGAGCTGATTACACAGGCAGGGAGTCCATGGGATAAATCACAATGAATGAATGAATGAATGATATTTCTATAGCGCACAACTACTCTGAAAGAGTGCCCCAGCGCTGTTTTGGCAACTCAAGACAGAACGGAGCAGAGGACCGCCAGGCTCCTGTCATCACTGAAGTCTGCATAAGAGGGTTTTCAGCTCATATTTAAATTTGACTTCGTCCGAAATGGACCTCAAATGTCCAGGCAGCTGATTCCACATACCTGCTGCTCTGACAGTGAAGGAAGGACCTGTCTGGCTGTAGGGATCAGTAGACACTGCTCCAGGATCTGCCAGGGCTCTTGCAGGGTTATCTGACCTCATAGGTTTTCCTGCTGAGAAGCAAAGCATTACCACAACTGTATGGAGAGAGTCAGAGTCAATTATGTTAGAAATCCTCATTCTAAGCTAACCTTGAGCAGGAAGAATTGCAAATAATTATGACCATTTCAGATAAAGCAATAGCACAGGTAATTATAAAAAATAGACTGTTTAACATTTTGTATTAGTCTATGAGAGTGTATATTGGTTTATTTACCATTAATAAGAAATACATCTTAACACAGCTTAATTATTTATTTATTTATAATAAAAACACCCATCCTAAAAGGGTGTCTTGGCTCTATCGTCAGCTGTCTTTCGATAGACATGGTGAGCAAAAATTGAAGGCGCATTAAAGAGCCAAGTTTTATATTGTATGGGCATGATTCACATAGGCAACTTAAACATTCAAGTGATTTACACTTTTGAGTAAGTTTACTACTTTCCGGCTATTCACAAAACCTAGTTGTAAATTTCCTGCAAGAGTGCAACGTACACTCTGATTTTGTGAACAGCCAAAAGTAGTAAACTTAATCAAAAATCAAAAGTGTAATTTACTCAGCTCTGCAGTGTGTTGACAAAGTTTGCAAGGTGCAGTGAGTGGATGGTTTAACATCCCCTTGCTTCCAAATGAATTTGGAAGCAAGGTGTGCCATACGTCGAAGACTGTCCTACGGGCACTGGTGTATTTTATTCGTCAAATGTTAGAAGGTTATGTTAATGGAAATGGCGAGAGTAGTGTTAGTGATGCTGCTCCAGGTCTATCTACAGGATGTAGTCGCTATTTTATGTAGCGTAGGATGCATCCACAAGGGAAGCTCGAGAGAGTGCACCACTTCTGCATCGGTGAGGACAGGACAGTTATTCCACCAGTGTTTGGTCACGTCCAATAATCCGGTTCTCATTCCCTGAGCCATCACTTCGAGGCCGGTGTTTCCCCAGTCCTGAGGGCTCCTATGCACAGACTAAGCTTTTACAATGCGTGACCCTTGAGTATTACATCAGTTCTGGGGATTAACATTTCAAACACTGATTATCTAAGGGTGTCCTACAATAATGTTTGTACCAAACGCCGGACATAAGATACTGTCTTCTACTGCAATCCTGGTCTCCGTAAGGAGTCGTACCTACCCAAGGACTCTGTATCACTGGATTTCTACAGCCGCCTTAAAGTCATTCAAACCTTTGCCCTGGCTCCAGGAGGCGTCATGCTCAAGTGAAAACTTTCTAGCATTCGAAGAACAGCTTGACTTTTACATCAGATTCAGAATACAGTGACCTCTCAGAACCCTGGCTCGTCCAAATGTCTTCTCCTTAGTTTCCAAGCACGGCCATCTAATGTGAACCGTTAAAATCTGGAGCCAACGTACCGTAACATGCAGGTCTGTGTGGCGCTCTCACCCCTTGGAGTATGGAGGAGCTGAACATCAAATGTTTGTTGAGCTCCAACTCAATGGGTCTCTGGATCTTCTCTGGATCTTTAGAGCTGATGGGATTCCAAGCTGTGGCCATCGGGTCAAACATAGACGTCTGCAGTGGATGCATCGCTACGCTGAGCCATCAAATCCGACTTATGAAGCTAGAACCCAACTCATGGGCCTAAAAAGGCAAGACATGTTTTTCTAAAGCAGTAGACATGAGGAGGATACGGTGCGAGGTACCGCTGAGATTTAAAGTGCCAAAGCAATGTTCCACAGGGAAGGGTGGGCTACAGTAAGACATGTATTAAATTAAATCAAGGTTTTTCAGAGCTGCTGTACAAAGTGTATGTCAGATGCCAGAGAACCAGTGTGGTGTCAGACTTGAATAATCAACGCTCGAAGTGATCAGTGATCACGCAATGCAGTCCAGCAAGTAAGGAGATGAGTGCCCAAGAGCTGAGTGCAGCTGCTGTGACATCTTGCCACAGACCTCATCCTCCAGAGAGCTGCAAGGGGAGTTTATGTTACATACTTAATGAGGCCGACCTCATCCCTGCTGACAAGGAATTGAGGGGGTCGGGCAGTGACTGAGGGATGGTCTTGTGCCACTTTGAGGACTTGGTGTTAGGCAGTGACCGAGGGATGGTCTTGTGGCACTTTGAGGACTCGGAGTCAGGGAGTGACTGAGCGATCGTAGTATTGCACTTTGAGGAATCAAGGAGGATGGGCAGCGGCTGAGGGATGGTCTTGTCACACTTTGAGGATTTGTAGTCGGGCAGTGAGTGAGGGATGGACTAGTGGCACTATGAGGACTCGGAGTCGGGCAGCGACTGAGGGATGGTCTTGTCGCACTTTGAGGACTTGTAGTCCGGCAGTGAGTGAGGGATGGACTAGTGGCACTATGAGGACTCGGAGTCAGGCAGTGACTGAGGGATGGTCTTGTCGCACTTTGAGGACTCAGTGTCAGGCAGTGACTGAGGGATGGTCTTGTCGCACTTTGAGGACTCGGAGTAAGGCAGTGACTGAGGGATGGTCTTGTCGCACTTTGAGGACTCAGTGTCAGGCAGTGACTGAGGGATGGTCTTGTCGCACTTTGAGGACTTGTAGTCGGGCAGTGAGTGAGGGATGGACTAGTGGCACTATGAGGACTCGGAGTCGCGCAGCGACTGAGGGATGGTCTTGTCGCACTTTGAGGACTCGGAGTAAGGCAGTGACTGAGGGATGGTCTTGTCGCACTTTGAGGACTCAGTGTCAGGCAGTGACTGAGGGATGGTCTTGTCGCACTTTGAGGACTTGTAGTAGGGCAGTGAGTGAGGGATGGACTAGTGGCACTATGAGGACTCGGAGTCGGGCAGCGACTGAGGGATGGTCTTGTCGCACTTTGAGGACTTGTAGTCGGGCAGTGAGTGAGGGATGGACTAGTGGCACTATGAGGACTCGGAGTCGGGCAGCGACTGAGGGATGGTCTTGTCGCACTTTGAGGACTTGTAGTCCGGCAGTGAGTGAGGGATGGACTAGTGGCACTATGAGGACTCGGAGTCAGGCAGCGACTGAGGGATGGTCTTGTCGCACTTTGAGGACTCGGAGTAAGGCAGTGACTGAGGGATGGTCTTGTCGCACTTTGAGGACTCGGAGTAAGGCAGTGACTGAGGGATGGTCTTGTCGCACTTTGAGGACTCAGTGTCAGGCAGTGACTGAGGGATGGTCTTGTCGCACTTTGAGGACTTGTAGTAGGGCAGTGAGTGAGGGATGGACTAGTGGCACTATGAGGACTCGGAGTCGGGCAGCGACTGAGGGATGGTCTTGTCGCACTTTGAGGACTTGTAGTCGGGCAGTGAGTGAGGGATGGACTAGTGGCACTATGAGGACTCGGAGTCGGGCAGCGACTGAGGGATGGTCTTGTCGCACTTTGAGGACTCGGAGTAAGGCAGTGATTGAGGGATGGTCTTGGGGCACTTTGAGGACTCGGAGTCAGGAAGTGAATGAGCGATCATTGTATTGCACTTTGAGGACTCAAGGAGGATGTGCAGCGACTGAGGGATTGTCTTGTCGCAATTTGAGGACTTGTAGTCGGGCAGTGAGTGAGGGATGGACTAGTGGCACTATGAGGACTCGGAGTCGGGCAGCGACTGAGGGATGTTCTTGTGGCACTTTGAGGACTGAGAGTCGAGCAGTGACTAAGGGATGGTCTTGTGGCACTTTGAGGAAACACAGATGTGACCACAGTAACAGAGACTTGCTGTGACTGGGGAAAGGTCAGGGCAGACTTCCATGTGTGCTCCCAGCTAGCCCTGGGGATGCCAGGCTCCCCTTGGCCTCTCCTCTCATTGCAGAGGGAGACAGGCCCTTCATTTCCACAGGTTTCTCAGTGGCGCCTGAATGAATCTTGGACGGGGGATGTGCAGGCTGTGCCCCTTGCTTACTGCGAATCTTGCTAAAGGTGCAAAGTCACCTCCTCCTGACTCCCTGAATATCAGGATTACAGCAAACCTCAACCATACTATTATCAGGGGGGTATGTCAAATCCGTCAAACGCAGGTGACCCCCAAAGTAAAAAAGCCTATTCATAACTCCACATGCAGTATCCAGAGGGTCAAGTGAACCCCCAAGTAGCTGCCCAGCCATCTCAATGCCCACCTGACAGTCTTGCAGTATGCACCTGTATCCTGAAAGAAATGGTTTCCTGCAGCCTCGGAGTTCTTCCCCTGCATCAGATGACTGCATCAGGCCCTCTCTGCTGGCCATTCTTGCCCGCAGGCTACCTGTTTGGTAAATGTTACTTCAAACACCGCGCTGGTAGCCTGTGACAGCCATTGAGGAGGTGCACGTGATGCAGCAGGTACCATCCAAGCAGCCTCGATCCGCAATGAAAACCTCAGGAAGTTGAGAAAAACGTAGGGCCCGAGTTAGATCTTGGTGGACGGGTTACTCCGGCGCAACAATGAAGAATATCTCGCCCACTGAAATATAAATCCCATAGGATATAATGTGATTTATATTTAGGCCGGCGTGATATCCATCACCATTGTGACGGAGTAACCCCTCCGCCAAGATCTAAATCAGGTCCGTAAATCCTTGTGGTCTTGAGCTAGATTTTGCCTCCACTGTTGGTTGTTCCTTCAGATATTTGTTTCTCCCGGTATCCCTGACCGGCTACACCAGGTCATTTATAGAACTGGATTATCATTCATAGTAGGGGTGGACAAGAAACTAATAAAACTCACTGCTCTTCTTATGCGATGGTATAGATTTCTTATAAAGTGCACCATCCTCCAAAAGTAGACGTACAGAGTAGTGGTCCAACCTAGAACTGCTGATTTAGGCAAAGTAGGAATTGAATAAAAAGATTTAAGCTCTTTTTTGAATAGTAAGCGAGAAGCAATGGATCATAACAACTGGAAGAGAGTGTCGATGCAGGAACGGAGAACACTCGACCTCCACATTACGCTGTACGGAAAGGAGGAACATGCAGGAGCAGTTGATTCGATGATCAAAGCTGTCAGGGTGGTTTATATTTGACCAAGAGGATAGAGATGAATTATGGTGCTGTTAAATATTGTCAATGATGAATCCCCCGTATTTTCTAGGTATTGATTCAGTGTTAGCAAATCATCGTGTGGCATGGCTGGAGACACCACGTTGACCAAAGACCGCTCCTCTTCAGTGACACATCCAGGCCACCCTAAATTGATATACACACACTAAACCTTAGTAATTGCTAGGGGAGGGAACAAGAGGCTACGGGGTATTCAGGGTGAGCTAGCCTCCAAGTAAGACAAGTACACACAAAAAGAAGCCAACCTGAATGAGTGTCTGATTCTAAGGTGGGAAAAAGGTGCACTACACCTTCTCCTGTGTGGTGTTGGGCATATCAAAAAATGACTGTCCTCACACACCACACACAAGTGAATGCTGATGCCCCCAGGGTGGGTTCTCACTTCACCCCTATCTTGCTTTATGCAGGACGCGGTGCTCATATCCAGGACAGCAAATGACCTTCAGCGTTTGAGAGATAATTTTGGACACTTTTGGCGAGTAAAGATTTAAAATTGAATTTAACCAAGACATACTTCATGGTTTGCGGGAAAAGGAAGAGGCATAATGCTCAAGGCCAACAACTAGAAGAGATAAAATCCTTCAGTTATTTGGGCATTACTTTTCCACAGAAAGGTGATTGGTTATCCCACTTGGAAATCAGCAAATAGAAACTTGTAAGAGTCATTGCAGCTGTTTTTAGTTTTGCTATGAGAATAAGAAGTGCGCCAATAAGAGAAATCACTCAATTGTATAGGAGCAAATGTCTCCCAGTAGCTTTCTATGGTTCCCCGGTATAGGATAGGGAAACGCGTAACCCATTGCCGGTGCAAGAAAACATTTACCTATGTAGGCTTTTGGCGGTGCCAAGTTCGACTCCTGCTTTTATAGTACACAAAGAACTCGCCACTTACTACACAGAGGATCCCTCAATACTTTGATGAACTGGCGTAGTATCAGGTCAAAACAGGGTAACAAGTTTACCAGGGAGATCATTAGGGCTGCATGTGAATGGACCGTTTTGACAAAATACCTTGGCTCCAGGACGTAAATACCCTATTACATGAACTACGGGAACATCTTAATCCTTTAGAACCCCACAATATCCTACAATTTAGTAAAAAGGAATTCAGGCAATAATAAAACCCTTTGATTGCTAGGTACTGTATGGGCCAATCCTAACAGGGGATACAAGGTTACGTGGTAGGTATTAAAAACACCTATAGCAGATTTTTGTTGACCAGATTACGCCTAGAACGGATTCATCATTTAGTGGCCTTCCCAAAAACAGACCTGTGGCCCTAGAATCTACTGAGATGCCCATGTGATGGAAAGGCAATACAAATGACAACTCATTTTATGTTGTTTTGTAAATTTTTATAGTGATACTATATTTTCTATATTGCGACTCCTCTTTCTGTCGCAGGGCGTTATTCATCACCAGGAGGCCCTTTTTTTCTAAACAAAACTGTGAAATATGAACAAGTGTTGCACGATTCTGGTCTACATTAAAATGGCTCTTCGTAGGCCCATCATTAATTCATTTAGGCGGTTTACGCTACAAAGAAAACTCAATCAATCAATCAATCAATCATGCCATTTGTATAGCGCACTACTCACCCGGGAGGGTCTCAAGGCGCTTGGGGGGAGGGGTATGCTACTGCTCGAACAGCCAGGTCTTGAGTTGTTTCCTGAAGGCGAGATGGTCCTGGGTCAGCCGAAGGTGGATGGGGAGGGAGTTCCAAGTCTTGGCAGCCAGGTAAGAGAAGGATCATCCTCCGGTGGTGGCTCTTCGGATGCGTGGTACGGCTGCGAGGGCGAGGCTGGTGGACCGTAGCTGGCTGGTGGGCGTGTATTAGGTCAAGCGGTCGTTGAGGTACTTGGGGCCCAGGTCGTGGAGAGACTTGTGTGCGTGGGTGAGGAGCCGGAACGTGATTCTCTTGTCGACGGGGAGCCAGTGCAGGTCCCTCAGGTGGCTGGAGATGTGGCTGCGTCGGGGGACATCCAGGATGAGTCGGGCGGAGGCGTTCTGGATGCGCTGGAGTCTTTTCTGTAGCTTGGCTGTGGTTCCGGCGTAGAGGGCGTTTCCGTAGTCCAGTCGGCTGGTGACGAGTGCCTGGGTGACAGTCTTCCTGGTCTCGGTCGGGATCCAGCGGAAGATCTTGCGAAGCATACGCAGGGTGTTGAAGCACGATGAGGAGACGGCGTTGACTTGTCTGGTCATCGAGAGGGAGGGGTCCAGGATGAAGCCCAGGTTGCGTGCGTGGTCGGTTGGCTTGGGTGCGGTGCCCAGGGCTGGGGGCCACCAGGAGTCGTCCCAGGCGGAGGGCGAAGATCCCAGGATGAGGACTTCCGTCTTGTCCGAGTTCAGTTTCAGGCGGCTGTCCTTCATCCACTCGGCGACGTCTTTCATCCCTTCGTGTAGGCAGGTTCTGGCGGTGTCGGGGTCTATGGTGAGGGAGAGGATCAGCTGGGTGTCGTCGGCGTAAGAGATGATGTCGAGGTTGTGCTGGCGTGCGATGGCTGCGAGAGGTTTCATGTAGATGTTGAAGAGGGTGGGGCTGAGTGAAGATCCTTGCGGGACGCCGCAGATGACTTCGGTGGCCTCGGAGCGAAACGGGGGGAGGCGGACTCTTTGTGTTCTTCCGGCGAGGAACGAGATGATCCACTCCAGTGCCTTCTCTTGGATACCGATGTTGCTGAGGCGCTGGACTAGGGTGCGGTGGCAGACCGTGTCGAACGCAGCGGAGAGGTCCAGGAGGATGAGGGCCACTGTTTCCCCCTTGTCGAGCAGGGTCCGGATGTCGTCGGTGGCTGCGATGAGGGCGGTCTCGGTGCTGTGGTTGGCTCTGAAGCCGGACTGCGAGGGGTCGAGGGATCCGTTCGTCTCGAGGAAGGCGGTCAGCTGTCTGTTGACGATCTTTTCGATGACTTTAGCAGGAAAAGGGAGGAGCGAGATGGGGCGGACGGAAGTTTTTGAGATCGGTGGGGTCCGCTGTAGGTTTCTTCAGGAGGGTGCTGATCTCGGCGTGCTTCCAGCTCTCCGGGAAGGTGGCGGTGTTGAAGGAGGCGTTGATGATGTTCCGGAGTTGGGGTGCGATGGTGGAGTCGGCCTCTGAAATGGCTGCTGAGATACGTACATTTTTGATCCTCTATTAGACATCATTGATATGATTTCAAGTACCATGGGCTTTTTATAATGTTAAATACAAGGATAGCTGAGAAATATTTTACCCTTGTTCTTTGCACTGTGCTAGAACTTCTTTGTCTTTCAGTAGGAAAAACCCACCCGTTAATGTACATAAACATCTCTCTGCTAGCATTTAAAACTTCGATAACTATAGCCAGTTTTTACCTTTTTGTTGTAATAATTCTATTTTTAACATACTGATTGGTATATCTCATTTTACCGGAAAGTAAATGGATTATATATGTCAAATCTTTTTTATTTTTGTTCTTTGTCTCTTTTATGGATTCGAATATAAATCTGAATAAAGTTTGATTTGATTTGACTGGTGGGGTCTACTGTGCAATCCAAGTTTTCTGATTATTCAATGTGTCTCTACTTCAGCTGGAGTTGGGACATATTTCTTTCAAAGAGGACAGGATCAGATGCCATTTGAACTCTTTTGGGATACTGTTCATCACATCCTTATGTATAATTGTTTGTTTCTCCTTTAGCACAGTGTATTCCGATTCCAGCGAGCTCCTGGTCCAGTTCGTGTCTGACCTGAGTGTCACTGGCGATGGTTTCACCGCAACGTACAATGTGATAGAGAAATCAGAAGTCAAGGAGAAGGCCCCTACCACTGGCTCTAAGCCACAACCTGGAAACATCCCAGATCATAAGCCAAAGCCTGCCCATAAACCTATCCCTGCAAAACCCACTCCAAAACCCACTCCGGGTAAACTGCCAAAGCCAACACAAGCAAAGGCCACACAAGCACCAAAGCCAACCAAACCGGCAAAGCCAACCAAAGCGGCAAAGCCAACAGTCATGGCCAAACCTACAAAGGTGTTGAAGACCACAGCTGTGCCAAAGTCGTCTCAGGTGAGACCTGGAAGGGAGAAAGTGACGCCAAGAACCGACGCCACAGCGATTCCAACAACGACAGCAGAAGGACCAGGTAAGCGCCACCCCGACATAGATAGCCTCCGCTCACAGTCAGCCCTACCCACTATCGCTCTCTCTAGAGGAGACTTAAACATGAGTAGATGGGTTTACGCCAAACTCTGTCCCTCAGGGCACTGTTCCTAAGCAGCAGGCATCCTCAGCCTTACCACGCGTGTCCTGTCCATGTGGAACTCAGTGGAGATCGGGGGAGGGAGGCAAGAAGGGAAGAAGCGAAGGAAACAATATCAAAACCAGCGATGCCAGAAGACAGCACACTTGCAACATTTTGGCTGAAAGATGATGTACAAAGGTGGGTTGTGAGGGCAAGAGTTAAAGAGAAAGGCAGGAAATGGTACCAGGAAGATGTCAATCACACACAGAGTCTGATCATTATTCAAGACAGAAAGAGAAGGCGACAGCGCACAAACGAGTGACAGGACAAACAGCAGGTCTGAGATTGGAGAACTGATCATGGGAGAAGAAGTCTGCCAGCATCTATCAAAACTCAGTGCTCCCTAGTCGCCTTTAGGTGACATATTGTGATATATTAAACTCCCAAATAAATTAATGCAGCTTATCTGGATTCTACTTGCACGTGGAGAACCCCAAATCAGTCAGGTACTAGAGACATAACAGGAACATGAAGGATTATGAGAATGATCACTGACTAAACAAAACACATCCATGTATGACTGTGTATCTTGAAACCACATGGGTGCATGTACTACGGCGGCCTGTGTTTGCCAGGATTACTCGTCTGTAATAACCTTTTACACTTACAGCCTCATTCTAAGAGTCAGGGAAAATCTTTTTCTGTGCCTGATTCTTAGTTTGGTGCCTGGTAATGCGGAATAACATGAGGTAAGAGTCTTTGCAACCAGAACTACAGCTTCCGCTTTGATTGTGCAAATTCTCCCAGATATTACCTAGAGAAAATGTTGTGTGCAAAACTCAGAACAAAGCACAGTTCCCTCAGAACCTAGAATTTGACACAAACATGTCTGTGCCCAGTGTTAAGTCAAGTCAAGTCAAGTCAAGTCAAAGATGCTTTATTCGGTTTGTAAAATAACACAACCATATAGCAACAGACATAAAATTTTACACATATAGAAACAGCTATAGAGAAGAGAAATAACAAATACGGGATTGCGCTTAAAATAAAGACATTTAGCAACTATAATAGTACAAAATCATAAGGTCATCTAGAAAAATACATTTGACTGTAGTATTGATAATATACGACCATTGATAATGTGCAAATAAGCAGTTAAAGTGCTAAGTATCATCTCTGTATTAATACAGATTGATAATTTCTAAAAGGAATTCTGCTGCATACTTCCTAAAGTGCAATATGCATATAACAGCGTCTAATCAGGCTATTCACAAGGAATAACTATGACAAAATATGACAAAAAGTGCAAGTGCTGAATCATTCCAATAGTGGATATTGTACCATAGCAGCAAGTACTCAAACATATGTGTGCAAATTAGCATAATAATACATGATAACAACAACATCCTGTTATAAAGTGCATAATACATTTAGCAGCTTACAAGATTCATATAATAATTGATTTTCTAGCGGAGATACATTTTAAAATATAACTAGCCACATAAAAACATACATCTGGGGACTCTAGATTAAACACTAATTTCATTGCTGTTTGTAAATGATGCGTATCATATTTTAAAAAGATGGGTTTCAAATAATATTTCCTAAAAGACGTATAAAAAGTGCAAAATAGCATAAAGCCCAGTGTTAAAACTTCAGGTGGCATTGAGAAGGAGGTAGTTGACAACAGTCCTCTGCACCAAATGGGGTGAACCATGGATCAGTCCAGCAAGCCTCTGTCGTTATGTCTTCAGCATATCTCCCTTATGAGTTTCAAGTTTGGGAAGCCAGCAAGAAGTATGTTTATGGTAAGTGGCTGACAGAGGATGTTTGCTACTGCCAATGAGGAGACGTTGAAAGTCATTCAGAGGAAGGAGGAAGACAGGCATCCTCCAAACGTTTTCAGATGCCCAATCTGAAGAAAAGTGCCTTAGTTTGTTCAGTGATGGTGCACATCATCACGCAAGGTTAAGGCATACCTTGTATTGATTTGAAGACTTACAAAACAGAGGCTGAGGATGTATATTTATAGGACCACTTGTCGAGGAGGTAAAAAAATGTGTTAAAAGTACTTAGGCCCAGATTCATCAAACAAAAATCCACTCGCAAAGGGGCGCATTCTCAGAATCTGCCCCTTTGCGAGCCGTATTTTTGCATTTGGGATGCACCATCCCAAATGCAAAAATCGCAATTTTAGAAATCGCTAAATTGCGATTATTTGCATTTAAGGAATCTCAAATTGAGATTCCTTAAATGCAATGCATGAAAGTTTTAAAAATAGCAAATTCGCTAATAGGGCACGCAAATTACCATGAAGTACAACTTCATGGTAATTTGCAAAAACTTTGAAAAATGCACTAAAGTGCATTTTTCAAAGTTTCATGTTGCGCACACACATGCCTAAGGGCATGTGTGTGCGCAACATATGTGCACAGATCAATTCAGGGGTGCAACAGGGTGTCCTTTGGACACCCCTGCACCCTTGAAATCACAATCTCAATTTGCGAATCACTAATTGCGATTCGCAAATTGAGATTGTCTTCCCATTCATTCCTATGGGCCTCTAGGCCCATAGGAATGAATGGGGAGGTATTCCTTAATTGCGAGTCGCAATTTGTGAGTCGCAATTAAGGAATTCTAAGAAATCGCTATTTTTTAAGTGATTTCTTGATGCATTCCATTTTGCTATTCCTTAATAGCCATTCGGTATTTTTCGCTATTAAGGAATCGCAAATTGAGTTGTTGATGCATCTGGGGTTAGTGTTTTGTGTTAATGTTCAACAGTTGGCACTAAGTAGCTTCATCCCTTTGAAATGATTCACACTTGATACCTAAAGTCCTCTTTGACTATGTCCTCTTGTGTTCTCTCAGAACAATAAGCGGCGAGAGGTGAGGGGCAGACCAGATCCTAATTCCACACTGTGGCAATCATTTAGATGTAAATTTCACAAGTGGCTCTCCTTTTGGTTCTCAGTCGGCATTCCTTCAAGACCGTGGGGCACGAGGACGAACAAACGTGGTAACTACAACAGTGTTTTTGCCATTTGCACATTCCGGCTCTTCTTAAAGCATCACAACTTATCCACATTGGTTTTATCTTTTCAATTTATTTTGAAAGTGACGGAGAACAAGCGTTATTTGCATGCACCTCAAGACATCTAGGCATGAAGACGTTTCAGCTCAGTCCCCATTATAGCATTTTACTCTGCGTGCTCACCTTGCGGTTCTTCAAACTTAGGTACATGTCAAAGCCCTAACTGGATTGTATTTTTTAGGGTTTTTTGATGATCGGCAAACTTAATTCTCAAACAGAACTGGTAACCAAATAATTGTATATTAGCCCCCAGGCAAACAATAATAACTAGGTGGTCTGGGTAAAGATACTCTTAATTGTTCCTTTGATTCTTCAATTTTATTTTTTATATTATGTTACCCCTGAAATACAAGAGTGGAGATTCTTTGCAGCTTTTTCCAAGGGCGGCTGTCGACACTTGCGCGGAGCTCCAAAGATTGCTTGGGATGATGCAAGATACGCAGATAATGTGAGTTACTCACATTATCTGCATATCTTCCCATATGGGATTGGTGAATAGGCATTCTTTCTTACTTGAAGGAACATATTAAGAAACTATTAGCAAAACTGTCATCACTTTCCTCTGGTTCGACTCCCAGCAGAACCAAACACAGAGTGAAACAGAAAAATTGCTAAGACTCGAGAAAAAGACATAGGCCCTAATTACAATGACGGTCCGACGTAGTGGAAACGGACCGCCCCGCAAGAAGTCAGCGGTTCCGCTTCCACAATTATGATGCAGTCAGAAAGTATATATTTTCTATTGAGGCTTGTGCTGCGGGTTGCAGCACCAGCCTCAATAGAAAATATACACTTCTAAAACATCCCAGCACTGTGTGGCTGGCACCATGCGTTGCCTGCCACATGGTGCAAGGATGTTTAGGGGGCACCACAGGTGCCCTCTAGACCCCATTGGGGAGGGCCAGGGGGGAAGACAACCCTGCTGGTGGCCCCAAAAAACACTTTCCGACAGTCTTTCCATGTCAGAAAGGCCGACATGGAACGGCTGTGAGGCACAGACATCATAATCCTAACGGCGCTGCCTGAGCAGGCCCTGCCGCTATTAGAGGATTATCTGTCCTTCCGACACCCTGACTGGCACCTTGAGCCCATCGAAAAGGAAAATGCAAGCAAAATTACAAAACAGGAGAGCTCAAGAGAGGGAGACAAGCCTACAAGTGGGAACAAACAACGCCATTGTGAACATGTTCAAGCACACGCTAACACAGGACCAAATGCCATTATCTAAGGACTAACTTTTGTTTCATCCAAACTGGCTCTGTGCAGCTTAACTCTGAAGCCCTGGATTCTTCAGGACATTGGAATTACAGTTTTCCTCCCATAACCAGTAGAACAATGTAAAAGCAGTAACCACAACATTCATGTCTCGTCCACAGGGATTCCATCATATCGGATAACATTTGAGAAGACAGTACTGTCGGCTATTATTTAAAATTCTGCCTCCTAACATAACAAAAAGTATCTCTCCACCAACTGAAGACCAATGAGCAAATTGTAGACACAGAAGGTGTGACGGTCATATTGGGCAAGCAAAACTACCTTCATGAAGGCCTTCAACAACCTTCCAGTCAGGTTCACTACCCGAAAGTACAGAAGCATCCCACTCCACAAGGATCCATAGTGCCACTACTGGACAAGAATGGGTTGAGTACAAAAGAATTCAAATTCTTTAAGAACATAGATCCACCATTACCAACCGTATACTTGTTAGTCAAAATACTACAAAATTCACAGAACACCCATGCCTCGGTAACAGTATCAAGTTGTGATTCCCTATTAGATCCCATCCCCAAGTACATTGATACTTTTTCAAAACCATTTGTCAGATTCACAGATTTTATGTCCAAACACTGTAGATGTGGTCAACTTACTGGAGGAAATTAAATCTGACAAGAGCAATAAGATTTTATTAACCTTTGATGTAGAATCCCAATATGCCACTATATCCCGAAACAAAGCATTAGATGGCATCAACTTTATCTAGAAAGGCATCTAAGAACACATGAAGTATCCAAGGAATTATTTTATTTTTTTGGTAATAATTGTCCTACAACACCATTTTTCAGATTTTGTTATAAGTTTTTCTTCATGCGAAGAGGACAGCCCTGGGCTCTTCGTTTCTGCCACAGCTGGCAATACTTAACTTTGTGGAATATGAGGAGAGATCGTCTGTAAAAACAATCCTCTTAGGGAAAATATCGCAATTTTAGAAAAGATACATTTTTGAAGTTTTGATATTTGGACACAATCGAAGAAAAGTCTGAACACTTTAATTGGTTGAGTCACCAGTCCCCAGACATTATATTTGTGAATATAATGATAGAGACACAATTAACTTCCAGGACAGTCGGATCAAAGAAGAAGACGGCAATCTTTGTACATCTCTACATACAAAATCTATAGCTAAGAGCAGTCTTCATGACTGGAGTTCCATTCCAAAAGCCTCAGAGGCAATTTGCCACAGGGCCAGTTCTTAAGAATTTGACCAACTGTACTATCAAAGAAAAGTACTTTCAGAATTCAGAAACACTCCTCTAGAAACTTAAGATAAAAGGATTCGCAAATAAACTAATACAAAAAATACCTGGTGCACTCCCATGGCGACCTTTCTCACAGAAGAGAAAAGGTTTTAAAATTAAATGCCTGTGTCCTCACCTTCTGCCCGACGCAAATGAAGCTTATAGATCAGAATTGGTACACTTTGTCATCATGGCATTGCCTGCTGGAAAACCTTGCTTGCACTGAGTAAAGAGAAGTTTAGGAATTGAACTAGTTCGGGGATATGTGGACCTGAATTCTGATGTCCACATTACATTTCCATCTATGACCTATGTCACAGCAGATCAGGTCACTGTTCAGTATGTAACCAAACCATTCGTGTTATCCACCTATATTGAAAAACACATCGATAACAATTTCAAGATTAAGCACCTGTGTTTCTGCAACTACAACACAAAAAAGTAATCACTGTCATCAATCTGCCACGTGCCCTTTCTCCTTATATAGGAAATCTAACCAGGAAGTAAAGAAATACATTTGTCAACATAAATCAACAAACATCTGTTATTCAGCGCTAAGATACCCCATTAAGAGTGAACGTGCGCTTTACAAATACACATGTTATGTTATGTTATAAATCAAGATTTGGATGCGAAATTAAGGCTGAAGCTCTAATCCACCATATTTTTCTATCTCTAAACATGTAGGATCAATAAAAAATTGACAGTGTTTGAAGTCATAAAACAAAAAACTCAATGAGCAGCAGTACTCAAACATTTTCACTGAAAATAAAAACAACCTTGATTCTTGAGCTTAAAATGACAACTTTTGGTTTAAACAAAGCCTCTGGTCTCCACAAAATATCAAAGTATTTTGTACTTCTCTCAAGACTTGATCTCATATGGAAAGATGAAGGTCATGTACCTGTTCTGATATGAATCATCCATAAACCCGATACAGGACAGCACTGGCTCAGACCTTCATCATTCATGTGTTTGCAGACACATGGAAACAAACTTCCAGAACCCCGTGCATCTGACTACAGCAAACCTGAGAATAATCCACTGGTTTCCATACTCTCTACTCTTTTAAATCATAGTTGCCATAATAAAATAATTTAAATGGCCCATCAAAGGAACAATCCTAGGTATGAGTATCAAGAACATCTAATTAATATTTTTTGCCATCAAGCAATCAACAATTATTTAGTTACCAGTTCTATTTGTCAATGAAACTTGCTTTCCTTCAAAGAGATGCTGAAAAACACAAAACAAGGACATCAGCATGTAGGGATGATTGAAGAACAGTGAGCGTGAGCTCACAGACAACAGCACTGCCATGGTAACCAAGGTGAGAACGGCTCTGCAGCCAAATGTCTGGAGGTACATACTGATAAAGTCTGTCTTGAAACTCTTATAAAGTAAATCTCCCAAAAGGAGACATCAGGACGATTTCAGAAGAGCTAGGTTGAGCAAAAAGACAGCAGTGCTGTCATTTTTAACATGCTTGTACATTCTCACTTCACACGGTGTTGAAGGAATGGACGACGGCCGCCGTCCTGACACCAATAATCCGCGTCCCTGCACCTGACATTGATTCTACCGATTGAGAACCAAAAGATGGGGCACAAGAAATGTGTAGCTAAGCGATTACCACATTGTGGTACTAGGGTCTATTCTGAAATGCACCTCTCACTTCATATTGTCCTTACAAACACAAGAGGGCACAGTCAAAGAAGACTTGGGTTACCAAGAGTAAAATATTCAAAGGTGTGAAAAGTTACACAAATCCAACTGTGCAGTACTAACACAAAACACTGCATACCCATGGGCAATGAGTGGTCCTATAACCCAACAATCACAGCTCCCTTTTATTGACGCTTCAACAGAGTACAGGGTATGGCTTCACCTTCCACAATGGTGCGCACCTTAATTAGACACATTAAATTAGTTTTCTTTATATACAAGTAAAGATCACACCCATGTCCTAGTCCTGAGGAGACCCTTTAAGCTCATATGTGTCAAAACGCGTCTACATCCATAAAGGAAAGACTATGCCAACAACTGAACCCCACCAATAGCAGGGAGCCCAAAGGAAAGAGCAAAGTCCTAGCCATCTGTTATTCACACAAAGTCTCCTTCAGACTCACAATAAGGGCCAAGAAATACCTTTTAAGGACTGGTCTCCTTTATCCTTAATTCAATGGGACTGTTGTAATAGACTATGTAACATTATATATGTTTCTAGGAATAGGATTAGATCTTTCGTAAGATTTTGTCTTTCTGTTTCGCACTTTTCTGCAGAAGGTGGTGGTCATCCATTAAATGTTTTAAATGACGTATTCATGTAAAATATGTATTACATTTATACTTAATATGCAAAATATATCAGTATTTGCCTTTTAATAATAAAAAGATAGTATTTGTACAAAAGATTTAGGGCCTGATTATGATGGACTGCTGAACCCGTGATGGAGGTGCAGTGGCGGTCGGGGACCGCCGCACCAGTGGTCCGACCACCATATTACTATTACAGCGGTCGGACCTCCGTGGGAGGCCGTAATATGCTTAGCAGGGCCTCGGCAGCCCCTCCAAGCATATTAGGAGTTTCCTCACTGCCAGCGGTCTCATGGTGGGGGAAACATCCTTTGCAACGCGGTCTTTACACCGTGCGACCTTTACGACGCAGCCATTACAACGCAAGTCATTACTACGACTTGGCGCTCTTGCTTAAGGAATAGTTTGATTTTCTATTCCTACACCTTCCCTACTGTTACTTGTGCTGGAGTTGGAATAGAAAATTAAATTAACGACTTGCGTTGTGAAAACAGCGTTGTAAAGTACCGCGATCAAAATGATCGCGTTGTACTGACGTACATCCCATGGCGGTGTTCATGCATGAAACTGCTAGCGGTGAGGAAACTAAGGCAGCTCTACAGGGCCCCCTGTTGCTTTAGGTCATGGAAATGCATGTAGGGGGGCACATGCTGTTCCCCCGGTCTGTATGCACACCCAGTTTCTGCACGGCATGGACTTAGCAGGCAATGCCGTGCAGGAACTTGTTTTGGCGTTCCCATGGAGATGCCTTTTTCAAAGACATCACCTTGGTAACGCCAAAGGACCGCCCACCAGACAACGAGGAAACTCATAATCTGCGGGCGACTGGCAGTTGAGTATGGCGGTCCTGGAGCAGGGGGATGGCGTGCCGCACCACTCCCGCACCGCCAAACTCGTATCAGGCCCATAATCTTCAACAAAAACACAATTAATATAAAAATATAACACATTTGTTACATTGCATATGTGTAAGTGATTAGCAAATTCTTTATTTCAAGTAGGTATCTGGCCTTTGAGCAAATATACTTCTAGTTTACTACAATAGTTCAGGCACTGGTGAGGAAGACCTTAAAAAGAAGACTCAGAAAGGGGGAAAAAGGACATTTCCTAAACTCTGAAGTTCAGAAGGGAACGTTATGGCACAAGAGGCATCATTTTTCATGAGAGCAGTGTTCCTATGACCTGAAGTCACAATAATATGAGACTGGAGCGGCTCAAGGGTAACATTAGGAAACTGGTCTTCACAGAAGGAGTAGGGAAGTCGTAGATCTGTGTTCTCTGCTGGGTCACCCGCGTGCCACTTGTTCAGCTGCAGGACCCTACCCATGCATCTGACCAGCAGGTCACAGGTCCAGCTGCCGCACCCTGCCTAAACCAGATGACCAGTAGGTCGTAGGTTCACATGTTGCTCCCGCGTGTGCCGTGTGATGCAGTTCACAATTTTAGCTGTTCCCTCTGCCTCTACCGGGTGATCTGTTGACCAGCACATCACCAGTTCGGATGGTGGACCCTGCCTATGCCAGGTGACCAGCAGGTGACAAGTTCAGTACGTCCTCTTCCTCAAAGCAGGATAACCAGAAGTTCAAAGGTTCTGTGAGGAGCAGGGTACATGATGGACTTTCGAAACTTGATAAGATATTGGACTTCCGGGACTTGGAAGAAAGCCAGACTTAATAAATTCAGTGAACTGTGCCCTGTTTTTCACTATCCTATTTCAGTTCTTCTTGCTCACTGGTTTCCAACCTCCAAGGTGCTGCATTCAAACTCTGAGAATAGGAAGAGGGGTCACCTCCCCAGGGAAGGCAGGTGGTGGGATGGCAGAGTGCTGCTTCTATGTTATGAGTGAGCCCTGTGGTGACATTTGCCTTCTTTGATTTACAGTCCTGGCTCCTCCGGTCGAGTGCCCTCCACGGTGCAAGAAAACCGGCACACTCCAAAGCAACTTCTGTGCCAATGACTTTGGTAAGTAATTCTGTTGAGTATACTCATATGACAAGGCGTGATACAATGAATCCACCAGCTTATTACCATGTAGAAAAGAGACCCATTTCTGTGCCTCCCCCTCCTCTGCTATCTGTGTAGGCCTCACGATGAATGAATGTCGAAATTGCAAGTCTTGCCCTCACCTAACCAGTGCCCAGACGGGTGGTATGCGTTATTCTGGGATTTCTCGCAGGCGTAGAAAGAAAAAGTTCAACTCAACCACCCTTGGAACCTCATTATGTCTGATGGCAGAAACCCAGGAGCAGGAATCTGACATAGGACTCTATGTATTCCAGTCTTAAAACCTGATGGCAGATCACGAAGGAGACCCAGAAGCAACACGTGGTATTCTGTCTGATACATAATCCTAATCCTGTCCAATGGGCCAAGAAATGCATGCCCTCTAGTACGGCACAGTGGCCGCACGACTAAGTGCGATACACATCCAACATGAGAGATGTGCAGAATCCAAGGACTCGATGAGAGGTTTTGTGCAGATCTGGATATCCAAATAATCATAGGTTGCGGATAATCAGACCTACAATTGCCAGTTTCCTGTGAAATGTACCCAGAATATCGCTCATTTAATAGTGAACTCCCTGGGGCCTATTCTCAAAGTAAACTACATATGTATGTTTACTATTACACTGGTTAATAATGTTACTATTCTTCGCTATTCACCATTTACAAGTGTAAATTTATGCAAAAGTGTAGACTTACATACCTCCACCACCAAACAGGGGATTGAGCCCAATTTACAAGCATAAGTTACTACCCCTAAACAGGAAGAGAAGTAAATCCAGCACCAAACATTACTAACCAGTGGAGAAGTGTGGCTCACTGGTTAGAGGAGGCAGACCCTGAAGCAGAGGTCAGACCCGGGACCAGGGTTCAATTCCCGACGCGGCAGGGTCTTGAGCCCAATTATCCATGGACTCGACAATTCTCGCTTCGGTGCCTACTTGAATCACGGGTTCACACTCTGCAGCTCTGGGCATTAGCCTGCTTAATCTCCACTACGGCCCCCCTGCGGCGGGATGCCTGGCTTTCACCTTGGGGATGCCCAGTACGGGTATCTCACAGGGAAAAGCCAGGACGGGTTCCCAAGGCAAGCGCCGAGATGCCTACGGGTAATCGAGCGCTATATAAGAACTCATAATAATAACCACTGATACTGCAACACTCTCCCACAGAAAATAATGCCAGCAGGAACTTAAAATAGAATGCTGTAGGAAATAAGGTTAAACCAATTATTTATTTTTAATTTACCTAAACCTTAAAAAAGATCTATATTTTTAAAATTACCATTTTAATGCTAACTTTGTTTAATAACTTTTCAAATTTAAAAATAAATGTGACTATTTTTTATACACAAATGTAAATGAATTTCAATTAATTCTATGCATAACTTTTTGTAATTAAACTAAATACAAACATTATACTTTTGGTGGGATGTTTTTAAATAAATCTGTAAAAAAACCAAATCTAATTTAACTTTATATAATTAAAATAAGTTTATAACAATGTACAAATAAGTTAAAAGTTTAAAGTAACTGCTCCTGCATTTCACAAGTAGATGGAGGTTTCTGCCACCATGTTGGAGATCTGCAAATGGTAAAGTATAGGGAAAAGTGTAAAAGTTTATTCAACTTTAAAAAAAAAAAATATTTTGACTTATATTAATGTTAAATAATTTAGCATTTTTATTTCAATATTAGAAACATGTCAAAAATGCTACAGCATCAATAACGTATTCTGACTATATAAAATGACAATGATTTTTTTTGGGCAGTTTAAATTACAAAAATAATTCTACCTACAGTAAAAATATATATATTTTTCCTCATGTAATACAAATGAGTAAAAGTGATGTATGTAATTAATTTCAGGTAATCTAATTATATTTTCATAAAGATTAACATTACATTAATTTCTAAATTTAAACAAGAGTATTAAACTCTGTAATATCTTAATACAAATATATTTTATTTTTAGATAATTTTGTAAAAGAAAACAAAATTGGTATTTTTAACTAGCTTAAAGAAAAAATATTATTATTTCCTATGGGGTTTTATTTTAAATCCCTGTCACATTATTTTCTATGGGTGGGTGTTGCAGTACCAGTGGCTGGCCCATGTGTGGTGCTGGACTTACTTACGACTGTTTTGTGACATTTTTGGCTGTAGTAACTTTAGAAGTGCAGTTTGTGAATAGGAATGAGCTTACTATTTTGTGGGCGGAAGTATGTCCCTTCTTACTCCTCTCTTTACCCCTCCCATTTTGTACTATGCATTCTCTAGCCACTCCCCTCTGTCCCGCTCACATTTACTACTAGAAAAGTATACTTACATATGTGGAGACTATGTAAGCGGTGTGGACATCTTTGCACAGAAAAAGATAGGAGAGGCGGCGTAGAACCTCTGCACATAGCATTTTGTAGTAAGTCTGTAGTACTAAAGTAGTAGGACTAAACATACTAGCAAATACAATCTGTGCAGTCTGAGAGTTACTGCTTACCCATGGAATTAGTAACTCTGGGGTTGCAGAAAATTGGCCCATTTAACAGGCCACTCATAATGCAGGCCTCAGTGACCACAACTGTCTGTCTAAACTGCTCCTCTTCCTCGCAAGAGTCCCCTTTGCTACACTACAAGGTTCAATATAGCTAGAAATATCCAAAACTAGTCTAACATTTAGCATCTCACTCCCCGGAACAGCATATTTGCCCCCTTCACCCTCACCCTCCACACAGATGTCAGATCACAGGCTGTGCAACACACAGCCTATCGCAAGCTAGTAGTCAGATGTTGTCAAGCTATGCCTATGGAATTCAATGCATGCTGGTTGAGAGGCATTGGCAATAATCTTACCTTTGGCTGTCCCCAAAAGGGAGTGGCTTTTATGATCACAACATGGGATCTGTATACACATCCACGGATCAGAGAATTTGGCTCAGATGGTAATGTGTACCCTTCAGATGGTAATGTGTCCCCTTCAGATGGTGATGTGTCCCCTTCAGATGGTAATGTGTCCCCTTCAGATGGTGATGTGTCCCCTTCAGATGGTAATGTGTACCCTTCAGATGGTGATGTGTCCCCTTCAGATGGTAATGTGTCCCCTTCAGATGGTGATGTGTCCCCTTCAGATGGTAATGTGCCCCCTTCAGATGGTAATGTGTCCCCTTCAGATGGTAATGTGTCCCCTTCAGATGGTAATGTGTCCCCTTCAGATGGTGATGTGTCCCCTTCAGATGGTAATGTGTCCCCTTCAGATGGTAATGTGTCCCCTTCAGATGGTGATGTGTCCCCTTCAGATGGGGATGTGTCCCCTTCAGATGGGAATGTGTCCCCTTCAGATGGGAATGTGTCCCCTTCAGATGGTAATGTGTCCCCTTCAGATGATGTGTCCCCTTCAGATGGTAATGTGTCCCCTTCAGATGGTGATGTGTCCCCTTCAGATGGTAATGTGTCCCCTTCAGATGGTGATGTGTCCCCTTCAGATGGTGATGTGTCCCCTTCAGATGGTAATGTGTCCCCTTCAGATGGGAATGTGTCCCCTTCAGATGGTAATGTGTCCCCTTCAGATGGTAATGTGTCACCTTCAAATGGAGATGTGTCCCCTTCAGATGGGAATGAGTCCCCTTCAGATGGTAATGTGTCCCCTTCAGATGGGAATGTGTCCCCTTCAGATGGGAATGTGTCCCCTTTAGATGGTGATGTGTCCCCTTTAGATGGGAATGTGTCCCCTTCAGATGGGAAAAAAGTCGCCTTTAGATGGTGATGTGTCCCCTTTGGATGGTGATGTGTCCCCTTCAGATGGTGATGTGTCCCCTTCAGATGGTAATGTGTCCCCTTCAGATGGTAATGTGTCCCCTTCAGGTAGTTTGCTGTGGGTTTCAGGGCTACCTGAGCTGTACAACATATTCACACAAAGCCAGCTCCTCTTCATAATCAGAAAGATTGCCTACTTTTTAAATGTATATCTGTCTGCTTCTTAACTACTGCAGTTGGAAAATATAAATATTCCAGAAGTGAGTGCTATTGTCACTGCTCTGGAGCAGTCAACTGATAAATGTGACCCTAAGTGTGATATGCTCTTCTGAACAATAGTTTGTTTTCCATTTTTATAACATTGTAAGTGAAGATCCCAAGGGGAAGTTCTTCTCACCTGCCAGACCCCCCAAAATCTTTTAGTGAGTGTCCATTGACCTTACCAGACCAACAACACCACACTGCCATCTCCAAGCTCATGCAGTGCCAGGCGATTAGTGGTCAGTGACTGCATGAGTGCACAGGGCTAAGCATCCAACAGCATGCTAGAACATAGCATAACATGGCATGGTGTAACATAACCACGGCTGCCAGCGGCATTTGAACAAAGCCGATACAGAAAGGGCACAGGCATGTAAGGTAAGGCCAGTTTCACATGACATTACAGTGGCTTGGCTGCTGAAGGTGAGAGAAGCAACCCTTAGTGATAAGTAGAATTCCAGACCCAACCACTAGACTGCGGAATAATGCACAGAATGTGAATCCATTATGAATAAATTGTAGAACTGTAAACAAATGAATCCGAGTGAAATGTAAGAGATGTTAAAGCGTGTAAGTTGCACCTGTTCTTACTCCTACTTTGGCCATTTTTTTGTCTTGCACACAGTACTTACTGCAACGATTAAGGCAGTGACCAAGGCGCCGGTCCGCGGTATCTACGCCACGGTGTCCATCCTCAACATCTTCAAAGAAGGGACACTGAACATTCAGCAGGCAGGCCAGGCCATGAGTGTCAAGATACTACTGCCGTGCCCACGCTGCCCTGTCCTTAAGAAAGGTAAGAGATTATCTACTCCACTGAGTTTCCCTGAGGGCACAAGTGATCAGCAAAGAGACCTCAACCTGTGCTTGGCCTCCTTCTCTTTTAGGACCGGTAGGGGTTCAGGTAGGTACATCCTTTACACCGCAGTCAATACCATGGTGTGCCTTTACTCTGCAGTCTCGACTGCAACGTTAGCACGCATTCCTTTAATACACCGGTTGTTAGATCGACTTACTTTAGGGGATGCATTGTTGGACTTGCCTTGGATTTTAAGGCCAATACCTTCCCTACTGATACACTGACTGAAGTTGGAATAGCAATTTATACTATTCCAAAATCAAGCACCCTCCTAAGGCAAATTTCCCTGGTAAAGGAATGCGTGGTAACATTGCAGTCGGGGTACTGACTGCAGTGTGAAGGCATGAGTGGGAAATGCATGCAGGGTTCCGTCATACAACCAATGGGGGAGGCACATGAGCTGCATGGCAGCTGGACTGTGTGACCTACAGCTCAACTACTGAGATCACACACAGCTCTACAACACACACTACTACGCTGGGTCTCTGGCGTGGCATGCTATTCATCCCCAGCAACTCCACAGGAAGCTCCAGCAATGCCAGTGCTGCTAACACACACACCGCATACAAAGAGTATCTGCTCTAAACTGCAGCTGGCATTCCTGAAAGAGCCGGGAATGTCTCTGTCTAGGGATATACCGCCGCTCCTGTTTCCAGGACAAGACCAGGACTGACCTCTCGAAAGCGACAGCATGCCAAGAGACCCATGGGTTCCAAATGCCAGCTCCCGGTGTGGTAACATTCTGCTCTTCTCTTTCAGGTGCAAGTTATATCTTCATGGGCCAAGTGGACGAGGAAGGCAAGGGCACGGTTGGCCCCGACAACTTTGTGGTGGCTTACAAGGCTCCGCAACAGAAGATCCTGGCGGCCATCAGAAAGAGAGGCTGCAGCGCTCCAGCGAAACGGGCAGTGGGAAGCAGCTAAACGTAGGGGCCAGCCATGCTGGACCCTGCTAAGGGAACGCACGTTCAGTGTTCCTAAAACCACCCCAACACATTCAGCTACAACATCTAGGGTATCTTCCTCTTTAGGCAACACCCTCCACCTGAAGACGGGCAACGATAAATTGGGCCCACTCTATTGCTTGGGTAGCCAGCATGTGCTTATCTAATGCACTAAGTGCTCCAAGACCCTTTTATTGTAAGGGCTGAGAGCAGGAGGGCTGATCCATCCTAGGTCTGCTACACCAGCAGCATGGAGCCCATCCTTGAACACAAGGCACCAAACATGCCCTTCCAGAGACCAGTCATGCAGGGGGATAGGGGAAGGTTCATTTCATTCCAAATATAAACACTTTAGATGCATTCCATTATGATTATGACTTGATAATACTTTTCAGGGTTTCCAGAAAGAGCTCTTTTTATTTATTTATTTCTTTGGGAAAAGGGAGCCCGTATCATCGGTTCGATGTGTGTATTGGCCGCTAGGTCCCCTGGTCTCCTCATTTCACACCGCAACCCCAACCTTCACCTGAGTTACTCGCAATATGGGAAAATCTTTTTAGAAGAGGGCCCCTAAACCCCCTCTAAACGCAAAGTGCCTCACCCAGGGAGCTTCAGAGACCTTTGACTGTTAAATTAGCCAGGATTGCGCCACATTGCCAATATGTTGAGTCCTCCACCGGCCAATGTATCTCTTTATCTTTTTTCCGCCTATTATCCGTCCAGCTCTTCCCATTGGTTCAGCTCCACCTGTTCTCCCCCAGGCTGCTTCTCTTAGGAGCCAATGGCCCAGGACATCGTAAGCGAGCCCGCCTGAGGAAGCCTTCTGTAACCCGGCGAGTTACCTCTGCATTTTTTTGCAGAGGTAGCGTTGTGGAGAAGCGTGGCTCAGTGGTTAGAGGCGGCAGACCCGGAAGCTGAGATCGGCCGTGGACCAGGGTTCGATTCTCCGCCTCGGCGGGTCTCGGGCTCAAAATTCCACGGACTCGACAATTCTCGCTCCGGTGCCTACTCGACTCACGGGGTCACACTCTGCGACTCTGGGCAATAGCTTGCTTAATCTCCACTACGGCCCCTCGCGGCGGGATGCCTGGCTTTCACCTTGTGGATACCCTGCCGGGGTATCTCACAGGGGAATACCAGGACGGGTTCCCTAAGCAAGCGCCTTGAGACCTTCGGGTGATTCGTGCGCTATATAAGTCAAATACATTTGCATTTTCAACACACAACTAACAAAAGGCTGGGTTCTTTCAAACTTGCTGCCTCACACTGTCTTCCCATTCTCACAGCAGAGACAAAAACTGTCTGGGCGGCCACCTTGTAGACAAGACCTCAGTATCAAATGGCAGGCAACTTAATGACATAACTGCAGAGGTCAGCCTCTGACAACACATACTGGAATAGATAGCCAGCTGCCATTGCTTTGACTTGCCGGTAGGTCTTGCTGCGGGCAGTTCAATGCTGTGACTGCCTTACCGCTGCAAAACTCTCCTTGGCCACTAGGTGCCCCTTCATCCTTGTTTCCAAAAGTCACTTTGGCACCGCTGTCATTCGAAGGCCATGTGTCGCTGAGCCAACACGACCAGAGTGAAGCTGGCACCAAGTGTCATGATTGTCAGGGTGTCACTAGTGCAGCTATGTGCAGGCCCCTTTCACAACTCCACCTCATGCTAAAAAGGCATCTGTAATTTGAGTCTGATTAGTGTTTGTGCAGACAACAACAGAGGCAAGGGCTTCCTTATAACAGAAGTGGAGCATCAGCTTTGTCTGGCTCCTGCTTTCATTTGAATTTTTTTTTAACAATAAATAGTGATGTTTTGGGTACAGTTTACTTTTCTCGCCATAGGTAGCATGAAGCCCCCTTTGGCCCCTGTTTCCCAGTGAAGTCTATGCCAGGGGATGGCTTACCTGTACTTTGAGGTCCTTGTGCCACGTAAACAACGTCTCCCTTTTCTTACCAACTTTCTGAAATCAGCCAGATTTGATCAAATGCTCTATGTTGCTTGTATTAAAAAGAATGACTTGGTTGTTCTTAAAGAAAGAGTAGGTGTAAGTGACGCGCCAGCATAGATACTCAGAAGGTTGTTAGCGATATTACTCACCCCAGGCGGTGAGATCAGGGGCTCCTGGCCTGTGACGCCGAATCACTGGCCGCACGGACTCACAATTCAACGCTTTGGAGACTGTCAACATGAATGAGAAAACTGGTGCAAACTTATCTGACATGTTCACAATAAATAAATACAACAAACTTGTTCTGTGGAGTCTGCTGTGTTTTCACTACGAGTCAGGAGTTCCCTCAGGGAGCATGTCTTGAAGTCAATTGGTCACTGGCAGTACAAAAGGACACCAGAGCACTGTGAAACAAGCATCTGCAATGCAATAGGTCTCACATTTTTTAGAATTAAAGCCATTGACCTTGTAAATGACAATGTCTTTTACCTATGTGTTTTGGTTTGGAATGTGGTGGATGTAGGCTTTTCAATAAGTTGAATAAAATCATAAACGGTAACACATAATGGGCAGTAGTGATGCCTTTTTAATTGGCACGCAAACGTAGTGTCTGTAAGATACTCACAATATTTTAGCTCCAGCCCATCTGTTTTCAGGGACTTCAGGGCATAATGCAAACATTTAGGACTGAGGACTGAATAAAACAATAAACAACAGATGTGTGGTTACATGTATGCGCCTCACCGGCATGGTAGTGAAGTGCAGATGGGTGCCAGGGACAGGAATTATATGTGAAGCACAGGTGTCTATACACTTTTGCACTGGTGAGAGGACAATTTTGCACGAGCACTCGCGCAGACATTCTAATTCAAAAAGTCCTTTCTACTGAGCAATCGGTGCTAGAACAACGTTTTCACCAACTGAAATTACGCTTTGCCGTGGTCGGTTAGTGTAAATAGTGGTGCAAAGTGAGTCTTAGGAGCAAGTTTGTTCAGTCAGATGTGAAATCGTTGCCATTTCAAAAGGCAGAAACGGAAGAGGATGAGGAGCTCTGTCACAATTACTTCTCATTGGACCTGGATTACAGCTATGGTGAACCTTAGAGTGTAGTGAACATAAATGAAGCTGCGTCTACACAAGTTGAGATTTCATGCGCGTCTCAGATAAGGATAGGGGTTGGTTGTATGCATCACAGAACACTTGTTCTACCTGAAGCCTAATACTGCAAAAACAAGCAGTTTTGTGAGGGTGTAGTACCACAGGCTGTCACTAGGTGTCCCTTGGGACCTCTTTTGTGCTTGCACCCTGCAATATGGCTACGCAAAGGATATGGTGCAGTGGTGAGAGCTGCCGACTAATCTCGGTTGCAAAGCAATAGGTCTCGCTTTGGTGAAAGTTAGAGCAGTAGATTATATATATTTTTTTCGTAGTAGGAGAGTAGAAGTTCTCATTTGCCTACTGAGGCAGAAGATTTTTATAAAATTCAGAACAAGAAAAGAGATTGCTGTATTACATTTTCTAAATGCCACCACAATGTCAAAAACCAATACGTGAGAGTCTAACCTAGAGAGGTCCTGGAAGAAAGAAAAAGCATCTCTGAGGCTTTGTAAGGGGAGGCCATATTTCATGCATGGTAAAATCTTGTAAAATTGCAATCAAGTATTTGTCTTGTTAAAATACTCCTTATAAAGAAGCTGCTACATAAATTATACGGGTGCACCTCTCAAGTCGTGAAAGCAGTTAAACGTGCCTAAGAGGACCTGAAGCGCTCCCGTGGGGTTGCAGCTTAGGAAGTCTTTCAGAGACTATTAGAAGGGAGAACTGCTGAGCAAGGAAATAAGGTTTTGTAGCTTAGTGACAGTGTAGCGGAAGGCAAAGGTCACAAACCCAGGCGCTTGGGCACTATTACAAAGGTGAAAGCTCAGCATTGTGCCCTGGTAATAAATAAATAATGTTTGAAAAGTTGGTTTGGGCGAGCCGAGCAAGAAGAAAATAAAAGTGCGGCTGTCATTTTAAAGATCAAGCGCGGTGTGCCCAAAAGCAAGGCACATGGCTGCTATAAGAAAGTGAAAGTGTGGCATGAAGCACTGGTAAAAATTAGCGCGGCGCGTGGTCGCGACTATCAAAGTGAAATCGTGGCATGGTGCGCTGTCAGAAATTAAGAAAATAATGTTAGAAAATTTGAGTTGGGCGAGCCGCGAGTAGAAGACAAAAGCGCAGCCACTATGTCAAAGATGAAGCACGGTGTGCAGCATTGCGAAAATGAAATATACAATGTTTAACTCCAGGCACTCTTACTGAGCAGCACACTAAGGGGGAAGTCACAATGCAGTGAGACACCAGGGCAGTTTGCTGAAGCGGTAGAGCATGTCATGCAACTACAAACAAAGCACAAATTAACTAAATAGTGCTCAGTAACAGTCAATGAAACATACAGAGTAAGGACACATGTAAGAGGGGCTGTCCTTATGGGAGGATACAAGTGAAGAGAAGGAGGTACTAAAGAGGGACAAGGAGGGACTAATAAACAAATAAACCAATGAAATCAACAGAATTCCAAAAGACACTGAAAGGAACCAATAAAAAGCATTAGTGGAACATGGGCAGAGCTTAATGCCCTTATCCTGAACACAGCATGTCGTGGAGAGACAGCGCAAGCGCTTCTTAGGCGAGACCTAAAATGAGGGGCTAAGGGGTAATTCGTTGGCTTTTCAATACCATATTTTCTTTAAATGTTTACAAGTCACGGAGAAGTCAAACTGCTCTCCCAGCCCCTCACTCCACAGGTTTCATGTTGCAGAGTACTGTAAATTAATACTGCATAATATTTTTTTTAACTGCATACTGCTTACTACACCTGACAATTTATTGTATGCTATGGCATCACATCATGCGGTATTGGAATCCGCTAATGATACTTCCTGTATATATCTTTGTTGAGAGTGAGTTACAGAACTTCTCGCAAAGAATAAAAATAAAAAACTGCTCGTCGGACCTACTCCCGATCAGCAGGGGTGTCCCCCAAGGATCAGTTCTCTCCCCGGAACTTTTCAACATCTATATGGAACCCCTCACCACCAACATCCCTTTCCACCTCTACGCGGACGATACCCAGATCTATCTGGAAACCTCCTCCATTGATGACATTCAGAGACTGAATGACACTCTAAGAGAAGTCCAACACTGGCTATCTCTCAATCACCTGAAACTCAACCAAGACAAGACGGAAATCCTCCTCATTTCCAACAAGGAGGAGAACCGCCAAATCACAGATGGCTAAAAGCTATTGATGCTCTCAACTGCAATCTCACCCTGGCCGATTCCGTAAAATTGCTGGGAACCAAAATTAGACATGTTCAAACACATCAAGAACAACGCCAAGACCGCCTTCCTCAACCTCAAACTACGCAACAAAATAAAACCCTTCATCCCTCCTACCAACCTCAAACAAGCGACTTAATCCCAGGTGTTGTCCAGACCGGACTACCGGAATGCAACCCTCACAGGTTTAGCAAAATCTCACTTAGCTCCCCTCAGATCAACTCTGAATGCAGCAGCCAGAATGGTCACCGGAATAAAGAAATATGAACACATCTCGCCTGCACTCAGAAAGCTTAAATGGCTCCCAATTGAAATGTGTGCCAACTTCAGGACTGCCTGCCTCACTCACAAAGCTCTGCACACAGGGAAATCTGCCTACCTGGCCTCCAAACTCAAGAAGGCCGGTCAGACAAGGAGCCTCAGGAGTACCAACACTCTACTCCTCATCCCTCCGAAAACTCGCAAACAAAAAAACGCATCTCTATCCTTCTCAGTATATGTGCCCAAAATCTGGAACTACATCCCAGTTCATATCAGGACTACCCCCTCCTTTTTAAAATTCAAAAGGCAGCTCAAAGACCTCTTACTCAACCAATCTCTTCCAAATGGATAGCTACCGCCCAGCCGCAGAAGCTTGCTCACTGCAGCACACAGACATGTTGACATTGAGACTTCTACCTTACCCTCCTCCCGACTGCCCCCTCTATAACCCCCTGAACTAGTCTCCCCACGAGTCAATGCAATGTGCATATTACTGTGATATTACTGTGATATTACTCCCGGAAATGCCCAACATTTAGCTACGACGCCTCCGCCACTCTGCAACCTCGGGGAGCAGCAGACGGCGACTAGGCAGAAGGGCCATTACCCATTTCCTGGCACAGTGAGTACTTCAGTTGCGAGTGCAAGTAGCCGGTCTACGGATCGTTCTTTTCCGCCCGCCCTTTCCGTGAATCCACGTTGATTTTCACGGAGTCCGGTGACTCCCTCAGCTTTTCTTTTTCTTTTTCGCTCATATCAACACAGCTAAAGTTCCAGGAGGGAAAAGCCCGTTCCGTCTCCCATGAAGCCTTAATGAGTCGTACATCGAGTAAGATTCCACCTTGATTCTTTTTGTTTTTAATGTTCCTTTCCCCTTCCCTGCCCCTACATCCCAAGCCCGGAGCAGACGATGCCATACTTAACAATCAGTTGTCATGCATGCTTGATTATTCGTTCACAGTGAACAGCGTGAACGGATACAATCCACTTTCTACTATGTATGAAAGTGAGGTGTTAAGATATATACTCTTCACCGCACAAAATTGATAGCGTTTGAGTATGAATGACACTGAATAGCCACAGACCATTTTGCCCTCGCTCCAGAATCCACAGCCTGGGTTCTAATACTTCTGCAGACAATTGAATAGAGGCATACTAAGAGCACACTGCTAGCTCGTTCTAGCTTTTGGTCACGTATTAGTATGCACTTTAAAGACAGATCTCCATACGCTTGAAGGGGAGAGCATGGAGCACATTGCACATTGAGAAACCACGGTTCATCCAGTGATTACCTACGTTACAGGCATGTAATTTGTTTGTTTGTGATTGTCTTTTTTCATTCACAGGTTTCTTTTTTCCTTAGCCGATTTTGGTTGTAAGGACACCAACTGTAAGTACACAGTTAAGTCACTGGGGCCGAGGGCTGGATACACCTTAGCGAGTGTATACCGCCCAGGTTCCCATCACTTGGTACTGACGAAAACCTGGTACATCCCACTGCAGGTTGAAACATGTAGACCTTTTTACACTCACATAGATACTGTCGGTCAATTTAACCAACGGAAGTATCGTAAAACTGTTTTTAACATTGTCCAGTAGCTTCAGAATAAAACTTTTTCTTTGAAGTTATACTTGGCCAATTTTTAACATCACTTTTTTGCACCACACTCACAAAAAAATACCCGCTCCACTGTAGTCAGGTGTCGCAGCACACCCGGATGGCATTCGGCTGTCTGGGTGGGACCCCGATAATGAAGCATGTCACCAACCAGGTTGGTGAGTGAGGGGTCTTCTAACAAAAGAATAATTTTCTTTTGTGCACTCCATCTCCCCACACCTCATTAGGACCTGTGCTAGGTCTTATGGTGATACTCCTTCCTTTGTTTATACAGTTTCAGGGTCCAGGGGACCAGGAATACCCCCCTCCACTCTGTGGAAAATCCCTTACTCTCTACTTTGTTATCACCTATTATGTAACGTGTTATGAGTCAATGTGTATACTTCTGATACACTGTGTGATTTCCTCGCTACTAATGTATTTATTTATTTAAGAGTATCGCAAGTTGTAACAACGACTTGCTCTAGGGGGCGTGTAGCACCAGGGAATGTGTTGGATTTTAAATCCAATACCTTCCCTGCTGTTGCACAACCTGGAGTAGGAATAGTAATCTATCCTATTCCTGAATCCAGCGCACCCCCTAGAGCAAGTCGTTGTTACGACTTGCGATGTAATGGCTTGCGTGGTACCAACGTGGTCATGCTAATGACCGTGTTGTAAAGCCACGAGTTTTGAATGTATGCGTAGTAACATCATGCATTTGAGATAAGCTGGTCAGGACTGTGAGCTTCCAAGCTTGTTCCGTGAGTTTATTCTGTAAATAAATGAGAGAAACTTGTAGAATCGGAGTGCTGAGCTGGGTGAAACAACGCAAATGGTTAGGGAGTCAGGATTCCATAGGTTTGCGGGAAGAGACCGTAGCAATCAGCTTAGCAGACAGTGACTGGTCTCTATTGGAGTGTATTGTGGCCCTCCAGGCTACACCCAGCCGGAGAGTTGAAATAACTCAGAAAGGGCAAAGGTACCACAGCAGTGAACCGTATGAGCTTTACCTAGGAGTGCTGTTGGGGAAATTCCTGGAAAGGTTAGAGTGCTGCAGAGCAGTAGAGATGATATGGCTGAAACACCCACACAGTTGGAAACAGGACACCGAAGAGGGGTATGTAATAGAGGGAGGAGGTGCAATTATCTTGGGAATGGAAGTTGCATATCAAGGGAAGTTTCCCTGTTGAAGAAGTCTGGATTGTTTTGGGCTGGAATTTCCTGCTCTGGGCCTTTTCTAGTCCCTAGTAAATCCAAACAGGCAAGGCGCTAGAGGTAGGTGCCCTTAACATGTTACCCTTTAACCTAGATGTCAGGGCTGGGCGCCTATGGTAGCAGTTAAGATGGGCATGGAGAGGTCAAGGGCCAGTGTGCGTAGGGTGGCTTGGATCAGATGGAGCAGAAAGCTCTGATCCGCGTTCCCGGTGACGAGCCCCCATCCTGCGATATCCTGAGTAAATCGGTGGGGTCCTGGGGGCCACATCAGACGAAAACAGCAAATATGACACGTTACAACGCATACTAATACCACGTGTGCCATTACAATGCGGGTATTACTACACAAATACATTTACCACGACCTATCATCAGAATGCAAACTTTTACCACGGATATACCTTTACCACGCATGCCATTACAACGCAAAGGCATGCGTGATAAAGGCATAGACTTGGTAAAAGTGTCTAAGGTAAGTTACACCTCCTGACCTTACTCTAAAACACTACCCCTGCATGAGCTTCCGCCGTCCTCTCCCTACCCTAAAACACTACCCTGCACGACCCACCCCACCCGACCTATCCTATACCCTAAAACACTACCCCTGCACGACCCTCCCCCAGTCCTCTCCCTACCATAAAACACTATCCTGCACGACCCCCAATCCTACCCTAAACCCTAAAACACTACTCCTGCATGACCCTCCCCGAACCCCAGTCCTCTCCCTACTGTGAAACACTACCCTGCACGATCCTCCCAATCCTACCCTAAACTCTAAAACACTAATCCTGCACGACCCAACCCCCAGCCCTCTCTCTACCCTAAAGCACTACCCTGCATGACCCCCTACCCTACCCTAAACCCTAAAACACTACCCCTGCACGACCCTCCCCCTACCTAAACCCTAAAACACTACCCCTGCACAACTTGACCCCCAGTCCTTTCCCTACCCTAAAATACTACCCTGCATGACCCAGACCCTACTCTAAACCCTAAAAAACTACCCCGCACGATGCCCCCTCCCCCAGTCCTCTCGCTACCCTAAACCACTACCCTGCACGACCCCCCCACCCTACCTAAACCCTAAAACACTACACTTGCACAACCCTCCCCCGGCCCCCCAGTCCTCTCTCTACCCTAAAACACTATCCTACGCTACCCCACGACCCTACCCTAACACAATACCCTGCACGACCCCTCAACCCCCTTTAACCCAAAAATAGTATTGCCCACCCCAAACCCAATCCCCTTACCTCTCTCTCCTTGTGGTTCCTCTCTCCTCCTGGTTCCTGCTGCACGTCAGATCTGTGGGGCAATGCATGTCGTTGTGAGGAAACAGAAGAGCCTCTGTTTCCTCACAACAACATGGATCGTCTATATTTTTGGGTTTCGCCTGCCGAAGGCTGCGCTCTGCGCAGCTTTTCGGCGCAGGCGAAATCCATTGTTAACTATAAGTGCTTCAGGAACGTCCCCCGGCTCCCATTGGCTAGCTTCATAAATGGAGGCTAGCATTGGGTGCCGGATCTGTCCGTCAAGGCCGGACCAGATTCGGGGGCGTTCCCGAGAATTTTTCCCTTTGGCTACGTCATGCGGCGGTGGGCGGGGCTTTTTTTTTTGTCTCGTGGAGGTTTGTTTGGGCCATTTGGCGGCCGACCGCCGGCCGAGGAAGTCAAGGTGAGTGGTTCCTTTCCTGTCCCCCCTCCCGTTGTCCGTTCCTTTCCGCCCCCCCACCCCTCCCGTTGTCCGTTCCTTTCCCGCCCCCCTCCCGCCAAGAGACTTTCCAAATTATCTTCAAATCAAAATTGTTTATAAATATGTTGCGTTACTTTAACTGATCTGTATACAGCTATCAGAGTTTCTGTCGGTACATTCCGTGACACTGTGCCCTACGTGCCTTTCTTTGGCATCTATGGACGCGAATTGATTTGCTTCCGTAACAGACGGGAATGCTACGAGTATGCGCTGTAAGCGCTTTCCTGACTGGATGCCGGCCGACATTTTGTTTCCCCTGACTGCGGCTCTTGAGTCTGCAGAGCCTGCAGCGTTTATACTGAGAGGTCTGGGACTGGGACAGGCAGCCGTGAGCGCTCAGGTGCAGTGTACTTGGTAACGCATTTGCATTTGCTTATGACCCAAAGCGCTAACCTTCCGCAGAGCATCTCTCTGTGGCCGTGGCTGTGCTTAAATTACTGCCGTCATTATAGACTCTGTTGGTGGTACATGCGACATCGGATGGATCCTGTGTTTATCGTTCCTGCTGCTCTTTCGGGTATAAAACGAGCACTGGTCTGGCTTTACCGTGCGAACGTCGGTTTGGACAGATGTACACAGACTATTGTGGAGTCTCTGTTTGCAACTTACTTCGTTCTGTGCCTCGTACCTCTGTGCTCTTTGTTTTAATCATTTCCCAAGTTTGCAGTGCTGCACATGTATTTGAAAACGTTGAGAAATCCACACCTATTAGCTTTACCAGTGCTTGTTGCCTGTGCTTGCGCATGTTCTGTCAGGGATTCCTGGAGTGCTTTAGTTCCCCATCTAAGAATGAAGTAAGCAACGCAAGGTGTTAACATGGAAAAGATGCTGCTCAGAGTGACGTGCCATTCCATGCTCCAATCCCAGCGTGGTGCTTCTTTCTGTCAGTACAGCCCGGAATCACCACCTCCGAAGCGCTAATACCTCCTGCGTGTAAAAGCAGCACCACTAGAACTAGAGTGACATACGCAGAAGCGAGGATGAATACAACCGGACTTCAACAATAAGAAGCATAGACAAAGCCAGTAGGCCTCACTATTTTAAGAATGTCCACCATTTATAGAAACCGTTACTAACATTCTGCCAATACAGGCATTTCATTGTTTTTGTGAGTGCTAGAGTGCTTGGTTGCCTCATTAAAATAGGTTAGCTTTATTAAGCGAATTTGTACTATGCACCTCTATTTATATTAGAAAAGTGTGTTTCCTACTTGGTGTGCGTCAGTAGTGATGGGTGTGAGTGTTGCCGGTAGTGTTATTACTAATCTGTGTGGGGTGTGAAGGTAATGTGTGACTGCTAATGTGTAAAAGTACTCCTGGTAGCGTGTGGATGCTAGCCGGTGAGGGGAGTGAATATACTTCCAGTTGTGTGTGACTGCTAGTCTGTGGTGGATGGGGGGGCTTTTAGTTGCATGTGACTACAACATTCGGAGGGTTGTTAGCCCTGCTGGTAGTGTGTTGTGCTAGTCTCTGAGGGGTGTGACTGCTACTCTCGGAGGGCTGTTAGCGCTGCTGGTAGTGTGTGGTGCTAGTCTGTGAGGGGTGTGAGTGCTTGTGATAGTGTGACTGCTACTCTCGGAGGGCTGTTAGCGCTGCTGGTAGTGTGTGGTGCTAGTCTGTGAGGGGTGTGAGTGCTTGTGATAGTGTGACTGCTACACTCGGAGGGTGGTTTGCGCTTCTGGTAGTGTGTGGTGCTAGTCTGTGAGGGGTGTGAGTGCTTGTGATAGTGTGACTGCTACTCTCGGAGGGTTAGCGCTGCTGGTACTGTGTGGTGCTAGTCTGTGAGGGGTGTGAGTGCTTGTGATAGTGTGACTGCTACTCTCGGAGGGTTATTAGCGCTGCTGGTAGTGTGTGGTGCTAGTCTGTGAGGGGTGTGACTGCTACTCTCGGAGGGTTGTTAGCGCTGCTGGTAGTGTGTGGTGCTTGTCTGTGAGTGCTTGTGATATTGTGACTGCTACTCTGTTAGACTTTTAGTAGAGTAGGGTTGCTGGTCTTTGAGAGGTGGGAAAGTGCTATTGGTAGAGTAGAGAGAGTGCAGAGTAGAGAGAGTGCAGAGTAGAGAGAGTGCAGAGTGGAGAGAGTGCAGAGTGGAGAGAGTGCAGAGTGGAGAGAGTGCAGAGTGGAGAGAGTGCAGAGTGGAGAGAGTGCAGAGTGACTAGGGAGTGCTAGGGAGTGCAGAGTGACTAGGGAGTGCTAGGGACTGCAGAGTGACTAGGGAGTGCTAGGGACTGCAGAGTGACTAGGGAGTGCTAGGGAGTGCAGAGTGACTGCAAAGTGACTGCTAGAGATTAAGCTAATGGCAATGTAAATGACAATGCCATTTATTTATCTGTTTTCAAAACCAACACATAAATACAAATTTTGTCATTTACAATGCCAATAGCTCTAACTTTTCCAAAGGCGAAACCATTGCATTGCAAATGCTTGTTTTACAATGCATGTGCTTTTACCATGCATACCTTCACAACGAAATTTGTTGTAAAGGCATGCGTGGTAAAAGCACATGCGTTGTAAAAAATGTATAGTAACGACTACGCGTTGTTACAACGCATGCATGGTAACGCATGTGCTGTAATGGCATGTGGGGTGACAGCCACGATGTAATGGCTGTTCTCCGAAAACAGCTCCTAGGAGAGGAGCGGGATACGGTCGGATGGCAGCGGGGGCCGCCAGAGAGGTAGGAGCTGTTCTCTGACACTGAAACGAGTAACCACATAGAGAGGCAAGATGGTGCCCGAGGCAGCCAAATAAGACACATCGGGAGAAACTGGAGCCTCGAGCCCCCTCAAGGTATGGGCTGGCTGGAAGTCTGATGCAACAGGACCCGAGGAGTGAGAGGCGCAGAAGGCGCGAGCAAGGGGAATGGGCTGGAATGCGGACAGCGACCGAGAACCATACCAACTAAATTGCGGGAGGCCAAGAAGAAAATGGTGCCCGCAGCGTTTGCAAGGGCCGCGCCTGGCAAATCCTAGCGGAGCGGGAGGGGTCCGTACACAACCACTGGGCCCCACTGGCAGAGGATGGTGAGAACTAGTCCCCGCAAGAGGCTCTGATTGACCACTGAGGAATGAGAAGGCGTGGCTGCGGGGGACACCGAGAGACGAGCAACTGACGGTGGCACCAGCCTGATGAGACCGGAGAGGTGGGACTAACACCTGCTGAGGCTTGGAGGGGAGACCCAGACCCAGATTCAGGGCTGGAGGCCCAGACACGCTGCCCGCGACCTAGGACCTCGGGAAGCACTCGCGTCGGGGGACCGAGCTGGGGCCTAAACTCTGAGGCACAGAGGTGAACTGCCTTAAGATCCGTGCGGGAGGCGGGAGCGACTGAGGGGGACCCCTGAGAAGAATCAACTGGCAAGGAGAGGAGAGAGGGAGCCGGAAAGGTGGAGGCCTGACTCTCATACTGCCTCATTGAAACAGATCTCACTCTCTGACTAAGAGGACTACACATAGCAGCCGGCGGAGTGGATCCTGCCTGCTCTGGCCAAGTCGGTGGGACTCGGAGCGACTCGCCCTGCTGGGGAACCCCCGGGGATGCTGGTAGCGAAAGTTGAAGCTACAATACAGTCTAACACCCATAAGCAACACTGCTTGGCGTTGGCATTCAGTGGAACAGGCCAAGGGATAAGGGCACAGCAGCTAGCGGGGAGGACTGAGTGGACACTGGATTCATACATGACATCATTCATATGGAGGACAAGCCGGCGGAGGGTGGCCTTGGCGACACTGAAGCGACTGATGGGAGAGGGGGGACTAGCCGTCCCTGACTTTGAATCGTACTATCTAGCAGAACAACTGCAGAGGTTCACGTACTGGATAGCAGGGAGATTGACACAAGTATGGGAAATAGGGGCTTTTACCTTTGAGCAAGAGCTACTACAGACCCTTCTGAGGGTCGGGGGAGCACCACGGGAGTGTACAAACAAATCAAAAGTAATAAGGCGATGCTGGAGTAGGTGCCTCCAGAAAACACAAACTCGAAGGCCCTGTTCACCAGACCTCCCAATGATGAGGATTCAGGTGCTGCCACATGGGGGACAATGGAGGACCTGAAGGACTGGATACAGGCAGGGGCCACCAACCTGGGAGACCTGTATAGAGACGGGGAGCGTCTGCCGTTCGAAGCATTTCAAGCAGACTGGGGTATCTCCCAAGGCCAGTTCTTGTTCTACCGAGCGGTTGTGGCAGCTATTAGAAGACACAGGGGGATGGGCACCTTGGAACCCAACCACCATTCCACATGTGGATATATGGAAATGGCCGGGGGCACTATAAATGCAGTCGTATGCCTTTATAGAGCATTTGGTAAGGACTTCCTCCCCTCCGACAGCATTGAGAGACCGCTGGACGGTAGACCTAGGCATCCCTAGGGAAGATAAAGATTGGGAGAACCCACTGGCCGGAGCCTCTAAGATTTCGAGGGAAGCCCGATTCTGACTGATATATCTTATCAGGCATATCTCACCCCAGGACGCATGAACTGGTATTTTCACAGAGAAGGTGTGGGAGTAGGATCCTGCTTAGGAAGGCATGCAGGGGGATAGGCAAAATGGAAAGGACTAGAGGATGGGAAGTACTAGTGGGAGAGTATGAGAATCCCAGAGCCGGAATCAGGCGAATCTTCGCCTGCGGTACAATCCCACCAGGGGAGCCCACTACGACAAGACCCGGCCAGCTGAGTAAAATAAAACAACATAGGAGAACAGATGGGGGTCGATAGGGAAGGATAACAGCGAAAGCGACGGGAACTATCAACCTAATAGAGAAGGGACACACCACCGACAATTGAACACTAATATTGACCTCCAGTTGGAGAGTAGGAGGGGGGAGTTGTTGGGGGGTTTATTCAGGGAACAGATAAATAATATGCTGATGAGACGAATGGTAATATATGTATGTAAATGACAATAACTTGATACCGGACAAGAGGAAAGATGTCCATGAAACTGTATGTATAATCTGAAAAGGAAATAAAATCTGTTTATAAAAACAAAAGGGGCAGTGTGTGCAGGTCCAGTCACATGACCGCAGAGTGAGGCTGAGGTGAAGGAACAACTGACAATTGCATCTCTGGGTACAGAGAGACGACACTAACGTGGGAAGCTGTCTCTGGCATCACTGGGGCAGGTTGAGGTGGAAAACAACTGACAATGGCATCCCTGGGAACAAGAGAGAGGACACTCGCAGGGAGAGCTGTCTCTGGCATCACTGGGGCAGGCTGAGGTGAAGGAACAACTGACCATGGCATCCTTGGGTACAAGAGAGAGGACACTCGCAGGGGGAGCTGGCTCTGGCATCACTGAGGCAGGCTGAGGTGGAAAACAACTGACAATGACAACAGCAACTGACAATGGCATCTCTGGGTACAATAGAGGACACTCACAGAGGGAAGCTGGCCCTGGCATCACTGGGGCAGACTGAGGTGGAGAACAACTGACAATGGCATCTCTAGATGCAAGATATGACACTTGTGGTGGTAAGCTGGCCCTGGCATCACTGGGGCAGGCTGAGGTGGAAAACAACTGACAATGGCATCTCTGGGTACAATAGAGGACACTCACAGAGGGAAGCTGGCCCTGGCATCACTGGGGCAGACTGAGGTGGAGAACAACTGACAATGGCATTTCTGGGTGCAGAGAGAGGACACCAACAGGGAGAAGCTGTCTCTAGCATCACTGGGGCAGACTGAGGTGAAGGAATAACTGACAATGGCATCTCTAGATGCAAGATATGACACTCGTGGTGGTCAGCTGGCCCTGGCATCACTGGGGCAGGCTGAGGTGGAAAACAACTGACAATGGCATCTCTAGATGCAAGATATGACACTCGTGGTGGTAAGCTGGCCCTGGCATCACTGGGGCAGGCTGAGGTGGAAAACAACTGACAATGGCATCTCTGGGTACAATAGAGGACACTCACAGAGGGAAGCTGGCCCTGGCATCACTGGGGCAGGCTGAGGTGGAGGAACAATGGCATCTCTGGGTGCAAGAGGGCATGAGCTTGAGGGTGCAAAGGAGGCACGAGCTGCAGAGGAGCCTGGGGATGAATGAAACACTGAGGCAGAGGAAGTAGGACTGCTACATTCTGTACATCAAAACATCAATGAGAGCCAGGAGGGACTTTGGCCATGGGAAGTGGAAGGAAACATGGGTCTATCCAGAAAGACGTCCTGTGTGTCTCTGAAGTGCCAAGGATCCTGGATGAGGCAGTCATTGTTTGAGTTGGCTGGACAATACTGTATATCAAAGTCATGAAGTCCTTAAACTTGAGGGTTAATTTGAGGGCTGCCATCCTATGAGTGAGTCGGCACAGATCCTCCTCCCTCGCCCTCACTGCCTTCATCATCACCTTCCTGACTAGAAGAAGCTTCTTTGAAAAGTTAGATGGGGGTTACACTGTGATTCGAATAGGTGAGACTGTAGGCGGAAGTGGAACCATTTGTTGATGATATAATGGCACAGACGATGTTGGCGACGGAGCAGGCATGCCGATGGTTACAGTTGAGGGAGGACTACACAGAATTGTTGACGGTCAATGTTTCCTAGACAACAGAGTCTCCAACAGGCAAAACATCTGCTTGGACATCAAGAATGCTCAAACATTTCCTGTATGCTGAACTGTCAGGTTTTTCCATTGAACTCTCGCCCATGTCAACTATATCTGACGTACTTGCTACTGCTCCATAGTTGTATAGTCTTAATTTCTGGTGATATCTTTGCCAATTTCTTAGCACCACAGTTCTTTCATGGTCTTTGGCAAATTTAACATTTTGTCTGAAACTAAGGACAATTCTGCTATTTCTTTAATGATTTGTTTTCAGGATCTGAATCTTGCCCAACAGGTCTTCGGGCCCACACATGTGGCCAGACACATGCTCGCCTTTACCGTTGCCCCGGCCAATCTATTCAACTGCGGTTCCCAGATCGCCAAGGCTTGGATGGACCATTCAATCATCCCATTTGTTCTTCCATCGAACACTGCAGTGGCTAACATACCCTAAAATTGTCTAACGGGCTTGGGTCAAGCTTTCCCACTTGGCCATTACCAAGTCTTTATCCAAGGCCAGTCTGCCTTTCCTTATTTCCCCCACAGACGCTGACTTCGCAATTTTGAATCAATGGATTGCTTCTGGTACTTGATCAAGCACTCCTACCGCCTCTCTCGGTCCTACCAACATTGCTCTACTTACCCTGGTATAACTCTAACCTAAAGGAGCCTTAATTATAGTGCACAAAAGTGGAACACAAATGGGGATTAGAGTACTCCGCTGATAGCAAAAAAAGGTTCAAGAAGCACTCTGGGCCTCTGAAAATGTGGTCTTCAAGACAAAAGCGAATTAATTTGCTACCAAACTTCTCAATCTGTGCAATTTCACAAATGAACTATTCAGTATCTTCAGCACTGTGTTCTCCTTAGTGCACCCCCTCTACTTTAGAGAGTTCTCAGTTTTTATGCTATACCCTCTCCGAAATTTCTGCAGGTAAAATATATACCATCTGTGAGTATTTTTTTATGTCAGTAAGCACATTTGCTGGTTCTTCCCCTTCGCATTGCAATGCATCTAGTTCTCCCTGCCTGCTTGAATTCAACCCTTTATTTATCTCTGAAATGTAGGATCTCATGGGCTCCCCTTTGTATCCTTGCCCTCCAGATATCTTACAGACTATCCCGTCTGTGACAGTGCAAACCCTGTTAAGGACCTGCAGCAAATCTATCAATTTGCAACAGTACCTACCCAGGGCCGTATTACAGATGGAGCCCGGGGGAGCAACGGACATTTGCGCCCGCGTTACGTGCTCCGGGGCACTTTGGTATTATAGAAGGGGACGCAGACACTTGTGCCGCCCCTTCTATAATACAGATAGCGCTGGCGCACTTAAAGCGCCAGCGCTACCTTCAGAGGGTGTTCCCTCATTGGCATAGGGGCGTGCCCTATGCTAATGAGGGAATCCCTTTGCCTCTGCGCCATATTACAGACGCAGGCACAGAGTCAAAGAAGCCCTCATGAGACACACTGACAGTGCGCCATTTAAAAGGTGGTGCACTGTCAGGGCGCCACCTGAGAGCAGCACCTCTGCAGGGGGTAAAGGGGGACCGATGGACACCCCAGACATCCCCTTGCAGGCAGGTGCAGTCATTGACTGCACCCACCTGCAAGGGGATCTCTAAACCTAACATTCATGACAGCCAGGGCCAGTGTTGGTCTATCCCAGCCGGGCAGGGTCAGGTCCCAACTATGGTTGAATGGAAGCCACTCAGTATCAGTGTAAATGACCTTCAAGTCGGACAGGGACGTCTGTGCCTTGAGGGACCTGCCTTCAGAGAGGCCTGAAGTGCATCAAGGAACAGTGGAAAATTCTGGGGGAGACAAATAAATGTGTGTACTTGACAGGTTCCAAGAAAACGAGAGGAGCCTTTCCAGAGGCGTCCAAGAAAGCAATCAGTCCTCTTTGAAGAGAATGAACCTGTCCAGACCCAGTCCCATGTGGTGAGCAGCTGCTCCTCTCCCTATATTCAAGGAAAAGTACTTTCCTGGCAGGGTCTGGAAGAGACCTCCATAGACTGAAGAGCGGCAGACAGAAGAGGACTGCATGGAGGCAAAGCTGTGGAGAGGACAGAGCAGAGACCTGCAAATAACAGGGCCACTGGGCCACAAACTGAGTGAACTGGTCGCTCACTATCAGGGCCGGCTTTAACGCTGGTGGTGCACAGTGCAACAATCATTTTTGGCGCCCCAAACCCCATGACCGACTCCTTGGATTCTCTCACTACCACCAGGCAAAAGTGCCCCTCATCTCTCCAATAATACGTTGTTGCTAAACACAGTGCCCCCCCCTGCGGTCAGCTCACCCTCTACAGGTCAGCGCCCAGTGCAGCTGCACTGGTCGCACTGCCCTAAAGCCGGCCCTGCTCACTATACCCTAACAAGCAATCTTAATCACCTGAAACAAAATATATTTCTTGGAAGCAACTCCCACGAAATGAAATGAATTTGTACTTGTAAAGAGCACTTATACCCCAACCGGGGTTTCTTGGCGCTGTACGAATACCGCTGTGGAACCCTTCCTGGCTTTTCCCTGTGAAATATCCACTCCTGGGCACTCCCAAGGTGAAGCCAGGCATCCCAGCGCTGTTGGGGCCGTTTTGGAGATTAAGCAAGCTATTGCCCAGAGTTGCAAAGTGGGACACATGATTAGAATAGGCACTGAGGCGAGAATGATCAGGTCCGAAGAAATTGAGTCCAAGACCCGCCGAGGCGGGAATTGAACCCTGGTCCCGGGCCAGACCTCTGCATCAGGGTCTGCCGCTCTAACCATTGAGCCACACTTCTCCACATGAGAAAGAGGGAAACCCCTAGATGTTGACAAAAGCCTCTTCAAAGCCCTCAAGACACACCGCAGATCACAGACTGACTAAATGGGAAACCGCCGAAAAATAAAGTGTTCACGGCACTAAAGTGACACAAATCTGGCATGAATTGTTGTGGCGCGATTTACTTTCCACTGTTGGAAGGTTGCAGAAACTAACCCAAACTATAGCTATGTACTGCTTTGCTCTACTTTGCATGGGTGGTATATGGGCGTTCACATGCAACCAGACCTGGGTTTCGATGCAAATCCCTATCTAGAAACATTGTAGATAGAGATTTGCTCCTAAAAAGTGCACCTCCTTGAAGCAGGCCCATCAGAGGGGCTTTTTTTTTTTTTTAAGAGTCTGCATTACTTTCAGACTTTGCATGTTTGCTGTACTTTACTGAAAGACAGAATAACTGTGCCTTTTTGTAGTAGATATGGCACTGTTTTTCTCCACCCTTTGATCAATAAATCAATCAAAAATATATGAATGAATGAAAATATTTATAGAGCGCACTACTGCCGAGGCGTCTTGGTGCTTCGGCAGTAGCCCTTTATCTTGGCGATAAAGTGCAGCAAATCACCCAGGAGTGTCTCGAGGTGCTGAAGATATTTGCTACTGCATGGTGGTTTGTTCATTCATACTTCCAGGTCTTGAGTTCTTTCCTGAATTGTTGGTGCGAGGGGGCGGTCCTAAGGGGAAGGGAAAGGTTGTTCCATGCCTTGGCCACCAGGTGCGAGACGGAGCGTCCTCCGCTGTTGGTTCAGCAAATCTGGGGGGTGTCGGCGAGGAAGAGGTAGGCAGATCGAAGATGTCTGGTCGGTGGGTGAAATGTCACGTGTTTGCTGATGTATGCTGGTCCTTCATTGTGCAGATATTTGTAAGCGTGGGTCAGCATCTTGAACTGGCATCTTTTCTGGATTGGGAGCTAGTGTCGTTTCTTGAGGTGAGGTTTGATGTGGGTCCTTCAAGGGAGGTTGAGGAGGAGTCTTGCTGCTGAGTATTGTATTGTTTGGACTCTCTTCAGGAGGTGTGCGGTGATTCCTACATAGTGTGTGTTTCATTAGTCCAGTCTACGGTGACGAGGGCCTGCATGACAGTCCTTCTGGTGTTGACTGGGAGCCACCTGAATATCTGGTGGAGCATGTGAAGGGAGAGAAAGCAGGCGGATGAGACTGCCTTGACCTGTTTTTCCATAGATAGCTTGCTGTCGAGGATGATGCTGAGATTGTGGGTGTGGTCTGTGGGGGCCGGGGTGGGCAGAGTTCCGTGGGCCACCATGTGTTGTTCCAGGGCAAGGTGTTGTTCCCAAAGATAAGGGCTTCCGTCTTGTTAGTGTTGAGTTTGAGACAGTTGTCCTTCATCCATTAAGCAGGCGTTCATCATGCATCTGTGGAAGTTGGCTCTGGTGGTGGAGGGGTCTTCAGACATTGAAAGGAAGAGCTGGGTGCCGTTGGCGTAGGAGATGGTGTTGAGTCTGTGTGATCTGATGGTGTAGGCCATCAGGGTCACGTAGGTGATGAAGATGGTGGGGCTGAGGGATGATTCTTGGGGAACTCCGCAAATGATCTACTGGAGTTCTGAGGTCAATGGTGGGAGACAAATCCTCTGGGTTCTTCATAATGCAACCCAACACAGAAACTTTGGGTTAGACAACTTAGTACCTGTGAAAGTTAGTTTGGACCACAATGGTGCACAATTCTCTTTTCTCACCTTGAAAAGAGAGCACAGAATTCTGCTGCTTTTTAAGAGTTCTAGTTCTAATGGTCCAACAACTCCAAATCTTCTAGATGGCCCAAAGCATTTCATAGACTCCCTACCTACAGTTCAGCTCTCCGGAGGTGAACAGAGTTCACTAGACAGCAGCTTCCAGGTGGAAGAATCTCTGGTACCATTAGTCGACGCGCAAGAGGAAAATCCGGGGCTCCAAAGGGAATTCAAAGGAATTCCCTTAATGCCTCTCAGGAACTCTAGCTTACCATATGTGATGTTCTCTGCCTCATGCAAAGAGAATGACCTTCATAAATATACGTGTGAAGCCGTCATCACAGAGCTCTTGAATCGAGACTACAGAGCAGCCAGTGTGCCTCTTATAGGCCTTTTTTGTTAAGTGAGACAGAGGCCAAGATGTTAGCCAAGATGTGTGGAAAGAAAATAAGTTACTTACCTGTAAACTGTGGTTCTCCAGTGTTGGTATCTTTCATAGATTCACATGTTTTAATGATTCCCCGTCATCGAAGTGGGAGTCCCACGGTACATAGAATAGCAATAGAGCAGTAAGAAATAGGAACAGAGCAATAAGTAATCACTCTAACTTTAAAGTTAATAGAGAAAAACCATTCACTTTAATAGCTCGTCCTAGTCATTAGATATAGCCCTAATAACAGCCAATCATGCGACAGCACCCTCTAGAATGCTCTCCACAGAGGCTCTAGGCTCTCAGATGTTCAAGCCCAAGTGTAGTAAAAACATACAATAAAACAGGGGAGCCACTATGGGGAGGAGGATGGGTGGCATGTGAATCTATGAAAGATACCAATACTGGAGAACCACAGTTTACAGGTAAGTAACTTATTTTCTTCTCCAGTATTGGGGTGTCTGTCATAGATTCACATGTTTGAATCAGAGTAGATAGCAGCTATCACAGAAGAATGAGACCGTCACCCAAAATATTTATCTTAAACAGTGTGCAAAACAAGAAATGTATGTTACCCAATAAGACATACCTCAGAATCACTATTTAAATATATATATATATCAGCTCCAAGGCTTGACAAAATACTGCTCGCTTAGGCACTCTGGGGGATATATATATATATATATATATATATATATATATATACATATACACACATCTGTTTATAAATAGAAATCTTAAACATTAAAGAAGGTGGGAGGAAAAAAAAAGGCTCACCTTACATAAAGAGATTATGTAGCACTGCTTGTCCCACTGCTGTATCAGCATCACTGGTAGCTTCAAGACAGAAGTGCATGGTAAAGGTGTGCCTGCTGGACCAAGTCGCTGCTCTGCAAATTTGTTGAATAGGTACACCAGCAAAGAGAGCTGTGATGATGAGATAGCTCTCGTAGAATGCGCTTTAACCGTTGCATGTAGAGGCTTGCCTGCTTGCTGATGGCAAAATGTAATTACATGTGAGATCCAACGTGCAATAGTCTGTTTAGTCACTGGATGTCCTTTTCTTATTTTTCCATAGGCTACAAAAACCTGATCGGCTTTACAAATACAGGCTGTCTTTTGTAAATAAAACTTTAAACATCTCTTAACATCCAGAGAATGTAAAGCCTTTTCCGCTGGTTACTGAGGATGAGGGAAGAAAGTCTTCAATATGACTGGCTCTTTTAAGTGAAAATCCGATGGTACTTTAAGAATAGTTTCCATATGAGGAACTTTGGCCATTCTCCAATTGTTGGGTATGGCCCAATATCCAACTCCCCTCCGCCACACTCTAAGAAGGCCGCCCCCTTTGACCGCGGTTGGCAGCCACTGTACTGGGCTGCTGCCTCCTCGCTACTAGCTTTACCGCGAATGCGCGGCTCAGTGAAGCACCCCCGATACGTGACAGGGGTGAGTTAACGATGGACGCCGTCCGGTTAAAAGTCCGGGTCTTCGGCTGCCTCACCGCTCCGGTCTCTCGTTGTCCACATCGGGACTACGTGTGGGTAGGTGTGGAAGGTCTTGTCTATGCATCGGACAGGTAGGCTTTACTGGTGTCGGCAGCGCCGTGCTGTGTGCCCTTCCAAGCGCGGCATACATGTCGTTAGCATGTGTAACCATAACGCAGACGGGCGTGGTATATTGACAGCCAGGGGATGTTTGCCTCAGCCACTTGAGTCCATTTGGGGTACGATGGATGTTTTTGCACTTGGCTTCTGTACAACTAGCATTGTTGAGTAAATAGGCGATGAGGGGCGGCCAGGGCTGCCTGGAATACTTTTGTTTACGGGCATGCCTACGCCGCGCCGGTCGCTTCTTTCTACTTGCATGTCCTGGAATCCTTGGCAGACTTGATCTTTGTATTACCAGGGCCGGTTTATCACCTCCGGGGGACAGCAGCACCATGCTGGTTGCCTCTATACTTTAGCCTTAAGCGGAGCTTGGGAACAACTGCTACTAGTCTCTGCTAGTAAGTTTGGACTTCATTTCTTCCCGTCTTCTCCCATTTTTTTTTCCCAAGGTACCTACACTAAGGTGCCACAACACGGGAGCAGACCGTTGAGGCGGACTAGCGACCCCAATAGGGTGAGCAGCAGAACCTTTTTTCCATTTCCTTGGGTTATACCACTCTGACGTTATTTTCAGTTACTATAGCCTCTACCCCTTTTTAAACTTAATTTTTAATACTGATTACCCATATTTGGGTTTTTAATCACACTGCACCATTCGAGTATGTTCTCTTTTTGCCATACTTAGAAATGGGTGCTGTTTAATTAACCAAGCACTTGTGACCCACAATATGCGGATTCTGATTAGTATAATACCTCTTCGTTTTCTTTGTCATCCCCCTTTAGGTCACACCCAAGAGAGCAGGACCGGCTGGCCTGCCTAGTTACTTTCAGTGGAAGGTAGTATAACCCCTTCCTTGTGTAGCACAGTTCTTTTTTATTTTAGGTCCTGACGAATTGCAAGTATAGCATGAAACGTGTCGACCATCAGGCAGTAGATACGCTACTGGACCATAGTACCAGTGTGTATCTCTCCCTCACCGTTTTTATCAAGGTAGTTAACCACATCATTAAAACTATTCGTGGATTACCTAACCTTTTTTAACTTTGACACATTTTGATCGTCTACACTTCCCCTAGCACCCTCACACCCGCATGCAACAACTGGCAGGAACAAAATATCTCAGTTAAAGAGCCCCTTCATGGGTGCCCGTCAGACATTGCAGCGCCAGTCTGACGAGGAGCAAAACCCAGATGATGAAGCATGACACCTAGCTTGCTGGGTGTGTGAGGGTTTTAGTTCCGAAAGGGGAATTGCCCCCTTTCTCCCCCTTGCTTGGTTTTATTAACCTTCCCTTCTCTTAAACCTCCCTTCTCCTTGGGGAACCGTGTACCTCTCTTTGTTTGTGTTATTGTTAGGGCCTGTACACTGGACCCCATTAAAAATCGCCCTCCTTGGTTCCTCCCATTTTGTTGACACTTTAGGAATAAAGGCAGGATTTGTACGAAGCACAACAGAGTTCTTAGTAAATTGAAGAAAAGGGTGTTGAGTTGTGAAAGCCTGTACGTAGTTTACTCGAATCGCCGAAGTAAGAGCTTAAAGAAGTAATGTTTTCCATGAGATGAATTTAAGATCAGCCCTATGGATGGGCTCAAATGGCGCTTTCATGGGTTGTGCCAACACAATGTTCAAATGCCAAGGCGGAGGCGGGCGCCTAATTGGTGGACACATTCTAAACAAACCCTTTAGAAATTGTTTTAAAATTCTGGAAGACCAAAGCGATTGTGATCCATTTTGTCGTCGAAATCTGGAAATTGCGGCAAGGAAAACCTTAATTGTAGAGTGAGAAAGGCCAGATTTTGCCAGCTGTAAGAAAAAAGACAGTAGCTGCTCAGGTGAAGAATGAACAGGGTCCACCTTGGCAGTTTCACACCAAAGACAGAATCTCTTCCACTTGAGTTTATAAGTCTTTATGGTGGAGGGCGAACTTGCGTTAGCAAGAACCACCCGACAATCATCAGTTATAACTAAGTCAGCAAACTCATAATATTCAGGTGCCAGGCTGCTAATCGCAGAGATGTTGGATCCGGATGGCATACCTGGCCGCAGTTCATTGTCAGCAAGTTCTGCAACGGGTGCACCAGCATGGGTTTGCACTCCGACAGGAGTAGAAATTCTGTGAACCAGAACTGGCTAGGCCATCTGGGGGCTATGAGAAATATCTGGCAGGGTTTTTCCCTCATCTTCTGAAGTACCGTTGGGACTAAAGGAATCGGAGGAAAAGCGTAAGCAAAAATTTTTGACCAATTTATTAAAAAGCCATTCCTGCACGATCCCTGTTGGGGTAGCCAACTTGCGAAGAATGGACATTTGCCATTCAGGTTGGTTGCAAATAGATCCAAACTCGGTTTGCCCCACAACCAAAATATGTGATCTAACGTTGGTTGATGAAGCTCCGATTCGGGGTTGGATGTAATCGACATGCTCAGAGAGTCTGCTAGGATGTTGGTCACTCCTGGAACATGTACTGCCATCAATGTTATCTGATGCTGTATAGCCCAGTCCCATATTTGTTGAACTTGGCGGGATAACAAGGCTGATCTTGTGCACCCTTCTTTGTTTAAATAATGCATGCTGGTTGTGTTGTCTGTCCGAATCAATACTGAAGCTCCTTGTGTGATGTTGCGAAAGGATTTCAGAGCCAGGAAGAGAGCAGGAGTCCAGATGGACTTCGCATGTGAGGGGTGCTTTTCATTTCAGCTCCTGTCTCACACTGACAAGTCATTATACATGCTGTGCATGCCCAGTGCAGTGCAGTATGTCTAAAGACACTGTCCTGCTCTGGCAGTGATGTATTTTTTTTTGTTTAACGTCTGTTTTTATTTTACCCCCAACAGGGAGTACGCAGGAGAAAGGGTGACAGTTACACAGCGATAAGCCTACAACCCCCAAGGGGCCGGCCGCGTCACAGAAAAACGTTGCAATAACATACTGTGTGTACATGGTCAGTAAGCACTTCAGTCTCATACACACCGTTCCGCCTAAATCCCAAATGAGCCGGCCGCGTTGAAGAAGAGCGTGTGCCGTCCACCATGCCTAAATGTCACCACGCATAGGGTCAGGCCCGTAAGACCGGGCAACAACCAGGGGACAAATCAAAACAACTATCGGACCATAGCGATCCAACACACAACCAGGAGCCTAGAGGAAGGCAACAGAATAAGAAGGATAGTGCCAAGAGAGAATAGAGGGAAAGACAGAAAAGAGAGAGTCGGGAAGGGGGCAGCGAGGGGGCCCGGAGAGGGGCAGTCGCCATGGCTCCCATCAGGAGGCACAGCTTGGTCGCTATGGCCATCACCTCATGGGACTACGTGGAGTAAAGGGGATCACAGCGTCGTCTACTAACCGCAGCGCCCTCAGCCTAGGAGGCATGCACCTTGCATGTTCCGTTTTGCACAAATAGGCCACCAAGGGCTGCCACACTTTCTCAAAACGTGTAGTGCGAGACTGTAGTCTCGCGGAGAGCAGTTCCATTGCGAGGACATGCCAGAGTCTCCCAAACCATGCAGCAATGGGGGGGGCCTCCACCTTCTTCCAATATAGGGCAATAAGTTGTCTGGCAGCACCCAGCATTTGCAATGATATAGTCCATTCACTTCGAGTCAAGGCGAGCAGAGCAGCAGGCTTGATTCCCAACAACACTGTACTAGCGGCATCAGGCAAAGGGAACCCCAGGACCCCTCTTATGTGGCTCAAGACCTCTTTCCAAAAGAGAACGATCAGGGGGCTGGTCCACCATATGTGTAGGAAATCCCCAGGCACGTGATGGCACCTCCAGCAGCCGGGGGAGGAGATGGGGAACATTTTATGTAAGCGCTGAGGCGTATAATACCATTGCGTCATTACCTTATATGCGTTTTCTTGTTGCGGTATGCTGCGATACACTTTGGGGATATCTCTCCATAAGCAAGTCCATTGCGTCGGCGTGACATCGACTCCCAGCATCGTGTGCCATCTTTGTTGGTACGGTTGCGGGGACGGAGTCTGTGGGTGTTGCAATATCTGATAAATCTGGGAAACTAGGCCCTTCGTGTCAGTGCAGGAGCGGGCCAGGCGCTCGAACGGAGTAAAGTCCCGGGTAGCCCCAGGGTATATCGCGTCCGACAAGGCCCAATGGCGCAGTTGGAGATATTGCAACTCCGCTTCAGGTGGAAGCCGAAACTCCTCCCTGCAATGGGCAAAAGATTTAATGGTTCCCCCACAAAGAGATCCGTGAGGACTCTGCAGTCGCCCTGTGTCCATTTACCAAAGGCTCTGGTGCGATAAGCCGGTGGGAACCACGGGTTGCCCTCAATAGGGGTATGTGGGGAGGGAAAAGTCGTGAGACCCCTCCTTACCGCTAACCGATCCCACACGTCCAGTACTGTCCTTGTGGGCACGGCCAGATACACGCTCCGGGACCGCCCCCGCTTTATGAGTCCAAGCCAAATTCCAGATAGTACGGCCAGCAACTGCCCTGTCCATATGGAGCCACCCCTTCTCACTCCTCCTGGTGCCCCACTCAACCACGAAACGCAAGTGAGCGGCCCAATAATAATCCGCTAGATTAGGGCATGCCAGCCCACCGCGATCTCTCGGGGACATAAGGAGTGCTTGGGAGAAGCGGGGTCTCTTACCCCCCCATATGAAGTTGGCGCAGTCTTTTTGCAGGGCTCGGATATTTGGCAAGGGGATAGGCGTGGGCAGACACTGAAATAGGTAAAGGAGTTTGGGCAGAATAGACATTTTGACTGCATTGAGTCTTCCCAGCCATGAAGGGATAAGTGACTTCCATCTTCTCAGGTCCTCAAGGACCGATTTGCGACAATCCTTCCAGTTAAGCGACGACCAGCCTTCTAGTGAGGGAGTCAGGAGTAGACCGAGGTATCTAATGTGGCGAGCGGTCCATCGATACGGACATAACTGCTCCAGCGAGGGAACCTCAGACGGAGGGATTGTGAGGTTAAGCACCCAGGACTTATCATGGTTGATTTTCAGACCGGAGGCGCCCTCGAGGGTGCAGAGGACCATATGGAGTGCTGGTAAAGACTGTCGGGGCTCTGTAAGGGTGAGGATGAGGTCATCTGCGTAAAGCGCAACTTTATGAGTTTGTCCCCCCATCGGAATGCCGTGGATGCCCGGGTTGCGACGGATCATATCCGCCAGGGGCTCAATCGCCAGGGCAAACAGCAAGGGCGAGAGAGGACATCCTTGCCTAGTCCCTCTACCGATGGTAATCGGGTCCGTTAACCGCCCATTCACGCGGATCCGAGCCCTTGGCGCAACATAGGGTGCCATGATCCTGGCGACCATCTTTGGACCAAGCCCCACTTTGCAGAGGACCGCCCGGAGGAACGACCAGTCCACCCGGTCGAAGGCCTTCTCAGCGTCCAACGAGAGGAGGCATGCCGGGATCTGCCAGTGGTGTGCCTTCCCCACCACATGCGCGATCCTCCGTACGTTATCGGCCCCCTGACGTCCACGGATAAAGCCCACCTGATCCAGGTCGACAAGGTCAGGCATATGGGGGTCCAGCCGCTTAGCCAGCACCTTGGTGTATATTTTAAAGTCGGTATTGAGTAGCGCTATCGGGCGATACGACGAGCAAAGTGCGGGGTCTTTCCCAGGCTTTGGAATTAGGGCTATTTCCGCCATCCCCATGTCTGGAGAAGGGCCCTGGCCCTCATCAAAAGAGGCGAAAAGTCGAAGGAGGTAGGGTCTCAGCTGAGACTGGAACAATCGATAGAAGGAGAGTGGCAGGCCGTCAGGGCCTGGTGTCTTCCCCAGATTGAGCTCTCTAAGAGCCGAGGTTACCTCTTCCTGCGTTATCGACTCCTCCAAAAGCTCAGCCGCGAGGGGATGCAACGTCGACCCGCTATACTGCTCCAAGACTTTTTCCGTCAGGGCAGGAGTTGGCCGCTCCGCAGTGTAAAGTGAGGCGTAATAATCCCGGAACGCCTGCAGCTTGTCCTCCGCCGCCGTTGCTCGCGCCCCATTAGGGAGCACCACATTCGCTATATGGGACCTGGCCGCCTTGACTCTCAGCCGTCTCGCTAGGAGTTTTCCGACCTTATCCCCTCCGTCAAAATGCAACTGTTTCAGAGCTAGAAGGGAGCCCTCAGCCCTGTTCGTACGCATCAGTCGCAGTTGGCCCCGCAGATTCGCCAGGCGGCGTCTTGTCTTCAAGGTAGATCCCTCCTGATCCTGCGCTTCCGCAGCTTTCAGGTCCCTCCCTAGGCCGTCCTCTACCGCCCTCCCCTCTCGAGCCCTCGCAATCGCCAGGGATGTAATGTGACCTCTTATCGTAGCCTTAAAGGCGTCCCAGACCACCGAGAAAGGTGTCTCGGGCAAGTCGTTGGTCTCAAAATAGGAGGTAATGGCTGTACGAATGTCCTCGACCGACGCCTCGTCACGAAGGATGTGCGTTGGCAGATACCATTTCCGCTCTCGGGGGGGGGGGGACAGTTCCGCGGATCCCGAAGGAGCAGTTCCACATGCGCGTGGTCCGAGATGGATATGCCCGACATCTCCACGTCCACCACATCCCTGAGGAGGTCGTGGGATAGGAACAGATGGTCAATGCGAGAGTATGAGCGGTGGGCGCTCGAGTAAAAGGAGTACTCTCTCTTATCCGGGGAAAAATAGTGCCACACGTCAAACAAACCTAGGTCGCCAATCTGCCTACGAAGCGCCAGAGACATCGCCCCAGCCCCGTTAAAGGAGCCCTCACTCCGGTCGATCGTAGGACACCACACCATATTAAAATCTCCCCCAAGAATTAGAGAGGGGCTACCCTGAGGCACCTGTTCCCGCAAGAGGTCTCGGAGGAAACGATCCTGCGCCAAATTGGGGGCATACACATTGCACAGTGTAAGACGTCGTAGTCCCACCTCAACAGTCACCTTAAGGAAACGACCATCACCACTGCGGAAGAGCCTATTCTCCCCCCGCCTGATGCCAGCCTAGCACAGAATCGCCACCCCTGCCGTCTTCGTATCCGCCGCCGCCAAATACTGGAGAGGGTATCTAGGATGCTCCATGCGTCCAGTTTCGGCCTGGAGAAGGTGGGTCTCCTGCATGAAAAGGATGTACGGATCATGCCGCAGGAGATAGTGCCAGATCTGCTTGCGCTTATTGGGCGAGTTGAGGCCCTTAACATTAAGGGACAGGATCTTTAGGGGGCTATTCACACCGCTAGCCATAGTAGGGAGCTCTAGAGTTCGCTTTCAAACCCATCCTCAGTAATCCACACATCCGCCACACATCCCGGGCCAGGGTCCTCCCCCCACGCACCCCATCTGCCACCCCCGGTATCCACCCAGGTCCCACACAGAAGGGAAGAGAGAGAAGAAAAGAGAGAAAGAGGAAAATAGAGGCAGGTAGGAACATAGAACGAACAGTCTTCAGCCGAACCGGCTGGCAGCATGAACCATAGAAGTACGGCCAACAGGGCCAGAGTCGGCTGACCCCAGAACAGGGCATCCTACACCCATAGGTTCGAATGTCCTTCTGGATGTCACTCCCCAGGGGGCAGTTCAAGAGGGACATGACTATCAAAGTGCACCAGGAGGTATGGAGCCCCCACCTCCCCAGGCCCAGTGTAGGGGAGTCAGGAGTCCGTCAGCCCCCCCCCCCCCATCACTCAACCCCTTGACTGCAGAAGGAAACAAGAGAACAGTACCTCAGGAGGAATGCGGCAAGTGTAGTGTCATTGTCACGGCGTAGGAGGTCGCATCTTGGGAGAGCGTCCCTCGGGGTCCGCCACCGCCTCCTCAAGAGCTTTAATGTGGGCAATTACATCCTGTCGAGCCTGGCTGTGTGTGGGGTCCTCAGCTGGTGTGGTGCGTCGTCGCCTCGGCACTGTGGTCCAATCAGGTCCAGTCGGCGTTCTCTTACGGGACGAGGATCTAGAGGGGCTCTCTGGGGGAGAAGGCGGGATATGAAGAAGCCGCGCCGCCTCATTGTAGGATCTCAGAGCTTTGGCGCCGACCCTCCCACTGGAAAATAAGCGCGAAGGGGTGGCCCCATTGGTACGAAATGTTCATGCTTCGTAGCTTCTCCGTCACTGGGCGGAATGCACGTCTGCGTTTCAAAGTATTAGGCGCCAGGTCCTGGAATATTTGAATCTTATGGCCCTTATATTGGAGGTCAGGTTTGTCTCTCGCGCGCTTCCAAATCTCCTCCTTCTCTACAAAGAAGTGTACCCTGGTGAGGATGTCCGGCAGGAGGCTCGATCTCCCCGCAGGGGCCGCCACTTGATGCGCACGATCCAGAGTGGGTGGCGAGACGTCGTCATCGCCTCGGACCTCATGGAGGAGCTGCGCCACATAATCCATCACGTCCTTCCCTTCTTCTCCGAGTGGCACGCCGCGGATACGGAGGTTGTTGCGCCGACCCCTGTTCTCCAAATCCTCTTGCTTGATCTGGAGCTCAATGTTCTGTTCTTCAAGGGCGGTAAGGCGCTGCCACAGGTGCTCTTGGTCCTCCGTCCGCGCGTCCATGGTCCTCTCCAGGCCGTCCATGGTCCTCTCCAGGCCGTCCACATGGTCCCCTATCTCCGAAACCTCCCTCTTGAGCTCAGTAACGCAGGAGTGCACCTCAGTTCGCAGGGATCCTATTTCCGCTTTAAGATCAGTCATGAAGGCAGCCATAAACGCCTGAGTAACCGAAGGGGAGTCCGCAGCCACTCCCGACGGGCCCTCTCCAGCGTTCGAAGCCCCTGCCTTGCCCCACATGGCTACCACCGTGTTGTCCTTAGGGGCCGCTGCCGGATCGGCCCTGGCGCCCTTATTAGTGCGCGTCATCTTCACTCACACCCAAGGGGGCCACCTGCAGTCCAAGATCCGCCTCACCGCAGCGTCCACAAAGCACCAGATGGCAAGGACAAAACACAAGCAAGGGGGTTGTAGGGAGGCCCACCGAGACAGTGCACTATTCAGGGTCAGAGGGAGCAGGTCCACACCCCGACCACCAGAGGATCCAGAGTCCAGAACACCCGGCTCCCGCAGCAGCAGGACAACAGTGCCCCCCCCCCCCTCCCCAAGAAGCAATCCAGGCAGCTCACCTCAACCTAGCAGACTGGGCTCACCGAGCCAGGGCGTCCAGTGATGGTCTGTCCGGCCTCAGGGCGTTCCCTCCACTCCGGTCTCTCTGCCACCGCTCACCTCGAGGGCCACCTCCGCCAGCTCTCCTCGCACCGCAACCTCGTCGTGTCAGCAGGGCGACGAACTCCACGCACCACCAGATCCCAGCGCTCCGCCGTTGTACTCTCGTCGCAATCGCCGTCAGGGGACTTCCACTGGGGCTAGGACCCCGCCGATGCAGGCAGGGAGCCACAAGGAGGAACTGCACCAGTCCTCAGCCAGAGCGCTCCGCACCCAGCCACACCACTGCCTTGCCACCGCTCACCCAGCGCTCCTCAGAGAATCTGTAGGTGCTCACGTGTAGTCCCCCAGGTCTCGCCCCTCGCCAAGTCTTCACACCGGGGGCTCCGCTCCTCCGCTGCCACCAACAGCGCGACAGGGGGGGGAGGGGGCTCGGGTCGATACTCCACACCGGGCAGTCGTGGTCAGCGCAGTCAGGAGCCTCAGTACTCTCTGGCGGCCAGGAGCCTCCACCCCCGCATACAGGGGGCGCACCACGGGTGTGCCCCTCGGCCTTAGGGGTCCGCACGCCGGCCTCCCCTGCGCTGCACAAAATGGCGGGTTGCAGCGTCCAGTGTCTCCCGTCTGCAGGGACTCACCGCCGCTCGCTCTGTAGTGGAGAGCTGCCCACAGGACTCTCACGCACTGATTCTCAGGGTGGGTATTTCAGACAGCCCAGGAAACCCAGGGTCTCGCACCCGGGCCGCAGCTTCCGCCCGCCGGACACCACAAGATGGCGGCCCCTCCGCACTCGGTCCCTGCCGGGGACCCAGCACCTCCGCTCACTCACTGCTCGTCGGGGCCGGGAGAGGGTCGGTCGCTGCCGTCACCAGAGCTCCCAGGAGCGCGTCAGCAGCGCTCGCGTTCTCGCGCTCCCCTCCTCCGCAGTCCGGGCGATGGCAGAGGCGATGCGGGGAACAAGATGGCGGGCACCCCTCCGAGTCCCCGGCCGGCGGCAAGAAGAAGCTCCTGTCCTCCGCTCTCCCTCCGGCGCTCACGACCAAGTTCAGCGCCAATGCCAGCAGCCCCCACCAAGCAGCTCCGGGGGTGGAAGCAAAAGCCCCCAACTCCGCTTTAATGGCTTAAGATAGCCTGGTTCAGCGGGAGCTCTGTCAAGATGCGTCCGCTCACGGCGCCATGTAAGCCACCAGTGATGTATTTTTGACAAACTGCACTGCCTTGCCTTTATTTAGTCCTGAGAATCCCACAAATAGCTGATCGTCCACCTTGAATTCCTTGGCATGAACAATGTAAAAGCTGAGAGCGCTCTTGGGATCGAAGTAATGGAGCCTCTCCTCCTCCTTGGATGGGTGAGTTGAAACATATAGGGCTGATAGTTTGAACGACATGGAACGGCGCCACAACTTTTGGTAGAAATAATGCCCTTGTCCGCAGAACCATTTTACCTGGAAAGAAGGTAGTGTATGATGGATTAAAACAAACAGCCTGAAGCTCATTCATGCTGTGCAAAGATGATGGTGACATGGATCAGCATCTTAACAGTAAGGAGCTATAAAGTCCAGCTTTGAAGCAGCTTCAACGGATACACATCAAGGAAGTGAGAACCAGGTTAAGGTCCCAAAGAGGCATTACAAAGGGGGAAGAGGGGACATATGTGGTAGTCGTGGCCAAATCCACGAAAGGGGTAGTGGAACTGTTGTGGTTGGTGATGTGTTGTGGACAAGCCTAGAGACCGTGCAGTAGCTTTGCTCTCTTTAAAAAACACTCTAGAGTGGAATCAGCCTTTTCCTCAAACAGGGGATTCCCGTCAAAGGGGGATGTCCATTAAGGACGATTGGACATCGCCCAAGAACTCAGTTGTTCGCAGACATGCATGAGGGCGAATGGCAACACAGATGCAGATGGCTCGCTCAATGGAATAGATGGTGTCCAAGCCACAACAAATGGTGAACTTGGCTACATCATGATAGTCTTGAGTTGCCTCAGCAAGAACAGGTCGAAGATCTTCAGGCACACCAGGGATCTTGGCTCACCATGTCCCAAAGGGCGTGGTAATAGCATCCCAACAAGCAGCTGGCATTAACTGATTGGAATGCCAGACTGGTGGAGGGAAACACTTGTTCCCCAAATGTTTCTACTCGCTTAGATTCCTTGTCTGTGGGAATGGTAGGGAAGGTTTTGGGGTTAGACCTGCACATGGAGGCTTGCAACACTAGACTTTTGGGGCAAGGGTGCTGCAAGAGAAAAGCAGGGTCCCCTGGAGCAGGGCAATGGTGCCTGGCAATTTGTCAATTGACTGGAAGACCAGAACAAGGTTTGTCCCAAGCCCCCAATAACGTATCTGTCAGTGCCTCATTAAATGGAAGAAGTGCTTTACAATGGGTTGAAAGCATACCCAGTCATCTTGCTTTATAACTGTTTGTTTTTTAATATGATTACTGTGTCTTCCAGGGTCCTCAGAGGTAGCACTGACCTTCCAGGGATTCATTATGAAGGAGGCTCAGACAGCCCAATACATATAAAAAGAACCTTCAAAATTAAGAACGTGAATAAAAAAAATCGTGAATATTGCAACTCATTTCAGTTTAGGATATTACATCTTAACACTGCAGTGAGAGACAATTGTTAGAAGTTATTCCAGTCATGAACTTAGAAACATTTATGCACCACCACCACTGTCCTGACGACGAATCTATACGTGAATAAAGAGGGAAGTCAGTTGTCTTTTGCTCTCTCGATGTTGCCTAGTGTGTTACTACAGATGGATAGTAACATTACAGGCATTTGAACTGCTATCTTTAAAGGTGCTCTTGTGTAATGACGAAGGACAAGGATGAGGATGATGAAGAGGAAAATGAGGTATTATGAAAACAAATAACTGCCTCGAATCACACAATGTGATACAATTGAAGCCAGGATTGATGCAAGACTTCCTGGTTTCTAGCATCGATTTAGATGGTGGGATCATAAAGTAAGGGCAGTTCAGATGGCAACCAGAGAGTATGTAAATCTGGTTGAGGGTGAATTAACTAAGATGTCTGTCAAAAAGGAGGCGCTTGAGGCCCTTTTGAAGGTTACTAGGCAGGTGGTTAGACATAGGGAGGGAGGCAGAAAGTTCCAGATTCTAGTGGCACTAGCAGAGAAAGACTGGTTCTCGTTCTCGACTGAAGGTGGGGGGTTCCAGTAGAAGGGATTGGGCATTTCTGGAACCCCCTATTTGCTCTGGAGATTTTCAGTTTCTTGTTTAGATAGGAGGGTGAGGAGTGCATCGCTCTGTGGGTAATAGAAGAGATTTTGAATAGGCCCCACGCTTCAAGGAGGAGCCAGTAGAGGGTTAGCAGAGCCAGGAAAATGTAGTCAAATGTCTTGAGACCTAGAACGAAGCATGCTACAGCATGTCATTTTACTCATAGAGGGCCTATGTGAACTTTAGTAATGCCTGAGAGGAGCACAATTCCATAATCTAGACTAGCGAGCACAACTGACTGCAACACTAATTGGAGGTCTTGTTCGAGAATCAGCTGTCTGATCTCCCAAAGCTGCCTACCTTGGACTCGTGCGCTGTTGGTCATAATGGTGAAGTGTCTGTGAAGATTGAGATGACGGTCAAGGGTAATGCCAAGTGGTATGGCACTCCGGACAATGGCAGGGCAGGAAGGTTAGCCATCCAATTCTTGTACTGGCATTTTTGCTTTCTGAGGTGAGATCAAAAGAAATTCTGTTTTAGTTGATTTGAGTTTTAAATGGTGGTTGGACATCCAGTTTTGAATCTTTAAGACTGTATTTGAAAGCAGGGCAACATCTTCCGGGGAAAAGATTTTCAAGCATATTTGGGTGTCGTAGGAGTAGACGTGGAAGGGAACCCCAGAATTTCAGAGAATCACACAAAGAGGTTCTAGGTAGAGGTTAAAGAGGGTTGGAGAGAGGATTAAACCTACAAGGACCCCATGGTGAACGCTCACTAGTCTTGAGAGTGAGTTGCCCACTTTCACAATTTGGGAACGGTTGGATAGGTATGCAGAGAACCATTTAAGGACAGTACCTCCAAATCCCATGTGAAATTCAAGAGTATGAAGGAAGTCCAGATGGATGACAGCATCAAATACAGCTGAAAAATACAGAAGGACCATAGGTAGGAGTTGCAGAAGTCGAGGATTCTGAAGGAGTCATCAACTATTTGAAGGATCTCAATTTCTGTGCTGTGACCCTGTCAGAAACCTGATCGGAGAGTGTCTAGGAGGTTGTTTGTTCAAATGTGTGAGGCTAGTTGGGACGCTACGCAACTTTCAATGACTTAGCCTAAAAATGGGAGTGTGGCGACTGGGCTGTTTGTTCAGGTTCTCAGGATAAAGTGATTGTTTTTTTACAGAGAGAGGTGATTTACCCAATTTTTAGTCATTCTGGAGAGAGGCCCTGTTTAGGAGTTTGTCAAGGTGTGAGGCAAAAGATTTGCTGATAGAACCTGGGATAGCATCCTGATGGTGGTTTGAGGGTTTCACTTTGGAGATTGTTTGTTGTAGGTCCTGTCGGAAATTAGAGAGAAGGATGACCATGATTGTAGTGCCTTGCATGGTGGAGTCTTAACCGTTTCAAGGGAGTCGTTGATCGTCAGCAAGATATGGATAGCTCTCATTTTTTTTTAAAGAAGTCCACAAAGTTGTTGATATGCCCAAATAAGGTAGATTCTTTCCGTTTATAAAAAGTTTATAAAGGAGGTTGATTCTACCTTGATACCGCTCCACTCCCCGGTTTTTAGGTTTCGACCTGGCGAGGGGCACGCAGTGCCCCTCCCAGATCGAAAACTTTTGATTTCAGTAGGGATGTTTGGACCGCCTCTGTTTCCAATTGGCTAGCTCCATAAATGGAGACTAGCCATTGGGAGACAGAGGCTGTCAATCGCGCTTTCTCTTGAAAACGCGATTCGGGGGCGTTTCTGGTGCTTTTTTTAAGCCCCGCCCCTTTGTCCCGGGCCGCGCTGCGATTGGCTGCCGGCCCGGGACCCCCCGTGACGTCATTCCCGGGCCGCACTGTGATTGGCTGCCGGCCCGGGACCTCACTTCTTTCATTCGATGATAAAATGAGTGCTACATAGATTTAGCAACAGTAGCGCCAGTGTTCAAACACTTGCTGTCTTTTTTTTTGTATCGTAATGTAATGTAATGCGTTTCTTACTCAAAAGCCTCCTATCATCTTCATAACACGTAACTGCCTTTATATTGGGTTTAGAGCAAAACTTCTGAGGCGTGCGGTTTACGAATACTTGACGTCGTTCTGACTCTCACCACATTCTACTTCCACTCAAAACCCGTACTAGGCAGTCTAATTTTCTGTTAAAAGCTGGGCAAGCGTGGGCGTGGCCACACTTACGGGGCAGGCGCACAAGGCAGCAACAGTCAGATCAACTGTCCACCGAGGGGACGCAGTCATGCTGTCCCAGCTCCTGGCCGCGGTGCTCGCCCTGCTTCTGTTCGCCGTGCTCCTCTCCTCCTGGAAGAAGAAGAAGCACCTGCCCCCAGGTCCCGCGCCATGGCCCCTGCTGGGCAACATGCACCAAATCAACAAGTCGGCGCCCTACGAGACGCTCATGGAGGTGAGGGACCGGAGTTGTATGCAGCTCATGGAGGTGAGAGACCGGAGTTGTATGCAGCCTCGCCGAGGGCGTGGTTGAGTCTGTTTCCAGGCTTTCTCACGTTTGACAGGTTAGGGAACTTGGACCTAGAGAGCGAGGGAGAAATTGTGTTATCTGCCCAGGATCACAGAGATCAAGGCAGGGCTTTAAGTGGGCCGGTGCATCAGGCGGAGAGCGGAAATTCAGGGGTTCGGAGCGTGATGGAGACAACAGACAGCTGTGTCATGATAGGCCGGTGTTCATTAGAAGATGGGGGTGGGGTGCAGCTGTGTGTTAGGGGTTGTGGAGAAGGCTGGTGTGCACTGCTGCATGGTGGAGCAGCCAACTGTGCATGAGGAGAGTGGGCAGAGGCGGCAGCGGTGCACAGGGAAATGGGCGGAGCAGGCGAGTGCATTAGAGGATTGTGAGCAGACAGGTGTGCGCTGCTGCATGGTGGAACAGGCAGCCGTGCATTAGGAGAATGACGAGAGCAGGCAGCTGTGCATTAGGAGAGTGGTCGGAGCAAGCAGTTGTGCTATAGGAGACAAGGGAAGGGAGCAGTCAACTTTCAAGAGATTGGGGAGCAGACAGCTATACATTAGTAGAGTAAACGCAGTAGGCAACTATGTATTCTGTTAGAAGGTGGTGGAGCAGGCAGGTGTGTATTAGGGGATTGTGAATAAGGCTGGTGTGCACTGCGAATCAGACAAAAGTGCAGTAGGAGGTAAGGGGGCCGTCAACTGCCAGAAAATTAGTGGAGCAGACAGCTGTGCATCGAGTATAATGTAGCAGGCAGGTGTGCACTACGGCATGATGGAGCAGGCTGCTCTGCTTAAGGGAGTGGGCAAAGCAGGCGCTGTGCGTTACGAGATTGATCGGAGAAAGCAGCTGTGCAGTAGGAGACAAGGGACATTTCCTTCTTTCTTGTTATTTACTTTATTTGAAAAATGTATATAGCGCAAATAGCTAATTCTAGGTTAACTGGGCGCTGTTCATTTAATTAAGAGGAGCAGCAACCACCCCTCACATAGGAGTGAACAAAAATTTGCACGATTACGGGTAATCAAAATGTACACAATAAAATGACATTTAAAAACAAGAGGGAGTCAAGAGGTCGGCGAAAATTTGAATAAATAAAAAAAACTTTTCATAGTCTTGAGAAAGAACAGCAGCGCTCGGGGGCACTCCCCGATTGGGTACCAGAGGGTGTTCCTTTATTGGGTCGCTCTGGCATGGCTCTTTTAAGAGCCAGCTGCTTTTCTGGTCCCAGCTCCCTCTACCTTGAGTGAGAGGAGTTTTCACCTTGTAAACACCGATACCGGTAAGGACCAGAGAACAGATTATATACAGTGACGGCGGGGCCTCTATGTGGAAGTAGGGCCAGTTCTGAGTCCAGCCAGGCCAGAATCACTGAAAGTCTCATAGAGATACGGTACAATAACAGACCGGTCAGTCCCCCAAAAACTCCATTGCGAGCCCATCACACACCGGTGCCTGAATTAAATGCGAGTTCATGTGCACACTGACGAAGCAGGCTGATATATACTAAATATAGAACTAAAAACATCCATTCCAGGTTTCCCCCCACTTCGACCTCCTGCAATGTAAGAGAAGGCTCGACCTCCTGCTCGGATTTTGTCTGTGCGTGTGATGTATGCTGGTAAACGTTTGGCTGAGTAGAAGTTTCCGGATGGTTCCGAGTCCAGGCACGTTGGTGAGGAAGAGTGGAATGGCAGGAGTCCACCCTGTGTTTGCCTTTTATCTAGTGCTTGTTTTCGTAAGAGAATGACATTTCAGGTTTAGAAATGTTCAAACAAAAAGCAAGCCATGTTGTGGTGAAGGAAACATACCCTGCTTCTATTGATTTGGCTAGGATACTAGAATGGGATAGATTGGATTGATGGTTGTTTAGCAAGAAGCCAAAGACGGACACACACAAAAGTATATGAGTAAAACTACTAGTGTGAGGACGGTCTTACCCAGTTTAAAGGGAATAAGGGGACACATGGCATGGGTGTGAAATACTAATACACACACTTTAAAGGGTATAAACATAGTAGAACTGCAAGATATTTTGTGAGGCTGCAGGGGGATGACTCAGAAGTCACATTAATAAACATTTTGTACAGACAGTATACATAGAAGCAACAGCCTCTAGGCAGACGTGGTGGAAACACAAACAGTGTGTTTGTTCTACAATGTCTGAAATAGACATGGAGAGACTGCATTAATATCAGCTAAGAGGAAATGATGAAGACTTTGTAGGGTCTGTATGTCAAAAGAAAGCAGGACATAGACAGGCAGAAAGGGCCTCATTAGTGGCTTCGGAGGTTGATGACAATGGCATGGACTCACAAACGCTTTGCGATTCTAAAAGTCTGTGATTTAGGTGTGAAACAGCACAATTTCCCACCACTCTGATAAAACATAACTGGCATACACTTCGGCATTAATATTGCTGTATGTGCAGGGGTCGGGGGAAGAAAGGTTTATTGTGAAGGAAAGCCACTCAAAGAAATCCTTAATTGCACCATAGCATGTCTGCAGTGGACAAAAGCAGTGGTGAATGTGTTAATAAATGCTCATTTACCATCTTCAAACACATTCCTCGTCCCATTCCTCACTAATGCAGTTGTGAGGCACACCTCACCTTAGGCACTCGAAAATCCTTTCCTAGCCAAAACCTCCCACTCTGAATCTCAGGCTGCATGGTTTCATTTAGGGTTCAGTCTATCACTTGGTTCTGGTATAAATCAAGTTAACGATCTAGCTTTCTTGCTAAGGAACCTTGGTGATTTAACATTAGTGGTCCTCTTAAGATCCAGTTCCTGTGTAGAATATATGGTTTACATGATGGTAACCATGTAGCCAGATTATCTCGGTGATACTCTGAGCCTTTCACTTTTGCGAGCAGCTGTAACCTGCAGTTGCATGAAGAAGAAATTAGCTAGCAGGGGTGAAGGGACATTTTTAGTTATTTTAGATTATCAGCGAAAAATTACCAGGGAAGGGAAAATCCCTGCTTCATGTCCTACACACAGGGTGCTCTGCAGCAAGCCGTGTAAATGGCCAGTGGGGCAACAGGTTGCCTGGATACTGCATCACTGCAGGCCAGTTGATCTAAACTTGCAGTAGGTGTCAGTTTTCTGTCCAAGCGTCGTAGCGACATTCTTTACGTTTTTTTAACTCTGGCTGTGGCAGCAGCACTGGTTATGCGTTGATCCTCATGCTTTCTGTTTCATCCTGCTTGAAAGTGTAATCTTGCTCCTTATCTGCGTTTCTGAGTAGGCAGAGGGTTCATGCCCTCTCCCAGTATTCCAGTAGGGATCTCCGGCCAGCTGTTGCACAAATACTTGATCTCAAAATTGTGCAGCCCAGGATCTCTTTTGAAACCTACTAGTGACTAGTGTGCTTGATTCCCTGCCCCCTGGCTGTGCTTGCTTCCCTGCCCGTGCTTGCTTCCTCGCCCCCTGGCTGTGCTTGCTTCCCCGCCCCCTGGCTGTGCTTGCTCCCTGCCCCCTGGTTCCCCTGCCCCTGCCTGTGCTTGCTTCCCTGCCCCCTGGTTTGCTTCCCTGCCCCCTGGTTTGCTTCCCTGCCCCCTCGCTGTGCTTGCTTCCCTGCCCCCTCGCTGTGCTTGCTTCCCTGCCCCCTCGCTGTGCTTGCTTCCCTGCCCCCTCGCTGAGCTTGCTCTCCTGGGTGGGTGTGTGTGGCTCTGGGTGGGTGTGTGTGGCTCTGGGTGGGTGTGTGTGGCTCTGGGTTGGTGTGTGTGGCACTGGGTGGGTGTGTGTGTGTGTGGCTCTGTGTGTGTGTGTGTCTCTGGGTGTGTGTGTGTGTGTGTCTCTGGGTGTGTGTGTGTGTGTGTGGCTCTGGGTGTGGGTGTGTGTGTGGCTCTGGATGTGTGTGTGTGTGTGGCTTTGGGTGTGTGTGTGTGGCTTTGGGTGTGCGTGTGTGTGGCTCTGGGTGTGTGTGTGTGTTTGGCTCTGGGTGTGTGTGTGTGTGTGTGGCTCTGGGTGTCTGGCTCTGGGTGTGTGTGTGTGGTAGTAATTGCTGTCTGCTGAGCTCGTCCAGTAGGGTACAATAGGTCTCACATTTGCGAGAGATTAAGCTATTGGCAATGTAAATGACAATGTCATTTATTTATCTGTTTTCAAAACCAACACATAAATAAAAATGTTGTAATTTACAATGCCAATATCTCTAACTTTTGCCAAGGCGAAACCGTTGCATTGTAAATGCTTGTTTTTTTTACATACTAAGTGCAAACTACCCACAGGGTTTGGTCCTGGGGTGAAAAAACTCAGCAGTTCAGGGTTTATGTGGATAGGCTTCCTTATTGCCGTTACTAAATCAAACGCGTTGTTATTTGGGCTTAATTACCTTCATTTACCACAAAACCACTAGTAAAATATATATATTACAGGGTCTAATATCAACGCTCGTCCCGGCCCTCTGCTGAATTCCCTCGCCTTTGACACTTCCGCACCCGCAGCTGGTACCGAACCCCGCCCGCTCCATGCCCGCCGAGCTCCGTGTGGCGTCATGGGAGTGGGCCCCTCACCCGCCCTGGAGCCCTCGCTTCCCGCCGCCTCCCTCTACGGCTCCCGCTGTAGGACAGTTGACTGATGACGCAACGCCCTGAGTAATAAAAACACGTTGTATGACGTCACACGTAAAGTTTCGGCCGTCAACTGTAGCCGTGCAGGCACGTGCTTCGCTCCGCCCAATCGCTGGGCCAGAGCTGTCGGCCAATCGGCGCGCGGGAAGGAGGGGGCGCTGCTGCTCTTCCGGTGTCCGAGGAGCTGGTGACTGACGCGAGCGATGGCCAACGGCTGGCGGGAGGCGAGTGACAGGCAGCCAATGGAGGGCGGGGGCGGGGGCGGGGCACGGGTTGTTGTGTTGCTGTTTCTGTGCCCGGCCGGAGCGCGGCTGCAGAGAGTGGGCGCCGAGGGACCGGAGCCCGGGCGGCAGGTGCCGGCAGCAGGTACCGGGCGGGCCGGGGCGGGGAGGGGCTGCTGGGCCCGAGCGAGGCCGGTGCTGACGTCACCGACGCCTCACTCGAGGCGTCAGAATACAGTGTAGGGGATTGTTATGCATATGCGTCACTGCCAGTGACGTCACGCAGCGTCCTGGCATCACAGCACACCTCGGTGCTGATGACGTAAAGCATGAGTCACGGTCCTCCTTACGTCATAGGCCACGTCACACAGATGACACTACCTCTCAGTACTGAAGACAGGCTCCACAGCACAACAACAAAAACATTGTATACAGCGCTGTGATTACCCAAAGGAGTCAGAGCGCTTTACAAAAAAACAGATTCCATTGCAATCACCTACAATCTATGAAGCAAAATCACTTTTTATTAGCATTAGGGCTTCTGTTGGATGTAGGAGGCCTGATTGCTAGGAGTCCAACTGGACTGGTCACCTGATTGCTTGGGGTAGGGCTCCCTTGGATGATAGGTCACCTGATTGCCTGTGGCAGGGCTTCCATGGATGGTAGGTCACCTGATTGCCTGTGGTAGGGCTTCCATGGGTCATGGGTCACCTGATTGCATGGGGGTAGGGCTTCCATGGGTGATAGGTCACCTGATTGCCTGTGGTAGGGCTTCCATGGATGATAGGTCACCTGCTGCCTTGTGGTAGGGCTTTCATTGGTGGTAGGTCACCTGCTGGCTTGTGGTAGGGCTTCCATGGGTGATAGGTCACCTGATTGCCTGTGGCAGGGCTTCCATGGGTGATAGGTCACCTGATTGCCTGTGGTAGGGCTTCCATGGATGATAGGTCACCTGCTGCCTTGTGGTAGGGCTTTCATTGGTGGTAGGTCACCTGCTGGCTTGTGGTAGGGCTTCCATGGGTGATAGGTCACCTGATTTAATTTAATTTAATTGCGGGTTTATATAGCGCTAGGAATCGACTCCTGGAGGAGTATCTCCACGCTTCGACCGCTGGGGAACCCGTCCTGGCTCACCCTGAGAGATGGTCCCTGATGGGTATCTCTAAGGTGCGACCAAGCATCCCCGGCGGTCTGGGGGGGCCGTTGTGAAGATGAGGCAAGCTGATGCCCAGAGTTGCCGAGTGTGGTTTCTGACTAGAGTAGGCACCGAGGCGAGAATTATCGAGTCCGCTGACCCTGGTCCACGACCCTGCCGCGTCGGGAATCGAACCCTGGTCCCGGGCCATTCTCTGCTTACGGGTCTGCCGCCTCTAACCAGTGAGCCACACTTCTCCATACCCCCATGCATTGCATGGGGGTAGGGCTTCCATGGGTCATGGGTCACCTGATTGCATGGGGGTAGGGCTTCCATGGGTCATAGGTCACCTGATTGCCTGTGGTAGGACTTCCATGGGTGGTAGGTCACCTGATTGCTTGGGGTAGGGCTTCCATGGGTGGTAAGTCACCTGATTGCTTGGGGTAGGGCTTCCATGGGTGGTAAGTCACCTGATTGCTTGGGGTGGGGCTTCCATTGGTTGTAGGTCACCTTAAAACCGCCCTGTTCTTGTGAGGGTTAGTGCTCCCACTGGACCCATCTATATCATTAGCACTGTGGCATGCTGCCTTTCGCCCTGATATACTGTAATTGGTGTGACGTGATCGGTGACGTCATACGCAGTTCTACGTGAACGAAGGCATCACCAGCTCTAGGTGGTAGCCATCAGATGCACTGCTGCCATTGTGGAGTGTTGTTATTATTATAAGGCCATAAACAATGTGATGTGTACTTTGTGTCTTCGGCACTGAGATGTGCAATATGGTGCCTCACTGTGAGACAGCTGTGATGTCAAAGCAATCAATAAAGAAACCATAATTCTCCAACAAACATCTTGTAATGTGATTGCATGGAACTATGCATGGACCGTGCTGTAACAGGCTTGGATAAGCCTGTGTGCGTGCAGTAAGATGCCTTTATGCGAGCAACAGGAAAGTAAGAAGACTTAGTTCAGTGTATTCTTTATTTCTTCTTTATTGATTGCTTTGACGTCACAGGTGTTTTACAGTGAAGTACCATATTGTGGCACACTCCATCATCATTCTCGCCATTGTACTTCTTAATCGAGCCTTGAGAAAGTCACTTTGAGGAAACACGTGTCAGCTGCCTTTCTGCATTTGGGTATCAAAAATTGACATAAAGAATGGACAGCATTGTGAAAGAAATAAACCACACAGAAGTCCATAACAACTTCGTCTCACCACTTAATGGAACAGACGTATATAACTGTGGATCTCTCCGAGTGCTTCGGTGTTGTTTTTGAATAACTTGAATAACCTACTCGACCTGGCTTTAATGTACTTGAAACTGGAGTGAGCAACTGGTACTCACAAGATGCGCGCAGAGTATTGCATGGAACAATGGGTTCCTATACTGTTTTATCAAGTTAGAATCCAAACATGTTTATGAAATTCCAAAGTTTAGTTTATTGTCTTTTCAAGTTCATGATTTAACTGATTTCATCTCAGCAAAACATTCAATTTTCGATCTTCACACAAAACCCAATGTATTTCGGGTCATGAAAACAAAGGACCCTTCCTCAGGGGTCTGCAGATGCGGGTTCTCGTAGACGTCCATTTGGATTTCCTGGGGGTTGGGGCCGGAGGGGGTCCTAGACATATCCCCCTTCTCTACCATTGAGCTCGTGCCCTCACAGCGGGGGGGCTCCCAGGACTCTGGGTTAGGGTGGGGGCTTTTGGATGAGGGGGTCCAGATCCACCCTCAGCATCTCTCTCCCGAGCCTCTCACTGCATCCTCGGCGCTGACATAAAGAATGGACAGCATTGTGAAAGAAATAAACCACACAGAAGTCCATAACAACTTCGTCTCACCACTTAATGGAACAGACGTATATAACTGTGGATCTCTCTGAGTGCTTCGGTGTTGTTTTTGAATAACTTGAATAACCTACTCGACCTGGCTTTAATGTACTTGACCCATAAACAGGTCTCATTATGTCATCCTAGGCAAATATTTTATTTTGCCGTGCCACCTTTTTAGTCATTATCACATATGAGAGATCCTTCTGCTGTACAAATAAACCTATTTGGTTTGATTTATTGGACCAAATGTTTGCTCCATGCATAATAAGAATATAGCCCCCCATGGATCACTGACAGAATATCGACAGTCAAAATATCGACTTGCCAAAATATCGAGGTTAAAATATAGAATGCCAGAATATCGACTTCCTATCTACAAACAGATAAGTACAAAAATATCGACTCCAAAATATCGATAGGAAAAAATATAGACAGTCAAAATATCGAATTTTTTTAAATATCTTAAATTTAATTTAAAACTAATATAATAAATATAATTAATGTAAACATACTTAAATAAACTTAAAATTAATAAAAAATTAATGTAACTTTAAAAAAAAAAGTATTTTATTTTAAAACACACATATATATATATATATATATATATATATATATATATATATATATATATATATATATATATATATATATATACATATACATACATACATATTATTAACAAAACATAGACAATATTTTTTCCGTAGGATAGCGAGAGGGTTAAATTTACTATTCCCACTCCAGAGAGTGCAACAGTAGGGAAAACGTTGGATAGCGTAGGGGTAAAAATTACTATTCTCACTCCAGAGAGCGCAACAGTAGGGAAAGCGTTGTATAGCGTAGGGGTAAAAATTACTATTCCCACTCCAGAGAGCGCAACAGTAGGGAAAGCATTGGATAGCGTAGAGGTAAAAATTACTAATCCCACTCCTGTGAGTGCAACAGTAGGGAAAGCGTTGGATAGCGAGGGGTAAAAATTACTATTCCCACTCCAGTGAGCGCAACAGTAGGGAAAGCATTGGATAGCGTAGGGGTAAAAATTACTATTCCCACTCCAGTGAGTGCAACAGTAGGGAAAGCGTTGGATAGCGTATGGGTAAAAATTACTATTCCCACTCCAGTGAGCGCAACAGTAGGGAAAGCATTGTATAGCGTAGGGGTAAAAATTACTATTCCCACTCCAGTGAGCTCAACAGTAGGGAAAGCATTGGATAGCGTAGGGGTAAAAATTACTATTCCCACTCCAGTGAGCGCAACAGTAGGGAAAGCGTTGGATAGCGTAGGGGTAAAAATAACTATTCCCACTCCAGAGAGTGCAACAGTAGAGAAAGAGTTGGATAGCATAGGGGTAAAAATTACTATTCCCACTCCAGTGAGTGCAACAGTAAGGAAAGCGTTGGATAGCGTAGGGGTAAAAATTACTATTCCAACTCCAGAGAGTGCAACAGTAGGGCAAGCGTTGGATAGTGGGAGGGTAAAAATTATTATTACCACTCCAGAGAGAGCAACAGTAGGGAAAACGTTGGATAGCGTATGGGTAAAATTTACTATTCCCACTCCAGAGAGAGCAACAGTAGGGAAAGCGTTGGATAGCGTATGGGTAAAATTTACTATTCCCACTCCATAGAGCGCAACAGTAGGGAAAGCATTGGATAGCGTAGGGGTAAAAATAACTATTCCCACTCCAGAGAGTGCAACAGTAGAGAAAGAGTTGGATAGCGTAGGGGTAAAAATTACTATTCCCACTCCAGTGAGTGCAACAGTAAGGAAAGCGTTGGATAGCGTAGGGATAAAAATTACTATTCCTACTCCAGAGAGTGCAACAGTAGGGAAAGCTTTGGATAGCGTAGGGATAAAAATTACTATTCCCACTCCAGTGAGTGCAACAGTAGGGATAGCGTTGGATAGCGTAAGGGTAAAAATTACTATTCCAACTCCAGAGAGCGCAACAGTACGGAAAGCGTTGGATAGCGTTTGTGTAAACATAACTATTCCCACTCCAGAGAGTGCATCAGTAGAGAAAGAGTTGGATAGCGTAGGGGTAAAAATTACTATTCCCACTCCAGTCAGCTCAACAGTAGGAAAAGCGTTGGATAGCGTATGGGTAAAAATTACTATTCCCACTCCAGTGAGCTCAACAGTAGGGAAAGCATTGGATAGCGTAGGGGTAAAAATTACTATTCCCACTCCAGTGAGCGCAACAGTAGGGAAAGCATTGGATAGCGTAGGGGTAAAAATTACTATTCTCACTCCAGTGAGCTCAACAGTAGGGAAAGCATTGGATAGCGTAGGGGTAAAAATTACTATTCCCACTCCAGTGAGCGCAACAGTAGGGAAAGCATTGGATAGCGTAGGGGTAAAATTTACTATTCCAACTCCAGAGAGTGCAACGGTAGGGAAAGCGTTGGATAGCGTAGGGGTAAAAATTACTATTCCCACTCCAGTGAGTGCAATAGTAGGGAAAGTAAATACTTCATATATAAATATAAATAACATAAATATTAATACCAATTACAAATTAATTAAAATATTTTACAATTTTATAAAATATATTAATTAATCAATTAAAATTACAAATAAAAATTAACTAATAATAAAAATGACCTACTAATACTAATTATATACCAGTTACCAATAAATTAATTTACAATATAAAAATAATTAAAAATTAGACACAAATAAAAATATTTAAAAAATGTAATTACTTACAATTAAATTACTTCCCAAGCTATTCCCCTATAAACACACAACCCACTACAGAAAATAATGTAATAAAAGTAACATATTTATCATTTAATCAATTACAATAAATTACAAATTATATTTTAATTAATTACCAATTAATAATTAATTGACAATTAATTCTAAATAAATACCAATAAATAAAATAACATATTTAATTAATTATAATTAAATTACTTCCCACCCTATTCCCCTATAAACCCACAACCAGCTGCAGAAAACAAATTACTAAAATTAACATAATTTTCAATTAATCAATTAAAATTAATTACCTATTATATTTTAATTATTTACAAAGTAATAATTAATTCACAAATATTTCCAACAAAATACCAATAAATAAAATAACATATTTAATTAATTATAATTAAATTACTTCCCACCCTATTCCCCTATAAACCCACAACCCGCTACAGAAAACAAATTACTATAATTAACATATTTACCAATGAATCAATAAAAATTAATTACCAATTATATTTTAATTAATTACCAATTAATAATTAATTTTAATTAATTACCAATTAATAATTAATTGACAATTAATTTGAAAAAAATACCAATAAAAAAATAACATATTTAATTAATTATAATTAAATTACTTCCCACCCTATTCCCCTATAAACCCACAACCCGCTACAGAATTATATTACACAAATATTAAAAATTATTATTAACTTACCTTAAATTAGATATTTTTGTTGTCTATATTCTGTTCTGTCTTGTCGATATTATTGTATTGTATAGTATGACGTATTTATATAGCGCTATACTGTCACCCTTAGGGTATCCTGGTGCTTGACTTGATCTGCCATACTCAACTTATACTGCCTTATGCCATTACACCGACCTGGGAAAGAGATACGTTTTAAAACTTTTTTTAAAGGAAGGGAGATCATCAATGCTTCTCAAGGACTGGGGTAGACCATTCCTTAACTTGGCAGCAGTGAACCTAAAGGAGCGCCCGCCCATCCGCATCCTTAGGATTTTGGGAATTACCACCAGGCATGCCAAGGAGGAGCGAAGAGATCTGGTGGGGACATACCAGGAGAACATCCTCTGTAAGGAGGAGGGTCCCTGGCCATGAAGAGCCCTGAAAACGATACATAATGCCTTAAACTCAATGCGCCGGGAGATAGGCAGCCAGTGGAGGTACAGGAGCGCTAAGGAAGATGAATCAAGACGCCGCCTGGAGAGAGCCAACTTAGCCGCCATATTCTGCACTCGCTGCAGCTTACCCACTAGGGCAGCTGGTGCACCCCGAAGTAGCGCGTTGCAGTAGTCAAGCCTGCTTAAGATGATACTACGCACTACCTCTGGTCGAGCATGATCCGGAAGGAAAGATAAAATCTTCCGCAGTGTTCGGAGCAGCAGCATGCACGTTGCCACGGTTTTATTGACAAACGCGTCGAGCTGCAGATTGGATTCAAACAGCACCCCCAGGTTACGAGTGGAGATTGCTGCTGCCCCTGTACCCTGGACGGAAGGGGGCCAAAACTCCGGTGGCAGAGGACGAGGGATGCAGTCCGAGGAGCAGTGTAATACCTCGGTTTTTGAGCTGTTAAATTGCAATGAGTTAAGACTCAGCCATTCTGACGTCGCTGACATACAGCGATGATAGGTCTCCTGAGACACCGCATCCCTACCCTCAAACGAGAAGCTAAGTTGCATGTCGTCCGCGTAGTTGATGACCGCGATGCCAAAGGTCTTGATTAAACTGACCAGGGGGCGGAGGTATAGATTGAATAAAATAGGGCTGATGGCCGACCCTTGCGGTACGCCCTGCCCTACCCGCCTGATGTCCGAACGGTAGGGCGGTAAGGCTACCACTTCGTGTCTGTTACTAAGGTAGGAGGCCAACCAGTCAAGGGCTCGGCCGGCTACCCCACTCTCCTCAAGTCTCCTGATCAGGATGGCGTGGTTGACCGTGTCGAACGCGGCCGACATGTCGAGCAGCACCAAAAAAGCTGCTCGACCAGAGTCGACACGCGAACGAAGGTCATCCAAAGCGGTCACCAGTGCAGGCTCAGTGCCATGGGCTGGTCTGAAGCCAAACTGAGCCTCGTCCAGGCAGGTGTTAGTCTCTAAAAAACTGGACAGATGTTTTGTCACCAGTTTTTCCAAGCTCTTGATTGGTAGAGGAAGCAAGGAGATAGGCCTATAATTTGCTGGACAGGTCGGGTCCAGTGTGTCCTTTTTTAAAAGAGGCGAAACCACAGCCAACTTCCAACAGTCCGGGACTTGGGCCATACTGAAAGATTGGCAGCAGATGGCATGAAGAGGGGGAAAAAGCTCTTCTTGAAAAAGCTTCCAGTATTTGGATGGCAGTGGGTCGAGAGGGGAGCCCGACGAGATCCCATTCACCACCGTGCAAACATCCTCAAGGGACGGGAGAGGAAAGCTAGTCAGTCGGGCCTTCCCAGCCTCCAACTCCGACTGGATGTCCGAGGTAGTCCCTCCTGCCAGATTGAACATAGCATGGGTGGACATCACAGGTGAAGACCCTAGATTACTCAGGATAAGAGTGATCTTATCCTCAAAGGCCTTTGCCAGAGAGTTACAAAGCAGTTGGGAGGCTGGTATGTCCTTAGAGGCACATGCTGGGTGCAATAATTCCCTAACTATCCTAAACAGGGCCTGAGATTTATTTGCCGCTGTCAGTAGCGTTTCTTCCAGGAAAGTAGCTTTGGCGCGTTTAATCTGAGTTTTATAGTTCTGTAATACCTGATTATAAAGAACTTTATCAGAATCAAGGTATTGTCTCCTCCAAGTGCGTTCAGCTCGCTTGCACTGGAGTTTCAACTGAAAGAGCTCTTTGGTGAACCAAGGCATAGCCAATCTAGCCCTATCTTTAATTTTCCACACCGGGATCAGTTTATCCAAAGATTTGGAGATGTTCTGACTAAAGATTACATAGCTATCCTCCACACTGTTACCCAGGGAAAAACCATCAGGTAACAGGGTTGGCAGGCTCGACTGTTTTAGGAGTCGTGACCATTGTCTACCCAGCCTTGAGGCAGCGTCTGTCCTACCACATTTCGATGAATTAGCTGGTACTGACAGGGAGAACAGAATAAGTGAATGATCCGTCCAGCATTGGGGGACGATATCCCGTATCGACACCCGATTGGCATCTGCTAGGATCAGATCCAATTCTATATTTTTGATTCGATATTATGTCCGTTTTATTCGATATTAAAATTTTCTAGTCGATATTTTGGTCGTCTATATTCTGTCTAGTCGATATTATGTCTATTCTATATTTTTTACTCGATATTATGTCTTGTCGATAATAAAAACTCAATATTTTGACTCTATACCGCCACCCATATATGGCACACATGACCCCAGACTTGCCTTTTAGTGCATTAATAGCATTGTCATCAGGGCATAGCCTGGAATGTTGCTCAGTTCATCTTTAAAAAAACTCACTTTTAATAAATATATTATTAAAGCATGAGGTGGTAGTGCACTGTCATTTACCGACAGCACATTTTTCATTGAAATGGTAAAAAAAATCCTACTAAACATGCAGTTTACTTATAAAACTGTATAGTGAGTAAATAGGACTCCTGGTTTTATGGTATTCATTTAAAATTTCAGTCTGTATTTATCCTTATTTATTGGGCTATCTTATCAGTATTTATCCATATTTATTTTGTGTTGTGTGAATACATTAAGTTGTAATATGGTATATTTCCACATGTATTTAAATATTAAATATGCACTCAAACGTTGACGCCTGTCATGCGTTACTAAATTAAGCAGCCAGATATAACAAAACAATACACCCAGAGGAAAATGTTGGCATTATAATACAAATGGGTGTTGCCATATGTTGTTATTTAATTAAACCTCATCCATGACATCTATCTGCTCAGCTGTTCACCTAGAATTAATGAACAGCAGTATGGAAAGGCAATCAACAGAAGCCCAATTTTCTGTATTTTTCCATTTCTCAAAATAAATGCAGGAAACACATTGATTTCTTCCTGTATTTATCTGTAAAAATTAGTAACTGAAAACTGAGAGCACTATGTATAAACCATAATCTGGGTACATTGGGTTTCAGCAAACCTATTTATCATTTGCACATCACCAAGTAAAGAATTCAGATTTTTTTCATCACAGAGAATTACAAAACAAGGGCTTTCGTAACTACTGAAAAGTATTTTGAAATGTTTGTACAGCTCACTTTTTAGATATTTAAATGTGTTAGAATAAACCATGACATCCTACAGCCTTTCATTTCTTACTTTTGTACAGCATCTTTTCAGACAGTTTACTTTACAAAATCCTCGAAATTTGCACCCAGATAAAGAAAAGTAATTGAAGATGTAAACTGACTTTTGACCCCTCTCGGAGCACAGAACACACGATAAAAACAAGATTAAAAGGCCTCTTTAAAAGTTCCTTCACTTTGTGAGTGAACAGAACACATGTTTGTCAGCTCGCCAGAAGGGGCAAGTAGAGCGCGCCCTGATAAAACCTGACTCACCATAGCTAGTGGGCGAGTAGATTTGTCGAGGCCGGAGTTTAAAGAAGGCATCAGTATCTTTGCTGCTAGACTGCACCCTCTATAACAGCAGAGTTTGTTTCTTCTACTTCTACGTTCAAAATAAGTGTTGCAGACTTTTGTCTAAACGACCTTACTTTCAAACTAAATCCTAAAAGCAGACTGTTTTGTGGAGTCTTGAGAGTGTATCTGGGTAGTTGCCAACACGTTTTCACTGGCAACCCCCCACACACCTCTAGCCACCCCCTGATATCCCCCCTCTCCCCTCCCATCCCCTCTCTAATTTCGGTTTCCAGGACCTCCACTGAGCGTGGACCAGCCGACCAACCAAAGGATGAGAAAGACCTGCCTAGTTGCAACTACTGACTTGTTGATACGTCAAGTGACCAGAAACCAGGGCCCATTACAACGTCGCTATTTAACACCCTACCCAGAGCATCTCACTTGGAAATCAAGTCAAATGGTGGAAGAGACAAGGGCATCTTCACTGTCTGGATCTGCTAGGGACTGGAAATGAATTGGGGACAGAAACACCATCTCTCAATCTCCATTGTACCTGTTATGTTTATTGCTACCCACAGTGGGATAGTTACCCAAGGATAGCTACCCCCTTCTGGCCTGCTGCTGTGTTAAACACCCAGGTGTATCAGAGCTACTTGTAACCGCAGACAGGCTGCACGATAAACTCTAATGCCGCTTAGCGCAGATAGACATGAGATGGAACGATTTCAGAATGACCTTATGAGCCAGTGTCTATCCCAGACAACTGCAGCTAACCATCCTGCGGTAACTCGACAGGTAGACTATGAAATAGGCATGTTATAGAAAGATCCAAACATTACTGGCCAGCGCAGGACTGTTTGTCCGAAACTGCAGGCCCCACTTCATAAATGCTTCGACCTTCACTTATTTCTCTACCATGGTGATCACACAGGAGGACTGCATCACAGTCACCAGGGAAGATCTTTGACACTTTCTTCCCTCTTCCTAACACCCATCCAGCATCATAAGATAGCAGCCATGTTGACTTTAATGCAGCATTTAATACAAAAAGCAGGGCTGGACTCTCCCTTTCATTAATTACGAGTACAAAACAAGCATTTGCAATGCAAAAGGTCTCGCATTGCAAATAACAATGCCTTTTTATTTTTGTTTTCTTTTTAAATACATAAATAAAAGGCATTGTTATTTACAATGCCAATAGCTTAAACTCGCGTAACTGCTAGACCAATTGCATTGCAAATGCTTGTTTATTATTCTAATAATGCAAAAATGGTTCATTTGGGTAGAAATCAATTCTTAGTAGTGAAGACAACCCCAAGCCACAATGGTACATTTTAAATTGTGAGTTTGTGCTTCTCACCATCAATCACTCAAACTATACCCAATATGAATGCCCTATGACTCCTTTCCTACACCTCTTATGTAACATTTGCTATACACTGATTTATATACGTGGGATTCATTGTCTCTGTGTGAAGTAAAGTGCTCTGACACCCTACAATAACACAAGTAGGGCTATAAAACAAACAAAAGCATGTAAGAGAGTGGTAATGGAGACTTGAGGGTCACTGTTAAAGGGTGGTAATTGCACTCGTTTAAATTGCTTGATTTTACTCGCAAGAATGTGTCACTCATAGCCGTTGAAATGTCACTCATAATTACACTGATATTATGATGTCACACATAGAAATCTGAAACCTTGTCAGATATGGATTAGCGTTTTTATGTCTAATGTTACTAAGTGCTCAAGTTGTATTTTAACCCATTAATGTTCGATCTTTTCCTTTTCCTGCTCGTTCGCACAGACAGCGTTATGAGCTTTGCGCTAGACGGGTACTTACTTTCTCTTTCATTTCTTCTGCCCGGAAATCGATGGAACCATTTTATTTCAGTTCCGTAAACAAAAAGGGAACTTTAATGCGAGGGAAAACATGTTTGGCCATGCGTTCAACTACACAACCATTATACAAGCGATGATGTATGGCGTTTAGGCAACCTACTAATAATATTTTGTATGGTGTGACATTTGGAACACTGCAATTATCACAAGATTACTGAAAAACGGCTGAAGGCAAAGGCCTCATACAGGGGTCAGTCCCCAACAATGACAGATCACACTCGCGATCAAAGGCATTTGGTTTGTGCTGGTGCTTGAAACGAAAATATAAATGTGTCGGTACCTACAATCCTAGCGTACCTTCCCGCCCTTCTAAGAAATGCAGGTAATCTCCTATTCACATGAAAGAAGTGCAGACTACGTGTTCAAACCTGCCCATTTAAAACACTGCAGGGTATATTGACATGTAAAGCACGCAGTTTATAACGCAGGTTCTCAAATTCCCCTATAATGTGTGACAAATTCTAACTCCTTCCCTGTTAGTATATAGTACCTTGCTTGTACATGCTTTGTGTCCCGTAACTAATGGGGGGGCGGGGGAGAGCGAAACTACAAGTCCCAGAATATAAAGCTCTATTTTAATGATTACAGCTGCATGAAGAAGCCACCTATCTCACACACTTTACAAAGTAGCTCTTGGCTGCTACGTACGGAGTGGTATGAAATGCAAGTAAGGTTGAAGTAATGCTGGAGTCTCTGCATTACTATGAGGTATTAGTAATCTCTCCTGGGTGAGTACTGGGATGCAGTTGCGCAACAGGGGTACTACTAAGGTGAAACCCAGGCTTTTCCTTTGGGAAGCAAAATCTGCTTGGCTCTGTCCTTTCTGCTCTCCGATGAGCGCTGTAGGGGTTAAACTGCGTGCGCCGGTCTCGAAAAGAAGCCCAGCACCTCGGTACTCCAGCACGTAGTGGCTGGCCACCACGATCTCCTGGTGGACGCTCACTACCGGATACACCAATGTCTCTGCCCCTCACGGAAGAAGTTTCTGTTTCTCTGTTTCAGAGTTCAGCTGACTCCCGTGAATGACAGGAGGGAAACTCCACGGCGTAGCCAATGGCGTTTAGGGAAACAAGCCCAAACAACCTCGACCCACATAATGACAATATGCAGGCACACAATAATATTAACATTTATTGTTCAACGCACATTGAAAAACAAGCTGTCTGCGTCGTACGAAAAATATAGTGCATCTGTAACGCCGCAGGTGAGAGATCCAATCCCGGTGGGCGGGACCAAAAGTGGACAGGGCGGTAACACGGAGGGACTAGTAAGCCTCCTTTTCAATCCAGAGTCAGCGTTTTTGTTGCCAGCGAATGAAAAAGATGGGTGGGGCTTCAAGTGCGCTTCTGTAAGCTTCGGAATCCGTATTGATTCCAAGAAGCCCTCGCATGACGAGAGCAGCACATGCGCGCTGCTAACGCCAGGTGAGACCTAAAAAGGGACCTGCAGGACTAACTTGATCTGCCAGCATATCTCAAAACTTAAATCATACACCTACCCCTCCGCTCAATACACTGCTAACTGCTGCTTCCTGTAACACAATAGGTTGTGGCCGCCTCACCCCCTCCGCCCCATGTGACCTATTCACACATCTTGTCTGGACCACACTCCTTGTGGGTGCTCCACCTGACTGCCCACCCCCCCTTCACACACACAACATGAATCCCCACACACTTGGTGCACACTGCTGATCTTGTTTGCTTTGCTGAGATATCGCGTGTACCACATGTTACTACAATATTATGTCTGAAGCAATATCTGATGCTGCTGTTCAACTGTATGCAACAAATCTAATAAACACATTAAAAAAGGCAGTAAAGGTGCAATTTTGTCACTCTGCAGGGGGGCTCAACTGTTATGATGTCTGCAAAATATGAAGTCAATGGGGACATTATATTCAGGTAATTTACTAACTTTTTAATAATGTTAGTATCTGGTTAGTATCTGGTTTATCATTTAAAAAAAGAAGGTCAAAGAGGGTAAATTGGTTGCACAGATTTAGTATTAAAAATACAGATCTTTCCTGCTTATTTTACCATTTTAGTTAGCGCTCAAAGGAGTAGAGACAAACTTTCATCTAAACATCAGGTGTACTATCTCTGCCATTGGTGTAGAAACTACCAAGGCACTAGAAGAACTGATTTGATTAAGGGAAGTTAAAGAGCCCATTAAACGTCGGCGGCTTTTGACACCGTCCCCCATGAGGGTCTCCTCATCAGGCTCAGTGAAATCGGTCTGCGGGGGACGGTGTTCAGCTGGTTTAGATCTTTTCTAGCTGGCCGCTGTCAAACGGTCTGGGCCCCGCCTTGCTCTGCGATAGTGCCGCCACTGGAGGTCTGAGTGCCCCAGAGCTCTGTTCTGAGCCCCACTCTTTTTAACATCTTCCTGACCCCACTTGCGGAGTCTTTTGGGGCCCAGAACGTCTCATACGCCGACGATACCCAGCTCCTCTTCACTTGTGGGAAGGGGTCTGAGTTTGACGGTGAGAGCATCCGAGAGTGCCTTGAGGCGGTTTTTAAATGGTTCCAGCTAAACGGCCTCAAATGCAACTCGGATAAATCTGAGGTGCTCTTTTTCAGTTGTCGATCTGATCCGAGCTGGCGGGATTGGTGGCCTGTAACTATGTTCCCTCCTTCAGCTGCATCTTTAATAGCCAAGAACCTGGGGGTCAAAATCGACAACGGCCTGACGCTGAAGTCCCAGATTCTTGGCATCACAGGAACATGTTTTGGCCTCCTCAAGATGCTCCGTAAATTTCTCCCGCTACTCCCGTTGGTGCATAGAAAGATTACGGTGCAGGCCCTTATTGGGTCACGACTTGATTACGCCAATGTCCTGTATTTGGGCCTGCCGGAGTATCTTCTCCAACGTCTGCAGGTGGTCCAGAACTCGGCCGTGCGGGCCATTTTTGGCCTACACGGTCGAGCTAGAACATCGAACCTCTTGCAGTCTCTTCATTGGCTGCCTATCCGGAAACGGATAGTTTTTAAAGCCCTTACTCTGGCTCACAAGGCTTTGCATGCTTCCGGGGCCAAATATATTCAAAAACGGTTGGCGATTTATCATCCGGCCAGATCGTTGAGGTCTGAGTCGCAGGCGTTGGCTGCGGTCCCAGTCATAAGAAGAGCGCGGATTGGTGGCCGGTCCTTCAAGTACCTGGCGCGTCGGCTCTGGAATACTTGCCTATTGCCCTTCGCAGGAATGCCAATTTGTTGGCTTTTAGAAAGGGCCTGAAATCCTGGATATTTGTTCAATAGGCCATATCTCTTTCTCGCCTGCCCCTTGGTTTCTGTTATAGGTCATAAAGCGCCGGGACACTCTTCGGAGTAGCCGAGCGCTATACAAAACACCATTAACATTAACATTAACATTAAACGTTCAGCAAATAACGCTTTGTTTGAGACCAGTTCATGCCCTCCTTTGTATAAAGCCCATCCTCATTGCCAAAAAGTTTTCCTTCTGAGTTCTGGAACAACTGGTGCCTAGGTACGATTTTGGTGAGCATTTTGAATAACTTTGGATCACAAACCAGCCATGTGCCCTCTTAGATAAGTCTGCTTGATCTTTTTCAATAGAGATGAGTTTTATCGACTTGTTGACCAGGTCTTAGATGTTGTTAAAAGGAAGGCCAGATTACCAGATGTTCTGTAGGCCTAACGCACTGATCCCTGATCCATAGAGAACTAGCTCCACCACTATCGAAGGTCTTCAGCTATTCTCTCCCATGGAGCGTGGTTTCCAGATGTAAGTTGGAAACCGCACTAACATTGTAATGAAGTTTCTGAAAGTCCCTACATCTTTCACTTTATAGTTTTCAAGTTTTATTTATTTATGATACCGGAACTCTATCGAGATCCACATAACAGTTTATCAGACAAAAAGAAGAACGACAATGATTACATAAATGAATAGGAGTGTCAGTAAAATGTTAGAAAACATTTAAAGAAGGAAAACAATTTAAAACAAAACATTTCGTTTGGGGGATTAAACATGGCTGCAATAAAATCATAAGCGGTAAAAATACCCAACTGAAAACACAAAGGTTTTAACCATTTGCGCCTGTGTACCATAAGGGCTGAACAAACGAAAACAAAATGGTATAAATCCTGGGAATAAAGTTTACAAAAATCACAGATATCTGTACCACCATGCCATTTAAACAAAAGGCAGTTCAATGGGAGTAAATCATATCTTAACAAAAGAATAAATCGCCTAACTGCATGAGGAAGATTCCACCCTAAATATGGCTGACGTTTTTTAATTTCACAAGAGTTACCAAAAGGGATCATTCCTCTCTTAACTTTGCGGGTCCTACTATCTGCTCTAAAACTCAACTCCCAAGATGTGGTCTTTAAGGATAACTTTAGTTGGGCAGTTGAAGATGAAAAAAGACTTTGTTCATCTATCTGTAATAAAGTAATTGCCTGTCTGAAGTTCCTTACAATAGAGGAGTAGACATTATAGGAACCCAACAACTCATTTTTTATTTGAAACCTCAGTGTGCCAGGCTTTCCTTCAGCTATATTAAAAACCCAACGCACCACACTCGCAACTGCCTGAGACCGTGCACTGCGCAGGCCAAATTCTTGTCTTAACGAAGACGTAGAGCTAGCAGTATTTACAGAGACTAAATTACGAAGAATTCTTCTTTCAATAGAGTCCAAAAAATTCCAGCATGCCATGTCCACTATTTCCAGCCCGTAGATTAGGGATGCGGGGATTTTTGCCCGATAAACTTTGAGCAATATGGAAAAATGCCTCCGGCCTGTCGCTTTATATAAGGAGATAAGACTCTTCCCTTGAACAAGAGCTTTCCTACTATTGTTCTCTGTATGGGTTTTTTCGGATAGATTGCTCGTAACTATCTTCCCAAGAAAGGGATAAGATTTAACTACTTCTAGTCTTTCGCCCCCAACAGACCAGTAATAATCATTGTATTTAGGTTTTCTCCTTCCACAGAAGCACATTATTTTACTTTTTGAAATGTTAATTTTTAAAAAATGAGCCTCAGAGTAGGAGTTCAAAGCTTTTAAACGATGATTCAAGCCCTTTGGGGTGAGATCCAGAATTAAAATATCGTCAGCATACATTAAGCATGCAATGGGTGATCCCCCTAGTACAGGTGCAATACCATTACTAATGGATAGTATGGCTTTAGGTAGATCAGCAATGTATAAGGAGAATAACAGGGGCGCCAATAGGCAGCCCTGTTTAAGCTCATTATTTGTGGGTATTATCCTGGAAAGACCTCTCTCACCACCCATTAGAACTCTGCACCAGGTGTCTGTGTGAAGTGCGATAATTAGTTTCAATAAGCTCCGAGGCATCCCTAACTTTAGTAGCTTACTCCAGAGCAAAACTCTATCCACCTTGTCAAAGGCCGTAGAGAAGTCGATAAAGGCGCCATAAATAACTCCTCTACGGACTGTGACATATTTTTCAACCAAGATTTGAAGAGCGGTAAGATTATCTAGGGTACCGTGTTGTTTTCTAAAACCGGTCTGCTCTAGTGGGAGAATTGCGAACATAGTCACCCAGTCATTAATAGAATTCAGTAAACATTTTGTGAAGACCTTGCCTATGGCATCTAGGAGTGCTATTTGTCTATAGTTTTGGGGTAAATCCCTAACGCCCTTTTTGTAGATAGGGATTAACAAACTCCCTTTCCAAGAGTGTGGGACGATGCCATTGGTATAACAAGCTTTAAAGACAGGGTATAAGATTTTTCCCCATAGGGTACTATGAGCTTTCAGTACTGAAATTGGTATTTCATCTGGGCCTAATGCACCAGACGAGCGGAGAGCTTTGATTGCAGCAGCGATTTCTAATTCGGAAGGAGGATCATAAGGGAATAAATCTTCCTGCAATTTATTGGGGTCAAACTCCTCACCATTACTGCTGTATAGACTCTGAACAAAATCTGCCCAAGTCTGCTCATTAATTGATATCGGAGAGGGTCTGGATCTTACCCCACAACCCTCCCCGATTAGTGACCAAAAGGTCTTAGATTGGCCACTCTTAGCTGCTTCACGAAGTTTACTCCAGAGAGCGTCTTCTTTCTCACATTTTAATCTGACCTTCAACCTGTTTCTTCTTCTCCTCAAAAGTGAGAGTCTTTGTCTACGGTCTGAGGTAGGGGAAAGGTATTGGGCCCTGACCAGTTTATTTATTTCTCTTTCACTTTATACATTTTAATCAATGAGTTGACATATATTTGGCCTCAACTGATGTCTATCAATCAGGGTTTATAAAAAATAGAAAAACCAGATACAATATTCGCTTAACTGTTAACTTAATAGAGATTACCGAACTTAAGAAGGAAAACGTACTTCTTATTTTGCTCAGCGCTGATAAAGCATTCAGCAGAGTTAACAGCAATACTTGAAACAGATGCTACACAGAACAAGTCTAGCGCCTGAAATTGAAAGTTGTATTTTGTCTTACTTCGTCCCCCCATCTGCTCAAATTTGGGTGAATGGCTTACTCTTCAACTCTATTACTTCATCTGCGGGACTGAGCCAAGTATGTCCTGTGCCCACCACTACAGCTTTCCTTTTACTGGAACTGCAGGTATCCAAAATAAACATAAACTCTAACACAAGGGCAAAAGAGCTGGCCACACCGAGACAAATGAGTCATATTTGCATAGGGCATTTTGCCGGTTGTCTTTCTGTCAGATATTGAACATTCACTTCTGGCTCTTTTTCTGAGCTCCGTGAGTCCTCTCTAAAGACCTAGGTTACAAAATAAACTTTCATAAATTAATTGAGATGTACTTAATGTACTTAGAGGGCATTAGCTAAGCTGGGTTGATAATTCACTGAAACATTTTAAGGTGAATAGTCCGAATGTGGCTCAAAAAATATATATATATATCCTACTGGCGGTCGTCAATTGGTAGTTACAATTAGGACCATGTTTCCATAGGAAGAGCGTTTTTTGACTTGCCTATTACTTTGGCGCTGATTGACGAATCTTCACAGAAGTTTCCATTAAAAGTGTGCCAGTGATTCTTGTTGAGCATGAAAAGTGTTGATGTGATGTCAAGCGGGAGCTGAGGAAAAAGGGGGGGTAGGAGGCAAAAAAAAGTGTGTTTCCAATGTTAATTTCATAGAAGTCTTTAGACACACCTACAGCCTGAACTGCTGGACAGAATTACACCAAATTTGGCAGAAAGCTGGCTTTTGGTCCACAGATTGTGCTTTTTGTTATTTGATGTAAATCTATTCAGTAGTTGTTGAGAAATTGAAGAAAATCCAATGTGTATATCTGCGATTGCGGATAATTCGCATCGAAACGCAAATGCGTGCGCCAATAGGAATGGTGTGGTTGGCTGGTGCAACCTGAGCAGAGAGTTGCACCCGCCATTTTAGTGTTTCGGGGCAGTCCCAGGAGTTGAAATCCAATGGCACATCTTGGTATAAGGAGTCCTAACCCCAGGGGAGGCATATAACGATCTTTGAGGAATTCTACCTGTCTACAATATGTCACTAAACCATTTTTTCCCCAGGCACGATATTCGCAAATTCGTTGCAAACACCAGTGGAGCCCCATCTTGTAATGTCGCTGCAAATATCAGCAAAACAAATTAAAAAAAAACATTCACAGACCCACTCTGACGATGAACCCCCTCACCGACGCACTCAGAGTAATACACTCCGTTACAAACCCAGTCGAAGACTCATGCACCCACTCATAGATCCACTAATACACTTATGCACCCACTCACAGACCCTCTCAGGAATTCATCCACCCAGTCACAGACCTACTACCACTTAGAGACACACTCAGAGACACACAGATCCACTCGCGCACCCACTCACAGACCCACAGAAAGACTTATGCACCCACTCAGAGATCCACTAATACACTATGCACCCACTCACAGACCATCTCAGGAATTCATCCATACAGCCACAGACCTACTCCCACTCAGAGACCCACTCAGACACACATAGATCCACTCGCGCACCCACTCACAGACCCACAGAAAGACTTATGCACCCACTCAGATATCCACTAATACACTATGCACCCACTCACAGACCATCTCAGGAATTCATCCATACAGCCACAGACCTACTACCACTTAGAGACACACTCAGAGACACACAGATCCACTCGCGCACCCACTCACAGACCCACAGAAAGACTTATGCACCCACTCACAGACCCACAGAAAGACTTATGCACCCACTCACAGACCATCTCAGGAATTCATCCATACAGCCACAGACCTACTCCCACTCAGAGACCCACTCAGATCCACTCGCGCACCCACTCACAGACCCACAGAAAGACTTATGCACCCACTCACAGACCCACAGAAAGACTTATGCACCCACTCACAGACCATCTCAGGAATTCATCCATACAGCCACAGACCTACTCCCACTCAGAGACCCACTCAGATCCACTCGCGCACCCACTCACAGACCCACAGAAAGACTTATGCACCCACTCAGATATCCACTGAGATACTCATGCACCCACTTACAGATGCACTCAGAGACTCGTAGCCACTCACAGATGCACTGAGACTCATGCATCCATTTCTAGATCCACATAGGACTCACTCACGCACTGACAGTCCCACTCAGAGACCCACGCACTCACAGACATATATCCACTCACAGACACTGATGTACCCACTCACTAATACACTCAGGCACCAACTCATAGACCGATTCAGAGACTCACACACCCTCTAACAGACCCATTCACACTCTTAAGCACCCACTCACAGACTCAGTCAGACACAGACCCACATAGAGACCCATGCTCCCACTTTGAGATCTTCTGAGATGCTCATACACTCACTTACAGATGTTCCCAGACTCATGCACCCACTCTGACACAATCAGACCCATGCACCCACTCACCAATGTACTCAGAGACTCATGCAACCTCTCATAGATGCAAATAGAGACACTCACACCCACTCACAGACTCAGTCAGACACAGACCCACATAGAGACCCATGCTCCCACTTTGAGATCTACTGATATGCTCATGCACCCACTTACATCATGCACCCACTCTGACACAATCCGACCCATGCACCCACTCACCAATGTACTCAGAGACTCATGCAACCTCTCACAGATGCACCTAGAGACTCACGCCCCCACTCACAGACTCAGTCAGATACTCACACACACTGTCATAGACCCAATGACACTTTTGCTTACACTGACAGATCCACTCATGCACTCGCACAGAGACCCATTCTTATTCTCATGCACTCACTCAAAGATCCATACAGACACTTGCACTCTCACTCACAGACCCATTGGTATTCTGGTGTAGTCACTCAGAGACCCACTCAGGCACACTAACACCCACTCAGAGACCCACTGCGAGACTCATGTGTCCAGTCACAGACCATGCCAGAGACTCAGACACCCACTCAGACAGTGAAGCCCCCCCCCCATACACATCCACTCAGAGACTCAGGCGTCCGCTCACAGACCCACTAAGAGACTCACACACCCACTCAGATATTTATACACCCACTCACACACCCACTCAGCCATTGACACCCACTCCGAATCCCATAGCGCCATTCACAGATTCACTCAACGACCCATAGAGCCACTCATACACACACTTACAGAGCCATACAGTAACTAATACACCCAGTCACGGACCTATACAGCCACTCACACACCCACTCAGATATTTATACAGCCACTCACACACCCATCCTCAAATTTTACAGGTTACAATTTGTGAAGTTAAAAAAAATTACATTCGCTGGAAAAAAAAAGCTTACAGGGTCATTAAGTTAGGAAACAAAATAATTACAGGGACATTATAGTTGGCCTCACATTTCACTCATACAAATCTCAGAGAAATACAGCCGTTATGGCTATGTATTGATGCTGTGAGTGGGTGTGTGAGTGGTTCTATGGATGATGTAATCAGTAATGTAATTTGTGATGTCATCAGTGATGTCACTCACCATGTCAGGAGTGATGTAATATGGGAGGTTATAAGCAAGCAGTGGATTGCTGGGGTGTAAGTTACAGTTAGCTGAGGAAACTATACCTGCTGAATTTCTCTGGTTTTGTAAGAGTGAAATGTGAGGCTAATTATAACGCCCCTAAAAACCAAATACAAAATGTTTTTTTTTCTTAAAGAAGCACACTTGTGTCCTCTTTAACACAGTCATAGGCTCTTGGCAAGGATTGTGTTTGTTCTTGGTCCTCCTGTGCTAGACTAATAAGGGTGAATTTATTATTTTGTTCTTGATGATGATGGAAAGTCTGGTCCATGCACAGATACCTAGGGGAGGTGAGCCAGATGTGGGTACCACACCTACCTGCGAGCGCTCGTGCCATCAGGATCACCATCACTTGCTGAATTTAGACCACAAACATCAACGACATCAGGCAGCTGACGAGGTTGAATCCGAGAGAGGATGCAAAGTATATCAAATCTTTCGGCACCAATTTAATGAAACCGCGTTCACCAATTACATCTGTGCCTGAAAGATGCTTCCCCAAAATGTCAAAACCTCTGGATTTAACTCTTATTCATGGATCTTCTTTACTGATGGGCTTCTCGTTGTTTTCTTATGAGAAATGTGTAGCTGAATGCTGACTGTTGTTTGCTTCAGCATGTCCAGTACCTTTTGATTGACATGGGGAAAGACATCCTCGTTCTTCCTGGGCCAGATGTACAATGAAAAATTGCATGTGCAAACGGGTTTGCGACCCTTTTGTGCATGCAAAAATCCTCTGGGCCATGTACTAACACTATTTTGCGAGTCACAAATAATTTGCGACTCGCAAAATAACATGGTCGTACATCTGGCCCCCTGTGTCATAATTTGTTGCATCTTGGTACTAATTTGCGGTGGAGATTAATTTTGCCTACCACATCGGATGGCAAGACAATAATACCAACCTGACCTCTTAATTTTGATTAGCCCAGAGCCTTTGAACTCTGGATGGTTGCCTCTACATTTGAGATGTGAAGCATCTGCAGTATCATCTTTCCAAGGACCTACCTTCAAAATAATGATCCTTTCTGGTTGTCCCCGGTAAAGGATCATCGAAACGTGAAGGAAGGCTTGTATTTGTTGATAGACAGTCTAAGGTCCTGAGGTGGAACACACTCAAAGCTTTAAGAAACAGTGAAACAGGAGCGATTTAAAGAGTCCAAACAGTCCAGGAGACGAGAACACTGACTCTTGAGAACGAGTGTATGATTTTACATCGCATTCCGTTGTAACGCATGCCTTACAACGCAAATGCAATCACCAGGCATATCCTTTACCACGAAAATACCTTTTACATGCATACTTTTACAACGATTTTCGTTGTAAAAGTATGCATGTAAATGGTATTTTCATGTTAAAGGATTTTCACCCTAAAAACCTACTTTTTTAATTTAACTCTCCGCTACACCACCCACTCATTCCTCCTTACCTCTCCTCTCCTTGTTTTTCCGTGATGACGTTGTACGTCATTTAGAGGAAGCGGAAGTGTTTTTCCGTTTCCTCTTATGACGCCGATCTCCTTCACATCTTTTTTTTTTCTTTTCACAAACGGGTGCGTTTTTTTCTTTTTAAACCCACGCTTTTTTTTGTGGGGTGGGGGACCCCCCAAACCCCCCCTTTTTTTTTTAACTTTAGCACACATGCCTTTACTACGTATTTCATAGTAAAGGTATGTGTGATAAAGGCTTCTTGTTGTAACCACACATGCGTAGTAATGCATGCGTGGTTATGGTGTGCGTGGAAACGGCCGCGTTGAAGTGGCCGTTTCACCTTGAGAACAGGCTTGGTATTTGTTCCAGCAGAATACTACAAGAAACACAGCCCAGCACTCAGGGGGCTGTCAGCAGCATTTCATTAACATCATTTAGAGCCCAATTTAAGTTTTGGCAGATGTAGTATTCTTCGTCAGCCTGGCAGAGGGCTTAATTTACGCCAGGTTGAGGGTACTCTGCCAGCTAAATTTAGAAATGACCGGCAAAGTGGAAGTTATTTCATAAGTATTGGCAGGAAGAATCATCACGGGAATTCCTGTCAATGCCCTTTTAAGTTTGACGTCCTGCTCCGTCAATATGACAGAGATGTATGTCAAACTTTTTAATTTTTTTTAATTTTAAACCAAAAATCCCAAATTACGAAAATGAAAAGAAATGCTTGATTGAAGATTGAGCAGTTTTCACTGCCCCTTACTGCCAGGGTTTTCTTGGTGGTGGTGGGCAGTGAAAACTGGCGGTATATCCTTCCATCTATATTAGGAGGGCAGACATAGACATCAGCCTCTGGTGGCCCTTATTCCATTGAAGGGGATAAACCATGGCCAAGATAAAGTAGTCTCCGCCATGGATCATCAAAGGTCCGCCCGCTTCTAAATCTGCAGGGAGACCATTATGTTGGCAGTAAGGATACTCTGTTGCCATGGCGCCAGAGTATCCCTACCACCAACATCTAAATCAGGCCCATCGTCCACTAGACCGTGATGACGCTAATCTAACAGGTCCTCATTCCAGTTTTGTATAAATATTTTCCATGTGGATCACATGGATCCATTTTCAGCTCTCAAGCGAGAAAGACGTGCCAATAAATACGGCCTTGATTATGGCCCTCGGTGTCAAACCATCCTCTGTCATTGGCCCTTGGCTTGGAGTCCAAACATTCTCATCCTCCCTCTACATCTCTCATGCCAAATATTCCATTTCCCCTTAACCAGAACAGTGTTTTGATTGGGCATCCTCTGGCTTCCATTTCAAAATAGAACTGAGGGTGCCGGGCACCAATAGATCCTGAGTTGTCTCTTTGAAGTGTGTGTAGGGGTTGTAAAGTTCAATCAGTCATGCCTTACAAGCAGATAACATTCAGTGCTGTAGCTGTTCCTGCTGAGCCTTGTTCAGATACACAGGCTAAAGATATTCACTCATTGCACCTAAAGACTCCCAGGTTCACGTATGCAGTGAAAAGATGGACAGTGCCTTTACTGAGCGTTCTTTGGTTTTGTTCCTCTGTTAGGATGGTTCGATTGACTCCTTTCCTGAGCCCACGGGACCAATGATTGCAGATGCTCCCACTGAGTAGAACCAGATGCGCCGTGGGGTTCTCCAGACCCTGGGCAATGAGCACCACCTGGAAAGAGAAGAAGAAGAGCGTCGGAGGAGGCGTGCGGATCCCGGCGGACTCTTGGGTTCACAGACCCCGCTGCCGTCCACCGTCGGAGTGATCCCAGTCTTTGTGTTTCCTGCGGAACTTGCCTTCTTCGCTGATGACCAGAGCAGCCACAAGCAAGTGCTCACCCTCTACAACCCCTTTGCGTCAGTGCTGAAGTTCAAAGGTATACAGCTAGCAACTGCAGTCCTCCTAAAAGTATGGTTTTTACTTGGGGTAAACTTCTTTTAGGTTGTGTGATCGTTTGTCTGTTAGCAAAGCATCACTTCTTGAAGAGTGATCACAGGCTAATCCCGTTAGCATTTCTGTCACCTTCTAGCTAAGCTCTGTCAGTGGCTGGGATCATCCCAGGACTGCAGGCGTGCCTATGTGTTTGTGGGTTTGTGTACTGAAATTCATACTCAGATTGGTTTATTTGGGATACCTGTTGCTTGGCCCTAGCCAGCAGCAAGACGTCTGCATCGATGGAAGGCGATCCCAGAGACGGAGGGGTGCTGAGACGTAGGCCAGTGTGGATTTCGACTGAGAATGCTAGTGACATCTCAGCCTTGGGAATCCTGTTCTCTGCTCTGCTGGTTGAAATGAGTGAGGGCTGAGGTGGAAATGCCCTGCTCCACAACCGTTGCTGTGTTACCTGCATGTTAAGTTTCTTTCCCTTTTCTCCTTATGTTACCCCCTCCCTGCTCCTAGCCACACTGATGTAGACCCTGTAAAAATAGCAGAAGTAGATGTACAAGCTGTAAGCCTGCTCCACTGCTGCACAGAGGGGAGCCTGCTCCACTGCTGCACAGAGGGGAGCCTGCTCCACTGCTGCACAGCTGGAAGCCTGCTGACACAGCAAGGGCTTCAGAATGTCCCAGGCTGGCTGCTTTTAGAGGGTGTACAGACCAATCAAAGGTCCTTATTTGCTGGTGTGTCTGATAAATGGCGCACACCCCAACTATTACTTGTAGTGATGTCCTGGGATGACCACTCGTTAGCTTCTCTTAATTTAAAAAAAGTGAGACACAATCACCCTCAGAAAACATGGCACAATATTTTATTGGGTCTCCGAACCATTATTGTTGGGTAACAATTGACTCTTGCACCAATCCGCGATGACGTGCATCAAATACACAGCATATATGAACTTCATCCCCAAGGGCTGCGGAGACCACCTTCGTACTCCCAGGGTTTCCATTTGCATCCATGTCCATTATTTTCAAAGATCTCAAAAGCTGTTACACCTAAAGTGCGCCGCGCGGGCCAGTCATTGTGTCACCGCCATTTGTAAGGGAGTACTATGCTTTGTGAACACCTTTTCTCGATTCAGAGTGCTTATTCTAGAAATAATTGTGGGGCCCAACAAAGGCATTGTCTAACCTAAGACCTTGTTCTTCTCTCAGTCCTTTCCACAGCTCCTTCCAGGTACACCGTGGTGGATGCAGAGGGCCATGTGAAGCCTCAGTCGTGTATAGATATGTAAGTCTGTACTCATTCGAGCATTAGGGGGCAGCTGCAGTCTGGCATGACGTGGCGAGGAAGTGACTTGTGAACCTGCATGTTCTGTCCTTGGCTGTGACCCTCAGTTTCTGTCTTGCATGTGACCTCCATTTCTTGTCATTTCCTGTGACCTCCATTTCTTGTCATTTCCTGTGACCTCCATTTCTTGTCATTTCCTGTGATGCTCCTGTTCTCATCTTACCTGTGACCTCCACTTCTTATCACTTCCTGTTATGTTCCTGTTCTTATCCTGCCTGTGACCTCCATTGTTTGTCATTTCCTGTGACCTCCATTTCTTGTCATTTCCTGTGATCCTCCTTTTCTTATCTTGGTTGTGACCTCCATTTCTTGTCATTTCCTGTGATCCTCCCGTTCTTATCCTGCCTGTGACCTCCATTTCTTGTCATTTCCTGTGATCCTCCCGTTCTTATCCTGCCTGTGACCGCCATTTCTTGTAATTTCCATAATGCTCCTGTTCTTGTCTTGCCTGTGACCTCCATTTCCTGTCGTTTCCTGTGATGCTCCTTTTCTTATCCTGCCTGTGACCTTTATTTCTGGTCACTTCCTATGAACTTCATTTCTTGTAATTTCCTGTGATGCTCCTGTTCTCATCTTGCCTGTGACCTCCACTTCTTTTCACTTCCTGTTCTTATCCTGCCTGTGACTTCCATTTTTTGTCATTTCCCGCGACCTCCATTTCTTGTCATTTCCCGTGATGCTCCAGTTCTTATCTTGCCTGTGACCTACATTTCTTGTCATTTCCAGTGATCCTACTGTTCTTATCCTTCCTGTGACCTCCATTTCTTGTCACTTCCTGTTATGTTCCTGTTTTTATCCTGCCTGTGACCTCCATTTTTTGTCATTTCATGTGATGCTCCTGTTCTCATTTTGCCTGTGACCTCCATTTCTTATTTCCTGTGAGCCCCAGTTCTTATACTGCCTGTGACCCTCGCGTTCTGACATTGGCTGTAACCCGCATGTTATTACAACTAGAGAGGTGGCCCCACTGCCAAAGGGAACAGGGGCACTACTAAACAGTAGAGCAAATAAAACTTCCCCATGGTAATCGGTTTGTACAGGACAATTTGACTCACTTTCCTGCCAATCACACAGATTATGTAATACAACACTCAAAACTTGATGATTAGACTACAGGCAGTCTCAGCCTTCATGCAGATGGCAGCGCCAAGACGCCTGTGGGCATACACAGCACTTTACAAAATGTAAAATCAAATCAAAATCAATGTTTAACAATCTAATATAAGTTTATCCAGTTGGTCTCCATATAGTTGTTTTGCCCACTGGATTGCTTGGTGTTCGCTCTTGCAGACAGATCTACTAATTCATTTTTGTAAATGACACCAAATTATTTGCATGTGGTCCATCAGCGCTGGGGTGATCAGGGCTCACATTCATTGGTTTGTTTTGTTTGAATATTTTTAATAAGTCTGCTGTTACTACCATCAGTAATTAACATGTTAAATATTGCTGCTAAAGGCAGGAATATCACGTTCCTGGTGCAAATTCTAAAATAATCATTTCTATGGACTACAACCGCTATTTGATGTGTGCGGAAACTTATACCAGGTTTGTACGTTGGTGATTGTAATCTCCTCTAACTCGCTTCGCCTCCTTTTTGGGGCACTTGTCCATACGGCTTTCCCACTTGAAATATTGAGGATAAAGGATCGCTTTACACAGTCCCAAAAATAATAATGTGATTGAAAGGGTGGAAATGAGCCCTGGAAACAAAAGCGCAGATCTCCCCCAAAGACCTGTGGGTGAATGTAAGAGGCACCTCACCCATTGGTGAACAAACCGAGATTTACACTTTGTAGATAGTTTAGAAAATCCACACCCAAAGTGCTGAAGTTCTACATGGGTAGTAACTCTGAAACATAAAAGTTATGGGTAGAGTGCTTGCCAAAGTCTCCGGGACTGGCAGTCCCACGGGCTGCATTTTAGTAAATCATTCTTCACTCGTGGCACTCCAGGGCAAGACATCTCAGTTGGTTCTGACCCAAAATGAAGAGTCCAGCCCGAACTGCCCAGCCAGGTCCCCTCTGAAAGGGAACGCGTCACAGCAGACACTTTCAGCCTTGTTGAACCTCCTCTCTGATCAGTAGCTTGGGTCATGTGGCAGAGTGAGCACAAGACCCACTTCTGGGCATTGCCTCCACTGTTAGGGTGTCTCATTCAAACCCAAATGTGACTGCTGGAATGTTTGCAAAAGTTTCAGCCACTGGCAAATACCCAGGCCACGTTCCAGGAGAAGTCAAACATTGTAATGATCAATTTGTTTACAATGACCCTCTTGAGAATTGGTGATGGAATACACTGGTTTTAATCTGTGAATGTTATGTTGAGAAATGCAGTGTTCCCGTGTCCCTAGATAAGGTTAACACATCCTTACTAAAAGTATTCTGTAGGGAGCTGATTCTGTTCACCTCGAGGTGTAAATAGCTGATGACTTAATGTGGGGCGTTGTAGTGGCCCAGGAGATATTCTGTCCGAGATTAACCAGCAGTTGGTGTCATTCATTGGGTAGCGTGTTGTAAAATAGTTCATTTGCGGATTGTTACTGTATGTGCATTAGATACATTCATTGTAGGCTTGGAGGAGCACAAAGTTGCAATATGTTAACACTGACTGAACAGACTACCTCTCATGTCTTCCACAGTGTTGTGCGGCACAAGGACATTAGTGCCCGCTACTATGGCACGCCGGACAAGTTTCGAATAGAAGTATCTGAAGAAGGAAGTCGGAGGAACGTGGGCCGGAAGGAGATCATCGCAGTTCTTCACCCGACGAAGAGGGAGCAGGGTCCCACCGTTCAGGGAAGGCCTCTAAGAGACAGTATACCATGGCATCCGCCGCACATTCTCCCAGTGCAGCAAAGTAAGCATAGCCAGTGGGAGCAGCGCCGCCTGCAGCCATACACGCTGCTGTATGTGTGTGAAGCATAGCCGGCAACCAACCAGCGAGCACATTGCATGACGCATACAGCCTACAGACATTCAGACATCTAGGTGTGTGATAAGCAGAGTTGGCAGTTAGTCAAGGAGCGGAGTGTGGGAACAGCACTTCCTGCCCCCATACATGGTACTGAATGTGTGTGAAGTATACAGGCGCTTGCTGCCAGACTCATTCGAAGAGCCAGGTCTTGAGTCCTTTCCTGAAGTTGGCGAGTGAGGGTGCCGTGTAGAGCCGGAGGGTGTTCCAGGATTTTGGTGGCCAGGTGGGAGAAAGATCTTCCTCTGTTGCGGCAAATGCGGGGATCTCTGTAGGGCAAGGTGTGCGGAGCGGAGGTTCCTGGGTGATCGGTGCTAGTGTAGTTGGTGGTTCGTGTAGGTGGGTCCTTGGTCGTGGAGGGATTTGTTGGCATGGGTCAGGAGCTTGAAGTGGCAACTCTTCTGAAATGTAAGCCAGAGGAGGCTCTTCAGGTCCTGGGTGATGTGGGTTATCTTGGGCAGGTTGAGGATCAGTCTGGCCGCTGTGTTTGATTGAAGTCTTTGCATGAGGTTGAAGGTGGTCCCTGCATAGAGTGTGTTGCCGTAGTCTAGTTGGCTGGTTATGAGGGCCTGCATTTCCCTCTTCCTGGTATTGATGGGAAGCCACTTGAAAATCTTGCGAAGCATGCAGAGCGTGTGGAAGCAGGCTGAGGAGATGGCGTGTCATAGATAGTTTGCTGTCGAGGACGATGCCAAGGTTGCAGGTGTGGTCTTCTGGCGTGGGATTGGGTCCGAGTTCTGAAGGCCACAAGGAGACATCCCAGAGGGCAGTGTGTTTGCCAAAGATGAGGACTTTCATCTTGTCGGTGTTGAGCTTGAGGCTGTTTTCCTTCTTCCAGGCTGATATGCTTTTCATGCAGTTGTGGAAGTTAGCCTTCACCGTGATGGTGTCGGCTAAGAGTGATAGTATTAGCTGGGTGTCGTTGGCGTGGGAGATGATGTTGTGCGATCTTACGATGTCTGTGAGTGATGACATGTTGATGTTGAAGAGCAGTGGGCTAAGGGATGAGTCCTGGGGAATGCCGCATATGCTGTGCTTGGCTTGCGATGTGAAGGGGTAGTTGGACTTTGTAGGTGAGTCCCATGTGGAAGGATGCCATTTATCTGAGCATGTCGTCTTTGATGCCGACCTGGTGTAACGGTTTGATGAGTGTGTGGTGGGAAAGGCTGCAGAGAGGTCAAGTAGGATCAGGGCGGGTTATCCTCCTCTGTCCAGTAATGTGCGGATGTCGTCTGATGCGGCAGTCAGGGCTGAGTCGGTGCTGTGGTTGGCTCTGAAGCCTGATTGTGAGGGGTCCAGTATTGCAAGGGTTATTTTGCATAATTTGGTAAGGAATTCGTTTTATATAGTGAGGCCTGCCCGACTAACTTGCTGCACTCATTTGATGTTCTGGAGTTTATACATCCGTGGGGCATGGAACCCTCAGCTTTAGGTAGAAGCCCACACATGGGACGCACAGGGGGTTGGTGGGTGGGATTGTTTACTACTGCAATCAATGTCATCCCAGGATCAAGATTGGGGGTTTTGCTGTTTTTTTATTTTAATCGGGAGCTAGCAGCGTTTTGCTTGGGGCGTGGGTTTCTCAGGGCAAGACACCAACCGTGTTTGAAAAGAGACATTAGGTTGTAAGTTGCACCAACTTTCACAGTTACATGACATCATGTCAACCCCTGGTTATACTAAGTATGGGGAGGGTGATTTTTTTTCAATCTGTGCCAAGCACATCCGAAATCTCGGGTAATTTCTTCATTTTTCGCTCTTTTGTGTCCATCTGTCCTGGATTTGATAAAAAGGCTCAAGCATTCCTCTTTCCGATGCAGTGAGGAATACTGGGGCGGCCCAGCACTGTCGGGGGCAGGGCAATGTTATTACCCTGTTGGTAAGTACTTAACTCAGTACTTTACGCTGCCCAGCCTCTGATAGCAAGGGCCTTATGTGTGGCACCTGCTTTGTAGAGCGCCATGAGGACCTCGATGCTTCTCTTGCATCCAGACTTCCTTGCTGGAGCTCATTCTGGTGCTTGTGTAATGTCATTACCTTAATGGACTTATCATTAAGGTAATTGCACTGCACAGCCCCTCACAGTGTGCCTGATAACAACTGTGTTGGGCATTGAGCATAGCCTTTCTATGAGCAAAGTAAGTCCTGTTCTGCTGTTCAGACAGGAAAAGACTCATGTCCCTCCCCCCCCAGCAAACCCCCACCCACCACTAACATCCGTTCACTGGGTGCTGCCTCCCAGCCAGAGCTCCAGAAATGTGGCTTTGACAAAATGCCTTTCAATCAGGATGTTATTGTGTTTTGACTCACTCTAGTATACGCTAAAGGTAGACACATCACATCATTTTCAAACATTAGCAATTATGTTTTGAATCAAAGCTTAAAGTTTGGCAGGAAGGAGACATGAAGTACACAAAATGTATAGCATTGGCTGCGTCAGGTATGTAAAGTCTGAATTAATTTTATTGAAATTCTCTGTTGCCCGTCTCTCCCACATAAGACCTGTTACTGAACCCCTGTTTCATTTGAGCATTTAATCAGCGGGTATCATACGGTGTGGTTAATGTTTCCATCTCATAAGGCACACATATTTATTCTTGTTGCAGCAGTAAGATTTTTTTTGGAAGGATCACATTCTGTGTCCTTGTGGTGAATGCTTCTGTTGTTCTGTTACAGGACTGATCCCCTGACACTCTCTCTCTTTTCCTTCTGCACAGCGCCCGTCCGTCCTCTGTCGCCAGCCCTCTTCACTCTCTACATATTGGTGGGGATTGCCTGCATGGCCTTCCTGATGTTGCCCCTCCAGGGTGAGATGAGTACCCTCGTGCCAGAAAACTTCCATGTCACCGTTATACAGAAGCTGGTGTCTGCCTACGTGTTGGGTAAGAATCCATGGTCCCTGTGGGAGAGGGAAGATCCGTAGGCTCCCCGGATATATAGGGGTTCTCGCTGTAAGCCATGCTTCTTGCATGGCTGATGGGAATGCCATGAAGGCTTGGGCACAAGGGACATTGTAAATGTTTTAAGAAAGCCTTGAGAGGAAAGGGTTTGCAGGTGGAGTGACTGGGTTCGTTGTGAAGTGAGCAGTAATGATTATTGTGTACCTCCTGAATGAGGGCAGAATATAAGTCATGAACCCCAGCAGTGTGTAGCTTGCATCCTTCAATGACTGCAAACAATTACAGTTCTGTAAGCAGTAACATTGGGCTTACATTAGACTCTCAGACCATTGTGGACTCTTCCCATAGGGCCCTGTGTTAAGGATTGCAGCAGAACAACAAGTTACTTACCTTTGCAAACCTTCTTTCTGATAGAGAGTTCCGCTCTTACAGGTTCCTTACGTTAACCCCTTCTAGGTCTCAGACTGGATTCAGGATCTTTATGCTGCCATAGCCCATCATCTGTGTCTGTACAAACCACATTTGAAACTGTAGCCACGCATATTCTAATAGTGACGTTATCCTTGGTTAGGTCATGCTTGCTGGTGTCAGTGACGTCTTATCCAATCTTATTTCTGCTTTGGGTTCCCTCCCACCCCCTAGTCGAGGCAGATGTGCAGCAGACTCAAAACGCGACCATATAAGCTGCAATCTAATAATTTTAGAAATGAAACCCTTGGGAAGGAAGGTCGGGGCTGTAACGACCCTGGGGGAGCTAAATCATTCATAAGAAAGAACATAACCAAACATAAACAAATTGTTCTAGTGGATGGCTACTCATTCACGTTCTTTATTTGAGCCACTCCCAAAGCATCTGTTCCTCAGGTAAATCGGAATACGTCTGAAATCACACAAAAAAGGACAGGAAAATAGCCCTACTGCAGCAGGACTGCTCAAAAGGGACTGAGAGGCCTTCTAGAAAGGAACCCCTTTCATAGAGTGGACCCTGGACCCTGTATCACATTTCGGTTTAGTCTTTTCAAATAGGAGGGGGGTGGGCTACACTGCAGCACTCATTTTGCCCCGATGCATCATAATAAATGCAGTGCATGATAACACTTTCTTCGGTTTAGTCTTACCTGCAGGTTTGTAAAGTGCATGATTGCCAAAGATATCCATCTAGAGTTAGTCTTTGTGTGTGTGTGTGTGTGTGTGTGTGTGTACATTCATTTTTAACTTACTACTGTCATCAATCTAGATATGTGCCCTTGGAATGTGAAACCAATATGATGCCATAGACACAAGACTGATCTTTTTATCTCCCAACCTGGTCTGAGAAGGAATCGCCGTGGGCAGTTTGGTATCCAGAATCACTCCTATACACCGGATTCAGTTTGGGTAAAGTTTGTCCGGAAAGGAGTTTTAGCCCTCGCTAAGCAGATATCCACCTATGGATATAGAAAACAGCCCCGATGATGGAGACGAGCAATCACCACAACCTTCACTTCTGGAATGCCTTTTGTGTGGGCAGACAACCTGAAAGGGAGAACTTTGAACTACACCAAATATCTCCCACAGTAAACCATAGATATTTCCTGTGCTCTACCAAGGTTGGTCATAGACATAGTCATCCTGGAGACCCAGAGAAACCAGACAATCCTGCTGCTGAAGGGACTGCAGAACTTGCTGCAAAGTCAACATTTTGACCCTCTGCTCTTTTATAAAGTTTTCAGATAAAGAACTTGACAAAGACCTCTGTATTTTTGGGTGGCTGATGAAGATAGCTGGAGTAACATCCTTGCTCATTTGCAATTGAGGAGCATTCTCTACGGCCTCTTTCTGAGAATATCTCTATCTCACTGTTTGTGTGTGGGGGTAGACAATCGCCTCATCTCGGAATCTGTACAACCCAGCGCATTAAGGACCATGTGTGGAAGAAAGATGCCACTAGTCCCTTCACTGGAGAGTCCTCTGTAGGATTAATTAAAGTCTCAACAGATTTCACTTCTGCAGTAATCAAAGGAGCTGCAGTGGATGCTGCTTTTTGGCATTGTTGACCATCACTCCAGCCTCCATGGGACTAAGGACCTATGCTGCGGTTGATGTTGGGAAGGAAGGACAGGCTGATATCAGCATCCTGGTAGCTGGAACCTCTAAAGCAGCTATGCTGCTGGTGGAACTTCCTTACTGGCCAACCTCCTCTTGACTCACCTAATATCACTTTAAACAGAAATCTAGTTTCCGTCCAGATAATCCCTGCCTGTCAAAAGGTATGCCAAACAGTGGTGCTTAAACATCATTGCAAAATACAGTGGTACACATCCAATAATTCTCCGGCAGTAGTACATTAGATCTTCCTGCAGTTCTTAAAGTATCTACGCCAGCCTCCATTGTTTGTTTCACCACACCAAATGAAATGGCCTAATTGCAGAACAGCTTGAAGCAAATATCTACATGGCGAGGTAATCCAGTTATTTGTATTGAGCCATGTTTTCCATGACACAGACAGCAGGCACCAAATGGTTAGGACAAGAAAATTCTAACTTTCTAAAAACGCAATTTTGGCAATTGTGACTTAAATTCAGACTTCACCATTAAAAAGGATTTTAAATTACAATTCATCCGAGTCTAAACTTAACATCCCAATCTATTCCCCATCAAGTGTTAGCACTTATTAAATGTAGTAAGGTAACCCAGTGCTATCCAATGGGCTTACAGTAGTGAACAACGACTTTAGGAGTTTTTAACTACCAGGACATGTAACACTTAAAATCGCATGTCATGCGTTTTAAATACAATGCACCCAGCCCTGTGGGCTTAGGCGTTACTTACATATGTTAAAACGGAAAGTTTAAGCCTGGTAAAAGGTTGATTGTAACTAGTTAAATTGGCAGTTTAAAACTGCACTAAAGACTGCAGTGGCTGGCCTGAGACATATTTAAAGTCCTACTTTAGTAGGTGGCACGATACAGTACCATATACTATGGACCTACAAGTAAATTAAATATGTCAATCAGACATAGGTCAATTTTACCAGGTTGTAGGGAGAGAACACAAGCAGTCTGTGCACTTTACCACTGCTAACCAGTGCTAGAGTCCTATTGCCAACAAAAACGAAATTCAGGAAACAGGAAGGGTGAAGACAAAAAGTTTGGGGGAATACCACCCACTGATGACCGGTCTAACAGGTGTACCACAGCTAAAAGTAGGGAGAACTACCCACCCTCATGGGAGGTGTCATTACTAAGGCAGAATAACTTGGAAAGACTATCAGCATTAACGTGGGCAGACCCCAGTCGGTGCTCCATCTTGAAGTCCATTCCCTGTAGGTTGATGGACTACCTCAACAGTTTGGGATTCTTACCCTTCATCTACTTTAGCCATATGAGAGGCCTTTGTTCTGTCTGAACCTGGAAGGGACTCTGAAACAAGTATGTCCTCAGATTCTACAGTGCCCAGACCACAGCAATAGGCTCCCTCTCAATTGCACTCCACCTCTATTCCCTGGGAAGTAACCTCCTACTGAAGAAGATTACACGTTGGTCTAGGCCCTCTTTATTTAGCTGCGAGAACACAGATCTTATGCAATGCTCCAAGGCATCTATCTGTATTATAAGCTTCCTGGAGAATTCCGGGGCTTTGAATACTAGTGATGTATACATGGCCTCCTTCAGGGTATCAAAAGACTTTTTGGCAGGCCTCTTTTCAGATCACTGAAGGGTGGGGTGAGCATTAATCTTTGCAAATTAATTGAGCCCCCTATATTCCACATAGAACCTGAGTTCTGGAGCGGTGCCCCGTGGATCAGCTTTGGGTACCAGCACCACTGGGCTGGGTCAAGGGCTACTGGAGTAGTGCTGGCTCTCATCCTGTCAGACAGTCTGTAAAGTTTATTTGGGCAAGACCCAGTAGGAAGGGCCCTGTAGCACTGGGGAACCATCAAGACACAGGTTGCCCCAGGCGCTGGAACTTTAGGCTCACTGTACAGGAGATCATTCTTCCAGTAAATCATGTGATCTTCAAGGGTGTCCCCAGCTGTCTGGACCTCTGCCTGCTGCCTCAGGCCTGGGCACACCTTTTGAGCTCTACAGAACCCCTCCTGTAATAGTCCACCTTCAGCTTGCCAACCAGCCAGCTCTGGCATATATCACAGGGCAGCAATGTCCTTACCTGTGGGTTATGGGGCAGTGCCTCAGGCTCAGACTCCTCCCGGACCACACCCCTTGCCCTTCCTCTTCGTAGCAGCTCCCTGGATCATTATTTCAGGCTCCAGGCCTCCTTGAATACCCTCTTGGGCTGGAAGCATTGGTATGCATCTGGGCTTTTGGCACCATCTGCCACCCAGGAATTCTAGGGTATCCTCTGCAATGCTAAGAAGGGCAACCTCCCCTCCAAGTGGTACACTAGTCAACCCTGGGGTCTGCCCACATGTGGGAGGCTGTGCCCTCTTAGGGAATTTGGCGTCTCCCATCATCTGCCCATGTTGGTACCACTCATAGCATTTGGAGTTGAATTGTCCTGACTTCTTCTTGGGAAACCCACTTTTCTTGTGGTCAGATTGTTTAATGGGTTTCTTTCCCCTGTGAGCTGTTTTGGGTGCCTTTAGAGAACCTATTATTTATATTTTTCTCCCCCACTCTTTCTTCTGTTGGGGTCCCTGTACACCCTTTGGGTGACCCCTCCCCACCCCCCAGATACCTTCTTATTGACCCTGGTGATGAGCCAGCGGTCCGCCTCCTTAGCAAGCTCCCTAGGGTTAGCAAGCTCACTATCCAGTAGGGGTTGGCGCAGCTCTTCAAAACAAAGACTGAACATGTGCTCTCTGGCACGTCTCCTTGTGGTCACTGTCATCACAGCCCTTCATCCAACCCTACACTGCCTTGCAGATGTGATCCACATAATCCACCCGGTACTGTTGGGACAGCTTCTGGCTATCTCTAAACTTCTGCCTATACTTTTCAAGGATGAGCCTATACTTCTGAAAGGGCTTCCTTCATGAGGGAGATACCTCATCCTGTCTCCTTTCCCTAGGGACATCAGTGCACCATTCCCATCATTTGGAATGTGCTTCCAGAGGCTGGCTCCCTAATCTTCCTCTGGGACACTGTGCATCTCCAAGGCATCCTCATAGGCCTCAAACCACTTGTCAGTGTCTTCAACTACAACAAAGTTCAGCAGCAGGTCTTTGAGGATATGGATCCTTCTGTCCCCACCTTCAGCCTCACTTCACAAGCCACTCTCCTTTCCTCAAAGGCCAGGTTATTCTCATCTAAGGCCTACTGTGGTGCAGCCTCCTCCATTTTGAGCTTGGTCAGCTGTAGCTGGAACTCCCTCTCAGCTTTCCTGTCCGACAGCTTCTCAGGGGACAGGCTGTGGGAGGATACACTGCTCTCTGCCCTGGCAGGTGGGCCTCACTCTTGTGGACAAATGGGCCTACTGCTGCTGCAGCTCATGGCCTGTGGCCAGGCCATCCTCCTCCTACAACGCTGAGTCCATAGGCTCCTCAGGACCATCCTCTTCTTGTTCCTCTGGGGTGCTCTCCACCCTTCTTACTTCCTCAAAGGCTTGGAGGGCTACCTGAAGGTCCAATTTGGTGACCTTCTTTCTAACATTAAGCCCCCCTTCCTTGTGAAGCCTTTGCACCGCTGCCCTACTAATGTTATCAATGCTTATCAGCTTCAACTCATTTGTACAAAACTGATAGGAGGTATACTTAAATTTGGAAAAAGGAAATATTGGAAAGTACCTCTTTTTGCATGGTTAGCCCCTACTTTCTACCTGGTGTGATTTCGAACTGTAAGGGTTTGGGGTCCCTGATAACTAGGTTCCCTGTGCCAGATCACTTTCACCAAAACTGTATCATGATTGGCACAACTTCAGTTACCCTTACAAGTACCTAGTAAATGGTACTCCTGGTACCTAGGGCATGGATACTGAAGAGGGTTCTCTGCGGCTGCAGCACTGGTTGTGCCACCCCAGAGACCCCTCTCCAAGGCTATGCACTCTGCCATTGCAGGCTGCGTGTCTTGGTGAACGAAAATCCGAAGAGTCGACATGGCACACAGCCATGTGTATGTGTGTTTCAGAAAAAGATATGCCTGAATCCCTATGCGCACTGTTAGTGGTTTATGACTTATCAAGTTGATCAATGTATACACAAAACACAATATTTTCGTTTCTTTTATATTTTTCAAATATTCCATGTATTTTACAGAATTTCGCAATTCAAAAACAGTATTGCATCATTAGTACAAAAGTACATTATCCAACGTTTCTTGTGGATTCAACTTGATTCTTATGCCGTCCTATGCATTTTGGGACATTGGTCCCTTCCTCAGGGGCCTCTGTATTTAACAACAAAAATTATTTTGTCAACTAAAACTTCACGTCTCAACCAAGGAAACAAGTTCGTCTGATAAAGTGATATCTTATCTAATTTTACGTATGTGGGGACTCGTACAAATTTACCAGCATCATATTTATCCCATCAGTGATCATCTATAACATGGTGACATATACCAAACTGTTGTATAGCGTTTTAGGACCCTAGTGTAATTTTCCCGTTTCATGCCCTTATATAGGTATAATTCACATTACCCTTATATAGGCATAGAAAGCATAACCATATTTAGACATAGCCCATCCAGTCCAAATACGGCATGGCTACTTCCACAAAGCCACAACGATTTCTTGGAAAACTCGGCTTCAGCAGTCAGGGACATCCCCTTTCTTGAATATTGATTTGTCCAAGAAATCATGGCGTTTTCAAAGAACTACCGTTCTTTGGTGATGTTATTATGTCCGACCTTTTGTCAATCCAGGCACCTTCAAGGTATAAATATGCCTAGCAAACACACAGTGGTTTGGAGCAGTTCGACTATCTACTTGCCCGACGTATCTCGCTACAGCAAGTGCCGAAGGAAGCCGACCCTCCAGCTGACGCACTGACAGAGAGGCTGCCTTTCTCTCGCTGAGAATCCAGCTCCAGTGTTTCCAAGCTCCCCTTGCGGGGTGTTGGGAAATCGAGTCCGGAGACAGAGATACCAGACTTCCTTCATTCTAAACCAAGGTATGGAGCTGATTACACCCTAAGAGAAATCTTGGATAGATTCTTGGCAAAGAAAACTAAACCTATGCTACACCATACTTTCTTCTTCCCTCGTACTAGACTTAGGTTAGGTACATCGGGGTAGGCGTATTTTAGAAACTCCAGTTGAGTACTTTTAGTCTTTGTTATTTATGTATGTATTTTATGGCTTAGAAACCACACCATGCTTTTACAGTATTATTTCATAATACTCTTCTTGCTGTACGCATTATACTTTACAGCCAGTATTACGATTGTAGCAGTTCGTTTCTTCTGCATGAGAAAGAAGACTGTTCAATAAATACTTTTATTGAAAACGCTCGTCTCTCTATTTCTCTGCACCTCGGGTGAAACGAAGCATGCATGATTGACTGAGTAAAATATCTATCTATTGTTCCCACGACTCTGAAGATCAGTTTTATTCTTGGGGAAACAAAGTTGTCATGTTTATGCGGTTGGCAGAAACTAATCCCTTCTTGCGTATTCGAGAACGTTTCTAGTGACCTCTGAGCTAGCTGGCACTCACAATTAAGTCTAATATATTCGATAGAGACTCAGTCGACCTAAGTCCTACGTCACATCTATAGGATATATTATTCCAATGCGCAGAGCCTATTGGGAATATAGGAACTACACTGCGCAATTTCAAGGTGCAATTACCTGGCCCATATTGCGTAAATCATTAAACTTTTGTCACCGCGTATCAGCTTCGGTGAATAATCTATACTGCAATTTATTCACAATTAAGGCTCCCAGTTTTCCTTTTTACTGATTTTTAAAGATAAATGTAGACAGAAAAAATGTGTTTCCTGTCTTTATTTATTTTGAAAAGTAGAAAAATACTTAAAATTGTGCTTCTAACGAGTGACTTTCCATGCTCCTTGTTGTGAATTTTAAGACAACATTTAGATAGCATGAGGAATAAAAAAAATAGGTAAAGATATCTTTTAATGCAGGCAGATAGTAAAATACATGTTTGGTAAATTGCTAATAATTTCCTGTGGGTGTAGTGTTGTACTATATTTGGCTGCTGAATTTTCTAAAACGCAACAGACATCAAAGTACGAGTGCATGTTAGTCAGTTAAATAAAAGTGGAAATGTACCAATTTTGACTACACTTATTCGCAAACCACAACATGTAATATGGATAAATACTAATAAGATTGGCAAAAAATAAATATGAATAAATACATACGGAAATGTTAAAAAAATGAATACCATAAAACCAGGAGCCCAGCTCACAATCTAAGTGGAATCTTCAATAGCTTCCATCATAACCAGACATCGTCCAAACCTTCCTGTGAAATAACAGTCCACTGTACAAAGAATTCACTGTAATTGTGTACCTTACATCGCACTCTTCACATCCATACCATAAATTCCAACGTGATTCCCACGAACCACTCGTTGCAATCCGCTTATTCTCTTTTCAAACTTCAACACCAAAAGCAAACTCCATGTACCGCTCTATGTACCAACACTAGTTCTAGTGTCTACTTCCAACATCTCTTCTATTGCACCTAGCAGGTGCTCCCCTACATCACGTTGCTCTGGCGGTTCTCTGTTGGCATGAGTAACCACTTGCTTCTACCCTTCCTCTTTTCAAAGGACACCCTTCATGCGTGCCCGATTCTGGCTTCTTCCGTCTACGACACTAATCTTCCGCGGCGCTTGTGTAGCGGACATCTTTTCATGATGATTATACGGAAAATCACCTCAACCGTATGGCAATGTGACACACATACGCCTCAGTTACCTCGTGCCTTCCTCAATTGTTTGTTGCTACAAAACCGAATAATCACATGCCCAAAACATTTCTGTGCCTTTTATCCCACTTTATCACAAACCATGTTCTTTTTGAGCATCAGTGAGGTCATTAACAGGAACTATATCACAGTGTGCATTGTCTATGTGGATGTGACATTCTGTTGCTTTTTCATGATCACCGAGCTTTGTACATCTTCATAGCTGTGTTCAACATAACATCATTTGTATAGTTTACATGAATACACATCCTTACTCCTGTACATCTAATCCGCTGTGTACTGCTCTATTATCCCCAATGTTGCTGTATTTCTCGTGGTGAGCCTAATGTTTCATGGATGTGGACTCAATGATGTAATTTTATATTATTTTAAATGTGTTATACCAAACAGCTCATGTTCATCTCGTCAATGAGACCAAATGTCATCATGGTGTTACATATTTTTTATCCAAAAAATGTCATTTTGTTGTAACGTCTTGGTAGGATCAGTGCCTTCTTTGATGGTTACTACTTCCAGTATTAAGAACCTACGATGAACAATGTTGTGGTGTTTTTCTAACCAATGTTCCACTAAAGTAGAATTAGTGTTCTTGTTCCTAATCATGCTCTTATGTCCAGTGAATCCTAATCTTTATTTTTCTCTCAGTTTTGCCACTATACATCATTTGCATGGGCATTCTATGCAATGTATCACGTTGGCTGTATTACAATTCGCTGAATGTTTGTGTCACCGATTCACCAGCCCTTGGATGGGTGATAATGTTGCCCATGATTACATTATTGCAATGTATACAATTTTTACATTTCTTTGTGCCTTTCATACTTGTGTACGGAGATCTTGTTTTTTTAATGACAAGCTTCACTTCATCCTCTTCAGGTTGAGTTTCTTGTCACAGTTTAGTTTGTGTTGTTAATGACTCTTTAGACTGTTGTTCATATCGCTGTGGAGCATGTGTACTGTTAATGGTAGTTCAAGGTCAGTTTTATGTTGTTCAAGTTGCTGTTCATGTCCATGTTGAGTGAGTGTGTGCTCTGTTGATGGTTGTTTAAGCTGCGATTCGTATCTGACAGAGACTTCTAGCTGCAGATTTCTTACCTTAGAATTATCCCTAGGCGTCAGACTAGATTTAAAACCTTTTCTTGAGCAGTACCCCTGCATGGCATTAGGTGGCGTCATTCAGCTCTGCGTGGCATTGTCGGTTGCGCTGGGTGTGACATGTGCAGTGCCTATTAGTGTTTCAAGATATTGTGTGATTTTATTGAACTAACAATAAATACCATGCACATATCCTACCCAGTTTGCAAGAAGAAGAGGGCTGTCATAAGGCAAAGCGAAAGAAAACACAAAAGTACAAAAATACTAATTTCAGACACTCACTCCTTATGTTCCACCTATAAGGGTGGGACATAAGGAGTTCAGCTCATCCTTTATCTTGGTTAAGGCTGAAAAACCACCAAGCAGAGTGGATGGAGTGTTCATTTTATACAAAAGATTCACAAGGTAACTTGAAAATTACTTTTTCTTATTATTACTAGGTACTATTTATAAGATAAGTGCAAATGTACATCTGTATCAGCCGCATTCTCTCCCCAGGTGGATATGAAATCACGACTCTCCAGTCTTTCCCTTTTTAAACACACAGTTCGTAAATGGGGGTTAGTGTAATTTTAATTCTGATAGATACATCTGCCAGTGAATTCCTCACCTTGTGAATATCCCCTTGCGTCAGCAACATTCGGAACCAAAACGAATTAAAAAAGGGCGGTTCAGGTTTCCGAATGTTGCTGACGCAGGGGGATATTCACAAGGTGAGGAATCCACAGGCAGATACTGTATCCACCAGAAAAAGCGTTACCGAAGGTAAGTAACTTGTTCTTTTGGGATGGGAATTCAGTGAACTTCCTTAACAGGTTCAGATAAGGGTCTCTAATCAGCGATGGTGGGATCATTGTTCACTTCTGTTTCTGATATCCTCTTCCAATGTAATCGACAGGGCAGCCTCATACATACGTTCAGTCTCTACTGTACTCCTCATGGCCAGGCGTTGAAGTGCTTCAGCCCTCATTCCGCCTGGCATTTATACCATGTTGTGTCTGCTCAGGCCGTCATTACACCTGGTGTATATGCCTGGTAGTATCTGCTCAGTCTTTATACTATGTAAAATCTGCTCAGGTCTTCATTCTGCCTGGTGTTTACACCATGTAGGATGTGCTTGGGCCGTCATTCTGCCTGTTTATACTATGTAGTAGTGACTCAGGACCTCATTTGACCTAGTTTTTATACACTGTAGTATCTGCATGGGCCCTCATTCTTCCTGCTGTTTATAGTATCTGCTCAATCCCTCATTCCGCCTGGTGTGTATAGCGTGAAGTATCTGCTTGAGCCCTCATTCTACCGGGTGTAGATATGTTATTGTATCAGCTTCGGCCCTCATTTTGCCTGGTGTTTATATACTGTAGTATCTGCATGGGCCCTCATTCTTCCTGCTGTTTATAGTATATGCTCGGGCCCTCATTCTTCCTGCTGTTTATAGTATATGCTCATTCCCTCATTCCGTCTGGAAATTATACTATGTGGGATCTGCTCGTTCCCTCATTTCGCCTGGTGTGTATTGCGTGAAGTATCTGCTTGAGCCCTCGTTCTACCTGGTGTAGATATGTTATTGTGTCAGCTTGGGCCCTCATTTTGCCTGGTTTTTATACTATGTGGTATCAGGTTGGGCTCTCAGTCTGCCTGGTGTGTATACCATGTAATATCTGCTGGGGCCCTCATTCTACCTGGTGTTTATACCATGTTGGGTCTGCTTGGGCCAAAGAAAACGCAAGGAGATGATGGACGGCGTGTTGAAACTTTTCAGACACTCACCCCAGTCACAGATCTGGGTTGAATCAATCATCGTTCTTTAGCTCACTTCACCACCCCAGTTCAGACCCAGCTATATGCAAATCAGTCTGACCCTGTGCCTCATGGGAACAGTCCAGCCCGAACTGCCAAGCCAGGTCTTCTCTGGAGAGAAAAGAAGCCCACTGGGACCGGTTTCGGGGTAACACCCTTCATCAGCCAGGCTAGCTTGAATCCAGTAGCTATTGAGCAAGGGACCCATGTCTGGTCATACCCTGCCAACTTGGGGCCAACAAAACAAACACAGGGAGATGATGGACAGATCGCTGAAACTTTTCAGACACTCACCCCCAGTCACTATTAGATCTGGGTGGAATCTAATTCCTCTACTTCCACCTGGTGTTTATACCATGTTCTGCTCTGTCCCTCATTCAGCCTGGTGTTTATTCTATGTAGTATCTGCTCTGGACCTTATCCTGCCTGGTGGGTATACCATCTAGTATCTGCTCAGGCTTTCATTCCGCATGTAGTACCTTCAGGCTCTGTGATGAATGAGAGGAAACAGTTGGAAGAACAAGAGACAGCACTTATATTTATATCTTACGTTTTGGAATGAGAAACTGACCATTCAAATCATATTCTTAGTTCAAACAGTGATTATAAAACTACAGTTTTCATTATCAACACATTCTTGTTACTAAAAAAGCTGTTGTGGGTATAGTAGATACTCTCTTAAAAAATACCACCACCCAGCCCCGCCGATTTTGCAAAGTGCAATCCAAAACACAAGGGGCAGAGTGGGCCACAGAGGTACAGCAGGGAGGAGGAGTTTGAGGTGGGGGGCATGCCGGAAAAGTTACTTCTCCTCCGGTAACACCTTATCTGGTAGAGACATGACCTAGCCGCAGATTCCTTACCTTTGAATTTCCCAGGCATCAGACTGGATCCTGAAATGTTTTCTTCGAGCAGTGCCCTTGGTCGCCTCGGTCAACTCCACATGAATTGGTCTCCGCAACTGTGACTTCTGTGTCACCTATATAGGTACCAACTTGCCGCTGACGTCAGTTACTTTTCACGCTAGAGGCGCGGAGCCAAGAAGTACACTGGCATTAGTTTGTTTTTAAACAACTAGGGCCCTGCAAGGGGGTCAGCCCTGACCCTAGAAAACTGTACTTAGTGAGGGGAGGATGAGCTGGTCGGTAAGGAATCTGCGACAAGATCAGGTCTCTCCAGATAAGGTGTTAGTGAAGGTAAGTAACTTGTCCATCTGATAGAGGCATCTAGCTGCAGATTCATTACCTTTGAACAGATACCCAAGCAATACCATCCCCGGAGGAGGGACTGCGGACAAGTTTAGACCAGGACAGAGCGGCCAAAAAGGCCATCCCTTCGGACTTGGCTGTCTAGGCAGCAGTGCTTGGTAAATGTGTGCAGGGATGCCCATGTTGCTGCCTCACAATTGTCAAGGACTGGAACTCCACGTTGCAATGCCATGGTAGCAGCCTTAGCTCTGGTTGAATGAGTCCTTAAGCCTTCAGGAGCCTGCTTTTTGGCCAGACCGTGGCACATTTTGATGCAGAGGATGACCCATTGTGTGATAGTCCTCTTTTCAACCTTTCTTTGATTTCTTGTACCCTACAAAGTGTTTGTTGTTCAACCAGAACTCTTTAGTGCTGTCAAGGTAGAACAACGCTTTTTTGGTTCCAGACGATGGAGTCACTCCTCTTCTTTTGAGGGGTGCGGAGGAGCATAGAAAGTGGGCAAGGTGACAGATTGCCCCACGTGGACTTTCGGTAATAAAGAGGGCTTAGTGTGAACCACCAACTTATCTGGGAAGATGGTCAGGTAAGGAGGCTTGGATGACAGAGCCTGCAATTTGCTCACCCTCCTGGCAGATGTTATTGCCACTAAAAGGCTGTTTTGATGGTAAGTAGCTGGAGGGGCAGTTGTGCAAAGTTTCAAATGGAGCACGCATCAGAAAGGTGAGAACCAAATTAAGGTCCCACTGAGGCATGATGAAAGGGGCAGGTGGGAACATATGTAGAAGTAACTTCAGAAATCTACACTAGGGGATTAAAATAACGAGGGTTGATCTGGTAGCCTCAAAAAGGTAGACAGGGCAGAAATGTACCGTTTGAGAGTGCCCAGAGCAGACCCCTGCTGGGCAAGGGGCAAAAAAAAAATTTGAACTTGAGAGAGGGAAGCAGAAAAGGATCAGTAGATCTTTCTGTACAATATTTTACAAATTTGGTCCACCTGCAAGAGTATATGATCTTGGTGAAGGGCCACCTGGCCACCAAAATAACATTGCAAACTTGGGGCGGAAAATTGAATGCTATCTACTGCCATCGCTCAATCGCCACGCGAGGAGGCATAGAGTTGATGGGTTCGGGTGGCAAACCTTCCCCTGCTGCTGCGACCTTAGATCCTCCCGAAGGGGCTGCCTGATCGGAGGATTGATGCTCAATTGGAGAAGCTCGGGATACCAGACTCTCCGTGCCCAGTCCTGAGCACAAGAATTACTTGGGCGTGGTCACTCTTGAGCTCTCTGGGCAGGAGTGGTAATGACGGAAAGGCATATAGGAAGCCTGACGAAAAGCATCTCCAAATGAGAACCACCTTGGAAACTCCAGCATGCAAAACTGCTGACACTACACTTTCTCGGCAGAGGCGAACATATCTAACCAAGGCTCTACTCACTGTTGAAAGAGACCATGCGTCAACTCTGGATGGAGATGCCATTCGTGATCTGCCACACATCGACGGCTGAGTTCATCCACCCTACCGTTCAGAGAACCAGCCAGATGTTGAACCACCAGGGATTTGCCCTGCCGTTCCAGCCATGTCCAGAGATGCAGGGTCTCTTCAAAACGCATCCAGGACCCCACACCCACCCTGTTTGTTGCAGTACCACACAGGGTTGTGTTGTCCGTGAATACTTGAACCAACTTTTCTTTGATTGAAGGAAGAAAGGCTTTCAGTGCCAAGCGAATCGCTCGGAGCTTCAGCAAGTTGATGTGGTGTCCAGATTCCACATGAGACCAGAGTCCTCTGATTGCCACCTCTCCCAGATCCATCCAAGTAGTGACAAATGTGTCACTACTGTGTGATCTGGTTGGGGAAGGGAGAGGGGTCGCCTCTGACCCAATCTCGGTCTGTCAGCCACCACTGCAGGCCCTGTGCAGTTCCCTACGAGATCTGTAGAGCCCACATATGCCATCTGGCATGAGTGACCAGTAGTATGCCACAATGCCCAGAGTCATTATCACCAAAATCCAGGATAGAGGTTGAAACATCGGTATCATAGCCTGAATATTCTGGGCTCGACGTTCGGGAGGAAAGGCCCAAAACTGCACTGTGTCCAAAACAGCTCCGATGAAAGGGAGCGTCTTGGAGGGAGTCAGGCGTGACTTCAGCATGTTGATAGTGAACCCAAGCGAATGCAGGAGGTCCGCTGTAGTCTAGATGTGTGAGACGACAGTCTGGGGCGAGTACGCCTTCAACAGCCAGTCATCGAGATAGGGGGAAGACTGGCACCCCTGATCTGCCCAGATGGACTGCGACCGCCGCCATCACCTTGGGGCGCTGGTAAGGCCAAAAGGGAGCAAAGTGAGCTGAGAATGTTCGTGGCCTACCATAAACCGCAGATAGCGCCAATGAGCCGGCAGTTGGGGAATATGAAAATAAGCGTCCTGCAAGTCCAATGCTTCCATCCAGTCCCTGAGACTGGGGCAGACGAGACCTGAGCCACAGTGAGCATCTTGAACTTTTCCTTTTTGAGAAAGTAGTTGAGGGCTCGTATATCTAGGATAGGGCAAAAACCCTTGTGCTTTTTGGGGACCAGAAAGTAGCAGAAATATCAATCACAGCCTACTTCTGCCGACAGAACCCTCTCTATGGCTCCCTTGGGCAAGAGTCATGACTTCCTTCTGAAGCAAAGTCAGATGATCCTCCATCCCCCAGTCGTAAGTTGGAGGCATGGAGGGAGAGTTAGTCTCAAAAGAGTTTCAGAGGGGAGAGAGTAGCCTCTTCGGACTATTTGAAGAAACCACCTGTCTCACGTGATGTTTTGCCAGTGGCGCAGGTGGGGGCTGATCCTGCCACCAATCGGCCACCCATTATCTTGAAGGGGCAGACTAGGAGGGTTTGAAGGCTGAGGATGTCGGGTGGACTAAGCTGACCTCTGGCCGCCCGACCCACGGGGTCAGAACAAGCCCACCCACGGCCGCATAGAGGTCTTATGACTGAAATGGCTGGCGCGGCTGAAAGCCCCTTCCGTAGCCTTGAAAAGTAGACAGGGGATGTGTGGCCATTGAGAGGCTCAAGGACTTGGCATTGTCCTGCGACTCCTTAAAGCGCTCAAGGGCCATGTCAGCCTCATCTCGGAAGAGACGGGTGCCATTGAAGGGCATGCCCATGAGGGAAGCCTGGACATCTCCAGAAAAGCCCGACGTTTTCAACTAGGTATGGAGTCAAACAGCCGCTGTTGATGAAATTGCTTTGCCCAGCAAGTCGGTCAAGTCAAGACCATAACGAATGGCAAACTTTGCCACATCGCTTCTGTCTGATACCGCTTGGGAGACGATGACCTGGGCTCCCTCCGGGACCTGTGACAGCACTAGTGCAACTGTTTGCGAAAAGGAGTGTGAGTAACGACCCAATAAGCATACAGTGTTCACGGACTGCAATTCAAGGCTGGCTGCAAAAAAAAAATTCCTACCCCAACTATCCAGCCTTTTGGATTCCCTGTCTGGGGGTGTGAAAGGGAACGTGCCCTGTGACATAAAGGCGTGGGCCACCAAGCTCTCGGGTGGTTGGTGAGGCAATTTGGGTGGCTCAGTGCAGGGCGATGGTGGTGGCCGTTTGTCCTATTCACATGAGCCCATGCTGGGCTTGGACCAGGTTCCCAGTAGGATATTAGTCAAGGCCTCGTTGAAGGGTAGTAGGGGTTCCGAGGAGGAGACACCTGGCTGCAGGGCCTCTGTCAAGATGTTAGTCTTCACAGCCACAGATGGTAGCTGAAGGTCCAGGATCTCAGCTGCCCTTCTCACCACCATATCATATGAAGCCCCCCCTCCTCCATAACCACTGTAGGATGAGAAAGCAGGCCAGAATCTGGAGAGATACCTGTCCACTGGCCTCACCCAGTTCCTCATACCAGTCCATTTCGTGCTCAGGTTGGTCTTGTAAAGTGTCCAACGACCCCTCTCAATCTTCCTCCATTCCTAGCCCTTCAGAATAAGGCTGAGGAACCGACCGAAGACCCAAGGGTTCTGCCGGCGCCTGAGTTGGCGTCGATAGATGTCGATCCGGCTCCTGGCCGAGGAGAAGAATGGGGCTGGTGTCGGGTGTCTCTGCAGCACGACCGAGCTGGGGAAGGTTGCAGTGGCATGATCAATGATGGTCCGGATCCATCACTGGATCCTGGTGGAGGAGGGGGAGGGGTGTGGGTGAATGATGCTGGGGATGGAGCCCCCAGCGTGGAACCCAAAAGAGGCCCCTCTGAGCCTCCGGGGCCCGAAGGTAGGGTCAGGCCGCCCAAATATGAGGCATATGGCATCATAAAATTCTTTTAGCTGGGCGGGGGTCATTCTGGCTCCCAGGAAGGCAGGGAAGCATGGACCCAACCTGGGCGCAGATTCTGCGGAACGAGGCCTAGAGCGCTGAGACTCCATCACGTCGGCTGTTGGACGAGGAGAAGTTGAAGCACGCTTGAACATCTTGCATTTTTTGTGCTTCTTACATGATCGGCTCACAGTCTTCGAGTGGGAGGAGGAACACTTGGGGCTCCCGGAGCGGTGCCCGGACCTTCCTCTCGACCGGAACCGTGATTGAGTCCTCCAGGGCGAATGATGCAGTGCTGAGCACCAGGCAACAAGCAGTTTTAGGGACCACTCTCTCAAAGCTTTCAGAACCATGCCCGGCAGTCCGAGCAGGACTTGAAGTTGTGGTCTAGCTCCAGGCACCAAAGACAAGCCAAGTGTGGATCCATCTCTGACATGGCGCGGTGGCATACGCCGTACGGTTTGAATCCAGAAGTCTTCTTGGACATGTCAGGAAAACCTCAGCACCCAAAAATTTAGATAAACGCTTGGCAAAAAGTGACGGGCTAGCTTTCTTCACAGATCTGTGCTGACTGGCGTGTAAAGAAAAGAATTGATGTCAGCGCGCTAAGGTGGTGTCTATATAGGGACCGCAGACATCACAACAGCGAAGAGGACGATTCAGAGGTCACACGAAGCCTACCAACAGCACCTATTGGCGCACAAGAATGTTGCTTGAATAAAAATCTTGTGGTCCCAGGCTGATGCCTGGGAAATTCAAAGGTAAGAAATCTGCGCCCTCTGTTACTGTCCCAGGAATTCCTCAACAAATTAGACAAGGCCCTTACCAACTTTCTCTGGAAAGGAAAAAAAGCTTGCATCAGCCTTCAGAAACTTAGACTGCATAAGTCCATAGGTGGAGTCAATCTCCCTGACTTTAGGAGATACCAAATTGCTTTCTTGGCTAAACAAGGCACCTACTGGCTGACCCCTCCCGCAGATTATTCACCTGTGTGGTTAGACATAGAAACTGCCCTACTGGGGGATATCCACCCCATCTCGATCATGTCAATGAGAACAAACCAAATCCCTTGCTCAAAATCCATATTCACTAACACTAAACTAGCCCTACTTAAAATTGACAAATTACTAGACGCATTGATAAGAAGATCTAGATGGGAATCGATCTGGAAGAACCCTAACATCACCTATAAAGGCATACAGCTGTACAACCACACTTGGATTAAATGTGGCATCTTCTTCCCCCACCAACTCTACGAGGGCACCTACCCGTTACCCTTTACAGCACTCCAAGCAAAATTTGGTATTGATGCTGCTGAATTTTATACATTCCTAAACATTAAAACAGCCATTACGAAAGCAGGATTATCCCCCACGCCTCCAGCCCTTCCACCGTTTTTCTCCAATCTAAATAGGCTAGGCCACCAGGTCTCCAGACTGTACAAATTGTTAAGCCCCCAGTCCTCCAGATTAAATGAAAAATCTACACAATTTTGGTCCTCTCTCGCCTCTTTCCCCATCTCTGGTCGGAGTGGTCAGCGACGTGGAAATCCTGTATGAGCCATAAAATAAGCCCTACGTTATCACAAACCAAGTTCTGGCTCATGCACAGGGTCTTCTGGACGCCCGCTCGCCTCTATGCCCACAAAATCAGCCCCGACGCATTCTGCTGGAATTGCAAACGGGCTGAGGGAGATCTGGACCATCTTGTCCTTCAATGCGACTGCGTCTCATTCTATTGGGACAGAGTATTTAACTTCATCCACAAACTGTTCAACATCAGGCCCCTCAAAGAACTCCCCTACCTTGTTTTTGGCTTCGTTAAGGAACTCCAGCTCCATGAACCAGACAGAGCCCTACTAGATCTCCTACTCATGGCGGCTGGTAAGGTCGTCCTAAATAATTGGAAAGACACCAAAAAGGCAAGTTATGCTTGCTGGTTAAACTGGGTGATTAACCTCAGAGTAGCAGACAACATCACTCTCCAAACCACACCATGGCGACCCGCACGAAGGAGAATGTGGGACGTACTCGATATCTACTTTGAAACCCATAAACCCCCATGATCTGCCACCCCTCCTGACTTCCAGATCGCCACGGAGTCCATAGCAATCGCACAGAACATACACGCCTCTGGGTATACTGGAATGACCAGAACCGTGGTGCTCCATTGAGGCGCTCTTCTTCTTCTCTTCTTCTTCTCTTTCTCTTGTTCTTTGTCTCTCATCATCTTCTACAACTCTATTCTCTCTCTCCTCTCCTCTCTTCCTCTTTGATCTCCGACTCAATAAAGCCTCTTGAATATGCTGTGTTATCTGCAAGATCCACGGTCACATCTGAATGTAACAGTAACTACCATGGTCAATCCTTCTAAGGTGTCTGCCATATTTGTCCTTCTGACCCTACCCCTGTTCAGATGTACTCTCATCCGCACATGCAATGTATTCAAGCTGCTGTACTGAAATATTCAATAAAACTTTTCTGAAATTGAAGAAAAAAGAAAAAAAAAAATCTGCGGCTGGACGTCTCTATCAGATAGGGTAGAATAGAAAAGGACAGCCGGGGCTAGAGATGAGGATGGATTGGGAGCTGTGCAGGGATGTGAGCACTACACAAGCAGGGCACAGGTGTTGAGAGGCCTTTGGGGGAGGCTGAAACAGAGAGTGGCACAGTGAGGCTCTCAAAATGGTGCATGCAACTGGCTGCTACAAGGCGTGTCTAGTCCAGTCAGGCAGGATGATGGCAGCTGACCAAACCTCATGACATTTATCAATAAAAAGCATGCTGGACTGTTGTCAAGGAGTTGCCTGTGGACAGTTAAGTTGTTGATGATGAGCCTGTAGAATTGTTTCTTAGCAAACAAACTGAAAGTGCACATGATCGGCCCAGCCTAAAGTGCTCGATTTAAGGCACTATGTAGATCCAGATGTGTGTGACTCACTAGAGAATTCTTAACAAACTGGTGAAGCTGACCTCAACGCTGTCTGACTGTTTCTTTTTGTTTTCATTTGTAGGGCTGTTGACCATGGTATTTCTTCAAGGGTGACATCAAACGGACGACTGGTCAGTTCTATGACCGCATGCAATCCTTGAATATGAGTTGCCTGAAAGAAATAAACTGAAGGCCATGTCCAGTTGTGCTCGTGTGACCTTTTCGATGAACACTGTGTCTGGGATAGTCCTCTAGGTCACTGCAGATGCCAACTAAGTCTTACTCTTTAACTCTAGGTGCTACCAGTTAGGATCACCTGTTGTTTGGATGGAAGAGGAAAAACCTTCGCTGTGAACAATGAGACACGGAGGCAATAATTGTGGACCTGCTTCGTGGATGTAGGCGTACTTCCTGCTGTACCTGAGCCATCTGTTTTCCGACTCTCATTTCATTTCCGACTCCATGATCTCTGGTGCGTGTCTGATTGAGGGTCTCCAAAACGCCTGTTCTAAGGAAGCTCTTGGGCAGTGGCGGCGGCTGCAATCGGGCTACATGTCCACGCGGATCATGGAGGGCGGCCCTGGCACAGTTGTTGAATCCTTCCAGCCACAACCTCGCCACATCCGAATCCAAGAACCAGCTGTTACATGAACCGGCCCAAGGTAGAGGCCAGACCCTATAATAAGAGTCAACATTCATTGGAAGGTTTGTATGGTCCTTGCCTCAAACTGAGGTATACAAAAGCAGGTCATCTCCAAAAGGCTCCTTTTTAGAAGTGAAAGTTTACAATCCCAAGACAAGACTGGAAAAGAGCAGTTGTAGATCCCACAGTGCACTGAGGTCCATCACTCATTTCAGCAGCTGGATCTGGGGCCACATGAAATGGTCAGCTTTGTTTTTTTCCACTCCATCGAGCCTGCTTCGAGCCACACATTAAACATTTGGATTAATTGTGCATGATTTCAGGATTCTCTTCAGCACTTGGGAAATGAAACAGCTGTAGCATGATCTTTTAACTGAATCAAAGCCTCGGTAAGTGAAATGAGCATGTAGAAAGTTGGGGGGGGGGGGTATGGGCGTTTGAGTCACAAGCCAGATCAGGCTTCCGGCAGGGGTAGGGGGCTCCTGCACAGATGCGTGACATCACTAGAGGGTAGGTTCTCTTGATTGGGAGTTTTGATTAGCTTATTTGCTCTTGTGTCTCAAACATTTCTTTTGAGTTCCCAGAAGAGACTGGGCTTTAGGGAGAAGGTTTGATCATATTTGGAAGGTGGAAAGCAAGGCAACAAACTCAAAGTGATTCTGTTGCTCCCCTCTCTCTGTAATCCTTCTCCTACCTCCTGTTCTCGAAAGACAACATCTTTGGAGAGTCAGAAGAAGCCACCTTTGGTCTGCAAACTATTGTCGTATTACTTAGATGCTGAAGGCACTGTGGTGCTAACTGGTATAAACATTCAGAGATATTCCTTACTGAAGGCATAGCCACTGAAAGACTGAACATACCTGTGATTTCAGACCCCTCTGCCAGTCCCTCCCCTGGCTGCTGAAGGCCGCACTGCTTTAGACCATAGCAGAGTGAATGTGATAACTTCAGCGTGGAGTCAGTTTACACTTCCATTCTAGACATCTTCAGGATGTTCTCAAGGGCAGTGGCTAACATGAGGGGGTGGGTCGTTAAATAGGGACATTAGTCACCCGACAGGTGTAATAAGGGCATACACTTAGGGTGGGGTGCAAGTAGCCATCAGTCTTTCCCTGTAGGTGCCATAACATGTGGAATGTATTGAGGGGGCTTGATCAAATATTTCACAGACAGAATGTGTGCCTCTTCACCATAGATCTGATATTTTGTTAATACACCAGTGTTTATCAAGTTACCTTATAAGATGCAGAGTTGAGGGGCGGGGGGTTAAGCTGCGCTCCACTGGGACATCCTACAGGTTTGATATCATGCCATTCTCCTCGAACCTGTGTGTACATATTTGAGAAGATATTGTGATCTGGTACTAGCCTCTGTGACCTCAAAAACAGAAAAAACTTAGTAGAGAGTTTCAAAGGGGACAGGGTGATTGCTACCCACAGGTGCTCACCCCTCTCATTTCAAGTGCCATGCTGGAGGAAAGGAGCGCTCACGTCACTGGTCAGCTGAATACAGGTCTTCACTGGGGCCTGTATAAGGTGCGTCTTCAGATAAACCCATGGGGTCACATTCAGCGCACGCAGTCTGCAAATGATTGTGCTCATGAAATAAGTTTTGCACATGAAATTAACTTTTCAGCTCTCTACAGCCAGCAATGACGACCGATTGTACAGCAGAGGGGAAAGGGTGAAGAAAATGCCGAAGGCTTTGCATCGTGTTAGCACACCATCTTTTGTCTGCCCAATAATTGTCTGTGCTGCGAAGGGATGGTTTTTAGCATTGGTCACAAAGCAAATGATAGTTTCCAAAATCAGTTATGTTAATTAGCAACTAATTTCAGACTTTTCGTGATTATTGCACCGGATTGCCGGCCAGACGAGCAAACTTCCTATGAGGTTAGCAGGGTGGTGTAGAAGTTACCATTGGTGGCGGGAGGCCGTGTGGATTTAGAGACCTGTGTCCCAGTGCGGCATTCCACACCCACTCAATACATGAGCATTCATGCTCCGTTTAGGAACCATTGCAGAAACCAATTGCTGTGCCCCCAACCACAGGAATGATCCACCCTCTGAATGTCTGCATGGAGACCATTTCTACTGGTAGGACTGATCCCACGACGATCCACTCTTCAGGTTCAACAGACATTACGGGGATCACTTCTACAGGTTGAGCTCACCCCATGGAAATCCACTTTACAGGGTCATCAAACCACGCAGAGATCATCTCTAGAGGTTCAACAGATCCTACGGAGATTTATCAGACCTCAGAGAGATCCACTATAGCTTCAGAGGATCCCAGGGAGACCCATTCTATAGGTTGAATGGACCCTACAAACCTCCACTCTACAGGTTGGACGGAAACCATGGATCTCCACTGGGCATGTCCAACTGAACCCAAGTAGACCCTCTACACCGACTTCATGCGGACAATCTTACGAGTGGGCCGTGGACACCATCTCACTTTTCTGAAGAAAGAGGCCGGTAAACGACTGCCTAATGAGTGCCACATTTTAGGTTTTAGGAGCTGCTGGGAACCGCAGCGGCAGCACTTGGAGAGCTGCTACAGAGAGGAGTGCTGGTGCTCTTGTACGCTACAGCTGAAAATTAAGTATTGCATATTTACTGTTTTCAGATTCTAATGAACATTCCAGCATAATCATCTTGTCATCTGTTAAATAAACATGCATTTCTATGTTGAGCATTTCATCCAGGCGCCTACCCTGGCTGTGGGGTGGCGTGTTAATAAACAGATACATTGCTGATGGTGGTTTTATCTTCTTATTCCAGGTCAAGCAAGCCAAGGAAGGCACTCTAGTACCTCCAATTAGCATATGTTCTCTTCCAGGAGTCGTGCCACTTAATTGATTCATTGGTCCCAGAGGGACCCTGCGACAGAATGTGCAACCTATTGAAGTCCTGCAACAGCAGATAGAAATAGTTTTCTTTTGTTCTTAGGGTTCCATAATGCAGGGCCACTGACTTATTGCCTAAACTTATGCGACAGAAAAGGGCCAGGTTAGACGATGCTCTTGCATATTTAGCAGTCCCTCATCACTAAACGTTCAAATACCTGCAGCACATGCCTCGTGGCTCTCCCTTTTATACATCTCTCATCTTCCATTCTCCTGATACCTTCTTAATCAGTCTCCAGCCATCTTGCTTTTTCTTTTCTCCTCTTTGTGCTTGCCGTTACTCATTGTTGCAATTCTCTCCCTCCCTTCTTTCTTACCTTCCATTTCTTTTCTCCCCCTGCTCCCTCCCCTCCATTCTCTTCTCACGCTCCATCTGGCATCACTCGAGCATGTCACCGTCTGGCCACTCACTGGCAGATGAATATCTGAAAGTGCAGAATGCTTGTATGATCGATGCGCGTCCGTTAAAGTGTGCCTTGATGTATCTATGTGCATTTGTAAAGCATAAACCTAGGTAGGGAGCAGACATGCTTAATATAGGCCGGAGAGCCCCTAGCTATTATTCCAAAGTGTTGAAAAGGGATGAATTCTGTTGTGTACCGATGTACTGTACTCCAAAGCGGTGAGAGCTGGGGTGGTTTTTTATGTTGATGGGGAAGAGGTGAGTCTTCAGAGCTTTTCTTAGTAATGTAATGTAATGTAATGTATGTGGTCTTATAAAGCGCACTGCTGCCCTGAGGCGTCCTGGCGCTGTAGACCGCTGGGGAACCCGTCCTGGCTATCCCTGTGAGATGGTCCCTAACTGGGCGTCTCCAAGGTGAAACCAGGCATCCCCGGCGAATGTGGGGGGCCGTTGTAGAGATGAGGCAAGCTAATGCCCAGAGTTGCCGAGTGTGATCCCTGGTTAGAGTAGGCACCGAGGTGAGAATTATCGAGTCCGCTGACCCTGGTCCACGACCCTGCCGGAATTGAACCCTGGTCCCGGGCCGTTCTCTGCTTCCGGGTCCGCTGCCTCTAACCAGTGAGCCACACCACTCCACAGTTGCTGGAGGGCTGAGGTGGTTCTGATGGTGGAGAAGAGGTAAGTGTTCAGAGCTTCTCTCAGTGGCTGGAGGGCTGAGGTGGTTCTGATGGTGGAGAAGAGGTAAGTGTTCAGAGCTTCTCTCAGTGGCTGGAGGGCTAAGGTGGTTCTGATGATTGGGAAAAGGTGGGTCTTCAGAGCTTTTCTCAGTTGCTGGAGCGTTTCCGTAGTTGATGGAGTTGCCTTTACAGAGCCTGGTGACAGATGAAGAAGGGCCGGCTGCTGGGTTTCTGTATTTTGCAGTTTGTTTCCAATCTGTGAATATTCTGCCTCCTCCATGCCACATTCTTACCCTTTTCTTTCTTTTCATGTACTGTTCTAACTTAATGCTGTAACATTTGATTCATCATCTTTAAAATACACTGAAGGTGAAAAGCAGAGCCCATTAAGCTTCAGGGAGATGCATGTCCGGAGGACTCTTGTGCCTGCTCCACTGGTGTGAATGTGGCGGCTGACAGTGAGGTGGCAAGTGCGCTGGAGAACACACTTCTATAGGTCAGAAAACCAGTGAATGACTGTAGAGGACCCAGGGTAAAACCCGTGGTAGCCAGGTGGTTGGAATCAGTTTCAGTGTTGGCTGAGCTGAGAAATTGTCAGTCCAGGTAGCACAATTTCCTTTCTGATGGATACATCTGCCAGTGGATTCCTCACCTTCAGCCAGCAGCATTCAGAAATTTTTCATAGCTCTCCACGCCGATGACACAATTGCATGGCTCCGCTCGCTGTGCCGCTGACGTCACCGGAGCCATAAGAGAGCCTCGTCGGCGTGATGACGTCAGTTCCCTTTTTTCCGCGCCTTCGACGCTAACGGTTTTTTGGGACTCTCCGTGATTTAGTTACTTTGTGTTTCTGGCTTGCTTCTCTTATATCTTTTTTAAAGATGTCTTCGAGGAAGTCCTGTAGAGAATGTGGGGGACATATGTCCATCACAGACCCCCACGAGGATTGTGTTTGGTGCCTTTCATCGGATCACGATGTCGAGGGTTGTTCTTGCTGTCACAAGATGAACCCTAAGGCTTTGAAGGAGAGAGAAGCCAAGTTAATCCCGGTGAAGATGAGAAAAGAGGTCGAAGAAGATAGAGGTCCAGGTCAAGATCAAGGTCAAAGTCGACGTCGGGTCATGCGTCGAAGTCAAAGAAGCACAAAAAGAAGAAGAGACATATCTCTCGGCGTCGTTCAGACAAGGATTCGGCTCCGAAGACGACGTCACCTGAACCTCGACATCCTAAGGACTTTGTCTCTCCTTCACCTTCAGGCTCAGGACAAGGTAGTCCTGTTTGTTCGGCTTCGCCTAAAGCTTCTCCAGTACATTCTCCAACGCCGGCTCAGTCTCTGGTTCCGGTTGATGAAGCTCAGGTTCCAGATCAAACAGTGGCTTCATTGGCTCCACCGTTGGCGCCGGCTGGCCCGACTCCGGTAATACCTCAGCCTGAGAATGTCCCGGGGCACTATCCACCTTTACCTGGCCCGGGTACTGATCCATCACATTACTTGAATGCAATGTATGGAGTCTTTCCGAGAGCTATGTACCCCTCTGGAGCACCTTCGGGTGCCACGGGTCCGATGGCCTTTAATCTGGGAGTTCCTCAAGCTTACGCTCAGTCTCCTTTTATGCCGTTTCTTCCAGCGGCTCCGTCCTGGCATTTTCCGGCGCCGAGGACATCACCGCTGTATCCTTCGTCTCCGGTGCCGTCAGCCCGACCTCGCTCAATTCGGGCTGTGCCACCGGATCCATGTTCAGCGCCGGCACCGGATCCATCGGAGTTGTGTCTGGCTACTCCGACGCCGGTGCCGAGGATAAGGTTGAGGCGAGAGGTACAGAGAGTTTTGGAGGAGCAGTGCTAACGGCCAGAAATAAAAACGGAGGAAGGTGAGCTGGAAGAGTCAGAAGACTTATTTGAAGGAGGTCAGTGGATTGGATACATCCCCAGAGTGGGAACTTTCCCCCTCTGCTGATATTTCTTCTAAGGATGTGGCTCCTTACCACACAGTTATTAAGAAGGCGAAGAACTTCTAGATCCTCAGCTTCCAACAGCTGAGTATAAATCTAATATCTTGACTGAGGTTCTACATTCACCCTCCACTGTGATAGAGCCATTATTGCCTTTTAATGATGCTATCACTGAGCTGGTTATGGAAGTCTGGCGTAAGCCCTATTGATCTCTGCGAGTGTCAAGGTCTGTCGCTAGAAGGTGCTGGGTGGCCCCAGGAGACCCGGATTTTCGAACTTGTCATACTTCTCCTGAGAGCCTGGTGGTTCAAGCTGCTTGTTCCAAGAGATCATCTGGGGCTTTTCCTCAAGTCTCTGGAGACCGAGATTCAAAGCGGCTTGATCAATCGGCTAAAAAGATCTTTTCATCGGCGAGTATGGCCTTGAAGTCTACAAACGCCACCGGTCTTTTGGGCGGTTACATACATGCCCTTATGGATTCTGCGAAACAGCTTGCTCCTAAATAATCTGATGAGGACAGAATTTTTTTTAACGAAGTCTTAGCAGACACTCAGGCAGCAGCACGGCAGGTGATACAGAGTGATCTTGACACTGCGGACCCTGTAGCTAGGATAATGGGTTCTTCTGTTGCCACAAGGAGAAGTGCTTGGCTCAGGTTATCGGAGTTCTTTCCGGATGTTCAGGCGACTCTTCTTGACCTCCCTTTTGATGGTTCTGGACTGTTTGGTAAAACAGCAGATGCAACCTTACAAAGGTGCAAAGCCATAGCTAAGACTTTGGGCCTGCAGGCACAGCCTAGAGGCCCCAGTTACAGGAGATACAGAGGTTTTGGAAGGTCGTTCTTTCGGTACTACAAGCAGCCTCAGCAGCAACAGCAAAATACTCTGTATAAGTCATACAGAGGCAGGAATAGAGGACGACCATGAGGTTCTCAGCCCTCCTCCTCTTCCTCTACCTCCCCCCCTCTTGCCACAGCAAAGCAGCCCTAGATTCACCATTCTGGATCATGTGGGTCCTGTTGGGGGTCGGCTTACCCATTTTCTACAAGATTGGGAATCGGTCACTACGGACCTTTGGGTTCTATATCTTGTGGAAAATGGGTATGCTCTTCCCTTTCAGGAATTCCCTCCAAATTACCCTCCTTGCCAAGGGGCATGTTCAGACGACCACCTTCTTCTTCTGCTCAGACGACCGCCTTCTTCTTCTGCAGGCGGAAGTCCGTACGTTAATGAAGAAAGGTGCGATGAAGGTGGTTCCGGAGCAGGAAAGGGGTCAAGGATGCTACTCCCGGTATTTCCTGATTCCCAAGAAGGATGGCAGGTTACGTCCAATCCTGACTCTCAAGATCTTGAATCTTTTTCTGAAGCAGGAGAAGTTCAAGATGGTCACCCTGGCGCAGGTTCTTCAAGCGCTGCAACAGGAGGACTGGATGGTGTTGATCGACTTGCAGGATGCGTATCTTCATATTCCAATCCTGAAGTCGCACAGGAAGTATCTCTGTTTTACAGTAGGGTCACAGCATTATCAGTTTGTGGTTCTCCCATTCGGACGTACTACTGCACCTCGAGTCTTCACCAAGGTGATGGCAGTGGTGGCAGCCCATCTCAGGAGGTCGGGGATTCCAGTTTTCCCCTATCTGGACGACTGGCTCCTCAAAGCAGAGTCGCCAGAGAAGGTGCTTCATCATCTGCAGGTTACAACCCTGCTGTTGTACAAATTGGGTTTTTCGATAAACGTGCCCAAGTCTCACCTAGTGCCCTCTCAGCGCAACATGTTCATTGGGGCGGTACTGGACACTACTGTTTGTCAAGCATTGCCACCTCCACAAAGAATTCTAGACATACAGGCAATGATTCCCTTGTTTTACATTGGAGCAGTCGTTCCAGTCCTGAAGGTTCTTCGCCTGCTCGGTCTGTTTGCTTCCTGCATTCTGTTGGTCAACCATGCACGCTGGCACATGAGGGCACTCCAGTGGTGCCTCCGTAGGCAGTGGTATCAGCACAACGGAGATCTCAGGGAGTAAGTCAGATCTCCAGAGAAGCTGCAGCAGATCTGTCTTGGTGGAGTGTGGAGGGCAATCTAACTCAAGGAAAGCCCTTCCATCTTCCTCCATCGGTGGCCACAGTGATAACAGATACCTCTACCCTAGGGTGGGGTGCTCATCTGGGGGATCTGAAGATCAAGGGTCCTTGGTCTCCAGAGGAAAGGTTGCTTCACATCATCCTTCTAGATTTACGGCAATACGTTTGGCGCTCAAGGCTTCCTGGTCAGTCAGTTCAGGTCCTGATGGACAACACTACCGCGATGTGGTATGTCAACAAGCAGGGAGGAGTAGGGTCGCATCATCTTTGCAAAGAGGCTCTGCGACTCTGGTCCTTCAGATTTGTCTGATGGCAAATCATCTGGCCGGAGTTCTGAACGTTCGTGCAGTCTCAGTCGGCAGTTCTATGCCGACCACGAGTGGAGGCTCCATCCGGAGGTGGTTCGTCATGTCTTTCAGACGGGGGGAACTACTCGGGTGGACCTGTTTGACACTCACGAGAATGCTCACTGCCCGTCATTCTGCAGTCTCCAGTTTCCGATGCAAGGAGCACTGGGGGATGCGTTTCAGTTGAGTTGGGACTCTCAACTCCTTTACACGTTTCCTCCCATACCCTTGATTCCTCGGGTTCTGAGGAAGATTTGCCAAGACCGGGCCAAAGTCATATTAATCGCCCCGGATTGGCCACGAAGGGTGTAGTACACAGATCTACTCCACCTCTCATAATACCCTCCGCTCCGTCTCCCTCTCAGTGCAGACCTCCTCTTGCAATCGCAGGGGCAGGTTCTACACCCCCACCTCCACAGCGTTCATTTGCTTGCTGGATCAGCCGTCCTTGTTTAAATCACCCATTGTGTTAAGGTTCATTAAGGGCCTTACCAAGACATTTCCGCTCACTCCATTTATTGTGCCTCAATGGGACTTAAATCTTGTCTTAACCTACTTGATAGGGTCTCCCTTTGAGCCTTTACACAAGTGTTCCTTGAGACTATTGTCTTTTAAAACAGTATTTCTTGTTGCCATTACCTCCGCAAGAAGTGAGCTTCAAGCTTTGAGTTTGAAACCCCCATTCTTGACCATTCATGCTGATAGGATGGTACTCAGGACCAGGGCTGCTTTTCTGCCTAAGGTGGTAACTCCTTTCCATCTGGGGCAGTCCATTACCCTTCATACCTTCTATCCTCCCCTCACCCTTCCTAGGAGGAGGAGCGGCTTCACCGCCTGGACCCTAAGAGGGAGGTGAGTTTTTACCTCGATAGGACTAAAGACTATCGTATGGATGACCAGCTCTTTGTGGGCTTCATTGGCTGCAGGAAAGGCAGAGCGGTGCACAAGCGCACTCTTCCCAGGTGGATTATCTTGTGCATCAAGATCTGTTACTCTTTAGCTGGTAAGAAACCCCCAGAGGGTATTAGAGCCCATTCTACTAGAGCAAAGTCTTCTACATCTGCTTTGTCTAGAGGTGTTCCTGTGAAGGACATTTGTAGAGCGGCAACTTGGGCCTCCCTCCACACTTTCGCGAAGCATTACTGCTTAGATTCTGAAGTGAGGAGGGACGGTCACTTTGCGCATTCTGTCCTGCGGGATTTTTTGGTATAGAAAGGTGGACTCCCTCCTCCGGCAGTGGGAACTGCTGTGGGACTTTATTCACAAGGTGAGGAATCCACTGGCAGATGTAACCATCAGAAGAACAAGTTACTTACCTTCGGTAACGCTTTTTCTGGTGGATACAGCATCTGCCTGTGGATTCCTCACTGACCCACCCGCCTCCCCGTTGTCCACCTTTGTATACCTGCAATAGTGATTTGTTTTAATGTATATCTGTTACTTACAAAGAAAGTGTATTATTGTATTTGCTTTCCTGCATTGATTTCACACTATGTGTGTTAGTTTGAATACTATTATCTGTGTATACTGTATATTTGTTGTCGGTCCGCCCGTATACCTCGAAGGCACGGAAAAAATAGGGCGGAACTGACGTCATCACGCCGACGAGGCTCTCTTATGGCTCGGGTGATGTCAGCGGAGCCGTGAGTGGAGCCATGCAATTGTGACGTCGTCCTCGTCGAGAGCTACAACAAATTTCCGAATGCTGCTGGCTCAGGGGATATTCACAAGGTGAGGAATCCACAGGCAGATACTGGATCCACCAGAAAAAGCGTTACCGAAGGTAAGTAACTTGTTCTTCAGGTGCATACATGATTTGCCATTACAGATAAGGAGTATGTTAATTTCCCTGTAAGCATCTGTTTGTTGAATAAACTGCTGTAGATTCACATGCCCGGCATACTCCTGCAACCTAGTCTTGAGCTCAGATGTTGCAAGTGTTTGTTCAAACAGGTTTTCAACTGACAAGGTCTTGGGGACTCGTCCTCTGGATATAAAGGTGCATGGTCATCAGCTCCATTGTTAGATTGTTTTTTGCCCAAAGGGTGAGAGTAGGTATGGAGTAGTGTGTACAGGAAGACTAGTGACCCTGCAAGTAGGAAGAACCTTCCTAAAGGAAAAGAACTCTGCAACAACCACTGGCTTCCGTTGAGGAGGATGGGTGCATTATAGCACTACATGCAATGAACTGATGCTTACAGGGTAAGTAACGTTTGTGTGGCTGTAGATCCACATGCTCTGCATAGATTGAAAAGCAATACTCCCCTAAGCAGTGGCTAGCCAGTGGATGGTGCAGTGGTCTGAAACAAAGTCTTGAGGTCAGTCGACAAACTTTGACCTGTTCTCTTGATAGGATATCCACAAAATAATGTTTTGTAAAAGTGTGTGGATTGGACCAAATGAGTTACTTTCCTTCGGTAATGCCTTTTCTGATGGAGATGAAGAAAGTAGTGGGAGTAACAACCACACCCTATTTCTGGCCCAGGAATGCGCTCGATGGCCCCCTTGGCCAAGAGGGCCGTAACTTCCTCTTGTAGAAGCTTCAAGTGATCCCCGACACGCAGTGGTACTGCGATGGTATGGCTGGAGGGGACGCCTCGAAGGGGAGGGAGTAGCCCCTTCGGACGATTTGCAGCACCCACCTGTCCGATGTGACAGTGCGCCAGTGGAGGTGGTGATGGCGAACCCTGCCCCCCACTGGCGACACATGGGCCTGAAAGCTCGGACTAGGAGGGTTTTGAGGCGGATGCTGCAGGGGTAGGTGTGGACTGGCCTCGCCGTTGTCCCCGACCGCCGCCACGGCGGTTTCCACGTCCGCCACCGCGCTGGATGGTAGTCTGCGCCCCGTGGCTGGCAGGACGTGTGGGGGCGCCCCTTCCTTGGCCACGAAAGGGGCGAAAGGCAGCCGTTTGCTGGCACAGGGCCGAGTGGCCCAAGGACTAGGCCGTAGCCCTGGAGTCCTTAAAGCGCTCAAGCGCATGGTCTGCCCTGTCGCCAAAGAGGCGACTGCCATCAAACGGCATGTCCATAAGGGTGTTTTGGACATCAGCCGAAAAGTTGGCGGACCTCAACCAGGCATGGCGATGAATCGCCACCGTCGTTGCCATCGCTCTGCCCAGTGAGTCCGTGGTATCCAGCCCACACCGGATGGAATACCGTGCCGCATCTGAACCCTCCGCAAGGGCTTGGGCAAGTCTAGTCCGGGTTCCCTCCGGACTTTGTGGCAGCACGTCTGCGACCATGTCCCACAGAGAGTGGGTGTAACAGCCCAAGAGGCATGCGGTGTTGACTGACCGCAACCCCAAACTCCGGGAGGAGAATACCTTTTTTCCGTATTGCTCATACCTCTTGGATTCCCGATCGGGGGAGCCGTCGGGAATGCGGTCTGGGAGTTAGAGGCCTGGATGACCAGGCTCTCAGGGGTGGGGTGGGTGGACAGGAAGCAAGGGTCGCCCGGAGCCGGGCGGTGGCGCCAGGCCATGTTCCTATCTACAGGCGGACCTGCAGCGGGCTTGGACCAAGTGCCCAGAAGAACGTCTGACAAGGCCTCATTAAAAGGCAGCAGAGGCTCGGCCGAGCTTGCCTGCGGTTTAAGGACCTCAGTGAGAAGGTTAGTCCTCACGGCTGCGACGGGGAGCTCAAGGCCCAAGGCCTTGGCAGGCCGCGCCAGCACCACACTATAGGCAGCCCCCTCCTCCGTAGCCACGGTAGGAGGGGAGACAAAAACCAGTGTCGGGCGAAGTGTCCAGACCACTGGCCTCCCCAAGCTCACCAGCCCAGTCCTGAGAAGACTGACAATCACGTGCCAGAGGGTCCTCGGACCCCTCTCAATCCTCCTAGTCACCCATCACCTGGTACTCAGGTTCAAAGAAGGGGGCCGGGTCGTAGAAGTAAAAGTTTCCCATCTGCGTCGAGAGCGGTGCCGCTCCGACGCCGGACCCGAATCGAGGGTAAGACCAGGGACGGCGTCGTCCTGGGACGGCGCGGGGGGCGACACCCTAGAGGCTGGTGCCGGCGAGGTCGTGAGGACGACCGGCGACAACCCGGAGCTGGATCCGGCGGGGCCCTGCGGCGTGGGGACCAAAGTCACTGATGGCGCCGGGGCCGAAGCACCCGACAGCGCCGGGGCCGAAGCACCCGGCCCGCGTGGGGACCCAGTCGGGGCCGCTTGCCCCAAAGGCCCCGCGGAACCAGACGGAGGAGCAAGCGACCTCATGGCCATGAGGAAGGACTCTATCTCCTCCGGCGTCGCGTTCTGCCCAGGGACCGGCGGGTATGGAGCAGGCCGCGATGACGCCCGAACCCCCGGCCGCGTCGCGCGAGCGTTGGGGGGAGTCAGAAGAGCGATGGCGCCTCTTCGACTTCTTGTGCCTCTTACCTGAGGACTTCAAGCCCGAAGACTGATGACGACTCCCGGAACTGTGGTGACTCCGGCCCCGCGACCGGTCCCTCGACCTCCTTCCAGACCGGGACCTCGAGTGGCGTGGGGCTGACTGCCGAAGCTCGAGTCGCTTGCGGGACCGCTCTAGTCTAGCTTTGGACATCAGGGCCCAGCAGTCGGAGTAGGACTTGTCATCGTGATCAGGGCCCAGACAGTGAAGGCACCGGCGATGGGGGTCGGTAACCGACATCAGTCGGCTGCAATCGACGCAGGGTTTGAACCCGGGCATCCCTACTGGCACCGTCGGAGACGAGAGACTTCGAAAGATGATCAAAAAGGATCGAAAAAGTTAGTCAAAAATTGACTAGGGTACTACTTTTTCCGGATCGGCACTTGCTGTCGCGGAAAAAAGAACTGTCGTCAGCGCGCGAGGGCAGCGTCTAAGTACTCCGGTGACATCCTCCCGGCGCCGCCGCCGACGGACGCGGAGCCGCAGGCGACACCTACAGACGCGCAAGGGTACTGCTGCGCAAAAGTTTCCGGATCCAGTCTGACGCCTGGGGATATTCTAACATAAGGAATCTAATACTAACCTGTTTCTTTCATATGTCAGACCACAAAGTTGAGGGATGTTTGTCATGCAGACGCATGAATCCAAAGCCTTCAAAGAGAGGGAGGCCTAGTTGTTCATGGCCAGGGTGAAGAGGCAGATGAGGGGCCAAAGAAGAACAAGATTGAAGTCCAAGTCACCGACTCCACACACCTCAAATTCATCAAGGAAGCACAAGAAGTGGCGGCGTCATGGTTCCAGATGTCGTTCTTCTAAGGATAAGTCGTAAAAGTTGGGGTCCTCAACACCCCGGCATCACAGAATGGATGTAGTCTCACCTTCCCCTTCACCTCAGGTGAATCCGGCACACACTCCGGCTCCGAAATGCTCTACGTTACCCCTAGAAGCAACGCCTTTGACTCCGGCCACTCCAGCTCCAGTGTCTCTGGCGCCACAGCCAGAGCCAGCCTTCCAGCCTCGAGCAGTTTCTGAACAGGCGGGACCTAATCCGTACCTACTCTTTCCAGCTCCAGGTACAGATCCTTCACATTTCTTGAATGTGATGTATGGCATGTTCGAGGGGGGGCATGGTCTCCCCAGCGGCAAGATGGCTGCACACTTAGCAAGCTCTGCAGGCCGAACCCGGCTAATCGGTTACCATCCGCCATCAGAGGGAGGCAACCGACCTGTAATCATTGCACCTGATATTGCCTACCCCCATTGCAGCTCTGGGGAATTCTAAAAGGTTTGCAGCTGGGGCATTGCTGGACGAGGGCCTGGCCAGCCACCCACAACACTTGCTAGTGCCCAGTTGACCGAGCCGGCCTGACCTTCTCGGCGGATCCCCTCCCGTGGTTGCCTCTGAGGGCACCACCCTGTTGTGTCCCCATGCCTGACCTGCAGCGGTGTTCCCTGGGAGCGGGATCGCGTCTGCGGTGCCTCTTTCCCGGTGATTTCTGTCTGCTAGCAGTGTGGGCACCGCGGCCACTGGGTGGAGCAAAGACCTTGCCTTCTCCATTGCTTGGCCCGGTCTCAGGCCGGATCCTGCTGCTCCCGCGGCTAAGGGGAGACGTCCTGCGGATGTCCGTCAAACTAGATTTGCGATGACGGCGGCGGGCCCCAGACACAAGGTACCCACAAGTAAGGCCGCAGCGCGACCCTGATGCCATCTCTGCGGCTGCCTGGCCCGCTCTCCCACCTTGCCACTGGCGCAGATCGAGGCGGACGCAGTGTTCCGGCCTCAGTGGCTTGCCCCCTTTGGTCAGTGCTCGGGGCTAAAACTGCATGTTGCTGGAGCCGGCGGCTCTCACTGCCTTTCTAGGAGCAATCGGTGTACTGGGCTGGTCGCCCCTGCTGCACTCCTGGCTGCCACTACGGCTTACCCAGAAGTCCGCCTGAAGCTGAGGGGGCCCATCTTGGGGCTGTCTCCCTTCTCTGTCTCCCTTCTATGCCCCACGCAGCATGCCAGCCCACATCATATCACCTGACGCCCCGCTGTCCTGAAATCAGCACGCATTACCACATCTTCACAGGCGACACTGGCTGCGGCCTGCTGCGCATCGGCGCACAATTGCTCACTATAGCCGGGCCTGGGACACTACCACCATGTACTTGCCTTCCTGTGGGCCCCAGCTGGTATCCCTCACGCCCTGGCAATTGACGCCTATATCTTCTCCATCGCCCCATAAGCTCAACATGGGGAAAATGGACACCAGACAACCCAAGAACACTTTCACGGGGCGGTCAGGAGCGGTGAGATGCCCCCCGATGCCGGCGAGCAATCGACCTAGACCGACCTCCCCTGTGAACAGGAAGACAGCCTTTGAACCATTCTTTTAGAGGTTAAATCCAGCCTAAAATCAGTGGACCCAAAAATAGATCACCTATCGTGGCGACTCGACCAGGTTAAACAGAGGGTGGACTCCCACGATGGCAGCATTGTCCAGCTCGAATCAGGTATCTTGGACGCGGAGGACACTGGAGCCGAGGGTGCGCAGAAACTCCTCAAAATGGACAAGATCCTCAAAGCCATACGTGCCATGAAAGTGGACTTAGAAGCGCGCTCCCGAAGGAATAACATTGGTGTTGTTGGCCTTCCGGAGTCCACCACGACCAGGAGAATGGAAAATTACCTCGAGTCCCTGCTTCTCGACCTCTGTGGCCCAGTCTTGTCCGAACATATTATCATTGAACGGGCACATAGGTCCCTTGGTCCACGACCCCAGACTGGGGCCCCTTAAAGGCCCATTGTGAGAAGTTGGCCTGATGTGCAGTGCTCACTATTCTAGTGATCACTATATATCAGTCCAAACAACCCTTATTGATGATTGGTTGTAAGTCAATCTTATAGACCAGCTATCCTAGTAGCATGGATACGAGCAGTCTAAGGCTAAGACTCTAGAGGGCGTGTTAAGCCAGCTGTTTTACCATCACATTACCCCTTGAACACCCAGTGAAAGGACACCACACAAGTGTTATGAAAATAAACAATGTATTTATTAGAATCACAACAACCCTGTACTCTTTATGAGGACAGGGTGCTAGGCACACAACAAAACTCTTACGAAAATACTTAAGTTAGCACGGTATGCACAAATGCCCGAGGGGCACGAAAAACCATATACTCTAAAAGTGGAATGCGAAATTACTAGCAGGTAAGTACAGTACTAATAGGCTTTGGAATCGCTAGGACTTGACTAGGGAATCGTTAGATTACTTCTAGGAGGCCCAGGGGACTCGGGTGCAGAGTGTGCACTCTCACGCGGGATGCGGGACAAAGTCTATGGAAGCTAGTAAAGGCAAAGTTAGTGTTCACGGGCGAACCCGACCTGGTAGGGAGAAAACGACAGTGGATCCTGACCCTTGGATAGTGAGGCTATGCTGGGGCACCGAAATGCCGAAGTTACCTAGCCCAGGGGCTGCAGCTGCATAGGTCTCAAAAGACGTCGGGAATCCTCGTTGCCGGACCAGGAGCCTGGAAGAAAGATGCTGGCAGGCGACCAGTGAAGATTGTTCGAGTTGATCCAAGCCTGGATCTGGAAGAAGGATGATACCTGAAAGCAGAGGGGACCAAGTTCGTGACTACTAGCCAGTAGTCAGTGGGCACCAGGAGGGCACCGGTTGGTAGTCACCTCGACTAGGTGAGTGGGCGACGCTGGCTCTGCAGATCTCACGGACCAGGAGGCGTTGTCGGCGACCAGGATGGAGAGGCGAGCTGTCCCACGATGGATGAAGCTGTCGGCGTCGAAGTTACCCAGGATTGGGCAACAAGCCTTGGCTAATTCAAGCCCACGCGGTGGACTCAAAATGGCGTCGTGAGTGGACCAGGAGGGTCCGGGGTGCTCCTCTTCGGGAAGGGAGCAAGGGCCGGTCTGGAGCAACCAGACCAGCGGCAGTGATGTCGTCGGGCGTCGTTCAGAAGGCCACAAGCCAGCGGGCTAGTAGCCAAACAACGCGGTGAGCAGCAAAAAGCAGAAGAGCCCCACGCCGATCGTGGGGATGCTGGGGGGCAGATCTTCGGTGCTGGAGCTGCTCAGGGTCGGGGCTTCTCGGACCCCAAAGCACTCACCAGGAAATTACTCGGCGGCTTGCTGTGCAGAAGTCGTGCAGTCTTGCAGATGGCCGGTCCCTCGAGGTCTCGTCGCACCCACGGTTCTCAGCTGGGCTGTAGAGGTGGGTAGAGGTCAGAGGTGCCAGGGAAGCCGGTTCTCGTCGAGCTGGGCAGTCGGATTCCGGAGGAAGGACGTGCAGCAGACCGCAGTGTTCTTGATGGTGCCTGCGGATGCAGGGTGACTACTCCTTAGCCACAAGGGAGAATCTTGAAGAAGGAAATCTTGAAGTCCTTTCGTAGAAAGTCGTGTCTTGATTCCAAAGATGATCTGATTTGGAAGGGGGCCAGTCCCTACCTTTATCTGGGAAAAGGGGGCTGGCACGCGACTAGGTCCTGCCCTATGGGTGGGACCAGGAGGGGGGGTGGTTACACCCACTTCCTTGGCAGGCTTTTCCCCAGCACAGGGTCTGGAGTGTCCCTGGAACTGGTTCAAGCCAGCCTATGCACAGTGAGCACCGGGGTGCCCCGTGCAGTCACCTTCCTCTGAAGCCCTGCCTGCCTACAATACACAAAATCCTGTCTGGGACTGTGCTGGCACCGCCCCTGGCAGGAAACCCTTTGTCCTTATCTCCTGCTCTGGGAGGACTCCCAGCAGCCGGAGGGCAGACTTGTGTCTCGGTGGCAGCATCCATTTTGTGGATGCTAAGGCTCTGTCTGACTTTAACCGGGGTTAGGGGTTACATACATGCCGTGTCCCTCTAGAAGGGTGGAATGCTAACCCCGTCGCCAGAATTGGCGAGGGGTTAGTATTCCAATTCGTATGACACCTTACTCGACATGTTTTGATAAAGCGATACCAGAGTTGGCATATAACCGCGAGGATTATAATGCACTTAAGAGTATATGGTATGCGATATCATGGAAACGGCTAAGGGATAGATCCCGAAAGCCACAGACAGGCTCAGCTCATGCCAGAGCACCATCTCACACGATTCCAAGCACTCTGCCTTCAGGATTGTTAAGGCCTGCCATGGGAGTGACTGATAGGAGATCTGTGTGTCCTTTTTAGGGTTAGATATAGGTATACTATATCCAAAGCAAAGGGTGAGTACACCACCTTGCCCCAGCTGTCGTGCAGCCAGTTGTGTCAGTTTAGTTAGTCAGTCCAGGGGTGGCACAATACATGCTTCAGCCCCTGGGAGACTTCTGGTTGCACCTCAGCCCTGGGTACAGGGACTTGGAGAGGGCCCAGTGCCAATTCAGTACCTGAGTACAATTTGGATAGAGAGAACAGCTAGGCTGTGGGTCTGATTAGCAGGCCCACAGCCAGGGAAAGTCGTAAACCAGTGCAGCAAAAAGCAAAAAATCTGGGTGATCATAGGATTGCAGACCCTACTCTCCTACATGACCCCCCCCAAACTTTGGGACAATAAACTATCCTTGACCAGGTGAGTCTTCTTGCTCTAAGTGGAAATACCTGGAGAGCCCATCAGCATTGCTGTGATCAGTACCAGGTCTATGCTCCACTGTAAAATCCATCCCCTGTAGGGAAATGGACCACCTAAGCAGTTTGGGGTTTTCACCCTTCATCTGATTTAGCCACAAGAGGGGCTTATGGTCTGTCTGAATGGTGAAGTGAGTGCCAAACAAGTAGGCCCTCAGCTTCTTCAGGGCCCAGACCACAGCAAAGGCCTCCCTCTCAATAGCTGACCAATTTTTCTCTGTGGGTGTCAACCTTCTACTAATGAAAGCAATAGGCTGATCATTACCATCAAAATTCAGTTGAGACAGAACAGCCCCCACACCCAACTCAGAAGCATCTGTTTGGACAATGAATGGCTTGGAGTAATCTGGACTCTTTAGGATAGGTGCTGTGCACATGGCCTGCTTTAGGTCATTGAATGCTTTCTGACAGCTTGCTGTCCACTGAACTTTCTTTGGCATCTTTTTGCTTGTCAGGTCATTAAGAGGGGTCACTATGGACCCATAATTTCTGACAAACTTCCTATAGTACCCAGTCAGGCCCAAGAAAGCTCGAACTTGAGTCTGGGTGATTGGAGGAGTCCAGTCCTTGATGGCCTGTATCTTACTCTCCAGTGGCTGAACCTGGCCTCCACCTACAAGGTGGCCCAGGTATCCAACCTGACTCTGCCCTATCTGGCACTTAGTGGCCTTGATAGTGAGGCCTGCCTTTTGCAGAGCCTCTAACACTTTCCTCATGTGGACCAGGTGATCCTCCCAGGTGGAGCTAAAGACAGCAATATCATCAAGATATGCTGCACAGAAGTCATCCAGCCCAGTGAGGACTTGATTCACCAACCTTTGGAAGGTGGCAGGTGCATTTTTCAAACCAAAGGGCATTACCACAAACTGATAATGCCCACCAGGGGTAGAAAATGCTGTCTTGGGTTTGGCCTCCTCAGCTAACCTGATTTGCCAATACCCAGCTGTCAAATCAAATGTACTTAAGAAGTTGGCAGAAACCAATTTATAAGTTCATCTGCTCTTGGTATTGGGTGGGCATCAGTCTTAGTGACTGCATTGAGGCCTCTGTAGTCTACGCAAAACCTCATCTCTTTCTTACCACCCCGGGTGTGAGGCTTTGGCACTAGAACTACTGGGCTAGCCCAAGGGCTATCTGAGGGCTCAATGACTCCCAGCTCCAACATTTTCTGCACTTCAGTTTTGATGCAGTCTCTAACATGATCAGGCTGTCAGTAGATTTTACTCTTGACAGGCAGACTGTCTCCAGTGTCAACATCATGGGTACACCAATCAGTTTGGCTGGGTGTCAGAGAGAACATATGTCTGAAGGATTGCAGAACTTGCCTGCAATCCTGTTGTTGATGGTCAGTGAGGCTGCCACAAAAGACAACACCATCAACTGATCCATCATCAGGATTCTGAGTGAGCAGGTCTGGGAGAGGGTCACTCTCTTCCTCCTGTCCCTCATCTGTGGCCATGAGCAAGCTCATGTCCTTCCTGTCAACATATGCCTTGAGCCTGTTAACATGGAGCACTCTGAGAGGGCTCCTGGGAGTTCCAAGGTCCACCAAGTAGGTAACCTCTCCCTTTTGCTCAATGATGGTGTGGGGCCCAGACCATTTGTCTTTCAGAGCTGCTGGAGCCACTGGCTCTAGCACCCACACCTTCTGTCCTGGCTGGTACACAGTCAGAACAGCCTTTTGGTCATGCCAAGCTTTCTGAAGTTCTTGGCTGGCCTCAAGGTTTTTAGATGCCTTTTCCATATACTCAGCCATCCTGGAGCGGAGACCAAGTACATAGTCCACTATGTTGGTTGCAGGCCTTTTGAGAGGTCTCTCCCATCCTTCCTTCACCAAATACAGGGGTCCTCTCACAGGATGCCCATACAGAATCTCAAAAGGGCTGTAGCCAACCCCCTTCTGTGGGACCTCTCTGTAAGCAAACAAGAGGCAGGGGATCAGGACATCCCATCTTCTCCTAAGAGTTTCAGGTAGTCCATGAATCATCCCTTTGAGGGTCCTGTTGAATCTCTCAACAAGCCCATTGCATTGTGGATGATAGGGTGTGGTGAACTTGTAGTTCACACCACACTCTTTCCACATTGCAGTCAGATATCCTGACATGAAGTTTGTACCTCTGTCAGAAACGACCTCCTTAGGGAAACCCACTCTGGAGAACACTCCAACTAGGGCTCTGGCCACTACAGGTGCTGTAGTGGTCCTAAGGGGAATAGCTTCAGGATACCTGGTGGCATGATCCACCACCACCAGTATAAATTTGTGCCCTGATGCTGTCTGGGGTTCCATTGGACCAACAATGTCAATCCCCACTCTTTCAAAGGGGACCCCCACCACAGGTAGTGGTATGAGGGGGGCCTTTGTTGTGCCACCTGACTTACCACTGGCTTGGCAAGTGACACAGGAGCGACAAAACTCCTTGGTATTCTCATTCATGTGGGGCCAGTGAAAGTGTGAGACAAGCCTGTCCCAAGTCTTTGTCTGACCTAAATGACCTGCAAGGGGAATCTCATGGGCCAAGGTGAGAAGGAAACCTCTCAGAGACAAGGGGATGACCAGCCTCCTGGTTGCACCAGGCTTGGGGTCTCTTGACTCAGAGTACAGGAGTCCATCTTCCCAGTATACCCTATGGGCACCTGTGGCATTCCCTGCAGCCTCAGCAGCAGCCTGCTGTCTGAGGGGTTCAAGGGAAGGGCAGTTTAACTGTTCCTTCCCCAGGTCTGCTCTGGAGGGTCCCCCTGAGCCCAGAAACTCAACTTGATCAAGTTCAAGCTCTTTAGGCTCAGTTTCCCTCAGCTCTCTCAGATCAGCCTCCTCAGAGACTTGATCCTCAACCTGGGGCAAGGGGGAAAGCAAAGCCTTACCCTTACTGCTCTTCTTCTTGGGAGGTGTCTGGTCCATAATTTCAGGATCCAGCACCTGTTCAGTGGGGCATCTTCTGGCCTGTGACCTGGTCAGAGCAAGCACATGTGCTGGCAAGCCTAACATTTCCATGTGAGTCCTCTGCTCCACTTCTGACCATTGTGATGACTCCAAATCATTGCCCAACAAACAATCAACTGGGAGGTCTGAACTGACTACAACTTTCTTTTGTCCCTTCACTCCACCCCAGGAGAAAACCACAATTGCCACACTATGACTAGTAGTGACATTGCTGGCATTGGTCACCAGGAAATCAGTACCTGGCATGATCTGTCCAGGGTCCACAAAGTTAGGTGTCACCATGGTGACACTGGCACAAGTGTCCCTATAGGCCTGAGCCATTTTGCCATTTATCAAAGGTGTCTGCCTGTATTTGCCCAAAGTATTGGGACTTATCTCAGGGGACATATCCATATCCCCTGTACAGACAAGGACAGCCTGAGTGAGTGTGCCAACTAAGTTGTCAGACCCCTCAGTTCCCAAGGTTAACCCAACTAATGCCTTGGGAGGTACACTACCACTACTGACTGTACTAGGGGGTGCAGTTGCCTTAGGGGCTGTAGTGGCAGGAGTTTGTCCTCCTCTTTTGGTGCACTCACTAAACCAGTGAGATTTACTTTTGCAGTACTGGCACCACCTTTTTGACTGGCCTTCTTGAGTCTTCTTCTTCTGGGAAGCCTGACCCCCCACCCTCTTTGGTTTGTTGGGGACCTGGTGAAGACTTCTGGTCATTTTGTTCACTCTTTGCATTACCCTTCTGGTCTGCTTTCTTCTGACCACCCTGGTTCTGGTTCTGGTTCTGCTTGATCCTTGTCCTGACCCATTTGTCTGCCTTCTTTCCCAATTCTTGGGGAGAGGTCAGATCTGAATCAACAAGGTGCTGGTGCAACAACTGGTTCTGACAATTGTTTAAAATTTGTTCTCTCATCATAAGATTATACAATCCTGTGTAATCTGTAACCTTGCTACCCAGCAACCAGCCCTCCAAAGCCTTAGTGGCACTATCCACAAAGTCAGACCAGTCCTGAGACTGAGTTTTCTGGGTGTCTCTGAACAGCAACCTGTACTGTTCAGTGGTTAAACCAAACCCATCAATCAGTGCATTTTTCAGGACCTGGTAATCATTAGCATCCTCCACCCTTGTAGTGAGGAGCTTATCTCTACCTTTACCATCAAAGGAGAGCCACAGTATAGCTGCCCACTGACTTCGGGGAATGCACTGCACAGTGCAGGCCCTCTCCAAAGCAGCCATCCATTTCTGGATATCATCCCCTTGCTTAAAGGGGGGCACTATCTTAGTCAGGTGTTTAGTGTCTAAACCCTTCTCTCTATCTCTTGGGAGATTTCTGCCACCAGTGGGTGCTAACCCACTCATCTGCTGCTCTCTAGCAAAGGCAAGCTTCTCTTTGGCCAGGGCAAGTTCTTCCCTTTCAATCCTCAGTTCAGCTTGTCTCATCCTAGCTTCATGCTCCATTCTCTGAGGGGAAGTAAATCTCCTCTGTGGAGGATTCCTTCTCCTCTGGGAAGAGGCATTAGAGTGCAGAGATCTATTGGAGTCCCTAGAAAGAGATCTATCTCTCCTAACTCCAAGGTTAGGCCCACTTAGGGTTAGTACTGGGGGTCCCCCAGATCCTAGCCCAAGTAAGTCTAAGTTGGCCCTGGTTAGCCTTCTGACTACCTCAAGACCTTTGTCTACCTCATCCCCAGAGAGTTCCTCTTGATCCTCCTCCTCAACTGCAGTAGCAGTGTTGGGGAGGTCTGGATCCCCAGAGGTTCCCTCTAAGGCTGGCATATTCTCATGTAACTGAGAAATCTTTCTGGCATCATATGTCTCTAAGAGACCTATCAGAAAGGGAGTGGTGGGGTTAGACCCCTGCTTCAGTTTTCTGGAGACACAGATTTGTCTCATCTCCTGGAAACTGAGAGCTGCATATCTTGAAGTGACCTGTGGAGGGTCAACACTGACCAGGGGAGTCTCAGTAGATCCCCCCTGGGTAGACATGCTTTTCTAGTGAGGTGTAAGTGGTGCACTTACCTACACTATATGTTTGCCTACTGATCCCTTGCTAGAGTTGTAGTTTAGGGTGTGCTAGGCCCTAGGAGCTACAACAGCTGGTTCAGTAGAACTCAGAGTATTCTAAGCTAAGTTATATGTACCTTTAGTACTTATGTGATCTTTCACAAGATATTCTTAGGGCATGTGTGGTAAAACAACAGCAAGCTCAAATCCCACCGCTGCTCACCAATGTGAGAAGTTGGCCTGATGTGCAGTGCTCACTATTCTAGTGATCACTATATATCAGTCCAAACAACCCTTATTGATGATTGGTTGTAAGTCAACCTTATAGACCAGCTATCCTAGTAGCATGGATACGAGCAGTCTAAGGCTAAGACTCTAGAGGGCGTGTTAAGCCAGCTGTTTTACCATCACATTACCCCTTGAACACCCAGTGAAAGGACACCACACAAGTGTTATGAAAATAAACAATGTATTTATTAGAATCACAACAACCCTGTACTCTTTATGAGGACAGGGTGCTAGGCACACAACAAAACTCTTACGAAAATACTTAAGTTAGCACGGTATGCACAAATGCCCGAGGGGCACGAAAAACCATATACTCTAAAAGTGGAATGCGAAATTACTAGCAGGTAAGTACAGTACTAATAGGCTTTGGAATCGCTAGGACTTGACTAGGGAATCGTTAGATTACTTCTAGGAGGCCCAGGGGACTCGGGTGCAGAGTGTGCACTCTCACGCGGGATGCGGGACAAAGTCTATGGAAGCTAGTAAAGGCAAAGTTAGTGTTCACGGGCGAACCCGACCTGGTAGGGAGAAAACGACAGTGGATCCTGACCCTTGGATAGTGAGGCTATGCTGGGGCACCGAAATGCCGAAGTTACCTAGCCCAGGGGCTGCAGCTGCATAGGTCTCAAAAGACGTCGGGAATCCTCGTTGCCGGACCAGGAGCCTGGAAGAAAGATGCTGGCAGGCGACCAGTGAAGATTGTTCGAGTTGATCCAAGCCTGGATCTGGAAGAAGGATGATACCTGAAAGCAGAGGGGACCAAGTTCGTGACTACTAGCCAGTAGTCAGTGGGCACCAGGAGGGCACCGGATGGTAGTCACCTCGACTAGGTGAGTGGGCGACGCTGGCTCTGCAGATCTCACGGACCAGGAGGCGTTGTCGGCGACCAGGATGGAGAGGCGAGCTGTCCCACGATGGATGAAGCTGTCGGCGTCGAAGTTACCCAGGATTGGGCAACAAGCCTTGGCTAATTCAAGCCCACGCGGTGGACTCAAAATGGCGTCGTGAGTGGACCAGGAGGGTCCGGGGTGCTCCTCTTCGGGAAGGGAGCAAGGGCCGGTCTGGAGCAACCAGACCAGCGGCAGTGATGTCGTCGGGCGTCGTTCAGAAGGCCACAAGCCAGCGGGCTAGTAGCCAAACAACGCGGTGAGCAGCAAAAAGCAGAAGGGCCCCACGCCGATCGTGGAGATGCTGGGGGGCAGATCTTCGGTGCTGGAGCTGCTCAGGGTCGGGGCTTCTCGGACCCCAAAGCACTCACCAGGAAATTACTCGGCGGCTTGCTGTGCAGAAGTCGTGCAGTCTTGCAGATGGCCGGTCCCTCGAGGTCTCGTCGCACCCACGGTTCTCAGCTGGGCTGTAGAGGTGGGTAGAGGTCAGAGGTGCCAGGGAAGCCGGTTCTCGTCGAGCTGGGCAGTCGGATTCCGGAGGAAGGACGTGCAGCAGACCGCAGTGTTCTTGATGGTGCCTGCGGATGCAGGGTGACTACTCCTTAGCCACAAGGGAGAATCTTGAAGAAGGAAATCTTGAAGTCCTTTCGTAGAAAGTCGTGTCTTGATTCCAAAGATGATCTGATTTGGAAGGGGGCCAGTCCCTACCTTTATCTGGGAAAAGGGGGCTGGCACGCGACTAGGTCCTGCCCTATGGGTGGGACCAGGAGGGGGGTGGTTACACCCACTTCCTTGGCGGGCTTTTCCCCAGCACAGGGTCTGGAGTGTCCCTGGAACTGGTTCAAGCCAGCCTATGCACAGTGAGCACCGGGGTGCCCCGTGCAGTCACCTTCCTCTGAAGCCCTGCCTACCTACAATACACAAAATCCTGTCTGGGACGGTGCTGGCACCGCCCCTGGCAGGAAACCCTTTGTCCTTATCTCCTGCTCTGGGAGGACTCCCAGCAGCAGGAGGGCAGACTTGTGTCTCGGTGGCAGCATCCATTTTGTGGATGCTAAGGCTCTGTCTGACTTTAACCGGGGTTAGGGGTTACATACATGCCGTGTCCCTCTAGAAGGGTGGAATGCTAACCCCGTCGCCAGAATTGGCGAGGGGTTAGTATTCCAATTCGTATGACACCTTACTCGACATGTTTTGATAAAGCGATACCAGAGTTGGCATATAACCACGAGGATTATAATGCACTTAAGAGTATATGGTATGCAATATCATGGAAACGGCTAAGGGATAGATCCCGAAAGCCGCAGACAGGCTCAGCTCATGCCAGAGCACCATCTCACACGATTCCAAGCACTCTGCCTTCAGGATTGTTAAGGCCTGCCATAGGAGTGACTGATAGGAGATCTGTGTGTCCTTTTTAGGGTTAGATATAGGTATACTATATCCAAAGCAAAGGGTGAGTACACCACCTTGCCCCAGCTGTCGTGCAGCCAGTTGTGTCAGTTTAGTTAGTCCAGGGGTGGCACAATACATGCTTCAGCCCCTGGGAGACTTCTGGGTGCACCTCAGCCCTGGGTACAGGGACTTGGAGAGGGCCCAGTGCCAATTCAGTACCTGAGTACAATTTGGATAGAGAGAACAGCTAGGCTGTGGGTCTGATTAGCAGGCCCACAGCCAGGGAAAGTCGTAAACCAGTGCAGCAAAAAGCAAAAAATCTGGGTGATCATAGGATTGCAGACCCTACTCTCCTACACCCATCATCGCCCGCTTGCTGAACTACCGTGACCGCAACCCCATTCTCCGCAGGGCCCGGGAGCTGGGGGAGATCAACCATCAGGGCAAGGTTCTATTCTAACTTCACCCTGTCAATCCAGGCGGCCCGCAGAGACTTTCTTCCCGCCAAGTGTATTTTACAGCAGCTCCACATCACTTATGCCATGTTGTACCCTTCAAAACTCCGCATTGACTTGGGGGAGAAGCCAACATTTTTCACTTATCCGAAGGCTGCCCTCACCTTTGTTAAGCAGCTACAGAAGTCCCCCGTGGAACCACCATACTATCTCCGAAGGCAGTTGTATAAGTGACAATGATTGAATTTTGCATGCCCAGCTTCATTTTACAGTTATATTGGACGCTCTGTGCACACCCTGTTCATCTTGTTTGTTGTAATGATATATGCATATTGTTGTATGTACTTTTCTGCTGTTGCTTCCCTCTGAGACTTCCAACGTCCGGCCACCCTGACTTCATGGCAAGGGGGTAAGTAGCTGAGCCCTTGCACCCGGAAGGGATAATTCCCACAACCGCTCAAAGTTCTCCAAGTCCGTGCTCCCTTGGTAGGAGTGGTTCAGATGCTCAACCTATTTGAGCGGTTGGAGTTGTCGGGGAGAGGTCACAGGTTTTTAACCCAGGGGTCTACACCTGGCACCCGGTTGCATGGGTTTTGTTTAGCTGTTACTCTTGTATTGTTATTGGCATGTCACCGACCCCATACATTGCACAACTTTTCACCTTTCACGACACTGGTCTCTTCTGCCTGACCACGACACTACACCACTAACTTCTCCTGGCCACTACATGACTGACACCACCTTTCTGACATGGAACGTAAGGGGTTTAAATGACTATCCAAATGCAAGCCTCATGCATGCATATCTTATTAGACATAAAGTGGACGTGTGTTTCCTCCAAGAGACACACCTCCTTCCTGCCACCTTATTCAGACTGCATTCTATTCCAACTCTGAATGTGGCGTCACCATCCTCTTTAGGGTGGGCCTCCCCAGGCATGACACGCAATCCTTCTTTGATACTGAGGGTCGCTACATGATCCTTGCTGGCATACTTTATAACCAGCCATTGATACTCACTGCACTCTATGGCCCCAACATAGACGACCCAAACTTTTTCACACAAGTTTGGCTAATCATATCCTCTCTGGGGCCCCACTCTTTGAAATGGGGCGGCGAACTCAACATTGCGCCCTCGCTGGCACTGGACCGCTCGGGATTTCGTATCCAACACCCACAGGCCACAGCCATACTACTCTCAATATTAGAGGACACCGTGACGCTCTGGGAGGCCTTCAAGGCTATGATCCGGGGGGTATACATTGCTAAACAATCAGGGGTGCTAAAGTCCATTAGAGAACCCTTGAGCGCTTGGAGAAAGACATCAACGCCCCACACATTCCAGAGACACCACTCGTTCGTTACCAGGCGCCCACCCAGATCACTGTGGAAACGGTCGTACCCGCGGTTCCTCACCGTGTACCAGGATTATCTGACATGGTACCCCCCGCTAACCCGTAAATGCCGGGTCGGAAATATCACCGGCTACGTGAACCCCATATCATTGGAATTACATAGCCCTGAAGAGTCACGGGCCAAGTGCCCACTTGACGAAATACGTGTCGGCTGGTTATTTGTTTTTCGTTGAGGTCACTCTTCCAGAAAGGAGGAGTCAATACACTGCCTTTTGAAAAGAAACCATACATATGGGTCTACCTTGTTTCATTTCATTTCACTTTGTTCTGTTTAATTGGTGACTACCAAGACGTATGTGATAGAACGTGTGCACAAGACTTTCGTTGTATTGCATTTGCGGAGTGGGCCCTGGCCACTCTCTGCAGAGGTTTCTTGGGGTCTCCTCTGACTTGTAGCACCGTCCAACAACTCTTTTCTACAATTTACACTAACCAATACCAGCACAGGCGCCAACCTTCCTGTACTCTCAGAAACCCCACACAGAACTTTTATCAAAGCCCTCGATCTTCAACAGTCCCGGGACCCCAGCCCCGCCACCCTTGCCTTCATCAGAACTAAACTCACCGAATTCCACGCAAAGGCAGATAGAGACGTTGCATTCCTAGGCCGAGAGTCTCGTGCTCGCTGCTATGGGGTAAGACCCTTGCAAACCTATTAAGACAGCCACACACATTCTCATACAGCACTGCACTCAGCGTCGAGACTGCCGGAAGGACTACCTCCCTGGCGACATCATCGCTAGGATCTCCTCTTTCCAGGCTTTAGGAGATTCTGGACCAAATCTTTGATTTGATCGAGCTTTTATGGCTCGGCAACGGACACCGTGAATACCTGGATGAGCCATTCACCCCTGAGGAAATTACCAAAGTTTCTCCTCGTTTCCCATCTGGCTGAGATGTACAATGAATCCCTTACCTTGGGCAGATTTCCCCCTTCTCTTCGCAAGGCCATCACTCTCCTTCTTAAACCTGATTAATACCCGAGAGTTGCGATTCCTACCGCCCCTTTTCACTGATCAATACCGACAACAAAATGTATGCCAAACTGTTAGGTAATCGTCTCCTTCCACTCATGCCACTAATAGCCCGTCACCATCAATCAGGGTTTATCCCCGGCCGCACCATTGCGCACAATCTGTGCACCATTTTTTCTGTTACTCACCAGATTAAAACCCGCCTTGCCTGCAATGGCCTCCCTGCTGGATGCCATGAAGGCTTTTGACGTGCTGGAATGGCCCTTCCTTTTCTATCTTCTTCCTCGACTAGACTTTAGTCCGAGCTTCATTCTAAAGATCCAATTCTCTCCACGCTCCCGGCATCAGGATTAACGGGCAGGTCACCAACCCCATATCCATCACGAGGGGCACCTAGAAGGGCTGCCCCCTGTCCCCTATGTTATTCACCATTGCTATGGAACCTTTGACGGCGCGGCTACGCCAGCACCACAGCCAACGGGCCATTGGCTTCTCGTCCTGTGCCTTAGTGACCTTGATGTACGCAGGCTATGTCACAATATACATTCGGGAATCGCAGGAGAACCTAGCTCCACTGACAAGGGAAGTGATCCGTTTCGGCTGCTAATCCTGGGTACAGGTTAACTGGAGCAAATCCGTCCTCTTCCCCCTCACAGATGCGACCAAGCCATTTCCAACAGACTACCTGTTCATTTGGGCGACTGGTCCCACCAGATACCTTGGCATCTGGCTGAGCAGGGATATTAACGAGCTGTGGAAGTCCAATTTCGGCAAAGGTATGGATTGGCTCGAAAACAAAATACACTCTTGGCAAAAAAAATTCCCTTCTCATTAGCCGGTCGTATCGCAATTGCTAAAATGGCCGTGCTCCCCAAATTTCTATACTTATTTTTTTAAATATTCCCATTCCACTTACATCACAATTTTTTAAAAGACTACATTCAAATCTAATTATACTGATCTTGGCCGGACGCCAGCCCCGTATTGCCTACTACGTTTTAACACTGCCTTTAGCCAGTGGCGGAATGGGAGTCCCTGATCTCAGGCTCTAAGCGCTGTGCGCCCAAGCTAGCTTTCTTCATTTTTGGATCCACCCAACGCCTTTCCAGCCACATGTTGCGGTTGAGACGGATCTTGCCTCCCCCAGATTCTGGAGCTGATCCTGAGGACCCAGCTGGTGTCAAGGGTGAACCCGCTGACAGTAAACCAGTAGGGGCATGTCCCAGCTCCGTGAGGCCCGAAAGTGTGCCAGAGGGAGTCGGTGGCCCAAAGATGGCATCCTAGAATTCCTTAAGTTGGGCCGGTGTCGCTCCGGTACCAGGAAACGCGTGGAGCGGGCCCTGACGCCGGCTCTATAGGTTGAGTGCGAGAAGTGCGAGGGTGAAGCCGACAAACGCTTCAACTTCTTCTTCTTGTGCTTCTTCGATGAGGTCTTGGAACTGGAAGACGATCGTCCATGAGAACAGCTCCTGGATCTTCAACAGGAACGGCACACAGCCTTCTCTTGCAGAGCCGCCAGTAGCTTCATCACCTACAGAGCCTTTGGATGCATAAACTTGCATTCAGCGCAGGCCTTGGGGTTGTGTCCCGACCCCAGTCAGACCAAGTGGGGAATCAGACATCTGCCTGTGCCAATGCCCGCAACATGTTGTAGAGGACAATTCCGTGGCACACTGGGAGCAAAACTCAAAAATTTTGAGAAAAGGTGAATAAAATGTTTTTTTACAAAGCTGGGTCAAAAAATGACCGATGCAGCTCTCCAGATCCACTCTGTTGGCACGGAAAGAAAGGAACTCATGTCAGCAAACCAGGGTGGCGCCTATTTGGGCGTTGCCACATCACTTCTGACATGCAGAGGTACTGCTCAAGATTTTCTGGATACAGTCTGAAGCCTGGGGAATATTCTAAGGTGAGGAATCTGCGGTAAGTTCCTATCAGAAAGCACGGACAGTGTGGTAAGTTCCTATCAGAAAGCACGGACAGTGCTTGAAATCTACCCTGGTTCAATTATGTAAGCTCTTGGTTTCATTCCCTAGGACTGAGTGACATATGGGATGATTCACGTTTCATTTCTAGATGAAATGTGAAATTATTAGCAACCAAATATTGGTCGTTTGTGATGGAAAAGTGACAACAGTTTAAGATGTGGAAGTTTGATTGAAATTTTTGTTGATTTTAAAAATGTTTTAAAGTTGTAGTCTTTTTTGGATGATATTGTGGTTCTGAAAGCTAAAAATGTATATTTATAATTAAGACTTGCGATTTTACCCATTAATGGCTGAAGCTGCAAATGGTCATCTGCTAGTCGCAGGACTGATATATGTCCCAAAAGCAGGGTCATTGCAGAAACTGAGGCTCACTTGCTATTTTTTGTGCTACTGGATTGTTCTTATTTGTGGCAATATGGGTATCTGGCAATATGGCACTGCACTAAGAATTTTTAAATCAAATCCCTAATAGCTTTATAGCTTTTGAGCAAATTGTCTGTATTGTGCTTGGTTTTTAACATATAGCTCCTTTCTTTTGGCCAAGAAGTACGAGTTACTTACCTTCGGTAACGATGTATCTGATAGAGACGATTCTAGCCGCAGATTCTTTAACGTAGAACTATCCCCAGGCGTAAGACTGGATCTGGAAAATGTTCTTTGCCACAGCATCTCTGCGCGCCAGGGGGTGGTACCATGTGACTCCGCCCTGACGTCACCCGCGGGCGTGACGTCGGCAAGGTCACATAAGCCCCACGCACCCCAGCGCGCCAACGTCACTTTTCTTCGGAGAACTTTTCTGCGCCACAATGCGGAACTGTCACAAACAAAAACTGTGAGAATACGGGAACAGTGTACGAAAAAATCAGATAAATAGAAAGAGAAGAAACGAATGGTGAGGAACAGCACCATCAAGGGAGAGTGCCAGGCACTGTGGCACCAAAAGTCATAAAAGGGATGGGCAGAACACAGCTACTGTGAAGCAACCCTGCAGGTAAATACAACATCCTCCCTGGGGGCAGAAAAGCATGTGAAAAACGTCACAGCAGACGAAGGGGGAGGAGGGGGGGCCTGCAACCCCAGTCTATAAACAGTGAGGGACAACAAGGCCAGAACTGAAGGGTAACAACAATTCACCCCAAGACAACACCAGCAAGGAGAGGTGCATTCACTGTGAAGAGCTAAGGGTCAAGGCACAGTCGAGAGACCCCAACTCCGAGGACTGCAGAGGAGTCAGAAATTTCAAGCAATGAATAAGGGAGAAGAGCATGAGTAGGCCCCACACTGGAAGACCAGGGTGCAGGGAGGCAGAGTACCCATGAAGCCACCAACCAATCGCCAGAAAAGAAGGAGCGGATGAAACAAATAGAACGAGCATCCCACTAGGGAGGAAGCGAAAGAGGCCACTCGCAGGAGACAAAACCACCCGGAGGCAGGCGAGTGCAGAAGACCAAGCTGAATGTCCTTGCAGAATGGGGAGGAAGGACGGGTCGTGAAGGAATCTGCGGCTAGAATCGTCTCTATCAGATACATCGTTACCGAAGGTAAGTAACTCGTACATCTGATAGAGATTACTAGCCGCGGATACCTTAAAGTAGAATAGATACCCTAGCCATACCCGGAAGGGAGGAGGGCCTGCGAGAAAGTCTCCCAGGAGGAAGAAACACAGGGCCCCAGCAGGGGTTGTGTAATGGGGACAAGAAGGGCGGCCCAGACCCTATCAAGCAGAAGGAAGCAAGGATGAGCTGAAGGGAGGCCAGGACACCCCAAGCCCAGCCAAGGTACCAGGGACGTCCGCCAGAAAGCCCTGGAGGGAGAGACAACGGCAGAGGAGTACAGAGGAAGAAAAGAATCACCCAAAAACTCCAAGGAGAAGAGGTAGAAATGGAGGCAAAGCCCTCCATAGGAAAACACATGGTGAAGGGGACAGCTGAACTGGCCACAGCCTCGAGTCAGCAGACAAGGCAGGAACGGCTCCACAGCCAAGAAGGCAGACGTGAGAAGAAAGACGTAAACTTGCAAGGCTCCAGCAGAACAAGAGGCAGGAGGAAAAGAGCACATGCCAAGCCCCCGGCTGTGGACCAGAAAGAGCATGCAAGCGCAGCCGGCAAGTACCATGAAGCAGAGTGCCCAGACCAAGCAGAGAGCAAGATGAAGGTATAGGCCAGGGAAATCCAGAACAACCTCTGAAGGGTGACCGTTCCAGACAAAACCAACCCACGAAAGAAGTGGGACCAGCCAGAAGAAAGGAGGAGAGGGACGGAGGACAGGCAAGGCCGTCCACCAGAACACGGGGAAATAATTAGGAAATCCAATCCCTACTGGAACACCAGACAGAGGACCAGGCCGAAACACAGGACAAAAAAAATTGGGACACCACAGCGCAACGCCGTAGGCGGCATGCCAAAGCCGGACCAGCGATACAGCAGAGACTGAAAAGGACAAAACCTGGAGCAGCGCAAGCAACGTCCAGACAAGAACAAAGAAACCGCACCAGTGGTATACAGTAACGCTAGGAAAGGCGAGGAACCCGCAAGGGGGATTCCACACCCTACCAGCGCGGGACAGGGCTATACAATAGCTACAAGTACCCCATTTAGGGTAGGACACGTCCCAAAGAAAACATGGGAACCACTCTTAGGGAAAAAATCCTGCATCAGAGGACAAGAACATAGGACCTGCGGTAGAAACCACAGACGGCTTAGTAATCAGTTAAAAAATACACACTTACTAAAAGGGCTGAACCAGCAGCCAACAGAAGAGAGGGGCCAACCAAGGGACCCCGAAGGCACGTCGAACCACAAAGAACATACAAACGGGCCACTCAAAACACCAGATTCCAAGAAGCAGGTGGGATAACGCCTCCCATCAAGCCCTGGAGGATCAACAAGCCAGCCTACGGAGGGGGAGGACGGAGGCCCGCAAGGAGACGCTGAATGGCGGAGTCCGCATGAGTGTTAAACAAAAGGACCCCATCAAAGGGTAGGTCAACCAGACGCTCCCTAATATTTTCAGAAAAAACATCACCCCGCAGCCAAGCATGGCGACGGAGAGCCACAGAACTGGCCATAGCAAGGCCGAGAGCATCAGCAACATCCAAGGGCGCACGGAGAATAAACGCGGCTAACTCTCGACCATCCAACACATTGTGTCATAGATCAGCGCGGGCTCCCTCATGGGAGACATGAGAAGGAAGGGACTCCACAAAATCCCACAGGCTGGAGGTAGCCCTGGCCAACACACAGAGTATTGAGCGCCCGCAAAGCAGCACTGGATGAAGCGGAGATGTTAAGACCCCATGAATCCACCCACCGGGCCTCCCGAGACGGAGGAAACAACACCACAGGCAAGAATGAAAAAGTAGTCCGCAGAAGAGAACCCTGAGTAGAAGGATGGAAGGAAAGGCAGACTGGGTTGTGCAGAGCAGGACGGTGGCAATGTAGGAGCGGCTGAGGCACCGGATCACCCGTGGCAGGGTGCACCCAAGCCCCGAGAAGAGAGTTGTGGAGCAACGCTTCAAAAGGAAGGAACAGCTCCCGACCACCAGAGCCCTGGTGGAAACTTCCAGAAGATTATCTGTGAGGAATGGGGTGACGGGGTCACCCATTCGCAAAATGCCAGCGGCCATGGAAATAGCCCGAACAAAGGCAACACTGGCCTCTGTAGGGCGCCATGGGGGAGAAAGCAATTCCTCCGTGGGCGACGGATGCAAACTGAGCCATCCGTACCCAAGTCCAGCTAGAGGGGGAATCGGCCAGCCCCTGATTGGTGGGGGATCCACGGACGAGCGGGGGACCTGAGGGACCCCCGGGGAAGGCGAGCCGAGCTGCGGAAAAGAGGGTCCAAGGATTGAGGCAGCGGGGAGGGCGAGGAGCCCTCCCTGGAAGATGCCGGTGAAAAAAGCAACGATGCGGCGTCCTGTCTCCGGAGACGAAGAGATCAGGAGATGGCAAACCTCCGTAGAGGAAGGAACCTCTGTAGACGACTCAAGGACCTGATGCCGGCACGGCGCCATGGAGTCCGCCACAGATGCCAGCTCTACGTCAATCGGGGCCGGAGTGGACATTAGCGGCGCCAAGTCGACCTCCAAAACCACATGCTCCGCAGGAGAATGGGGCGGGGTCAGAGCTAGTTCGGCCAAGGAACGGCGCCGAAAAGGCGCCTGCTCAACCTCTCACGGGGTAGCTGCCCACGTAGAGGACCGAGAGGGACTCGGGGAAAGCACCCCAGGCCCGGCCTCCACCTGCAGCACCGCCAGGGCCGGGGAGGAAAGCCTTTGAGGGCCGAGAGGAATTCGGGGACGAGACCAGAGTCCCGGTGACCTCATGCGACACCACAGGGAGCCCCGTAGGGATTTGCGGCGAGGCTGGGACACCATGTGTCAAAGAGGGGAGCCTCGAAGGACTGCACCTTGACGACACCACCCTCCTTCAACCTGAAGCCGAAACCCTTTGAGGCGCGAGGCAAGGGATCCGCGGACGTCTCAGGAGGTGGAGGAGGGGCCAAAGAAGCCTGCATAGCCGCAGCGTAGGCTGTCATTTGGGCCCTAGTCGCCCGACGCCAGGAAACGGTGGGGTAGGGTGGCGACAGGCGAGGGCACACGTCCCGAGGGGAACCCGCGCTCTCCGCCGAACAAGGACAGGGCCTCGGAGACAAGCTGCAGGACCTACCAGTCAGCGAGTGACACCCTTGGAGCCGTGGCTAAGGATGATGTCGCAGTCGGAATCGGCAGCTCCTGGCTTCCAAGGTAGGGGACAGACGCTGGGACGACACCGACCTGGACAATCAGGCCGATACCAATTTCATACGGCGCTCCCGCGTGACTTCGGTTTGAGGTGCTGACAGGCGTCGCAGTCCGTCGAGTCATGGTGCTCACCCAAACACCACATACAAATCGGGTAAGGGTCTGTCGCTGACATCTGACGTGCACAAGAGGTACACGTCTTGAAGCCCGAAGGCATTCGCACACTGTTCCTCAACGCAAAGCGTGAAAAAGAAGGCCTGAAAAAAGGCCAGGACACGATCCGGATCTGCGTTGCACGCGGAAAAGAGGAAAACTGACGTTGGCGCACCGCGGTGGGGCTTCTATGACCTTGCTGACGTCACGCCCGCGGACGTCAGGGTGGAGTCACATAGTACTGCCCCCCCCCCCCCCCCCCCCCGGGCGCACAGAGATGCTGTGGCTAAGAACATTTTCTGGATCCAGTCTCACGCCTGGGGATAATTCTACGTTAAGGAATCTGCGGCTAGTAGTCTCTATCAGAGCACAGTTTTATTCAGTTATCAAGTTTGTATCGTTTTTAACATTTCTCCATATGAATTGTATGTGTGTTCTATTGTATCATTTATATTGTTATACCTTGTATTTTAACTGTGTTTGTATGTTTGACCCTCAGAAATAAACATTGATTGATATCCCCGAACACTGAAGATGGGCTGTGCCCACCATCATTTTCTAGAATACTTGAGGGGCCGAATGGGACCACACCAAACTAAAAATGCTCCACCCCACACTGAACCGCAGACGTCTGTGGGACTGCAAGATTGGTATAAAAAAAAAGCAGGCGTCCTGCAGGTCCAAGCACACCATGCAGTTGCCCCGGTCCAGAGCAAAGAGGATCTGTCACAGCCTGAGCATTCTGTATTTCTCCTTCTGCAGAACAGTATTCCGAATCCAAAGATCGAAAATAGGACCAAGGCGTCCATCCTTTTTTGGCACAAGGAAATGGCGGAAGAAACAACTCGTCCCTATTTCTGAGTCCAGAACCCTCTCGATAGCCCCTTTAAACAGCAGAGCTTGCACCTCTTGCAGTAAGGTGGATAGGTTCCCCTCTGAAAGTCACTTTGAATTTCTATTCTATTTAGATTTATACAGCACATTATACCCAAAGGTGTCAGAGCTCTAGCACCTCTGAAGAAATACTGCAGAGATGAGAGACCAGAGCGCTGCATTCATGGGAGGGAGAAGAGACAGGTTTTCAGTTGCTTGCAGAAGGCTACATAGGAGTTCAAACTTGCAATGTGGGTGGGAAATGTGTTCCACAGTTTGGCTGCTGCCACTGAGAAAGAGCGCTGCTCCACCCGGGCTTCCGCAATCTAGGAATGCTCACCCTCCTAAGAGATGATGATATAAGCTGTCTCTTAGGGGTGTACCAATGAAAAGCTGTTCTCAGGGGCATCGGCCCTTGATGGTGGAGATCCGCATGAACCATACAAAGAGCTTTAAAAATCACATGCTTTCTAACTAGCAGCCAGTTAAGGGAACACATGCCTGCCTGACTGAAAGATGTTTAGGTACATCCAAAACCAGGCGGGCTGCTGCATTCTGGATGACCTGCAGTCTGTTCAACGAGAACTTGTTAATGTTTAAATGCAAACCATTTCCACTAGTCAAGGTGCAATGTAATTAGAGCAATAACCACCGCTACTCTAAGTTCAACTGGTATGAAAGGGAAACCCTTTTTCAGGATTTTAATAATGAAAAGGCAGGAGATCACAGTCCTCTTGAACCGAGTGTCAAAGGTAAGGGTATTATATAAAATTAAAAAAATAAAAACTAGGTTTTTCGTAGAGATAACTGGAAAAGGTAAGTGACCGCACGTCTCTGGCCACCAAAGTTCTGACCATACAGAGTTGTGTGCCCCGAAGATCAAGATCTCCGTTTTTCGCCTTTTAGTTTCAACCAGTTCTTCTTCATCAGATGCTAATTTCAGTCATACAGCATTTGAATGTATTGCAACCAGCAGAATATGGGAGGAAGCTGCTGTGGGTCAGAAAGGGTCAGACGGGCGTAGCCCCGCTGAACGATCTGGAGGAACCATCTGTTGGATGGTATGGATTGCCACCCAGGAGAAAGTGTTGGATCCTGCCCTCCACAGGGCGTTTGGTTGCTGCCAAGGGTGAACTGAAGTGGATTGGGTTATGATGATGCAGAGGAGGGGACCTAGGAAGATCAATGTCCCTGGTTGCTGGGGTGACAGCAGAGAGGGTGGAAAGCCACGTCACTGCCCGTATGCAAAGACTCGGAGCTAACCTTGGAATGGTATAAACTGACGGGGAAACTACCTGGCAGAGGCTGAGGCCCAAAGCATGCACAGCGGCCTTGCTTTCCTTAAAGAGTTCTAAGGCAGCGTCAGCTTTTTCACTAAAGAGACAGGATTCATTGTAGGGCATATCCATAAGAGATGCCTGTACATCTCCTAAAAACTCTGTGGATTGCATCCTTGCATGGTGATTAATTACCACACTAGTGCAGGCATCTCTCCCCAGGCAATCAGTAGAATCCAAGCCAACACAAACAACCGATTTGGCCCAGTTAGATGGTTTGAGACAAGAAACCCTTCATTTTTTCCGGCAATGCCAGAAAGACCTCGCTGGCCTTGTCCCAGAGGGCATACATATAGAGGCCTAACAGGCAAGCTTGGTTGACAGAGCTCAAGGCCAGGCTGACTGAAGAGAACATTCATTTTTTGAACACCTCAATCCTTTTATACTCCCTGTCCGGGTGGTGTTATGGAGAATGAATTAGAATTTACCTTGCTGGTGGAAGTTTGGACCACCAAACTCTCAGGAGTAGAATACTTTGCACAAAAACCTGTGTCACCATACTATGATCTGTAGAGTTTGGCCACCTGTTCACCAGTGGGTCAGACCAAGTGCCCATCAGACTGTCTGTTAGTGTTGTGTAGTTCCCACTAATCTGTAAGACTCGCACGTTTGTGGACAACATAAACTCTGGGTATGGTGCCTAGACGGATTCTATGCACCCCCTTAGTATACGTTGGCCTACAGACCAGCTAGCTCACAGTGCCACCATAAGCACCCCTAACTCAAACGGGGAGTGAATGGCGTCTAGCAACTACTGAACTTGACCACCCTGACCCCTCATGGATTGTGGTAGCAGATCCAGAACCCTTTTCCTCTGTCACTCGTTCACTCTTGTTCTAGGAGAAATATACAGAAAATACACAATGGGGCGTTCTTCAACATATTTACTGAACCAACTGAATTCTTGTATAGTATACACGTGCTGTGATAATCAGAAGCATATGAAAGTGATTACATGCACCAAAATAGTAAATAGTAGGTATAGTTCCACCATGGTGCTAAGACAGTGTGTAAGAAATGGGTTTGCCACTTCTCCAGGGGTAGCACGGAACCGAGCGGGCAGGCCAAACTTCGGAGGACATGTGACGCATCCACGCAGTACCCACATACGACTCACCAGGCACACCACAAAAGAGGCACAACACCAGCTTGAGTTGGAAAAATAATAAGTTCTCTATTGTCTCCAACCTGCAAAGGTAAACATAACATAGGCCGTAATCACAAGGCGCTAGCGAGCGTCAGCGCAGTATATACCCAGGGGGAGATTATTTACAAGGTAATTGGGAACAAGGCTGAAATGGTAAATAAGTCCAAATTGTCCAGCTGAAATATAAAAAGGTTAGCACTTGACATGTGACGTCAGCGACATCCATATGGGGGGGGGGGGGAGATCACACTAAGCGTGGAAGCCCATTATACATAAAATCAAACATTAGGGGTAATAACCCAAAATAGCTGGCATAGGCGTCTCCTGCAAAAAGAATAGGAATCCTCCAGCATTAACATCAAGCCGGAACACCTGTAATAGAACAGCAAGGCGTGCTCATCAGCATGGGCATAACAAGGGGCCTTGAGTAACACGTCAGGCCAGCATAGGGGCCCACCAGGCCCAAACCTGTAAGACAAGGCACAATCACCTGCACGGTGGGCACGAAAGCATACAATCGACCATCAGGTGTACGACAACAGTATACCTGGGCTTCAGTAACATTAGTCACAGGACACCCAATCATGGGCAGGGGGCGCAGGCCTTAATCCTGGGTAGTAGGCTGTAATTGCAAAATTCAACATCAAGCATAAACCCCCATCAGGCATTATAACTTCAGCCTAACCCCTGTAAGGAGAAACATCATGGCCTCCCAGCATATAATAACAGGCGGGTATAACCATAGGACCATTCGGCCGCCCTCGCAAGAGCCACAGGTCATGCAGAACCCCAGCGCTGTAGCCTTAGGGAAAAGACCTGGGGGCGGAACTCATTAGCCCCCAACCTGCAACAAAAACATCAGGCAGTACATTGGCATCAACAACATTAGCAACCGGGGGTACACACAGCCAACCCTCCGCATGAAGATAAACATTAGGCATTGACATTATGGTGTAACGTTAGGCATTAAACCATGAGCATGAACCTCATCCTCCATACTGGTGCATTATTTAATGAATGGTCCCTAGGCATCTGTTCCCTGCCGGACCACTTAAGCCAACCTCTATGGGGGCGTACCCTTAGGCCCACTTGCTCAGGTGGGCCCGATGACCAAGCTCTGGGATCTATATCCACAATAAGGGATGATGCTCTCCACCCCAAAATATTCAATAAGGGCAACCCCGAGTTATCTGGTGGGGCAGTTAAGTGCAGGAAAGTCAGGGCAGTTCAATACTTCTGGAGCCCAAGTTGCAGCTGCCCTCTGCCAGACGGGGCACCTGATAAGGTAACACAGTCCCCGGGGGCGGGCACCAGCAATGTACCCCGTTGCCCTCTCCAGCCCTCCACACAGTCTGAATAAGGCCCCACTCACTGGGCTATTCCTCGATGGCTCCTGCGGGGCTCAGTAGGTGCTGCAGGCGTCTTCAGGGGCTCTGGCTTACCCGCTGAAGATGCTCTCCTCTGGCACAGACCGGCGGGGCAGTCTTGCTGCCGGCTTGGGCGCGCGGGGCTCTTCCTCACTCCGGCGAGAGCCCCGCAGCAGACACACGTGTCCGTTCTTCACCCGGGCCCTGGGCGAAGGGGGCAGGCACCGACCATGTGCCTCGGGGCCCCAGCCCCGTTAGAGAGGCCTTCCTCCTCACAACGGCAGGGCTCCCTCTCGACCACGGGGGCACCGCACCGGCACCACTCACCACTCTGCTTCACCCGGGTCCCTCTCCCTCACAGGGACCCGGGGCTTAGGGTCCGCTTCTCTTCCTCTGGCTGCCCGGCCGGCAGCCAATCCCTGCGCGGCCTTCCGGGGGCGTGGCCGCGCAGGCCAATCCGTGCGCGGCGGGCTGGGGGCGCGACTGGTGACATCACCGGCGCCCCAGCCACGTGATGCAGGCACTCTCGGCTTCGGGGCCTGGTGCGGCCCTCTCCTCACTCCGGCGGCCCTCTCCTGGCACCGGGGGCCACCGCACCGATGCCCACAACCGCGGGGGTCTCCTCGACAGCGCCTCAGTCTCTAAGGTGTCCGGGCTGCGGCGGTGATTTCGGCAGAAAATGAGGGGTATGCACCCTCTTTCTTTTAACTGGGCATAGGGCGCCTAAACGCGGGGTTGGCACCCGCGGCGCTTTGAGGTAAATTCCGTTTCCTCAGACCACACAGGCACCGCGCTTCCAGTGGCAGGAGGGGCGCTTGGCGATTTATAGCGCTCCGGGCCTCACAGCACTTCGGGGCTCAGCACTACAAGTGGGACGACCGGTCATCCGGCACATCTCAGGCAGCCCTTCTTCCCAGCGCACAGCGCTTAGACCTCAGCTCCTCTTCTCTGGGGCTTCTTCCCTGGCCCTCTAATTATAGAGCTCCTCACCTCCTTCTGGGCGCGGTACTTGCGTCGGTGAGGGGGGGGGGGCCCTCTATCAGGGGCCCTGGGGTCAGTAGAGGGGTGCAGGGCCCAGCTCACAGGCCCATGTGGCGGTAACACTCGCAGCAGGTCCCCTCACGTTCCTGTCCCAGCTCTCTCTGACTGCATGGTGGCACATCCCCCTTACTTATACCCTCCTCCCAGTCAGTGCCAGAACCTTCTAGAATGTTAGGGGCAACTGGTCTAAACTGTCTCAAGGGGAGGGGTTGAGCACCCTGGGTGCCAGGCTTCCCTCCAAAAGCTAGGGGTGGCTGGGTAATAATATCTAGACCGCTGACCTATGGCAGTCAGGTGGCCAAACCAATGGCCATGGCATCCATTTTAAATACAGAACATTTCAGTCAGGTGCATTTCTAAAATGGGGGGGGGGGGGGGGGGTATTTCCTGCACACCATTTCGTGACATTACATTTTAAAACAGGGCAACTCTCACCTCTCATGGCCTATACAATAATCATTACTTTGGGGGAGACATCCTAGACAAGGGGGTCAAAAGCGAAATATTTCGGGGGAAAAGGCCAAGTCCAACACAACTCCCCCCCAGCCAAAAGCCAGCGTAGACCAATCAATGCCTTGATGGGCTTCCCTGCTTGGGGCGGAAAAAGGTGGACGCAGGCCTGCAACTACAGGAGCACCTGCAGTCTCTTCTCCACTCTGGAACCCGATGGTTCACTCTCGCAACCCTCCCTTCAACAACCAAACCACCCCACTGGTGTTCTTTAGTGGGATGTGCCCAGGACTGGCCTCTAGGCCATCCAGAAGTCTCTGGCTCTTGTTTCTTCATAGCGTGGGAGGCTTTAGCCTCAGGCTTGTAGTACTCTTGGACCACTCTCCTCCTTCCAAATTGCCACTGGTCCACCCACCTGGGGTCTACACCCTCAGGCTGACCAGCTCTAAGGGGCGAGGTTCTCCTCCCCTACCTCTCCTCCTAGGGTTCCGCCATCTCCTTCCCCTGGGGACACCCTCAGACAACCACTCTCTCCCCAACCTGGAGTCGAAACCCTCAGGCTGAACCGGTGACAGGGGTGAGTCCTCCCTCCCCCTGCACCCCCTCCCAGAGTTCCGCACCCTCCCAACCGGAGTAGTACCCCTGAGAGTCAAATCTGGGGGGACTCTGATTACAGATGTCCCACCCGCCAGGTCCGGCAAACCCTCAACCTGGCCACCCAACCCAGGATCTGCGCCCTGTGGCTGAGCCGGTGACAGAGGAGAGTCCTTCCTCCCTCCGCACCCCCTCCCAGAGTTCCGCACCCTCCCATCGGGAGAAGTACCCCTGGGAGTCAAACTGGTAGGGACCTTAATTACAGGTACCCCACCCTCCAGGTCAGGCAACCCCTGAACCTTGAACCCCAGTCCAGGATCTAAACCCTGTGACTGGTCAGACCCCCGAACCACTGGAGCTCTGATTACTGATGCTCCGGGTTCTCCTGACACGAGGGGATTCCCTTCACGGGAAGGCACATCAGGACAGCCTAGGCTCCCAACCTGGGGTTCCCTTAAAGAACTCTCCAGGCCCTGTGACTGCGGTTGGGGCACCCCGGGACACCTCCCCGTCTCACTCCCTCCTGTAGATGGGATGTGAGGCCCTACAACCCTCTCACTATCCTGGGACCTAGCTGGGCCATTCCTCACCTCTCCCGCCTCGCTGGGTCGGAAGATCCCTGCACCACTCCCTTCTGGATCACTCCCCAATGTCCTCTCAGACTCTCTGGCACATACCCAAAGGTCTGCCTCCCGTGCAAGTTCCCTGGGGTCTGAGAACCCACGCTGCAACAGATGGTGACGCAGACTTGGGAAACAACTCCTCAGCATGTGCTCCCTGATGACTGCATGGCACAGCCCTTCCCAATCCTCCACTGCTCTCCTCACCACCCAATCCTCCAATGCAGTCCAACACTCCTCCTCAAACTCTCCCCAGGACTGGTGGGACAGTTTTCCCCTGCCCCTGAACACTAACCCGTCCCCCTCTTCCTGGGAATCAGGCACTGTCTCCTGGGCTTTGGGAGTGGGACTCCTTGCACCGGACCTACACTCGCTGCCACCACTGGATCCCCCCCTCACCGTTGTATCCAGACTCCTAAAACCAGACTCAGGGGACAACCTACCCACCTGAGCTACTCTCTCCCTGGCAAAGGCCCTCTCTGCGTCCGCCATCCTCTCTTGCGCTAGGACCATTTCCGTCTCTAGCCTCTGCTCTTCCACCCTCAGCTGCGCTAACTCCTTGGCCTGCTCCAACCTGAGCTTCTCCAGCGCTAGCTGATGCTCCCTTTCTTCCCTCCTATCTACCCACTCTTCTGGGGACAGGGAAAGGGATGGGGCAATGCCCCCGGGACTGGACCCAGGGCGGGACTCCCTCTCTATGGTATCCTCATCAGCTCCTGGCATCTCCGCCCTATCAAACTCTACCTCCACTCCATCGGGGTAGTTACCCTCCAGGGTTATAGATTGGGAGCCCTCCCACTGGGTTCTACCGAATCCACCCTTCAAATACTCGGGGGGGAGGTAATCAGACAGGTCCCCACCGATCTTTAAGGGCTCCCCCCTCTGAGGGCCTCATAGAGAAACAACTTTCTTCTAGTGTTGCCTACTGGGGGTATCCCTCTCTCCTTGAGGAAGTCTATCACTTCCTGCTCGGTGTACTCCATCAGTTCCACCTCCTCATAAACCAACCCCATCGTGGCGAGGTACACCCGGGACACACCCACAGTGGAACAAGGGGACACAATTGAAAACACTTTTCAGGAAGAAGCAATACAGAAAACACAGTATTCAGCCAAACAATAATCCCCACAAAAAGGCTGTGATTACATTAACTGCTCTATTTGCGGTGTAACCCGTGGCCGCTGTGGTACTGCACAACACAAGTCCTATCCCACCGCTCGCCACCAATGTAAGAAATGGGGTTGCCACTTCTCCAGGGGGTAGCATGGAACCGAGCGGGCAGGCCAAACTTCGGAGGACATGTGAAGCATCCACGCAGTACCCACATACGACTCACCAGGCATACCACAAAAGAGGCACAACACCAGCTTGAGTTGGAAAAATAATAAGTTCTCTATTGTCTCCAACCTGCAAAGGTAAACATAACAAAGGCCGTAATCACAACAAGGCGCTAGCGAGCGCCAGGGCAGTATATACCGAGGGGGGGATTATTTACAAGGTAATTGGGAACAAGGCTGAAACGGTAAATAAGTCCAAATTGTCCAGCTGAAATATAAAAAGGTTAGCACTTGGCATGTGACGTCAGCGACATCCATATGGGGGGGGGGGGAGATCACACTAAGCGTGGAAGCCCATTATACATAAAATCAAACATTAGGGGTAATAACCCAAAATAGCTGGCATAGGCGTCTCCTGCAAAAAGAATAGGAATCCTCCAGCATTAACATCAAGCCGGAACACCTGTAATAGAACAGCAAGGCGTGCTCATCAGCATGGGCATAACAAGGGGCCTTGAGTAACACGTCAGGCCAGCATAGGGGCCCACCAGGCCCAAACCTGTAAGACAAGGCACAATCACCTGCACGGTGGGCATGAAAGCATACAATCGACCATCAGGTGTAAGACAACAGTATACCTGGGCTTCAGTAACATTAGTCACAGGACACCCAATCGTGGGCAGGGGGCGCAGGCCTTAATCCTTGGTAGTAGGCTGTAATTGCAAAATTCAACATCAAGCATAAACCCCCATCAGGCATTATAACTTCAGCCTAACCCCTGTAAGGAGAAACATCATGGCCTCCCAGCATATAATAACAGGCGGGTATAACCATAGGACCATTCGGCCGCCCTCGCAAGAGCCACAGGTCATGCAGAACCCCAGCGCTGTAGCCTTAGGGAAAAGACCTGGGGGGCGGAACTCATTAGCCCCCAACCTGCAACAAAAACATCAGGCAGTACATTGGCATCAATAACATTAGCAACCGGGGGTACACACAGCCAACCCTCCGCATGAAGATAAACATTAGGCATTGACATTATGGTGTAACGTTAGGCATTAAACCATGAGCATGAACCTCATCCTCCATACTGGTGCATTATTTAATGAATGGTCCCTAGGCATCTGTTCCCTGCCGGACCACTTAAGCCAACCTCTATGGGGGCGTACCCTTAGGCCCACTTGCCCAGGTGGGCCCGATGACCAAGCTCTGGGATCTATATCCACAATAAGGGATGATGCTCTCCACCCCAAAATATTCAATAAGGGCAACCCCGAGTTATCTGGTGGGGCAGTTAAGTGCAGGAAAGTCAGGGCAGTTCAATACTTCTGGAGCCCAAGTTGCAGTTGCCCTCTGCCAGACGGGGCACCTGATAAGGTAACACAGTCCCCGGGGCGGGCACCGGCAATGTACCCCATTGCCCTCTCCAGCCCTCCACACAGTCTGAATAAGGCCCAACTCACCGGGCTATTCCTCGATGGCTCCTGCGGGGCTTAGTAGGTGCTGCAGGCGTCTTCAGGGGCTCTGGCTTCCCCTCTGAAGAGGCTCTCCTCGGGCACAGACCGGCGGGGCAGTCTTGCTGCCGGCTTGGGCGCGCAGGGCTCTCCCTCACTCCGGCGAGAGCACCGCAGCAGACTCACGTTTCCGGTCTTCACCCGGGCCCTGGGCGAAGGGGGCAGGCACCGACTATGTGCCTCGGGGCCCCAGCCGCGTTGGAGCGGCCTTCCTCCTCATGACGGCAGGGCTCCCTCTCGACACGGGGGCCCCGCACTGGCGCCTCCACCACTCTGCTTCACCCGGGTCCCCCTCCCTCACGGGGACCCGGGGCATAGGGTCCGCTTCTCTTCCTCTTGCTGCTCGGCCGGCAGCCAATCCCTGCGCGGCCTTCCGGGGGCTTGGCCGCGCACCAATCAGTGCGCGGCAGGCTGGGGGCACGACTGGTGACGTCACCGGCGCCCCAACCACGTGATGCAGGCACTCTCGGCTTCGGGCCTGGCGCGGTCCTCTCCTCACTCCGGCGGCCCTCTCCTGGCACCGGGGGCCGCCACACCGATGCCCACAACCGCGGGGGTCTCCTCGACAGCGCCTCAGTCTCTAAGGCGCCCGGGCTGCGGCGGTGATTTCGGCAGAAAATGAGGGGTATGCACCCTCTTTCTTTTAACTGGGCATAGGGCGCCAAAACGCGGGGTTGGCAGCCGCGGCGCTTTGAGGTAAATTCCGTTCCCTCAGGCCACACAGGCACCGCGCTTCCAGTGGCAGGGGGGGCGCTTGGCGATTTATAGCGATCCGGGCCTCACAGCACTTCGGGGCTCAGCACTACAAGTGGGCCGACAGGTCATCCGGCACATCTCAGGCAGCCCTTCTTCCCAGCGTACAGACCTCAGCTCCTCTTCTCCTGGGCTTCTTCCCTGGCCCTCTAATTGTAGAGCTCCTCACCTCCTTCTGGGCACAGTACTTGCGTCGGTGAGAGGGGGTGGTCTCCTTCATCAGGGGCCCTGGGGTCAGTAGAGGGGTGCAGGGCCCAGCTCACAGGCCCATGTGGCGGTAACACCTCGCAGCAGGTCCCCTCACGTTCCTGTCCCAGCTCTCTCTGACTGCATGGTGGCACATCCCCCTTACTTATACCCTCCTCCTAGTCAGTGCCAGAACCTTCTAGAATGTTAGGGGCAACTGGTCTAAACTGGCTCAAGGGGAGGGGTTGAGCACCCTGGGTGCCAGGCTTCCCTCCAAAAGCTAGGGGTGGCTGGGTAATAATATCTAGACCGCTGACCTATGGCAGTCAGGTGGCCAAACCCATGGCCTTGGCATTCATTTTAAATACAGAACATTTCAGTCAGGTGCATTTCTAAAATGGGGGAGGGCGGTATTTCCTGCACACCATTTTGTGACATTACATTTTAAAACAGGGCAACTTTCACCTCTCATGGCCTATACAATAATCATTACCATGGGGGAGACATCCTAGACAAGGGGTCAAAAGCGAAACATTTAGAGGGAAAAGGTCAAGTCCAACACAGTGTATATATGCAGGCATATAAAACAAGATAGTAATCAGGCTTACTCCTACTATGCAATCCTTACTCTATGTGTGTCTAGTGTATGTGTGTGTATAGAACACCCCTCACAGAGATGTTATGCAGCTGCTTAGTGAAGCATCCGCATGCAGGGGACCTCTCGATGTCAGAAGAAGTGTCTCCTCTGGCTAACCCACGAAAATGCTTATTTATTTATGATAAAAAGCACCCTTCCCATGTACATACAGATTAGTACTGTTATGAGTTTCCAGCTAGCCCTGTCGCCCCATGAATGAAGATAGGATGACATTGTACAACGTGCAAGGCCTTGTACTCTGCGAATACTTGTTGCATAAAGCGAAATGTGTAAGCAAAGCAGTTTCAGCGACACTAATCCAACATTGTCACACATGCAAATATGTGTACAAAAGGTTACATAGAGAGAGAGAGGACAGTGTAAGCAAATGTGCAGTGTTGCAATGTGGGCCTAACTCAGGCACATAACAAGAGCTTCGTTGAATGGAAGTAAAGGCTTGGAGGACGTAGGCCCAGGTTGCAGGACTTCTACTATGACGTTTGTCGCAACTTCAACAGAAGGCAGTTGTAGGCCCAGGACCTCAGCTGCACATTGAAATACGGCAGCAAAGAAAGCGCTCTCTTCTGTCGGCGGCAAAAGGAGAGAAATCAACCCCACACGAGGGGAAGTGTCAAGTCCATGTATAAGCGATGATCATCATAATGTGTGTCAGATCCTATTCAGGCCACAGGGCAGGCAGGGGCTCCTGGGCAATAACCGTGGGCATTGAGGCCTTTCATTGCTGTAGTCCCGGGCCAGCCTTACAATGGCTCTGCAACCCTGGCCACACTTGACTCTCAGTGGGAGTGAGGGCAAGCAGTCACAGGCCTCTCAGTATGGTTAGTGTGGGGGTACTCAATCTCAATAATCAAAACTACCCTCCCCTTCGTGCAAAACAACGTAATACTATCAATGTCACCTCTGGGGCATGTGCTTGCATCTTTACATCGATTTAGCGGGCAGTGGATGTGTATTCCAGGTCTGCTTCCTTGGAACCAGTTGGGTCAGTTCCCCTTTCATGTGTCCTGGCCAGTCCCACCTTCCAGACCTGGCCTTTATCTGCAATCCTGTTCTGCCCACCAGAGAAGCACAAAGCGGTGTGCAGGCCACATCCAACTACTTACAACCTTTCCTCAGAGAGCAAGAAGAGAGAAAAGAATCTGTGCCCCTTCATGAGACTCTTTCCATAACAACAGATAACTGTAGGCCTCCTCCTGCATCCCCTGCCATCTACTTAACAAAGGGTGCAGCAGGAGTCATTTACAGCCCAATGCATCAGAAGGGCCCTGGCATTTCTGAAGAAAGACGGTCTCCTTTTTGCTCACCGTAGAATCTTGAGTTCCCTCCTCCCACCTAGGAGATGCCAGCAATACACATATGCGGTGTGAGGAAAGCAAACCTGCCTCCATATTGTACTTTAGTCCAGGCTGTGAGCTTCCAAACTGAAACCTACAGAACTGTATCACTTGTGCATGGAACCCTATCCTAGCACCCATGTGCAATGCACGGGTTGCTGGCATTCAGGATTCTGGGTTCATCATGAGCAGCTCAACTTTAGATGAACAGGCTTGTAAACATGCATTCATGTCTCACAGGTAGAAAGGCCAGTCTAGAATTCACCAAGTACGGTCGGCTGGCACCAAAGCATCCTACTCGTGAGAGTTTGGCTGTCCGTGCTTCCACCAGCAAGGTGAATCCCAATTCATTCCCCAGGACACCACCCAGACAGGCAGCCCCATTGTTCAGCAGATTAGCTGGCACTGGGAAAGAGAAGGGAAACCTGTTGCCAAACCGTTTTTTCTTTTTCAGGGGTGTGTAGTCCTCTTGGAAGCCACACCTCTGGGTTAGGCTATGGGAGATCTGTACGCCAAGCGGGGTTCTGCCATCTTGGGAGTGGGCAGAAGGGTGCATCCTGGGATAGCCAGATGCCACACTTCCCAAGAAGTGCTCATCATGAGGGAGGGAACCCTGTAGCCCATTGTTTTGTTTCTTTTGCGGAGTTTTATATAGCGTGAACTTGACCCGAACCGAATCGGGTATCAGAGCGCTTTACATAGCACCAGTTACGTTACATGAGGACACACATTCATTTTTTTTGGTTAGCCACGGGAAGATTAAGGGATTTGCCCAGAATCACAGGAAGTTTGGCATCGTTACCTAGACTCAAACCCAGGTCCGAGAAAGCATGCTACCAAGTGGGAATTTCCTAAACATAAATAGGGCACCCTTGGCACCCAAAACTCCGATCTCGACTGGAATGAAAGAAGGACCAAAGAAAAACTGCCCTTCTGCACCAATTTCCCGGCGAAGAGAGGCTGCACCTACGTGCACTACACCGGCAAGTAAGCAAAGAGGGACAATGCCTGCTGTGTCCTGCTCTAGGAGAAGTAGTCTTTAAAGCCCAGACAAAGCAAAAAAACTAAAGTTCAGCCAACTGGCCTCCTGTAGGCAGCACAGGGACAACAGCTGAAGATGCCTGCTACGGGAGAGTGGTAGCCCAGATCCTTGGATCACCGCTCACTGCCATCAGGCAGCCCCAGGGACAAAGACTTGACACTCAGAAATTGCAGCAGAGTCTGCTGAACCTGGGAGTCATCAGAGTGCAGCTCAGTTGCCCAGAAGGCAAGCTACAGCCCGGACAAGGATTTGACTGTGATCGCAATCCCGGGTGACTGCCAGTCCAGTGTTGACTGCACTTAGGACATACAGGAGAGGACCTCGTGGGAAGTCGAAACCTGTGCCGAGGATCCCCATATCATCTTTGTAGATCGAGAATCACCTCCAAGGAAGGCCCCCCGTGTTGACCGTGTTGCATCCACAGCATACTATACCCTCAGGATCGGGACCACTACATAAAGATTCATTGGGTAGAGGATAAAGCGCCTGGAACTGCTTGTAGACTGCTTCTTTGATGAGGGAAACGGTTTCTGAGAGTCTTGCTGGTCCCTCTGATTTGGTCCCTATTGAAGTCGTTCGCCTAAAGTGAGTCTTAGTGACCCCATTAACACCAGCCCAACTATTTGGTAAGAAAGTTTTGAAGTGTCAAATTCATTGAATTTGGTAATGCTTTTCAACGGGAGAGTTAAGATGCTTGGCTTTCTAAGCCTTGTAAATTCCATATCTCTGGAACCCTATGGTAGGTCTTTTTCATTGTGGTGTCTAAAAATAGTCTATTTTTATAAATAGGTGTCAGATTTCTTTGGTGTCTTGTCGATTACTTCTTCAATAGCTTTTGTGCAGTTTAAATGCTTTACACTTGTTACTTGGAGTAAGCCTTGCTGCTCAGAGTCACAGCTACCTAGGGCTGAGCGGAAGGTTTGACACAGGAAACCCAAGGGTCCTAAAAGGGTTGGTAAGTGTAATTGGGAGATTTGCACAACCACACCATGTGATACACCCCATTTCCTCATAATGGCACTACCTTGTGGCACTCTGGAGTACTGCTTAGAAGGGTGGCCGGAACGAGTCTGGCGCTTGGGAATATTGTAAAAGTGAGGATTCTGCAGTTAGAAGTAGCCAGCAGAAATAATATTGAATCGAATGTGGATTCTATGTTGTGAAATTTGTGCTTTTATTTTTTGAGTGGTTTGGCCAAAATACATTAGGCTTGCATGAACACCAAATCCCATGTACCACATTAGCCAATTTACAGTTTGAAAATGGAACATTAGTTTGGTTCTACCATGTCTCAATTCCTGGTTATTAGCAGTCACATTATAGACGGAACAGCTGGGGCATTTGTAGTATCCACTTGATTTTAGGCAAGGGGAGAGAGGGAGAGAGGGAGAGAGAGAGACTCAAAAGGGCACCCATGTCCTTGCATTAAGAGCAGATCTACTACTTTTGTGAATTCACACAACTTTACACAAGTAGTCAGAGAAATAGTACTCCTAGAATGTATTTGTGAACTGCATTTCAGAATGAGCAAATATCTAGGTGTAGATTTGCTCATGTGAAAATCTGAGTGTTTGCAAGTTCACTTTCTCTCCAACCACTTGTTTCCCAACCCTGGAAGAGGTTTAATATCTGCCATTATGAGGAGTAAAATTCCAACCTTTCTCAGTATGGGAAAAGTTTAGAGAAGAGTTAGTGAAAACACTTAAAATATGCAAGTTAGTAGGTTTGCACAGACTCAAAAGGGCATTCCAACCGTGGAACTGTTGCTTACCACTATCTTCAGCCCCAGTATGTAGATCTGCGGAAATGTGGCAACATAAGGGGACTGCAAGTATTCAAACCCTACTATGGAAGGAGCCCTGGCATAATCAGAGAGGATAGTTCAGAGCTCTCATATATAATGAGATTGCTGCCATAATGTGTCACCGCATTAGGGACACGTGGATTTTGTTACAGGACAAGTAGATTTATGAAGCAACCTGCCCGATGGGTGTGACAAAGTGCCCTCTTTCTGCATGGTATGCCCCCACTTTTTGCTGAATTGCGGATGTTCTTTGACTGAATGTGCCCTGGACTCCTGCTAATCAGGTGCCCAGGGCCTATGCTCCTTCCCTAAAACTGCATTGAAGCCTAAACCCAATTGGCATCGCTGGCCACAGGTAGGCCCCTGGTAATTGGTACCACAGGTACCCAGGGCGGGAAACAGCCTTAATAACAAATGTTGTAAACAACGATTCTTAAACAACGACCTTTTTATGAACCACGACTTCCTAAACCACGACCTACACGACCAACGACCTCCTCATAAAACTTGTCAATAGATGGCACTGCAAACAAAGATTTAGGAAGGGCACGAGTAAAGTACCTAGCTAAGTTATGCATCTTCGTTTTAATGCATTGTGGTTAGGACACCACAGTGGTTTCCTTAGCATCAAATAATAAGCAACAAGGTATTTAAAATACCTCACAAAAACTATTTCAGGGAAGACACTCTGGGCACCAGTTTTCATCTGAAGCACTACTGTTCTCAAAGGACTCTGAGACCAGTAGGGTGACTGCTACACATGCCATTTATTGAATTTTTTTTGTTTTAACATTGCTGAAGTTTGATTTCTGGATCCTTGCAAAGCTCCGTAGGTTACGTTCACCACCCATGTTCTTTCTTCACTTAAAATTGTTTATGATAAAAGACGTTTAAATTAATTACTTTTTTCCCATGGATTTCAAACAAGCGTTTTTAAAAGCACATAGTTGTAAATTTGGGTAATGTAGCAAAAGATTATTTTTCGTGGTTAAGGTAGTCGTTGTAAAGAATGTAGTGGTTTAGCTGTGTTCGTGATTTGGCCTTCGTGGTTAAGGCATTCGGTCTTTGAGTAGTAGTTGTTTCATCATACATCCACCCAGAGCACTGTGACCAGGGAAGGCTCTTAAGGGCTGCATCACTTATTGTGCCACCCTTAGAAGCGCCTCACCTTTTCACACACACTGCCTTTGCAGGCTGCGTGTTTTGATGCAGAACAACGTGAAGAGTCGACATGGCACACATCCCTGTGTGCCATGCCCACAACCCACTGCCCTGGCCTAGATCAGCCACTCCTCCAGCTGGGTGCACTATGCCAGTGGTGAGGGTACAGGTGCATGAGCCCTGTACCCCTACAGTGCCCAAGTCATTCTTGGGCATTGTAAGTGCAGTGCTGCCATTAAGAGTATATGGTGCTGGGAGTTTGTCATTATGAACTCCACAGCACCATAATGGCTTCACTGAAAACTGGGAAGTTTGGTATCAAACTTTTCAGCACATTAAACCCAGATTTAATGTAAAATGCATGACAAAGGGCATCTTAGAGATGCCCCCTGAAACTCGACCAACTTCTCGTGTCCCGACTGAGTGGCTGCTTAGGCTGCCACCAACAGACATGTTTCTGGACCCCTGGGTCGAGAGCCTGCTGTTCTCTTGGGGGCCTGAAACAATGCACATCCTAGGACGAGGTGCCAAGCCTCCTCCCCCAGGATGGGCAGGGTTCATGAAGGGGAAGCTTAAAAGGCATGCCGCTTTTGTGAGCCTCTCCAGACCAATTGCTGCTTTCAGCAACTGGTCCCCACTGGTTCTACTTTGGGTGTGAGAACAGGCGGGAAAAACAAGTGAGGGAAAGAGGTGTGCCCACCTCTGCCAACTTCACCCCTCAGGTGGGGGAGGCGAGGTGAAGCACAACTCCGAGTCCCCGCCAGCTTGAGGATGGGGGGCCCAACCAACCAGGGACAGGCTCCCGCCCCCCTCCCACTGGAGGGTGGCACGATAGGGGATGTACCCACCCCAGGGAAGGGACCCAATGGTCCCTGCCCTCTACCTACCTGTAACGCCCCTAAATCTAGTATAATCTAGTATTTAGGGGCCGCCCTGAACCTTGCTTCCTCAGATCCAGAAACAACAAGAAAGAAGATAAGAAGGACGGAAGAGACGTGCAGAGCTAACAAGAGGACGACGCCCACTGACTTGGCCCCAACCCTACAGGCCTGTCTCCCCTCGAACCTGCTCCTGCGAAACTCCTGTCTGTCCTGCAGCCAGCAACCTCAAAAACCCAGAGGACCTGCCTGCCTTCACTTCCAAAGACTGCTTCTCCCGTGAACACCAGATTTGTTCAACTGCAACCTCTGGCAGCAGCTGGAGACTGCTAATCCAGTCCACTTTGCACCCGCCGAACCCGGCTCGAGCTCAAGTTTAAAAGCACAACGAGGAGGGTCCTCGACGATTGTGACCCAAGATTCGGAGATGCCAGCAACCTCAAAAACCCCGGAGGACCTGCCTGCCTTCACTTCTAAAGACTGCTCCTCCCATAAACACCGGATTTGTTCAACTGCAACCTCTGGCAGCAGGCGGAGACCGCTAATCCAGCCCACTCTGCACCTGCCGAACGCAGCCCGAGCTCGAGTGTAAAAACAGCACAAGGTGGTCTCCCCGGCAATGGTGACCCAAGATCCGGAGATCCTAGACCAGCCTCAAGACCCCAGCGGATGCCTGCAGCCTCAATACAGAGGACCCCCTCTACCACGACCAAGAGTGGGTAAGACTTTCCGATCCCAAAAGGCACCCCTGCACCTGATGCCCCACGGCCTTGTGTGCCACAACAAACGGTGCCGAGCCAACCCAAGACATCCCAACTTACTCCTCGAAGTGGTGGTCGCACCCAGAAGGTCTTCATCCCCGAGCCTGCTATGTTTCTTTCGACCGGAGTCTCTCCATTGAAAACAACAGGGCACCCCACCTCGAAACAGCACCCTGCACCCGGATGCCCTAGTGCAGCTCAGGGTACACCTTTGGTGCTACTTTGTTTCCCTATTTGCCCTGAGCTAAAGTCCAGGAGCTTTGCTCCCACAACCCAGTGGTCTGCTTGCCAGCAGCCACCAACCGGAGGCCCCCTATCCCCCATTGGATAACACTGGGCCTCAACACTATGCCCTTGGCCGCCCTAGTGCTGCTGAGGGTGTAACAAGAGTGCATCACTGACCCTGGGGGACCCCTGAGTCTAACCCAGAACCTTAACTCCCACAGTCGATAACTTACCTTTGAACCGATAACCTGTTTTTCCTCCATAGGATAACATTGACAATTATCTTCCCAAAACTTTCTAAGTGTGGAGTTTTGAAATCTAAAAATATTCTTTAAAAAAATCGCACGCATAACCAAAACGTACTTACTTACCTATTTGCAGGAACTGTCCCAGTGCTGAATCTAGGTATCCAGCCTTGACTTAGAGAAGTAACGTAAAATGTAACTTACCTGTAATTAACTGAAAAAGCCTATTCATTTCAATGTACTGTATTTGTAACCTACTGCATCCCCTGTAAATCAAAGTACAATTCCTATTGCATTTTCAAACTGTTCTACATTCAGCAACTTATTACTGTACAGTTTTTATTGCTGACCTGTGCCAGGCTTGCTTGGTTCTAAAAATAAATCAGTATATTTTTTATACAAAAACAATTGGCCTAGAGTTCAGTCTTTAAGTGTGTGAATTTATTTGCCGAGTGTGTACATCAAATGCTTAACACTGTCCTCTGATACTGCCTTACTGCTCGACCACTCTACCACAAAAAGAGAGTAAGGTTCTATCTAACCTTAACCTCTGCCTACCTCTGGGGTCACCTGGACTCTATACACACTATACCTCATTTTGGTGTAGTATATATAGAGCCAGTTTCCTACAATGGACTAGTAGGTATTTTACAAGATGTTACACCCCAGATCTTTTTGGGCTGGTCGGAAGGTCAGCAGCATTTCCAAAGTGGTCCCTCATGTTCTTGCCGAGCATTTTCCTATTCAGAACACCCAGCCGACCCGTGTGCTGCCAACCCTCCGGCAGCTCGATTATCCACATTCATTGCCACTTTTTAGACACAGATCTTGTTCTGCTCCATAAACTTCAATTCAGTAATTAAGTTACTGGCCCCTCTTGGCCTATAGTCTTTTTACAAAAGTCCAATTATTTAGTAAGTTATTAGCTTGTTTTATAATAAATATGAGATAAAAAAAAAAGTTTACAATACTGATATGACATTTTTATTCCATTTCAACAATGCATTTTCTGTTCTGTGTGTTGATCAATCAAGTGGAACCACACAAAATATATTAACTGTATTGTGAACCTTTAAAAGAAACCTGCGCCTTGATGAAACATTGTTGTACCTAAGACAGATTCCCCCACTATAATGGAGGTCTATATGGAGGGCAGGTCAGCTCCTATAGCTTGTCTTTGTAACGGTGAGATCAATATTGTATATATCTTGCTGAGACGGAATTTTGAAGTGTGAGGTCACCTCAGACTACAACATACCAGTTCTTCTCTATAAAGGAGCAAAAGAGCTGGCCAATATGTCCGATGTATCATGTGGCCTTAGGACCACAACATACGACATGAAACAGTTTGGTATCCAGTTCTTTATTTTATTTCATTCAGGTGCGACCCATCAACTAGAAACACCATCCTCACACAAGGAATAGTAACCAAAAATACACAAATTTATTTATTTCTGCATTGGTGACCCGATAACACTGTTGCTTTGGCTTGGCCATAGTCTCTCGCAGCCACCTTAACCGTAGGCTCCCTTAAAACGTATGTTGAAAACAAAACAAAGTCAAAGGTACTACAGTCCCTCGATCCCTATAAGGGCCAGTTTCATTAAACAGGGTTATACCATGTGAATTTCAAAGCAAAGTGAAAGCAGCACTTAGAAAAGAAAACAAGAAACGTAGGTTATGAAGACACAACAAAAAAAATACAAAATAGGTCAGCCAGCAAGTTAACCAAAGAGATTAATATACTGCATGCAAGACATATAAAATTGAAACAAATCTTCTAATTAAAGGCATCTTTTGAGTTAAAGAGAAAATTACATTTTCCCTAACCACTTTGAAGGGGGATTGGACATATCTTTTGCAGCACCACAAAGCCAAGGATGGCCGGGGCAGGCAATGAATTTATATGGCCAGTCTCGGTCTTCAATTTTCAAATAAAAAGCTCCTGTCCTACCCACTATGAGTGCCGACTGAGCATGTGCTGGCATTAAGGTTATGAAAAGCTAAAATATATATTCATAGCTACCCTTAGTAATTCAAATGAGAGCACACCTTAAAGTGCCTTTCTGAAAATTTGCCTATGGAGAGTCAAATCTTGCAGTTTAAAAGTTTGCCACAAACTCCAAACACAACTTTTCTTTCATGTTGCTTTCGAATGACACCTGTTTCTTGTAGGTACTTGCATTAAACAACGTTGGGTCTGAATGGGTGTCTTTTTGGTCATTATGCTATGAATGTATCTAGTCTACCTAAAAAAGTTACTGATCTTTAGTAACGGTCTCGCTGGTGGATACACAGATTCCTCAAATTTAGAGTATCCCGAGGCACCAGTCTGGATGTGGAGAATTCTTCAGCAATGTTTCAGAGCGCCACCAGGTGTGATTGTGCAGCTCCACAGTACCTTGATACTGCCCTGGAAGTGATGGGGTGGAGCTGCATATAAGCTCTACTCTTGCAAGCTGACATCAGGTTTTCATGTACTTCTCCTATGTTCTCAAACACAGATCCAAAAACAAACTGTCTGAGAAAGTGAGCTGCTCTCTTACTTTGGATCTTTTTAGATGTCAAAGAGGGACTCTACAGAATGTGGAGGCTGGAGGGCAGTGAAAAGTCTGCATGTGGAATACTTATACCAGACAGAGCGTTACTGACGGAGACGCCACTCGTGCTCTGCCAGGCGATGCCTGCTCAGTCTGAATGCCATTGCATTTAGGGACCCCGGCAGATGGCTACCAACCAGAAAGATGCTCTGCTGGTCCAGCAATCTCCAGAGACACAGAGTTCAGGACCCCACTCTGCTATGCTAGTTAGAGTTCCACATGGCTGTTGTGTTGTCCGTGAGAAGCTGCATCAGCCTCCTTTTGATGGATGGCAGGAAGGTAGTCCGGGCCAGAGGGATTGCACAAAGCTCCAAAAGGGCGATATGCAGCTGGAGACTAAAGAGGTCTCACGTCCCTCATCAGTGATGTTTCTGGCACCACAATGAACTGTGGGCAAAGTGGAGTGCTGAAGATCAGGCTGGGGTCTGCCAGCCACCACTTCAGATCCTGTGCGGTCTCCTTTGTGATCTTAATGCAGTCCTGATGCTGGGCCCAATGAGACCTGAGGGTTCCTTGCAGGACCCACATGTGACACCTGCTATTTGGGATGAGGAGGATACACAAGGTCAGGAGACAAAGTAGACTCACAATCGCCTTCACCAAGAACGCAGGACTGATCCCGAAGCATCATGGTCATGTCCTGAATATCCCAGATACTCTGCAGTGGGGGAAAGGACTTGAATGGCACCATGTCCAGAACTATCCCAATAAACAGAATACTCTCAGCAGGGCTCAGGCGGGACTTCGGCTCATTGATGGTGAACACACCATGATGACAGGAGTCTGGTTGTTATCCAGAGGTGGTCTATGACCGACTACAGTGAGCTCACCCTTATCAGCCAGTCATTGAGGTGTGTGAATAAGTGTGTACACCTGACCTCAGGTGATTGGTTGTGACCATCACTTCTGTGAACATCGAAAGGTAAGACTGAAGGGGAGCGCGGTACATTAGCAGTGTTTCTGGTCCACCTCGAATGGCATGTAAAGTGGGACAAAAGAATAGGTGTATGGAAACGGAAATCCTGCAAGCCCAAGGATACAAAGGACACCAATAAGCCGCCTGGGCACAGAGCTGATCAGATCTGAACCACAATCAGCATTTGGGCATGTCCTTAGCCACTTAACCACGGCGCGAATTCTGCAGCGGAGCAGCAGTTTTAATGAGTGGGCGGGGCCGCATCGGCTAATGGACGTGCGCAGCACTACAGAGGTAGTGCTCGCGATGGCCGTTGGCCGTCGGGAGCACTTAAAGGGTTACACAGACAGACTTTCAGTGGGCAGAGCTCCAACTTACACCCAATGCCTCAGCCCTCTTTTGTAACAAGACGCGAGTTGCATCTTCTCCCTTCCCAAGTGCCGTACCCTCTTAATGGCACCCTCAGTAAACATGCGTTGACTTCCTCATTAGAATTGCAGAGAACTCCTTTAGAAATTCGCTCTTGAATGTGAGGAAGATGGGGTGTGGAAAAATATAAAGGGTAGAGCACAGACCTTTTGGACAATCTGCAAGACCCATCGTCTGACGGTAAGGTTTTCCGACTGGGAGGGAAATGTTGAATTCTGTCTCTTACCGGCTTGGATTGCTGGGCTGAGGGAAACCAAAAGCAGCTTACTAACTACCGCAGCAAGGGAGGATGAGTTGGAGAAATGCTGCATCAGTTAGCCTGTACAAATCCTGCAGGTGACATGCCCACAACCCTGATTGAAAGGGGTCGGTTACTGCATGACAGGGCATGATGGTTGGTGTCTGTAAATCTGCCCCCTGGATTAGCATCTAAAGTCCTTGCACAGATAGGGGGTAATTGCTTTTCTGGTGTCATTAAGCGCAGTTATCATGCTAGAGCTTATCTAAGAACACTTGATGGCAGTGGTAAAGTACAGCCAGCACCTCTGTAACAGTTTTGCCCCGAAGTTAAAGAAGTAAAGAGGATATTCTCCAGCGTGCTCTATGTCAGACACTGTGCCACCCAAAATGTTATTATGTATGTAAGATGCCCACATACAAACAAAATACAATAATTACTGACTGGACCATGGGATGCTTTCTCTACATTTAGTTTAGAGCCTGGGCAATTCACAAGAACATTTCAAGATTATTTCTGAAAGCAACTGCACGCACCAGATTCTGATGAAACACGTGTCGGCTGTCCTTGTTCTTCGGGTCAACACTGAAGAAGATTTAAGTATAAACCAATTTTGGCTTTTCACTCAACTTGATCTGTATTTGCAACTGCATAGGGTTGTGTTCTGTCAACCAAATTATTGTATCATGCTAGAGCTGTCTTTGAATTGCTCCAGCACCGAAACAGCCTTTCCGCCGAATAGCCTAGAGCCATCAAAGGGCATGTCCTTTAGGAATGTATGCATGTAACCAGAAAGCATGGTTAAATTCATTAAGGTGTGCCTTCTGAGCACAACGCTAGTGCCAGTGGCTTTGTCAGTACGATCAGTTGTGTCCAGGCCAGCTTTGTGTACATTCATTTTCAGCATCCTGAACGTCATGAATAGTTTGGGCTGGTAAGGCCCTGAGACATTCTGGGACAGCCAGCAAGATCTTTCTGCTAATGTCCTAGAAAGTATGTGTTCACCTGCCCAACAAACAAACTGCATTGATAGATTTAAGGGGTAGACTAGCCGCGAAAACCATCTTTTTTGAGACTCCATCCATGCTCGTCAACTCCCTGTTGGATGGTTGGCTGGAAAGGAATTAGATGTAACGTAACATGTTGAGACTTAACGTTCAGGATATTTATTGAGGGGTCTTTTGTTAAGACGTGTGAACCACCAGGAGCTGGTGTATATATAATATAGCGCAATGCGAAATGAAGAGGCATGGAAGACAACAATGGCGAGGATCTCAAACTGGTTTCTCAGTAGGACCCTCAACAGTAATGTTCAGTCCGTGGTATGTTTTCCACCGATGTACTAGTGACTGATAGTGAAATCATTGGGTCTGTCCTCCACCAGGAGGAGATTATTCTTGTTTAAGAAACACTCATGTGATCCTTTCTACAATAACATGTGATTACAATTGCCTGTGGTCCCTCCACATTGCTTCAATTTATTAAAAGATATACTAGAGACAGTGGCAAGGTTAAAAACAAATTACCATGTATCAGGAAAGAATTATCTTTTTCATACATCTAATTCATAAAAGACATCTTGTCAACACGTTTCAGCCATACTTGGGCCCTTTTGGGTCGTTGGCTTTTGTTAGGACCATAGACAGGTTGTTTGGATTTTTCTTTTGGATACTCGATATTTCCTGATTCCGGAAATGTTCTTTTTCTTAGAGAATCTCTATTTACTTTTTGTCTTTTTTTCTGAAAATACAACAAAGATTGACAACTGTACATACAGTATACATGGCGTTCTATATGTGCGGAACTTTTTTCATTCCTCTTATTTTGTGAATCCAATTTTTGTCATACATTGGTGGTTTATAAGTATAGAGTATAACTCAAGTTTGCGATATTTCTCTTTCTTTTGACACAGGAACGTTTATATAGTCAGGACTCTTGGAAACAACTTGATACTAAAATTGTGTTATACGGATGGGTGTTGTATTCTCTTGTCGACTCAGTTTGTGGCTGTGACGGATAAAATATCTTTTGTTTTATTTGGAAAACCTTTGGATAGGGGAACGCATTTGATCATGCATTGTAAAGTTGGCATTAGCTTTCTGATCTGTGGTAGTCTAAAATTGTAAGCCATATGTTTTTGATCAATGAATCATCAATCTATTTTGGAGTATATTTTAATTTCTATGGCTGCGTCCCGATTATGGCTAAAGTAATACAAATACTGTGGGCGAAAATCTTGTGACAAAACGTACTTCTAGGAAGCAGTTTTTAAATGGGGTTTACAATGTTCTACATTCCTTCATCGTGTCGTCACGGTGCCGACTTTTGGAGTTCCTGTCGGCTCCTTCCATTCTCAAAGTGCGTGTTGAGTCGTTTTTTTAACCGTGACCTACACAGCAATGGATCTCCTGTTTATAGTGTGCATGAGGTTAGCCCCCTACAACAAAGACATTCCCCTTTGTTTTAGATAGTATCATTCTGTCTTTCAGGATATCGTCTGTGAACGTGTTATTTAGGGGGTGAAAAACTCTTAGTTGTGCAGTGAGATAAGGACATTACCGAGTACGTATTAATTAACACCGTTAAATAACAGTGAAATACTCTTTTAGTTGTGCAGTGTGGTAACATTAGCGAGTACATATTAACACAGTTAAACAATGGTGTTAATTAATACGTACCCGCTAATGTCGTTATCACACTGCACAACTAACAGAGTATTTCACCCCTAAATAATGCGTTCATAGACGATATCCTGAAAGTTAGAATGATACAAAGGGGAATGACCTCGCTGTACGGTGCTAACCTCTTACAAGTTAGCAACAGGAGATCCATCGCCGTTTTAGGTCACGGTTAAAAAAACAACTCGACATGCACTTTGAGAAGGGAAGGGGCCGATAGGAACTCCAAAGGTCAGCACAGTGACGACACGATGAAGGCATGTGGGACATCATAAACCCTTTTTAAAAACTGCCTTTTAGAAGTAAAAGTTTTTTCGAAAGATTTTTGCCCACAGAATTTCTATTACTTTAGACATAATCTGGACGCAGACATACAAATGAAAACATACTCCAGAATAGATTGGTGATTAATTAATCAAAAACATATGGCTTACAATTTTAGATTACCACAGATCACAAAGCTATTGCCAACTTTACAATGCACGATCAAACTCTCCTTCCTATCCAAAGGTTTTCAAATAAAACAAAAGCTATTCCGTCCGTCACAAACACAAACGGAGTCTACAAGAGAATACAACACCCATCCTTATAACACAATTTTTGTATCATGTTGTTTCCAAGAGCCCTGACTATATAAACCTTCATATGTAAATAGAATGAAAAATATCGCAAAATTGTGTTATACTCTATACTTATAAACCATGAATGTACGACAAAAATTGGGTGCACAAAAAAGAGGAATGAAGAAAAGTTCAGCACATATAGAATGCCATGTATATTGTATGTAAAATTGTCAATCTTTTCTGTATTTCATAAAAAAAAACAAAAAGTCAATACAGATTTTCTATGTAAGAGAATATTTCCAGAATCGGGAAATACAGAATATCCATAAGAAGAACAGAACCCCCTGTGTATGGTCCTGACAAAAGCCAACGACCTAAAAGGGCGCACGTATGGCTGAAACCTGTTGACAAGATGTTTATGGATTAGATGTATGGGACAGCTAATACTTCCCTGATACATGGGTAATTTGTTTTTAAACTTGCCACTGTCTCTAGTATATCTTTTAATGAATTCAGGCAACGTGGAGGGACAGCAGGCAATTTTAATTAAAAACAATTATGGAAAGGATCCCGTGAGTCCCTCTTACAAAAGAGACCTCTCCTCCTGGTGGAGGACCGACCAAATGATGTCACTAACCACCACTAGTATGTCAGTGGAAAACATACCACTGACTGAACATTACTGTTGAGGGTCCTAGTAAGAAACCAGTTTGAGATCCTCACCGATGTCTTCCACTCCTCTTGATTTTGCATTTTACCATAAGGGAAACGGAGTGGAATGCCAAAAAGCTTCTCTCTCCCTCTTTGATTATTGAAAGAGTATATGATATAGCTACAGGTCGACAGACAAGAACATGTGCTTGGTCCATGTATCCATAAGGGCATTACTATGGACTTCATTCAATGGCGGGGGGGACCCTAGTTGATGGATCTCAATGAAAACATTAGTTTTCATTTCAATGGTGGGCAAATGTAGTTCTAGTACTTCTGCTGCCCTCCAAGCCACCACTTCATGCAAAGCTCTCTCTTCCACAGGTGGCATTAGTAGCGAGCCCAACTCTGTTTTAGGGTAAATATCAAGTCCACTGGCAGTCTAAAAACAGTGCATCATAAGCATAGTGAGGAAAAAGCAATCTATTCCCTTCCTCATCAGTGTCCTGAGGGATAAAGGGTGGCTCCTATACTGGGTCCTAGTCACAGACAAAAAGCACATGGATCCCCTGCCGATAGTGGCATTGAGGTGGAGATCTCGATTAAAGTCAGGCTGTACAATAACAGGTTGCGCTTTTGTGATTTCATAGTGATTTCAGCCAAGATCAGCCCAATGCCAGCTCAGAGTCTGAGATGGGCATTGAAACCGGATCCGCTATTGGCACTAAAGTCAGGTCTAGTACTGAAGGGACCGGCGTGAACCTAGGTGGTGGTGTAGAAATTTGTACTGGAGTTGTTATCGAGCCTGGCAGTTGATCCTGAGGGGGCTGACCTGTCGGAAGTAGTCTGACTGGAGACCTGCTGCAGCTCCATGGGGTCTGAAGGTGTAATAGGGGGTTTCGGAGGAGTCAAACCAAAATTCGGCTGCAAAGCTACTATTTGCTGCAGGACTGTTTATAGGCAGGGAAACTTCAGGTCCCCCAGACAAACTACAGGATTGGTTTAGATTCTGGGAACTTCAAAGGGATCGGATTTTGATCTTAAAGCCTTTGTGCCTTCTTACTTGATTTTGAGTGGCATGATGGTGTCGAGCCCCATTTTGTCTTTTTATGCTTATATTTAGACACAGAATTCAACTTAACAAACGACTTTGACTGAGAAATCTGACTTTTCGCAGGAGCATCCCTGAGACCACAACTGTGTCCACGACTTGGAGTGGGCCTGAGACCCATGACTCCAACATAACCTTCTCATGCTCAGTGACATTTTGCCTCCCAGTCTTAGATTGCCTTAGCATGCATGAAGATACACATGTCTTACATTTGTGCTTGGAGTTCCAGCATCACATGCTGAATTTGTGTGGATCCATGACTCACCTCTGCTTCCTGAAGTTTCAGCATGGCCTGAATCCTGTCCTTTTTGGTGTGGAAATCGTTCCCTTGCACACTGACTAAAAATTTCTGAAATCCTCATAAGACTGCCAAAAGGGAGAAGAGCTACGGATTCTTATCGAAGGGTGGAGCAAAAAAAGAAACTGATATCAGTGAACGGCTGGCGCTTATATGCAGCTTTGCTTCGTCACTTCCAGGGCTGTAGGAAGCAATTGTTGAACCACTCGACACCACCTGTGAGCGCATAGAAGCACTGCTGAAGAATGGGCTGATCCAATCTGGTGCCTAGCAATTTTCAAAAGGTGAGGGATCTGAGGTTAGAAGTATACAGCAAAAATAAAATGATAGCAAAAGTTGTTTGGGTAAATGGGTTTGCATGCCCATCCAACTGTGGCTACTACAAGACTGGCAAGTAAGTGAAGACAGTAATGGAGAAGTTTCCAAGTTTCACTTTTAAACACAGTGATCAGAAGTGAGAGTAGCACTCTATTGAATAAAGGTGACGGAATGAGCCCAACACTGAAGATCACGACTAGCTTTGGACTGAATTACCGACACCATTGAAAAGAGGGCAATGCTCTTAATAGGAATTGTGTGGTTGTAATAGACCAGTAATGCTACAGCACAGCCCAGCCTACAGCTCAATACATATAGATCATTTATAGTGTTGTGCAAACCTCCAGTGCAAGCCACTCATTGGTGTTTGAGGCACAATCAATTGCCATTTCAGCTTAATCTCTATATAATAAGAACATATTTTGGGTGAATATGCAAAAAAGGTTCTAGGGACCAGCAATGAATTAGCACTAGTCCTGCGATAAGTGTGATTTCTAAAAACTGATCCAGCACGGAGAGATAAGCTGCTAATTAGGATGTCTTGTTAGAAATGTGTGCAATGTCAAAATATATATAGAGCTGCATGTTGCCAAAGAGGTAACCCATTCAGGTTTAGAGGTTATGCCAGGCATTGTCATAGCAGGAGGAATGGAAAGTCATCAATTAAGTGTCTTAGTGGCACTGCATTTACAGTGTAGTGCACTTCTCTTCTGCAGTAGCAGGGCTTTGCAAATTGATAGAGACGCTGAAAGCAACTCTTAGTCAGTAGTAATTCACCACTATCATGATTACTATTCACCAAAACCCCAAAATAAGAATAATGTTATAACCAAAAAAGAATGTGAGGGGCACTTCAAAGCGCGCGTGTGGAGTAGAAACGTGAGGATAAAGCTCATCCAATCACCACCTTCTATATTTGGACTTCACAAATGCTGCTGGTGCTGCACCCCATGAGGGGCAACATAACCACATCAAATCTTTTTAATGTAGGAGACAAAAGAAACTGTCAATGCTAGCTTGAAGAGATTAGACGAACCAGACATAAAAAAACATGACCTGCCCACCAAACAGAGAAATAAACTCACGGAATGGTACAGGAACAGCAAATCTGAGTGCTAAAGCACCAACCAACATAATATGCATCAATCCAAGTGAACAGTGTGTCATCTCTTATCCCCTCTGATAAGGGGATTTTACTTCAGGTTTGAAGTTTCCAGCACCCTCGCTTCCAGCTCCTTACACCGTTGGGGTCTCATGCAGCTCCTGGTATTGGGTGCTCACCAACCAGCTGAGTGGCAAAGCAGTTTAGTGCTCTCCGAGCACGGCAAGAGACAGCATCTGGGGACTGACGTCAACATGTTTCTAACACACCACTCTAAAGCCAAACAACATACAATACTATTGAGGGTGAAGAAGATATTAGGCACTGGCCTGTAAGGAAAGGAAAAGAATGTCTGAATATAGAAGGTTTTTGGTGATTTAGGGGGCAAGGGGACTTAGAGTGCCACCATTTTTACTCCCAGCCAGTCAATGAATCAATTACCCATATTTTTAAGGTTCGCTGGGTGGGATCATTACAGTGACAAATGGAAGAAAAGGAGAGCAATAACTTAAATGACAGTAGAACAGTGATTGGAAATTATGCCCCAATAAATGATTGACTAATGTAGGGAGAACGCAATCTAAAGAAGGAGAAATCAATATATCACTTTTTATCACTTTGGCTGTTTATCACTGAGGAGAAAACAGCTTCAAGTCCACTACTTAGAATTCCTACACTCATTTTATGCCAATCAGAAAAGACAACCCGTGAGCTTTTCCGAAGCATGTAAACTCACCAGGCTGTCCTCCACTGCAAAGTTTAAAAGAAAATGTTTTTCCAAACACTCAAGGTCAGTCTGTATTGCAAAGACAGAAGCAGCGGAGGGCTGTCACTCTTGAAGATGCAGGTCTTTGTCAATTATCTTTTTCTGGTTTAAAAAATGCAGGACAAAAGTATTTATAAAAAAGCCCAACAATGCCAAGTAATTGGCAAATGTGCACTATATAAAAACCACATAAAATTAAATAACTACAGGCTGGTAGCTCCAGATATCTTTCACCGTAAGTGGCTAAAAAAGAGTCCCAACTTAATAACAATATCCCTCAGATGCAACAGATGGTGTTGCGGAAGATATTTTGATAAATGTCTAAGCTCCTCCAAAAACTAATTTTGAAGCTGAAACTCAGAGTGCATGAACCCTTTTGGCAACCGACTCTTGAGAAGGATATTTGCTTTGGCTAACAAATACTCAGCCAGTCTCCTGACCGGCTTCTCTACCCCACTCTTTCTAACCAATTTATGGGTTCCAACAGTGCTTTGACTCCTGTCTAGATATTTAGGGAAGGGGAGGCCAAATCCCCAACACATTCCTATGGATGATTTGTCCCTTTGTAGGAATAAAAATGCTGGTGGGGACACTGGAAACTTCAAACCAACTTAGTGTTGTAATCCTGTTTGCACCATCAGTCAATGAACAGGAAAATAAAAACGTAACCCAAAAACTCATCCCGTCTCCCACAATACCTTGCAAAGTAAAAGTCTATTAGCAGCTTTCGTGACACAAGGCAGTGCAAAGAGCATGTGCTGTGGGATGGAGAAAAACCTCACTGGTAAATCCAAACATATTCAAGGTTGTACACACAGAAAAATAAAATCAGATTGTCTTTGAACAGTAAAAATCCAAGCTTCTGACAAAAGGTTTCAAAATAAAAACACATTATATGCTCTCTTTAGAGATCAGAAGTTACTTGGAGACAGTCATTTAATTACACACCCAATTACATTTATTACCATTGCACTCGATAGTGAATCACACCCTGGTGAACACAGACATGTAGCAAAGACGCAGAACTCACAGTGACACGCTTAAGGTCAATTCTGGATAAATGGCAGCCAGGTAATGTTACAAAGCTCATTTTGCGAACTGTACCTGGATCCTCAGAAATAAACTGTACTTGGCAATGGCCCTTCGAAGTCAAACATTATAAGTCACTTGTGGCTCTTTGTCGATTATGTAGGCCATATGCAGGGGCCATGAAAAGGACTATCGACAAATTGTCTCTGCACAAATCCAGGAATCCAAAATAGCAAAAGGCAGAGCGAACAAGTTAGGAATCTGCCCAGAGATAACTTGTAAATAAAAATGCAAAAATAAAACCATACTAAAAGCTGGATCCTTCCTTGTTCCATTAGAAACCTGTCACAGGCACTCCAAGGCAGTGGTGGGGGTAATAAAGAGCACAAGATGTCGAGAAACGTCCAGTGTTGTCTAGATTAGTCTTCTCCTTAGGTGTCCTGCCACGGCCAGGCACACCATAAAATACAATAAACTGGATTTCTCAAAAAGTCTTGACATCAACAGTAGCAACAATCATGAACGGCCTTGGGTAGACAAAAGGTGGATGAGGCAGAGTTGGAAGAGGGCATCACAGGGAAACCACCATGATATTACCACGCAGCCTCTAACACGCATTGTAAGTATAGTTCAGGTAAGTATATATGTATGTGTCTATGTATAGAATATATATTTTTGGGGGGGTTTAGGGGTGGGTGGGGTATAGGGTAAGGGCTGTAAAGGCATTTTTAAGGTTTAGGAGTGGGTAGGGCATATGGTGATACAACTAATTGATTTTTGGAGGGTGCATCCCTCAATGAAAATATATATAAATATATATGTATATGATTGCAGCTAAGACGAAGAATGCAAGAAAGTTATTATATCGGCAAGCCACTGGAATGCTCACTAGGGCGGAATAGTTATTGTGGTAGTGACTAGCTCTTTGAGGCATGTTAAGGATAACGGTTGAACAATAGATATCTGAAATATCATTATTATGTATGAAGGCAGTAGCCTTTTTTTCCACTGGGCGAATCGAGTTCAGCACATACGAAAAAGTATCAGCAGGTTGGCCATGTGGTCAATTTAGCGCATATACTTTCTTTACTATGCCCACAGGGGCAGGTTTGGATTGTGGCTTGATTGATGTTCTTACTCGAGCTCACTGTGTATGACATTGGAGAAATGCCTCGAATACATCAAAGGCATCTGTTGCACTAACGGAGAGAGCGTATGGCCACTCGACAAAATCAGTCGGTTTTTATTGCTGTTCAATTAAAGTGTAAAATGTGTAAACTGCAATCAGGTTTCTTTTCTATTTATGAATTGTTATTATATTTGTAATATTGTGCAATTTAATGTATTACAAGTCAGAGTGAGTTAACTGAATATGGAAGTCTGTTTTCACTCTTCACATGTCTATTTAAACGTAACTTTGTAACTGACTCGTGAACAAGGGAATTTTTTCCAGAAACAGGTAGAGGTGGTCTAACCAGTGTCAAATAAACACCGCGTTTGAAGCAACCTGTGTCCAAGGCATCCTGTGTTTTTCGTAAAGGAGAACGGCATTGGTTCGTGTTATGAGGCTCGCCACTTCGCCATCGTAAGTGGAAGGGGCAAGGAGATCACAATGCGTTGAACTGTTTAAGCTGTTATATATATATATATTTAAAGGGGGGGGTTTGAGGGGTCTCCCCCACCAAAAAAAACAGAAAAATATTAAATAAAAAAGTGTGTATATATATATATTGAGCTTGACTCCCGAAACGCGTTGATGTGAGCTCTAAATAAAGAAGCCTAATTTTATATATATATATATATATATATATATATATATATATATATATATATATATATATATATATAATATATAATATATAATATATATATATATATATATATATAGAGAGAGAGAGAGAGAGAGAGCGAGAGATGTTTAACATATGCGTGATAAAGCCATGCCTCGTAAAAAACGTGTGGTAAAGGCATGCGTTGTAAAGCTGTACCACCACATCACATCTACAAAGGAAGAGGTAGAATGTGACATGGTCAAGGGCTTTCCTGAACACATCATAAAAATCTACATTAAATAAAGTTTGCGCGAGGGCCGGGAATCGTTGCCATTTAATTGCAACAGGTCATGGCAGTGGTTGTGACTTTGTTAAAGGCCCATCGAATGAAGGTTAGCCTGAGGCCTATTCCAGCAAAACTCCTCTCTTTGTTGAGGCACACAGGGAAGAATCTACAGCCTGTCCCTGAGCAAAAGGATGCATTAGGAAATTTCTTGCTGTAAGACCTATCCAAAGGGATCGTACAGAAGATTTCACCCTTGTTATATCTGAAAACCTCAAATAGATGTCTTAACTTTGGAAAAGGCATGCGTATCCCTTTAATGTACACTTCTGCCCTCTCCTGCCACATTACTGGAGCGATCCCCATAATCACCGCACTGCAGGATAAGGGCTCGGGCAACCACCTCCAGTCACACACATTTTAATTATGTTTTTTTATTATGTTTTTTTATTAAAAGCTAACCTCTACCACATTGGCAGGTAGTAACGGGAACAGTAAGGAGACTTACAACTCCAGGACTTGAATGCAGTAGGGTACACACAGTCACTTGCAGAGTTATAACTACAAGTGTTACCAACAGAACCATGGTTGAATGTTTTGAACACAAAGTTTTACTGTCAGATACACTGACATGCTGAACCATACACCTGTTCCTAAGCATCACCTGTTCCCAAGCATCCCCCTTCCACAAATACTTCTCTTGTGATATGCTGAACCAAAGACTTGTTCTTAATCACCTCCCTTCTCTTGTGACATGCTGAACCATAGACCTGTTCTTAGTCATCTCTTACTTCTCTTGTGACATGCGGAACCATAGACCTGTTCTCAGTCACCTGCCTTCTTCTCTTGTGACATGCTGAACCATAGACCTGTTCTTAGTCATCTCCTTTCTTCTCTTGTGACATGCGGAACCATAGACCTGTTCTCAGTCACCTCCCTTCTTCTCTTGTGACATGCTGAACCATAGACCTGTTCTTAGTCATCTCCTTTCTTCTCTTGTGACATGCGGAACCATAGACCTGTTCTCAGTCACCTCCCTTCTTCTCTTGTGACATGCTGAACCATAGACCTGTTCTCAGTCACCTCCTTTTTCTCTTGTGACATGCTGAACCATAGACCTGTTCTCAGTCATCTCCCTTCTCTTGTGACATGCACTTTTCTTTTACTTTGTCTCACAATCTTTATATCCTTCTTTGAAGATACCAGAGGAAAGTGATCTGGGCTACAGAGATTCAGAACTAATTAGAACCTGTTAAAAGAGGAATGGCTTTAGAAAACCTCCGTTACGCTGTCAGCCTGTAAAAAAGACACACACATCTGAGGTGCTCACTATATTCTCACTATATTCTGTAGTATTCCAATCTTTAATTCCAGTTGCCAAAAAGCCATATCTCCTTCAGCATCTACAGCTCCTACGTCACTCTCCTTTTCTGTCACCCACCTGTCTTTTCCATCTACGTTTTACAATCCTCCTCCAACATCCTTTCTTCAACTTCCCTGACACAATGATATCCTAACCTTTGTCTCCTGCCTGAGTGTGCTCCTGCTCCTATCACACTTTCTTTGCCTCGTGTTCTTGCTGCTCACAGCCCTCATCTCTCCTCTCCCTGTCCTGTGCTAACCTGCATGTCTTTGCACATCTGATTCCACTGCCTCATTCTCAGTGAGCGATGAGGAAACCAGAACAATCCCATTTGCGACTGATTAAAGACGAGCAATACAATACAATCAGTACTCCAGAGCAAAAACATGACTATGGTATCTGAGAAATACAATTAAGATTAACAGAACGGCTTATTACTTATTCATATTGCTTGAATGTCAGCACTGGAAGGCAAAATGATGTCTGGTCTAATTCTCAATCATGGGAATCTTAGCCGAGTTTGTGGACACTGAACAGCTCTACCTCTGTCCAGAATCATACAATATCACAAAAAGGAAACATTTCTGTAAACCTATAAGTGCCTGTGTAGAAGCAAGGTTTTCTTTTCAATTAAAGTTACAATTACTTGGGCAGCTTCCACGGTTACTTCTATCCTGCTAGAAACTAACCACCTGAATCCACTCTCAGAGTGTCCCATGAAAGCAAAGGAGCCTTTTACAGCTCTCGTTTAACATTCCCATGAAAGAGAACTAAGATTACAAGCAATCTGTCCTTTTCCAGCACAGGATCTTCAATGACAACCTTCCTTTTCTGCTTTGTACTTATCAAAGCATTGCTTTTTTATATACCGGAGACTTCCATCTCGACGACAGGGAATAATTCCGACATGTGAATCTATGAAAGCTTCCAATACTGGGGAACTACAGTTACAGGCAAGTAACTTGTTTTCATACTGTTTCCCTTTCTATGTTATGAAACGCTCCAGAAACAGATGTAACTATGTAACCATGTTCTGAATCAATGCCCTACCTCATGAAAAGCGCTCTGATACCTCTGGGTCTAGCCAGTGCTATATAAAACTTTTCAAATAAAATAAACATCCATTACAATCGCAAGCCCACCTCATCATTTAAAGAGATGAACACTCCATCAACAGACCGGATAGACACAGAAATGCCAACTAACCAGATTTCACACCGCAGCTTGGCCTAATGAGTGACTTTTCTAGAGTCCGCTTATAGGTAGAAGTGTGCTGCAAACATGTGAACCATGATTTGTAGAAGAATGTACCCCACTAATGTCACCGCTGTAGATTCTTTTCTTAAGTATACCCATCTGCAGGTTTAATGCAATTGGTTTGGTTCTACTGCTTTTACTGAGGGTTGAGGATAAATTTCTTTTCTTCAGTTAGTAATCCTGTGGGAGGGATCATATATATATATATATATATATATATATATATAATGTTTGGTAGGAAATTGTAGTGAGTGTGGTGACAGAATGAATATAGAAGTTGTTGACAGTGAACCTCTTATCTTCAAGGTGTTGAAGTTTTGTGCTTGCTTGAGAGGGCTTTAAAAAGTTCACACCTCTACGTGGAGTAAAGGTTGTCCTTCTGTTAGACATCGAATACACTGAAATCACGCCTCGTGGCTCCAGACGATAGTGTCAAATGCCACTAGTAGGAGCTTTTCAAAGGAGGACGGAAAGTGGTCTCAAAATGCCTAAAAGTAGGCACTAGCTAATCACTGACTTTTCTGTAGTATAACAACAATCAGCACCGGATTTTTAAAAGACTTAAGGACTGGAGAGCAACTCGCCTGAGCCTAAGGAATATTCAATTTCAAAGGCCTCCCACCCAATTTCTAGCACTGAAAGAACTCATGCACAGCATGATTGCCAGAAATGAGAAGGAAACATAATACTGTGCCTTTTCTTTGATTATTCTAGCCAAATGAGGGGCATTCTCGCAAACCGTGTCAGTGTTAGGTCTTCTTTGGAGAAAAACGGACTAAAAGTGTTTTAAAAACAAAATAAACAAAGATGGCCATATGAAAGGTGATAAGCTTTCTATGAGCCATCAGATCAATAAAGTAGCCGCTTTGGGTTTCAGCATCCTTAAATGGCTGGGAAATATTCTGGCATGTCTTCCGATTACAGCCCAAAGGACGGTGGACATTGTAACTTTGGTGCACTAAACTTCATTTAGAAATGAAATAACGGTAGTGTAGTGAATAAAACTGCAAGCTGACCATTCAAATTCATCCAGCAGCTAAATAAGGGCCACAGTCAGTGAAAAAGTACTATCCATGAATGGATAAAACCTCCCGAAGCACACTAGGGCCCGTGCGCCTCAGTGACAGCCAGCAATGGTACTGTCTCAAGTGTCCCGGTTAGACAATAGATCCTACAGGACGGAATCAGCTAAGACAGTGGTCCAACTGATCTGGACACCCAAACATTTGAGGAAGGCAAAATAAATGAAATGATGGCACTCATCCATTATTACTTTTTAACAGGTGGGAGGTTCAAAGAGTGAGATCTTTGATACACCATGGTTCGGACAACAAGACTGCAAGCTTCAGTAAACACCACGTTTAACTTTTTACTGCTCAAAATTACTTAATTAGTGTTGCCTAAATACCCTCTGCCTCAGTTTATCCACAGCCCAGCCTCTTCACTGGCCAATACAGACCGCAATGGGCCTTAAACTGAACCCCGAGTGACACAATTGATTGGACCTGGACAAAATTGAACTATACACTGATTAGGATCGCCTTTTGCGGAATCTAGGCTTAACCCAAGTTGTGGTGGAACTGGCGCTCGTGTCTGCTTGCTGTAGTATTAGGTTAACATTTTGTTTTAGTTGGGATATCCTTAAAACAATAAAGGGAAGGGCACATTTTCCTGGACCTGCCCTCAATGAAACACAGACCTATTGGCTGCCATTTCCAGAATGCCACCTTTCGTGTTTGTAATTTAGAACTGGAGTTATGCATCAGGTTAGCATTACTCTGTGCAACTTTGCCTTCGCTGGCCAACATGGAGCACGCCATTCGTATCACCCATTTCACTTCTGCACACCAACTTGACATCTTTCTCCTGTCCAACACATTCATGTTTTGTCCTTACAGTTTTGATTCATTGTCCTTTTATCTTCTCCCCGTTTAGATGGGAGCTTCTCGATCCTTGAGGTCAGGAGCAGAATTCTGCCTACGCATTCGTGGTGGGGTAGTGTACGAGTAGTATTTGTAGGCATGCTGTGGATAAGGTTGGGGATTACCAAACTCTGCCCCTCCAGCATAGTGGTTGTTGTTGTAATAGCTTCGGTAGTGGTTTGGTCTGTGCTGTTGGTAGGGGTTTTGCTGATGATGGTAATAATTGTGTTTCCGGCCCTGGAGTTGCTCCTGACTGGAACGCTCCTTGTCGTGTGGGGACAAGTGCTGACGATGGGGTCGAGGTTTTTTGCCATTCCCATTGTCTAAGGAGTTGCGGCGGTATCTATGCTGGTTTTCTGGGCGTTGCCTGTTGCCCTGGTGGTAATGTTTATGTTGGGCAGTGGGGCTCTGTTGGTGCCAATTTCTTTGAGGGCTTTGGGTTCGTATCTGTGGTAAGGTTATCACTTGTTCTTCCTGCTCTGTTGCATTCTCTTTCTCTTCTGCCATTTCAATAGGGAGTCCACCGTTTTCCATCAGCTCCAAAGCTGGAGAGTCTTTGGGGCCTCCCTCCCCTCCAGCATCATCTTCAGTTTCCATGAAGCCTGAATTCGGCCCCCAAGAATAGCGATGCTGTGGGTGACTCTTGAAAGGGAAGCGCAGCTTGCAGTCATAGGGTGGCACAAACTTGCCTGGGCTGTTGTTCTTGCGTAAGCACTTGAGAATCTGCTGCTGTTGCAGGTTCTGCAGACGAGTCTGCTCTTGCTTCAGCCACCGCAGTCTTCCTCGTCGAAAGGCGGGGTCTTCCTCCATCAGCTGAGCTATCCTTTTCTCTTTGGATGCCTCGCGGTCTAGTGAATCCTTGCTCCCATGCCTTTCCAGTGCTTCTCTTGCTTCCTCATCTGCCATGACCTGGTTGTACCACAACAGGCTCCTTTCATCATCCAACTCCTCTTCTTCGAGGTCGTCCTGCAACAGATGAGAACAATTTCTAATGACAAATCCTTAACGAGCCATACAATCAACAGTATTTTAGCACAGAAAATACATGCTCGATCCCCATACTTATTCTTACGTATCTTTGATGTGACTTCGTGCAAGAGCTCCTATTGAAAGCCTTGCTCGTAACACAAAGCACTTGCTCACTCTATGTGACAAGCCTGTTTGTTCCCCTTCTTTAAGACATGAGAGGACAAACTAAAAAGGACATCTGAACTTATTAAAAGAGAACCAGCAAACTGTGCTTTAGCACCTGATCTGTATTTCCTCTAAGCACCATTACATTTACAAACCCAAAGGCTAAGAAAGAAATTACTTAATTCAAAGATTCTAGCACCAGCAAAAGTCTTTCGAGTCACAAGGTATAGTGACTCCTCCTATTACTGGTAATGCTGAATGCCATCAGCTCCATTGTTAGATTGTTTTTCCCGCACGTCGAGTGAAGATGAAATAGAGCAACAAGAAATAGAAAAATAAGTCAATACAAAGAGTTAGAAAAAGAAATGCATCTGCAACAACATGAGACTTCCGGGGAGGAAGCGTGGGTGAAAGTGACACTGCAGCACTACAAGTCACAAACATATGCTTACAGGGTAACATTTTCAATCTGATGGCCATGTGTAGTTGTAGATACACATGCTCTGCATAGACTGTAGCGCAGTTCTCCCCTGAGCGGGAGCTAGCCGGACGATGTTTCTAAGGCCTGGAAAAGTGTATGCAGGACAGCCTGGACAATGTCAGCTTGTTGGCAAGCCAACACATCCACACTGTAATGGTTGATGAAAGTCTGCGGGGTGCACCAGGTAGCTGCTTTACAAGTGTCAGCTATAGGGATGTTACCTAGGAAAGAAAACCATGGATATCCTCTTTTTGTGGGTGGACTGGGGTCTGTGTGGGGCAGGTAACTGCCTCCTGGCTTTAGTTTAACAGGTTTGAATGCATTTGACCAACCACCTGGTTAGGCCCACTTTGGAGCGAGCATGCCCCTTGCATGGGTTTGTGAATAAGATGTACAACTGTTGAGTTGTGTGAAATGGCTTTATTCTATCAATGTAATACAGGAGGGCTCTCCTGACGTCCAGTGCGTGAAGGCCATTTCACGAGATTGAGCCACCTGGGGTTTGGATGCCTGACTGTGCCCTGGTTCTGGGTTAGAAGATCTGGCCAGTTGGGAAGCCTATCGTGGGGCACAAGGGATAGGTTGAGCAGAGTGGTGAACCAGCGTTATCTGCCCACGTCGGAGCTACCAGGATGCCGAAGTCATGAATAGAAGGAGTTGAAGAGGCGGAAAAGTGTAGGCAAGTATCCCTGACCAGTTCATCCATAGTGCATTGCTCATGAACTGTGGGAACCTGGAGGTGAAGTTTGGGCATTTTCTCATTTTTACAGATGTAGTGAAGAGGTCTATGTTGGAAAACCCAACATCGGATGTATGGGAACAGTACTTGTGGGTGGAGTTCCCACTTGTGGACTTGTTGCTGTATCCTGCTGAGTAGGTCTGCAAAATTGTTGACTGCTACTAGCAAGTATTCTGCCAGTAGATTGACTTTGCGGGGAAGTGCCCACATCCATATCCCTTGAGTTACCCCGACAGCTGTGGTGCGTGTATGCCTCCCTGTGTCTGGAGGTTATACACAGCAGTCATGTTTGGCCCGATGAGGACCACTTTGTGTCGAGTGTGGCTGAAGAAAGGTTTGACTGCTAACTGGATGGCCAGGAGCTCCAGATCGTTGATACGGAAACCCAGTCAGTTGGTGGGGTGTCCACATGTGCTGAACGGTTAAGTCCTGTAAATGTGCCCCCACCAGATGTGGAAAGCGTTTATCGTGATGAACACTGGCAGTACTGGGTCGAAAAAGGACTGGCCTTGAAACAGATTGTTGCTGTTCCACCACTGCAGAGAGCGATGGGGGCAGGCCCATATCAACACTAGAACCTCCCAGTGACCCTGCGCTGTGACCACAGTGCAGGGAGACATTCCTGCAATGGCAGCATGTGTAACATGGCATGGGGATACAGGAGGCCATCATTCTGAGGGGGTGCTTGACCATCCTTCCCGTTTTTTGTTAATCTACCTGAAAAAGGGGCAGTACCGACTGGAAAGCTAGGACCCTTGCTAAGCTGGAATAGGCTATTCCGGTGACTGCCCCTAAGAAGGGCAGAACCTGAAGAGGCTGAAGGTAAGACTTTACCTTGCTGGCGGTAAACCCTGGAGTGCCCTATGGGCTATGATGGCCTGAGTATGAGCCAGGCACTGTTGTTCGTTTGAGCTCTTGATCAGCCAGTTGTCCATGTAAGGGAACAAGTTAATGTTGGTCCTCGTGAGATGAGCGACTACCACTGCAAGACACTTTGTGAACACCATGAGGGTTGTGGTGACCCCAAAGAGCAGCACGTTAAAATGAAAATTCGGACACTTACCACGAAATGGTGGTACCAGCGATGTACAGGAGGATGGGGATGTGAAAGTAGGCATACTTCACATTGAGTGCAGTCACAAAGCTGCCTTTCACGCAGGAGAGATGACATCCAGCAGTATGACCATGTGAAAGTGATCTGAGAGGATGTATGCGTTGAGAGGGCAGAGGTAGAGTATGAGCCGGAGTGCCCCATCCTTCTTTGATAAAAGCAAGTACAGGGAATACACTATTTTTCCGCATTTGTGTGGTGGCACAAGCTCTATGGCCCCTTGCAAATGAGTTTCTCTTTTTCTTCTTGGAGAAGGCGCTGATGTTCTGGGGACAGGGTGTGTTTTTGTGGAGGGAGGCTTGGTGGTTTTACAGTGAGTTTTAAGCAACAACCCTGCCCTATGATGCAGAGGACCCATTGATCTGAGTTGATCTCATGCCACAGTGGCTGAAACCCCTGGAGTCTTCCCCCAACAGGTGTAGTGGGATTGAGAGGGGGCGAGGAGGGGATCTGGTGAGTCACTACTTGCAGCTCCCTTAGCCGCTCCACCTTTTCCTCTACCTCGATAGTTGTTCCTCCTATAACCTCCCTTTGAATAGCCCCATGAAAAGGGTCTGTTCTTGCTGCACCCTCCGATAGGAGGACGTGGCTTCGGGTGAGATGATTTTGGCTTCCCCTCTGCACAGGGTCTGGAAGGAACCCCTAGGGTGAAGGCTTTTGAAGAGATCCCATAGACTTTGCAGTATGTGTACTTTTTAGGTCTCGACCTGCGTAGGCTGCGCTTGCGAATTTTTTTTTTTTCAGTATGGGGGCTTCAACCTGCCACCCATCTCCATTGGCTGGCTTCCTAAACGAAGGCTACCATTGGAGGAGAGGGCCATCACTCTGTTCAAGCCCGGATTCGGGGGGGCGGGTGTTTTTTAGGTTCTTTCTCTCCTCTTCCCATTGGCTGGAATTTTACATTCCAGTCAATGGGAAGAGGAGAGAAAGAAAACACGCTCCCGAATCCAAAAATGATGCTGCGTTTCTACGAGGCATTCTTCCTTCGCCTCGGAGAAACGTGGTGGTGGTCGACTGCCCTCCTGACGGCTTGTTGTTTTTATTGCAGAATTACGGATTTGCCTCATTTGCCACATAATCTTTACCCAGGCAGAAAATAAGAAATACAAAAAATGTGCCACGTTGTGCCGCTTAATTTGATGAAATGCATGTAGGTGGTCTGCACACCATTTTCTCCCATTATATCCAATTTTTACTTCAACCGAAAACTTTTGACCAATTGCGTGCTACCCAGGATTGTGCAAGCCCAAATACACTCAAGTTCAGTAATGTATGTGGGGAACGCGTAGCTACGCGCTCCACTTCCAGGTGCACTACACGTAGGGATTCCAGATCCCGCTTCATTTTAAACCATTCAAACTCTTCTCCATTTTTTACTGCGTTTTTCACACTTATTTTTCATGCTTTTGTCGTTTCACACATCAAATCCACAAGTTCATCGTCCTGTATTTCAGAAACTTCTCATATTTCCTTGTGCCCTTCCGGGCTTCTTTGAAAATAAGATCTTCATACACAATAGTTCAGAGCAGCACTCTTATTTCATTTTCTTTCCGACCCAATGCATTTCGGGCTACATTTTTTGGCCCTTCGTCAGGGGTAGCTGTAAATGGATAGTTTTAAACAATACATTATTCATACATAAAATCAATATCTTATTTAAAGTCATTTTAAAAGGACACTTTTATATACTAGCAATAACATTCCAAATCAATCAATGCTATTAAATATACAACCAAGAAAGCATTGCTGCTCTACGCTATACTATACTTGCTAAAACCATGAATTTTGACTTGACCCCTAACCTAATCGTGCACCTCTTGGGAGGTCCTTTTACTGGGCATTAAAAAAGCTTATTCAACACTCCATTTCTTGTATCATTATAGCAGTTGCGGTTACATTCAGGGAGTTGTCTTTCTAATCGTATGCATTTCACCTATTTTAACATCGAGTGCAACACTCTTAAATAATCCTTTATGATGTTTCTCTATTACCGTGCCACACATACCTACTTATTTTTCGTCATCTCCCTCAGCCCGCTGTGCACGCTGCAAATAATTTCTACTTCCACCTGTGTCAGTCTAACGTTTAAATAAGCACAACCCACTACGCCCAACTCCTCTCCACTTGAACTAATTGCCCAATTAAAAACCTAAACTACATATCCACAATGCATCCTTATATACATGCCAAGCTACGATTCTAACACAAAAATAATATAACAACACAACTCATGCTTGTAAACAGTGTCCATTTTTTTCAATGTATTTGTAATGCTTCCATATACGTCTATAGTGAACATCAATAAAGATTGCGGCTCCCAACTTGTTGTTCTGCTTCTTGTGGAGTTGCGGCTCATCATCAAACATCTTACGAATTTGCTTTACTGCGGGTGCAATAACCAGCGATAGGGCTAATTTTTAGTACAATGCATGTAGGTGGTCTGCACACCATTTTCTCCCATTATATCCAATTTTTACTTCAACCGAAAACTTTTGACCAATTGCGTGCTACCCAGGATTGTGCAAGCCCAAATACACTCAAGTTCAGTAATGTATGTGGGGAACGCGTAGCTACGCGCTCCACTTCCAGGTGCACGCAATTGGTGCAACGTTATTGCACCCGCAGTAAAGCAAATTCGTAAGATGTTTGATGATGAGCCGCAACTCCACAAGAAGCAGAACAACAAGTTGGGAGCCGCAATCTTTATTGATGTTCACTATAGACGTATATGGAAGCATTACAAATACATTGAAAAAAATGGACACTGTTTACAAGCATGAGTTGTGTTGTTATATTATTTTTGTGTTAGAATCGTAGCTTGGCATGTATATAAGGATGCATTGTGGGATATGTAGTTTAGGTTTTTAATTGGGCAATTAGTTCAAGTGGAGAGGAGTTGGGCGTAGTGTGTTGTGCTTATTTAAACGTTAGACTGACACAGGTGGAAGTAGAAATTATTTGCAGCGGGCTGAGGGAGATGACGAAAAATAAGTAGGTATGTGTGGCACGGTAATAGAGAAACATCATAAAGGATTATTTAAGAGTGTTGCACTCGATGTTAAAATAGGTGAAATGCATACGATTAGAAAGACAACTCCCTGAATGTAACCGCAACTGCTATAATGATACAAGAAATGGAGTGTTGAATAAGCTTTTTTAATGCCCAGTAAAAGGACCTCCCAAGAGGTGCACAATTAGGTTAGGGGTCAAGTCAAGATTCATGGTTTTAGCAAGTATAGTATAGCGTAGAGCAGCAATGCTTTCTTGGTTGTATATTTAATAACATTGATTGATTTGGAATGTTATTGCTAGTATATAAAAGTGTCCTTTTAAAATGACTTTAAATAAGATATTGATTTTATGTATGAATAATGTATTGTTTAAAACTATCCATTTACAGCTACCCCTGACGAAGGGCTAAAATGTAGCCCGAAATGCATTGGGTCGGAAAGAAAATGAAATAAGAGTGCTGCTCTGAACTATTATGTGTATGAAGATCTTATTTTCAAAGAAGCCCGGAAGGGCACAAGGAAATATGAGAAGTTTCTGAAATACAGGACGATGAACTTGTGGATTTGATGTGTGAAACGACAAAAGCATGAAAAATAAGTGTGAAAAACGCAGTAAAAAATGGAGAAGAGTTTGAATGGTTTAAAATGAAGCGGGATCTGGAATCCCTACGTGCAGTGCACCTGGAAGTGGAGCGCGTAGCTACGCGTTCCCCACATACATTGCTTAATTTGATGAGCCCCGTTGTGCCGCTTAATTTGGCTTTTCGTGCCGCATAATTTGATGCGCCCCTGTCGCATACTTCCTGTGGCCCTGATCACATGCCAAGTTCACAGCCACACTGACGTTCTAACCTCTGGTACTATGGAATCCCCTCGTCGGGCCAACAGGGAAGTACAAGACTTCAGCAGGCTGGAGCGGAGTCCCTCCTCTATGTCTAAGGAGCTGAGTCCTTCCTTAATGTCTAGGGACCCAGCTGAGCAGTGTGGCAATATTCACAAAGATGGCCACCTCCTGCACGGCTTCAATAACCCCACACGGGTCTGGTCTGCACGTGTTGCCAGCTTTCAAGATGGCCGACTTGGCCTGCACCACGGATGTAGAAAGAGGACTTTTCCAGGAAGATGGGTGCACAGAGGAGGACTCCTCCCCCGCAGCCGCCCCTTCCCGAGCAGACCCCGGCGGAGAGGTACTGAGCCCCGGAGGGCTGGTAGCGGGGGGTCGGGGTGTGCTAGGGCAGGGGGGTGCCCAGGGAGGGACTGGGGTGGGGAGGTGGGGATCTGCCCTCCCGTCACACTCACTGCTCTGGAGTCTCAGGTGCTCTGCCACCCCAGATACCTCCTCAACCCCTGCCCTCATCCTTCCTATACACCCTCTGCCCACCCCTTTCCTGCCTCTATCCTCTTCAACTCAAGAGTCTGGAGATGAGGCTCTGCCCTCCCGTTACACTCACTGCACTGGAGCCTCAGGTGTTCTGCCACCTCAGGTACCCCTCCTCCTTCCCACGCACCCTGTGTCCACTCTCTTCAGCCTCTGCCCTCTTCATCTCACACACCCCCTCAAAGGTCTGGAGATGAGGCTCTGCCCTCCCGTCACACTCACAACCGTTTAGCCTCAGGTACTCTCTCCCCCCCCCCCCCCCCCCCCCCCCCCAGGTACCCTCCTCATCATTCCCAGGCACCATGTGTATACCTCTCTCCTGTCTTTATCCTCTTCATCTCATACACTCCCTCTAGGATTTGGAAACGGGGCAGTGCTCCTTTGTCAAACTCACTGCTTTCTGTCCTGCAGCCTCAGATGCCCTGCGACCCCGGAACTAGCTTCTCTGATCATTCAAGCTCTCTCGGGTGTCTGCATCTCCAACTGTGCCCTGGGACCCTGCACCCCTTCTTCCCATGCAGCTCCCACCCCCTAAATTGGTACCCTGTTCCCAGATACTCCCACTCTCCAAATTGGTACCCTGCCCCCTCCTTCTCCCGCTACTCCCACTCTCTAAAGTGGTACCATACACCTCTCCTTCCCCTGCTGCTCTGTGTCCCTTCTTCTGCTGCTCCTCCCACCCTCAAACTGGTACCCTGCAACCCTCATTCCCCTGCTAGGCCCCATAACTGGTACTCTGCACCCTGTCCCCTGCTATTCCTACCCTCTAAACTGGTACCCTGACCCCCTCCTTCCCCTGCTACTCCCACCCTCAAACTGGCACCCTGCAACCATTGTTTTCCCGCTACTCCTACCCTAAAAACTGGTACCCTGCAACACTTATTACCCTGCTACACCAACCCTTAAATTGGTACCCTGCAACCCTCATTCCTCCGCTACTCCCACCCCCCCAAATTGGTATCCTGCAACCCTCATTCCTCTGCTACCCCCACCCTCAAACTGGTATCCTGCAGCCCTCATTCCTCTGCTACCCCCACCCTCAAACTGGTATCCTGCAACCCTCATTCCTCTGCTACCCCCACCCTCAAACTGGTACCCTGCAACCCTCATTCCTCTACTACTCCCACCTTCAAACTAGTACCCTGCAACCCTCATTCCTCTGCAACTCCCACCCCCCAAATTGGTACCCTGCAACCCTCATTCCTCTGCTACTCCCACCCCCTAAATTTGTATCCTGCAACCCTCATTCCCCTGCTACCCCCACCCCCAAATTGGTACCCTGCAATCCTCATTCCCCTGCTACTACTGCCCCCAAATTGGTACCCTGCACCCTGCTACTCCCACCCTCCAAACTGGTACCCTGCCCCCTCCTTCACCTGCTATTCCCACCCTCAAACTGGTACCCTGCAACCCTCACTCCCGTGCTACTCCCACCCTCAAACTGGTACCCTGAACCATGCATTTTCCTCCCTGAACAGTTCTCTTATGTCCCCAGTTCTTTGCCTCCCCCTCTCCACAGTAGTCTGCCTTCTCCGTGCTTCTCACGTACACTACCTTCTCCCAGTCCTCTATCCCCAGGTGTTTTCTACGACAACGTACCATGTGTTCTCTCTCCACCCGGACCACCTCCCTCCTCGGGTGTCCTGTTTTGCTCACGGCCTCCCTTCCAGCTGTCCTTTCCTTGTTAGCCCCTTCTTGGAGCCTCCCATGCCGCTGGCAAACGTCCCCATTTAAGGTGCTACACTTTCCAAGACTTTTGCCACGCCCCACTCGCCACTCCCAGGCACCTCTTACCCCCCCCAGAGATGCCCAGTTTTGCCAACTGCCCCTCACCTGCTCTTAGTTCCTTACCACACCTCTGTGTGTGTGTGTGTGTGTCGCTGTGTGTGTGTGTGGCTTGCTGTGTGGTTCAGTGTGTGTGTGGTTCACTGTGTGTGTGGCACGCTGTGTGTGTGTGGCTCGCTGTGTGTGTGTGTGTGGCTCGCTGTGTGTGTGTGTGGCTTGCTGTGTGTGTGTGGTTCGCTGTGTGTGTGTGGCTCGCTGTATGTGTGTGTGGCTCGCTGTATGTGTGTGTGGCTCACTGTGTGTGTGTGTGGCTCGCTGTGTGTGTGTGTGGCTCGCTGTGTGTGTGTGTGGCTCGCTGTGTGTGTGTGTGGCTCGCTGTGTGTGTGGCTCGCTGGCTGTGTGTGTGGCTCGCTGTGTGTGTGGCTCGCTGTGTGTGTGTGTGTGGCTCGCTGTGTGTGTGGCTCGCTGTGTGTGTGGCTCGCTGTGTGTGTGTGTGTGGCTCGCTGTGTGTGTATGGCTCGCTGTGTGTGGCTCGCTGTGTGTGTGTGGCTCGCTGTGTGTGTGTGGCTCGCTGTGTGTGTGTGGCTCGCTGTGTGTGTGTGTGGCTTGCTGTGTGTGTATGTGTGGCTCGCTGTGTGTGTGGCTCGCTGTGTGTGGCTCGCTCTGTGTGTTTGTGGCTCGCTGTGTGTGTGTGTGTGGCGCGCTGTGTGTGTGTGTGTGTGTGTGTGTGTCTCGCTGTGTGTGTGTGTGTGTGTGGCTCGCTGTGTGTGTGTGGCTCGCTGTGGGTCTGAGTGGCTCGCTGTGGGTCTGAGTGGCTCGCTGTGGGTCTGAGTGGCTCGCTGTGGGTCTGAGTGGCTCGCTGTGTGTCTGAGTGGCTCGCTGTGTGTCTGAGTGGCTCGCTGTGTGTCTGAGTGGCTCGCTGTGTGTCTGAGTGGCTCGCTGTGTGTGTGGCTCACTGTGTGTGTGTGTGGCTCGCTGTGTGTGTGGCTCGCTGTGTGTGTGTGGCTTGCTGAGTGTGTGTGTGGCTCTGGGTGTGTGGCTCTGTGTGTGTCTTCGATGCTGGTGCTGTCTGTGTCAGGAGCCGGGTCTTTTGTGGCTGTTTCAGCACCACAGGCTGACTTGACATCGGATCCAAGGTGTGTTTTCAGTGTGTGTGTGTCGCTGTGTGTGTGTGTGGCTTGCTGTGTGTGTGTGGTTCACTGTGTGTGTGGCTCGCTGTGTGTGTGTGTGGCTCGCTGTGTGTGGCTTGCTGTGTGTGTGTGGTTCGCTGTGTGTGTGGCTCGCTGTATGTGTGTGTGGCTCTCTGTATGTGTGTGTGGCTCACTGTGTGTGTGTGTGGCTCACTGTGTGTGTGTGTGTGGCTCGCTGTGTGTGTGTGTGGCTCGCTGTGTGTGTGTGTGGCTCGCTGGGTGTGTGTGTGGCTCGCTGTGTGTGTGTGGCTCGCTGTGTGTGTGTGGCTCGCTGTGTGTGTGTGGCTCGCTGTGTGTGTGTGGCTCGCTGTGTGTGTGTGGCTTTCTGTGTGTGTGTGGCTCGCTGTGTGTGTGTATGGCTCGCTGTGTGTGTGTGTGGCTCGCTGTGCGTGTGTGTGGCTCGCTGTGTGTGTGTGTGGCTTGCTGTGTGTGTGTGTGTGGCTCGCTGTGTGTGTGTGGCTCGCTGTGTGTGTGTGGCTCGCTCTGTGTGTTTGTGGCTCGCTGTGTGTGTGTGGCTCGCTGTGTGTGTGTGGCTCGCTGTGTGTGTGTGTGTGGCTCGCTGTGTGTGTGTGGCTCGCTGTGTGTGTGTGGCTCGCTGTGTGTCTGAGTGGCTCGCTGTGGGTCTGAGTGGCTCGCTGTGGGTCTGAGTGGCTCGCTGTGGGTCTGAGTGGCTCGCTGTGGGTCTGAGTGGCACGCTGTGGGTCTGAGTGGCTCGCTGTGGGTCTGAGTGGCTCGCTGTGTGTATGGCTCACTGTGTGTGTGTGTGGCTCTGGGTGTGTGGCTCTGTGTGTGTCTTCAATGCTGGTGCTGTCTGTGTCAGGAGCCGGGTCTTTTGTGGCTGTTTCAGCACCACAGGCTGACTTGACATCGGATCCAAGGTGTGTTTTCAGTGCCGAGCATGGCCCTCAGGCAGTGGCAGACTGGAAGCGAACGCTGGACTTTTGGGCTTGATTTCTGACACCCTCGAAGGTGGTGCTCAGCCTCAGCTCAATGACGAGCAGGAGGAGGAGGGATGGATGACTTACTCACGGTTGATCTCCTCGGCTGGACCTTTAGGGCCTGAGTTTCTTGTCCCTGATTCATAGTGGGAGCTGGGCTGAAAACCAGAGGCTGTGAGGATGAGGCCCCAGCTGTAGTAACTCCTTGACGTCTCGATCCTCTAAGAGGTCGGGGTGTCATCTTTTTGCCGCTGCACAATGGGTCGTTGAGCGAGGTGTCGATAGCAATGATAATGTAGTGAGTTCTTTAAGCGGAAAGCGAGGCAGGCAGAGCAGGAGAGGGCGTCATGCTCAAAGGATGAAAACTTGGTGGAGGTGGGCTGTCTAGGAAAACTTTTCTCCTTCGCTCAGCACTGTGGGCAGTTTTAGAGTCCTTTCCATCACTGATGGAACATTCTCGGTGAAGAAAAAGACTGAGGAGGCCCCAAAAAGGGCAAGAGCCAGGGGAAGGATGTTGGGTAGATCCTGGTTGCCGAACATGACAGGGACCACAACAATATTGAAACAGTGCTGTAGCATGGATTGTTAAGCTAACAGGTCTGAAGAATCCCAAAAGGACCGAAGACTATCACTGTGAGGCGTTGACCTGGAGCTCGGTGGAGACACATCTGAACCCGACGGAGGAGACAATCTAAAGATGGAGCTGATGCCCATGCATATTACCAGTAATAGTAGGAGTCACTGTACCTCATGACTTGAAAGACTTTTTTTGAAGAAAAACAAGTTGCACACGCCAGAGCACAACACTAGATGGCAGGAGCATGCAGAGCAAGCGTATTGATAGCTACAGATGCAAGAAACACATTTATGCCACTAAATCCTTGCAGGTGTCTTCAAGAAACCACAAATAACCTACAATTGGCCTTACTGAATACTTTCCCTATCTGTTCTGTCCCATATTCTTCATACAGAACACAAAGGTACTGCCTTAGCCTGTGGAATTGGGATATCTATACCCAATGTACTTCAGGTAAAAGTTTAAATAAATCCATTCATAAGCCTAACAAATGCTGCTCTAGTGTTAGTAAACAAGAATGTGTACCATTTCTAATAAATCCTGTGCCACAGAAGCTAATCTGACATAACACCTGAAGCCACTTTGAACCAGAGCTTGGAAGTCATAATGCTGAATTTCAACTCAGTTTCTGACATGATGCAAGGCCTCTGCAGAGCAAGTGGTTGGTCTAACCAGCATGCCTTACCTGTGGTACTGGAATCACCCTCTCCATCTTCATCATGCGGTCTCTGAGAGACTTAATCTCTTCATCCTTCATGTTGTTCTGTAATTTCACTTCTTGCAGGATGTCTGTCAATTTGTCGATGTGGGCCCTCAGGTCGTGGACACCAGTTTTGCTCTTTGCCTCTCCCTCCTCCCCTCTGTCCTCCCCGACTCCTACTGTGTCCCAGACATCTCTAGAAACTGCCCGCCAGGTGTCCTTCTCATTGGGGTCTTTCTTCCCATACATACGGCAGAGCTCCTTCATCTTGACAATGGACATGGCCTCAATCTCCTGCTTGGTGTGCTTGAAGTCATTCAGGGCCACCTCGTAACAGATCTCCTTCACGGCCTGCATCTTCAGGTCCGCCATGGTCACCCACTTGGGGTCCTTGCTGATGCGGCGTCGCTGAGGGATCTGGTAGACCCGAATGGGCTCTCGTTTCTTGCCGCTGCTGGGAAGTCCACATTTTTTAACAATGGTTTGAACTTTATTTGCTGGCAGCTTCTCCCGAAGGGATGAGATTAGACGCCAGCTCTCTTCACATGAGCGTTTATCAGAGTCATCTCCACTGTCGGAGTCTGCATACTAAACAAGATAAAAAAATAACAAAAAAGTCATTTGAGGAAGAAATTCACTTTCATGTTCTTAGCAATTTACACATGCCATACTTCTGTTTCAAAATGTTATACAAACATGTGTCAAGAAAACAGTTTTAATGGGTTCTATTCCTAGGAGAGAGCAGTGAGAAAAGGAATACACACACTACAATGCAGTGATATTAAGAGACCCTCAAATAGCCCCGGTGACGGCTGTGATAGTGAAGAAGGGTGAGATAGTGGATCAAAATCATGAGCCTCTGGAAAAAGGGGATAAGGGAGGCACAACTGAAACAAATGAACAGTAATATCAATCATTATGAACTAGATCATGAAATTGGCCTGAGGACTGTCGGACAAGTTTGATAAAAACAGAACACACAGTAATTGTCATTTAAGAATCAGGGCTACTTAAAAAGACTACAAAACATGTTTACAACATCAGTTTAGTGTACTGGATAAACCAGAGAAAAAAATATTACTTACCTTTTAGTAATGCTGTTCTTGATGGACATGATCCACTCCCAGAATCCCTATCTGGAACCCTTCCCAGATGCTCAACAGGGAACGAGTTCAGAAAGGAACCAGGAATATATAATTCAGCGTCACTCTTGCAGCGCTGTGTGAGCACCACATATTAGGTGTAGGTATTAGGAGCCACAAGAGCCGGTAATGTCCGATCCAGCCCACGCTATCATCTACTCAGAGGCTAAGTGTGAAGATGGCAAAACAAACCTGCAAAATTAATTTCATAGCCATCTTGATAGAGGGTGGCAAGGGGGCTTGGGCAAGTTGGAGGGATCTGCAGAAGATGTAATTTCTGCCGAAAGGAAAAGTTTCTTACCAGTAATTCTAATACGCTTCTAGGTTCATCTTCATTAGTCATACGCACTGACTAGCAGACTGAAAAACTCTCACTACTTTTTTGTATCCCATCATGCCTCACCATAGACAGTTAGGGCATGTTTATCCTGCTCTTGGAAACAGGATCCTGGAGCACTGAACTTTGCCTATTTGGCCACTTTGTGGTAAACTTCAGAGAGTAGAAGCTGTGACAATGCATCTTGTCGATAGTGGTGAACAGATCTAGCAAGGCTATGCCCCAATGATTGACTGAAGATGCCCTATGCCACCACGGGATATAGGCGCTGCTCGTAGTCCACCAGCCACCATGTGCTCTGGTGTTCGGGGACCTGGCTAGGTGGCTCACTGCCCAAAAACTACTTTGCTGGTCCAATCATCTCCCGGTACAGGATCCAGGAACCTACTCCCATTCTGCTCTCCTTGATGCAAAGTCACCTGGGAATCATGTTGTGCATTAGGGCCTCCTGAATCTGATTTCCTTCGAAGATCACCCTACGCTCCAGAAGGGTGATGTGGAGTTGGCTCTACGCTTGAGACCAGATGCCCCAGATATCCTCCACCCTAGATGGCCTCTCCAACCCAGTTAACCATGCATCTGTTACAATTGTGACATCCTAGTTAGGGAAGACACATTGGCCTTCCAATTGTCAGGTTGACACTTGTCTGACACCCTATAAGGTCCAGACTCATCTCTTCCAAGATCTGGGCAAAGTCCATTCAAAACAATGGGATCACAACCTGAATGTCGAGGCCTTGCTGAGGTGTTGGAAAGGCTTGCAACGCTAATGTGTCTAGGAAAGGCTTTACAAAGGAAACCATTGGCTTAGGGCTCAGGTTAGACAACAGCTCTTTTATGGAAAACCTCAAGGACATTAAAGCGTAGAAGTTGTCAGAGGGTGGTCTGTGACAGACTATGACGAGCCCGCCTTGAGCGGCAAGTCGTCGAGATACAGCAATACATGTATTCATCGCCTCTGAAGATGAGCTGCGACCACCACCGTCACTTTACGTAAGTGAAGAAGACATTGACAATGGTAAGTAGGAGTAAGTGAGGGTCTCCGGAGGGTACTTTGATGAAGGATGAGGGTAAGGCATCTTCATAAGAAGTGGCTTTGAGGGAGTCGAGTATGTTGGTCTGCAAGAAATAAAATTGATTTAGACACTGTAGGGCTACAGGGCTCATGCATGTGTATCCTCACCACATGTATAGTGCACCCAGCTAGAGGGGTGGCTTACCTATATCAGGGCAGTAGTTTGTACGCATGGCACACAGGGATGTGTGCCATGTCGACTCTTCACTGTGTTCTGCATCACAACACACAGCCTGCAACGGCAGTGTGTGTATGTAAAGGTACAGGGCATCTAATGGTGGCACAATAAGTGCTGCAGCCCTTAGAGACCTTCCCTGGCCACAGTACCCTTAGTACCATTTACAAGGGACTTACTTGTGGCCAAAAAGTGCCAATTGGGTTTTGTCTCAATGTAGTTTTAGGGAAAGAACATAGGGCCTTGGTACCTAGCTGGCAGGAACCCAGGGCACACTCAGTCAAAGTACAACAGTTTGGCAATTAGTGGGGGCAACCATGCAAAAAGAGAGCACTTATAGTTCCCAGGTATATAGGTAAGCGGCAACAGCTGCCAACGGAAGTCGGATGGAAGTATATGAAATGCCTGACTTCTGAAAATGGAGTAGATAACAGGCCATATCCTGCACTGCTGCTTGAAAGGGGCAATACATCTAGGAAGACAGTAGTGTATGAACTGTTTCAACTCTCCTGTGCAGCAGGCTCTTGTTGTGGGCCTGCAGGTCTCTTTGAGGACAACCATACATTTTGAATGGAAGTTGAGATACCCAAACTCTAGGACTTCAGGAGCCAAATCATAAGATTGAGCTGTCTGTGATCGGAATACCTGAGTGTGCCTTGATTCTGTGAAAGACAATTTGTCCACTTTGCCCAATTTGCCATCTTCTTGTGAGGCACTAGAGCATTTCTAGGAGAGTGGTGAACCAGGGCTGCCTGACCCAAGTTAGGACTACTGAGATGAGGGTGATGGATCTCTGCAGAAGCGTGTGAACTACTAATTGAAGAAGTGGGAGATGCGGAAAAAGCGTAGGCAAATATAATATCTCTGACCAATTCATCCATAGTGCATTGTCCATGGACTGCGGATGTGGGAACCTGGACGCAAAATCTGGGCATTTTGTGTTTTCAGCAGTGGCACACAGGTCTATCTGAGGGAACCCCCAATGATGAAAGTACGGTATGAGGACTTAGGGGTGAAGTTCCCACTCGTAGACTTGTTGCTGCACCCTACTGAGCAGACCTGCAAAAGTTTTGTCCACCCCCAGTATGTCTTCTACCCTAGGTGGACTTTGTGATATATCACCCATCATCAAGCCCCCAGAGCTAGAGAGGACAACTGCAGAGAGTGTGTGCCTCCCTGTTTCTGTAAGTAAAACATGGCAGTTGTGTTGTCCGCCCGGGCTAGAGTAACCTTTGTGTTGAATGTGAGGAAGAAGAGCCTTGAGGGCTTGTTGAATGGCTAGCAACACCAGGTGGTCTATGTGGACAAGCCATTGCCTGGGCGTCCACGACCCTTGCATGGTCAGCTCCTGAAGGGGTGCCCCCCAACCAGTGAATGAGGCGTCCGTTGTGATGGTTATTTGCGACACTGGGTGTAAGATGGGACGTCCTTGCAGTGGGTTGCTGGCATTCCACCACTGCAGGGAAAGAGGAGTACGGCTCAGATCAACATGCCTAGGAGGCGCATGACCTTTCCGACTGCTACCGGATGATCTGGCTGTAAAAGAGGTCGCAGCACTTGGAAGGCCGGCACTCTTGTCGGTCTTGGCTATGATTTTCCTGTGCGGGAGTTGAGCATAGCCCTGAGGAGGGATTTAGTTGGGACTTGGTGGCATTGATGGTAAAGCTTATGCTGTGCAAGAGATATATGGTGGCGTGGCTTGGGTGTGCACTAAGCATTGCTGCTCTGTTGCACTCTCGTTCAGTCAATCGTCCAAGTAATGGAAGACGTCGACATCACTCCTTCTGAAGTGAGCGGCTACCACTGCAAGGCACTTTGTAATCCCCTTGGGAGCCGTGGTTACTCCAAAGGGCAGCACTTTGAACTGATAATGCTGATACTTACCACAAACCGGATGATCCGTCGATGTACAGGGTGGATGGGGATGCGAAAGTAGGCTTCATTCAGGACAAGGGCAGCCATGAAGTCGCTTTGCTGTAGTAGAGGAATGACATCCTAGAGTGTCACCATGAGGAAGTGCTCTGATAGGAAGTACTTGTAAGGGGCCTGAGGTTATGGATGGACCTGAGGGACACATTTTTCTTGGGAATAAGAAGTGTTAGGAGCAAACCCCTTTGCTGCCATGTTGTGGTGGCACGGGTTCTATAACCTCCTTGCTGAGCAGTTCACACGTCTCCTCTTGGAGCAAAAGCTGATGTTTCTGGGTAAGTTGAAGTCTGCGGGGAAAATGTTTGGTGGTCTTTGTGTGAGTTCTAGCAAGCACCCCTTTGCTATGATATCTAGAACCCATATGTCTAGGTGATCTCTGTCCAGCGGGATAGACACCCTTGCAATCTTCTCCCAAAAGGTGTACTATGGTTGGGGAGGGGAGTGGGCGGAGGGGGTAATAGAGTCACTGTTCGAAAGGTGTGATCCGTTTGAGGGCTGCACCCTTTGCCCTGCTCTTTTCATTCTTATAACCTTCCCTGTAGTAACTTCAAGAGGGTGTTTGTTATTACGGTTGTCTGGGGAAGTAGGACGTTGATGTCTCGGGGTAGTAACCTTAGCTGCTCCTTGGTATGGCGTGCGACACAAGAAGCTATGGGCAGATGTGGTCTCTAAGGCACCCACAACTGTTTCTGTGTCCTTAATTTCTTCCAACATCTGGTCAACTTGCAGACTGACAAGATGCTCACCATCGAAAGGCAAGCTGAGCAGATGTTGCTGCACCTCTGGTTTGAAACCAGACTTGCACAGCCAGGTATGCCTGCGAAGGAGGACACTGATCTTTAAGCTTTGAGCAGTGTTGTTTGCTGCGCCTAGGGCACTTCTAATGTTGGTGTTGGATATGATTTTCCCTTTCACTACCAACTCCTGACCTGTTTTCGTATACTGGACCAGGAGGTGTTGAATTAACTCCTCCATTTCATCCCAGTGGGCCCTATCGTACAGAGAGAGCAGGTCCACTGAATAGGCGATACACCGCTGTGTGGCAGACTGCACAGTGACAGGTTTGCCTGTCACATCAATCCTTTTACTCTCCCGGTTGGGAGGGGGTGCTTCTTCTGTACCCTGGAAATTAGCATGTTTCTGTGCTGTGAGCACAACTAGGCAGTTGGGTGGTAGTTGACCTCTAATGTAAGGTGTGTCCGAAGAGGATGGCTTGTATTTCTTTGTCAACTCTAGGCATAATGACTCTTGCCTTTACTGGCTCCTTAAAAATGTCGAGAGCGGGCCCCAGTATCCTCCTGATTAAAGGCAAATACTGCATAGACCTGTGGGTGAAGAAGAGGGTCTCCATGAGGAAGTCATCCTCCTTAGGCTGCTTGTACATCTCCACCTCTTGGAAAGTGCCAGCCCTTTGCAAAACCTCATGATAAGAGGTGGTGTTGCTTAGGGGAAAGGTTTGACTGGTCCACCCTGCTCCAAGCGGTAAATTGCCAACAAACTACAGTCACTCAAATCCAAGAGAAATCCTAACTGCTGCATCACCTCGCCCAAAAGCACCTTTCACTTGCCAGAACTACTGCTTCTCCTACAACACCCACTCTCCTGCAACACCCGACCTGAGCAGCCAACCCCCAACACCAGTTGGTAAAGCTCCATTGCACTCTATTCAACGTCCAATCCCTCGGCAAGCACGCCATGGAAATCTGGGACACTATAACCACCCTCACCCCCGACGTGATGTTCATCACTGAAACCTGGTTACCTCCAGCATCCCCGCTTGACATTGTCACCACAACACCTCCTGGCTACAAGCTGCTACACCACGACTTCCCCGCCAAACATACCCGAGGGCATTGTCATCATCCACATAGACTCCAGCCAATGCTCCACCACGGAGGACAACATCACGCCCATCTTGGAACACCTCAATTTCCAGATAAGTCTCTACACAAAGACCACCATCAGAGGGACACTCGCCTACAGACTGCCGGGCCCCAGGTCAAGCTTCTGCAACACCATCTCAGACTTCATCTGCGGGCCAGAGGCATTGGCCCGCTCATATACTCGGCGCATGGCCTCGTAAAACTCTTTCATTTGAGCGGGGGTCACTGGGCATCGGTGCTCCTTACCTATTTCGGCGATGGACAACAGTCGAGGCAAAGATGAAGTTACTTGGTCTTCTTCTTCTTGTGCCTCTTCCCCGAGTGTCCCGAGGCCCACGAGTGGGAAGAAGAGTTTGGGCTCCGGGAGCGGTCCCTTGACCTCCTCTTCTTCGATCGATGTTGACTGCCTGGCCGCAAGGAGCTTCATAACCTGCTCCCACAAGACCTTCGGAGCGATAGCCTGACAGTCCGAGCACAACTTCGAATTGTGGTCGCCCTCGAGACACTAGAGATAGATGAGGCGGGGATCGGTAACAGACAACATGCGGTGTCTTCCTCAAACACATCCTCGCACACAAAGCTAGAAAAAATTCCAAATTTGACAAAAAGTCGGAAAAGGGCTGTCAAAAAGCGACAGAGAGAGCTCTTCCCGGATTGCCGCTTACCTGGCGCGGAAAGAAAAGAACAGACGCCCGCCTGTCGCCTATATAGATACTGCGACGTCATAACCGATGCTACCGACTCCGACTAAATCGCGCGGAGCCTAACAGAGCCACCACATTGTGTGCTCAAGGGGTATTGCTCAGCAAAAGTTTCCAGATCCAGCCTGATGCCTGGGAAATTCAAAGGTGAGGAATATGCAGCTAGAAGCCTCTATCAGATGGCGTTGGTAAGTGTATTACTTAGTGAGGTCACATAACTACACCATGAAATACACACCACTTCCTCACACAGTGGAAAGGCGGAGAGTGGAGTGGCGTAGAATGGAGCAGTGTAGAGTGGAGTGGCATAGGGTGGAACAGGTGAGACTGTAGTGGCCTAGAGTAGAATAGTGTGGAGTGGCATAGAGTAAAATAGCTTAGAGTGGTGCAGAGTGGCGTACAGTCGAGTGTCGTAGAGTGCAATCGCGTGGAGTGGTATAAAGTGGAATAGCATACAATAGAGTGACATGGAGTCAAGAGGAGTAGGGAGAGTGGCATACAATAGAGGACAGTGGAGTGGCATAGAGTGAAACGGAGGGGAGTACTGTAGAGAGGAGTGGTGTAGAGAGGAATATCGAGAGCGGAGCTGCATAGAATGGAGTGGCGCATAGTGGAATGGCGCACCTGTGAAGTGTGGAGCGGCATACAGTGGCAAGGAGTGGAACTGAGTGGAGTGGCAGAGTGGAATAGCATAGAGTGGAGTTGAGTGGGACAGAGTTCTTTGGCATTCAGCAGAGTGGCATAAAGTGGAGTGGAATACAGCAGAATAGCATAGACTGGAGTGGCGTTGAGTAAAATAGCGTAGATAGGAGTTGGGTAGAGTGGAGTGGCATAGAGTTCATTGGTGTACAGTAGAGTGGGGTACAGTAGATTGGTGAAGACTGGAGTGGCGTACAGTGGAATAGCGTATCCTGGAGTGGCGTAGAGTGGAGTAGTGTGCAATAAAGTGCCATAAAGGGGAATAGAGAGAGCTGAATGGCATACAACGGAGTAGTGTAAAGTTGAGTGGCATACAGTGAAGTGCGGTAGAGTAGAACACGGTACAGTGGTGTGGCCTACAGCGGTATAGATTTGAGTGTCATAGAGTGGAATGGCAGGAGGGGCGTAGATTGAAGTGGCATAGAGTTCACTGGCGTGCTTACCTACACTACCAAAAAGGAACATCTGCACATCATAATGTATCAAAAAGTTTCATGGAATTCCAACTGGTCATTTTCTCGCTATGTGTGATTCCAAAGTCTATGTAAAATGCATTGGTAGAAAAATGTGCTTTGGGTTGCCCCTTTTTTCTTTGCACCCCCTTGACCAATCACCACAAAACTTTGCATCATCCACCGATGTAGAAAAAAGCTATAGGTCTGCAAAGTTTAGTGGAGATTCGTCAAACGGGTGAAAAGTAATTAACAGTCAAAAAATTGACTTCATTTTGTTTTGTAAAGCACAACGAATGCCTGAGGGCGTCTTGGCGCTAGCGTCTGCAGGGACAGTACTGCTGAAAGGACCAAACTGCAATAATTATTAAGATGAAGAGAAAAGCCTTGCTTTTAAAAGCTTTCTAAAAGTCCACAGATTGGTCTCACATCTTAGATGCAAAGGCATTTGATTCCATATCAAAGAGGTGGCATGAACAAAACTTCTGCCGCCCCAAGAAGTTCTACTGATTTTAGGAACCAGCATCGTTTTGGACGCGGCTGTCTTAAGACATCTTCTAGGTGAATACCACAGAATTTGTTTTCTTCAGGTTTTTGGACCTGTCCCATGAAAGGCTTTATGTGCTATGTAGAGCGCTTTAAATACCACTCTTTTTTTTAACAGGGAGCCAATGTAGCTCTTCCAGCCCCATGGCGGCTGGTTCATGTTTTCTGATGTTTTTGAGAAGATGAACTTCTGCAAACTGCAGCCTCTGGAGTTTCTTTAAGAGGCATTGCTGCATTCCCAAATATAAGGCATTACAGTAGTCCAACCTCGACAAAACTAAGGAGACAACTGTTCCAATAAACTCCTATCTCTGGGAATCCCAACTATAACTACAAAGTGGATGCCGCCACTCTGTAACTATATTTATATTGGTGTGCTTCAAATACAGAGAATAATGAGTTTTCTTTGTTTATTCAAGTATTTAATGGCTCCATATTCACCAGAAAATAGAACAAAAGAACACAACGTTTTCCTTTAGTGTGCTTTTTACAAATCAGAGCAGCCAAACTAGAATTATTGCATAGAACAAAAGGAAAGAGTAATTAATGTCTTTCTTATTTCAGTATAGGCATCTATATCTAAGCAGCTTTGCCCCCCTATAAGGAGATGGCAAAGAAAGCTTCAAAAATAGGCTGAAGCTGAGACCCTCACACTGCACGATTGTGGGATTGTGACCTTCAGTTTTAACCAGAAAACATAAATACCCTTTCATGGTATACATACACAGTTACAGAAACCTCTTGATTAATCCATCAGATAAAATATATGTTGTAAAAAATGATTTTCGTGAAAATGTGTGATCAGCACCTGTGGGTCAGACTTGGTTAAAATCAAAAGAGGGACATTGCATTAGTGCCTTTTTAAAACTTGACATTATATTGGGGCCATTCTTCCCTTAAGCTAGATCGTCCTAGAGAAAATAAACCTCTACAATTACTGTAAGGATATTTCTAGTGGCCATCAATGTCAAAAGATTCAAAGGAATACGTTTTTTCCTGTGTAATTTGTGCCCAAAACAAGGATTGTCATCACCCATCAGGTCTCCTTCAAGATTTAACTGTGCCTCCAGTCCCTTGGCAATCTATATTCGTGGATTCTACTTTTGAGTTAGCTTTTGCAAAAGTAGGTTTTTTAATACCATTTGGTGGTTTACAAAAATGCCACAATTTCCAGCTTTAAAATGTTGGCCCTCTGCAGCCACTTTAGCCTTACTTTTGTTTGTAATCCATAGTGTAACTGCATCAGTTCCATTGGTTACTGTCTCTGATAGAGGGCCACAGTTTATTACTAAACTTTGGAGAACCCTTTTTAACCGCATGCGTGCGGCGGCTTTTCCCGCTGTGCGCGGCTTTTTTAAAAAAGCCGCATTACATGACGAGCTCAGCTCGTCATGAGCGTGTGAGCGTCGCAACTCATGATGAGCTGAGCTCGTCATGAGCGGGGAAGGGGTTAATCTTTTGTTCATTTATATACCCATGTAAACAATTCATTATGCACAAATGGGTGTACAAAAAGAGGTTAAGTCAGTCTGAAAAATTATTTATGTTTTAACTTCTAATAAGAGTCGGCTCATCAGGTAACATCTTTATCGCTTGGCGAATGTGCCTACAATAAACGTCCTCATTTATCTTTGGGTTATTCTGCTTTCTACAGTTTAACAGGACATCATCCACAAATGATTGGAGGTAAGTATATTCCACCACAAGGTATCTTGACACTTCAATATTTATTTGACCATCTACAAGAGTTTAATAAAACAGCAACAAGTAGAGGTACAAGTGCTTCGATAAGTCCTTCCAGTGCTCCCTTGACCTCTTGTGCATTTTCTTTTCAGAGTGTGATGACTCAAAGGAACGCTTCCGCTCGTGCCTCCTATGGCATCATTTGGGAGAGCATGAGGGCACACAAATCGCAAACTGTTTGTGTGACAGACACCGGCATCATAGGTATTATTTATGTGGGTCAGTGACTGAGGGTTGCTTTCAACACTAGCCACATAGCTTAAGCCCTGAAAATGTAAGAAACATGGTGATTTTGGTATTTGTTGAATACAATTCTCCTCAGAGAAACAAAGTTTCAAGGAATCTTTGGAGGTGCTAAAAATAAGGACCTGGCGTCAACAGATGCAACTGCTTCTTATATATACTCCTAATGGACTTGTAACTCTGAAATATGTCAAACACCACCACTTGCTGTCGGTGACTACAGCAAAGACTTCAGAATCAAGGATGATGCCAGGGAAGGGTTTCATGTAAGGAATCTGAGGAGCCAACTTCCACTGGAAAACATTTATGTAAGTGAAAGGTGGTATACAACCTTTTGTGAGAGCTACAAGTGGGTCGCAATAATCATAGTAAAGACAGATTATATCAATGGATGAAATTTACCACCCAATGTTAAACTCATGTAGGTAAAATTCCCTACAATTGAATTAACACAATGAAAACGCATTTAGTTGATATTTATACAATTAAATCACACAGAATCTGCTAGTTAAATTACCAGCCGCTGCTGTTCCAGAAGTAGGTCTGCTTCTTCCTTCTCTCGCTTGTACTGGTACTCCAGGTCCTGCAGCCTAGGGGAAGATGGGAGAAGATTTCAGCCAATAGGAATATATGCTACTCCCAATGTACCCCTTGATTGCGCTCAGGGGCAGACTGCCTCACCCTTCTGTATTTCAACCTACCACTGCCTCGTTCACTGTTTGTTGCCACTCTCTCACTACTGCAGTGTGTATTTATCCTTTCTCGTGGCACTTATTCTCTTGTCAAGTTCTCTCAGTCCACCTGTTTTAGACAGTTCAACAAGCAGAAAAAGCTTCAATATCCAGCAGCACCCAATTAATTAATTAAGTAGGCAGAGGTCTCTGCTTGAAAGTGCATCTTTGAACAGCCAACAACTGTTTTTTTAGATATATTGCTTACTACCACTAGCATGACATTTTCTAGCACCCTCCTTTATTGGTATTCCTAATATCCATTTTAAAGGTACTCAATTCATTAATCTCAGGATTAATCAGATGCAACAGATGTCTATTTAAGATGGTTGGTGATTTCCAAAATGGAGAATTGGCAGAACCCTTTAAGGTCAAGCTCCTTAGAGCTGGTCAAAGCCAGGAGGGGTATAGCCACTCTGCTGATGTGCAAATGCATAACCTGGAGACCGTCTCAATCTCCAGGCCAATGTGACAGGATGCATTTCCACTGTGATAGGACACACCTGAATGGCAAAACAAAGAATTAACAATAACAGACTCTGATAAAATATGCGTGCAGGGCAAGGTACATGGCTCCCGATGTACAAGCTCAGTTTCACACTTTTTTGGCTAAATGTTTGTGTTTTTTTTCTTTGTAGTGAGCAGGAGACAGACATGCATTCATCCTGTGAATGAAATCAAAATTGCTACTTACCTGTGGGAGTAGTTTTGCAGCTTGAAGGCTTTCTTGATTCACATGCTATTTTTAAAAAAGGCAACCGATGTGATCCGAAATGTTATCGCCCAATATCTCTCCTAGATTCTAGTGCCAAAATAATGGGCAGAATCCTGCTAGGAAGGTTACAACAACGGGTGGAGAAAAAAACAGACTCTCTGACACTCAATATGGATTTAGACCCGAAATTGGGACTATAGAACAATGTGTCAACCTACACCTCCTAATAAATAAATATACTGTAGCGAGGACAGGGCAAGTGCATTTATGATTTGCCAATTTGAGCAGTGCTTTCCATTTGGTGAATCATTATAAACTCTGGAAAATACTTGAGGACCTAGAAGCACCCTGGGGCATTATTAATTTTTTATCCCAATGGTATCCCTATCTTACTGCGAAGGTACGATATGGCCCAAGCGGGGAGTGTACAGACAACTTTAAGGTCACCTGCGGAATTAGACAGGGGCGTGTCCTTGCCCCCCTGCACTTCTCACTTTATATATAAAGGGAGTGGTTGCATGCCTACAAGAAACCAAACCTGATGTCCCTATGGTTGGCGCCCACCCTGTTCCTATATTACTTAATGCAGACGATGCGATCCTGCTTTCAAGAACAGCTAATGGGCTGTAGCTGCTAATTGATAAATTTGTAGATCAAAATTGTTATTTACCTGTAGGAGTAGTTTTGCAGCTTGAAGGCTTTCTTGATTCACATGCTATTTTTAAAAAAGGCAACCGATGTGATCCGAAATGTTATTGCCCAATATCTCTCCTAAATTATAGTGCCAAAATAATGGGCAGAATCCTGCTAGGAAGGTTACAACAATGGGTGGAGAAAAAACATAGACTCTCTGACACTCAATATGGATTTAGACCCGACATTGGGACTATAGAACAATGTGACAACCTACTCCCCTAATAAATAAATATACTGTAGCGAGGACAGGGCAAGTGCATTTATGCTTTGCCGATTTGAGCAGTGCTTTCCATTTGGTGAATCATAATAAACTCTGGAAAATACTTGTGGACCTAGACGCACCCAGGGGCATTATTAAATTGTTATCCCAATGGTATCCCATCTTACAGCGAAGGTACGATATGGGCCAAGCGGGGAGTGTACAGACAACTAAGGTCACTAGCGGAATTAGACAGGGGCGTGTTCTTGACACAAACCTTGTGTGGCTCAATGGTTAGAGCGGCAGACCCTGATGCAGAGGTCTAGCCCGGGACCAGGGTTCAATTCCCCGCCTTGGAGGGTCTTGGGCTCAAAATTCCATGGACCTGATAATTCTCGCCTCGGTGCCTATTCCAATCATGGAGTCCCACTCTGCAAATCTGGGCAATAGCTTGCTTAATCTCCACAACGGCCCCCACAACGCTAAGGATGCCTGGCCTCCACCTTGGGGGTGCCCAGGAGTGGACACCTCACAGGGAAAGCCAGGATGGGTTCCACAGCGGTATTCGTACAAGCGCCTTGAGACCCTTGCGGGTGAGTAGTGCGCTATACAAGTATCAATTTACATACTGAATATGCTACTTACCAGTATGCATCTGTTCTTGGCATGTAGGGCTGCTAACATTCATATCTTAGCATTAGATCGCCGCCTAGTGTTGGGTTCGGATGATCGCACATTGTTGTCCTGGAAGAGTCTTCGAAGTATCCTGAGATAGGTGGCTCCTCCCCTGGACTACAGTGCGCATGGGCATCGGCTCCATCCCCAGATTGTTTTTCGCCATTGTGGCAGAAGATGGAGTGAAAAGTGTAAAGGATGTCCATGCTAATGATTGAATACAATAGTATATCTGCAGCTGCGACAGGCACCGGGGAGGAGGGTGGGCGATATGAATGTTAGCAGCCCTACATGCCAAGAACAGATGCATACTGGTAAGTAGCATATTCAGTTCGAGGCATGTGGGCTGCTAAATTCATATCTTAGCATAGAATACATAGCAGTCCCTCCTTTAACGGCGGTTGCCCGTGCCAGCTGCAGAAACCTGAAAAAGTGTCTTGAGAACAGCCTGTCCTACAGCAGCTTGCTGCTTGGAATGCACATCAACACAGTAGTGTTTTGTAAAGGTATGTGGTGTAACCCACGTGGCTGCTCTGCAAATGTCTTCTAAAGGAATGTTGCCCAAGAAAGCCATGGATGCCCCCAATTTGCGTGTGGAGTGGGCCCTTGGGGGTATCGTTAAAGTGCGCTTGGCCTTTTGATAACAGATTTGGATGCACTTAACAATCCACCTGGCTATTCCTGCTTTGGAAATAGGGTTGCCTTTGTGTTGTGGTGAGAAGGCAACAAAAAGTTGTTTCGTTTTCCGAAAGTGTTGTGTCCTGTCTATGTAGTACATCAACGCCCTTCGTACGTCTAACGTATGGAGCATTCTTTCCGCCACCGTTTGTGGGTTTTGGAAGAATGCCGGCAAGTCAATAGTTTGGTTGAGATGAAACTGTGACACCACCTTCGGAAGGAACTTGGGGTTAGTACGTAGCACTACCCTATTTGGATGAATCTGAATGAATGGCTCTTGGATTGTGAGCGCTTGTAGCTCACTAACACGCCTCAGTGACGTAATAGCAATTAGGAAAGCTACTTTCCACGTTAGGAACTGGAGTTCACAGGAGTGCATTGGCTCAAAAGGTGGTCCCATCAGTCTGGTGAGGACCACAATGAGGTTCCACACCGGAGCTGGCGGTGTTCTTGGGGGAATGACTCGTTTCAGACCTTCAAGGAAAGCTTTAATGGCAGGCACCCTGAAGACAGAGAGATGCTGCCTATTCTGAAGATAAGCTGCGATGGCGGATAGATGTATCCGAATAGAAGTGAACGCTAGATTGCACTTATAAAGATGTAGCAGATAGCAAATGATGTTAGGGATAGATGCATCTAGCGGGTTGATGTCATTGGCTGTACAGTAAATGACGAAACGCTTCCATTTTGCAGCATAGCATGCTCTGGTAGTTGGCTTCCTTGCCTCCTTGATGATGTCCATGCATTCTGGAGGTAGGTGAAGGTACCCAAACTCTAGGACTTCAGGAGCCAGATCGCCAGGTTGAGCTGTTGCGGATCTGGATGCTGAATGTCTCCATGGTTCTGCGTCAAAAGTCTGGGCGTGAGGCGCAGTCTTTGATGCGGCACCACTGAGAGTTCGAGGAACGTGGTGTACCATGCTTGGCGCGCCCACGTTGGAGCAACTAGGATGAGAGTCATCGAGTGCTGCCTTAGCTTTCTTGCCACCAGCGGTATCAGAGGGGCTGGCGGAAAAGCGTACGCAAATTTGCCTGACCAGTTCATCCATATCGCATTCCCCTGCGACTGTGGGTGAGGGAACCTGGCGGCAAAGTGTTGGCATTTTGCGTTTTCTTTTGTGGCAAACAGGTCTATCTCCGGATGACCCCACTGCTGGAAGTACGGGTGGAGTACAGATGGGTGTAACTCCCACTCGTGCATTTGATGGCTGTATCTGCTGAGCAGATCCGCCATCTGATTGTCCTTGCCCGGGAGGTGTTCCGCCATGAGGAAGATGTTCCTCTGAATGGCCCACCGCCACATGCCCTGAGCCAGATGAGACAGCTGTGGCGAGTGGGTGCCCCCCTGCTTTTGAATGTAGTACATCGCGGTCATGTTGTCCGTCCGGACTAACACGACTTTGTTGCACAGATGTACAATGAAGGACTTGAGCGCCATGAAGATTGCCATCAGTTCCAGATAGTTGATGTGCATCTTCTGTTGCTGCGTCGTCCATAGTCCCTGCACTGTGTAAGTGAGCAGATGTGCTCCCCATCCCTGGAGAGATGCGTCCGTTGTCAGGATAATCTGTGGCACTGGCTCCTGGAACAGTCGGCCCTTGCAAAGGTTGTGTGGAGTCCACCAATGCAGAGAGTCGTATGCCCGACTGGTAACCAACACTAGGTCTGTTAATTGTCCCTGAGCCTGTGTCCACTGATTTGCTAAGCACTCCTGGAGCGGGCGCATATGTAACCGTGCGTGAGGGACTATGAAGATGCAGGAGGCCATCATGCCTATCAACTGCATGAACACTCTCGCTGGAAGTGAGTGTTGTGGTCTGAACTTCTGGATTAGAGCCTGCATGCTGTCTATCCTGACTTGGTTTGGTTGAACCATGGCCGTCAGGGTATTGATCGTCGCACCTAGAAACTGCCGGACATGTGCCGGCTGAAGATGCGATTTTGGGTAGTTCAACGAGAAACCCAGATCGTGAAGGAGGTGAATGGTAGTCGACATGTTTGCGGCGCACTGTTGTTCCGACTTGGCTTGAATGAGCCAGTCGTCCAGGTAGGGGTAGACATGGATGTTCTGCCTCCTGAGGTGCGCTGCTACTGTCGCCAGACACTTGGTAAACACTCTTGGGGCTGTGGTGACTCCGAAGGGTAGGACCTTGAACTGATAATGCCTGCCTTGGATAGTGAACCTGAGGTATTTCCTGTGGGACGGGTGTAGTGGTATGTGGAAATAAGCATCCTTGAGGTCTAAGGTTGCTAAGAAGTCCCCTTGGTTTAGCAAGGGAAGAATCTGTTGCAGCGTAAGCATATGGAAATGTTCTGACAGTATATACAGGTTGAGGGGACGCAGATCCAGAATGGGTCTGAGGGATCCGTCCTTCTTTGGAATAAGGAAGTACAGGGAATATACCCCTGTGCCTTCCTCCCCCACCGGCACGAGCTCGATTGCGCCTTTTTGCAGCATCACCACCACTTCCTGCTGCAATAAGTGCAAGTGCTCTGCGGACATAGGCCGTTGCCTTGGTGGGATGTTGGGTGGAGTGGATTTTAACTCTAGACAATAACCGTACTGGACAAGTTGTCGCACCCACCTGACTGTGGTGATGTTTCTCCAGACGGGCAGGAACTGCTGCAGTCTCCCCCCGACAGGTGTTAAGTGGTCGGGGGGCAGTGACAGAGAGTCACTGCTTGCTTGGGGCAGAGGAGCGGGAGTTGTTGTTCCCTCTGCCACGTCCTCTGGTGCTGTTTCCTCGGTAACCCCCCTTGTTCTGTTTGGGGTACGAGGATTGTGCTCCACCTCTAGAGAATTGTGATTGCTGACCCATCTGTCCTCTGGTGACTCCACGTGCACCTGAGCGACGAAAATTGTTACCACGAAACTGTTGTGATTGTAGGGCCCCCATAGACTTAGCAGTTTCGGTGTCTTTTTTAATTTTTTCCAGGGTGGTGTCAACATCTGGACCAAACAGTCTATCTGGATTGACTGGCTGATTAAGTATGGTTGTTTGAATGTCAGGTTTAAAGCCCGATATGCGGAGCCACGCCTGTCGTCTCAGCATGACGCTAGTGTTAATGGCCCTAGCTGCTGTGTCTGCTGCATCAAGTCCACACTTTATGGCTGCGTTGGAGATCAGTTTTCCCTCTTCTATAAGCAGTTTGGTGCCCTCTTGAAACTGCGAAGGCAGGTGTTCTAAAACCTTCTCTAGGGTGTCGTAATGCGCCCTATCATAACGTGCCAAGAGTGCCTGTGTATTTGCAATACGCCAGAAATTGGCAGCCTGTGCAGCTACTCTTTTGCCTCCTGCCTCTAGCACTTTGGACTCCTTATCCGGGGGAGGAGCTTCACCCGTTGTTTGGGAGTTGGCCCTTTTGCGGGCATTTGCGACCACCAGGGAGTCAAGCGGCAACTGTCCCCGAATGTATGCAGGGTCTGCAGGTGCTGGTCTGTACTTCTTTTCGATACGTGGATTGACCACTCTCGCCCTGGTAGGTTCTTTAAAGATGTCCGCCGCATGCTTGAGGACCCCTTTGAGCATAGGCAGTGTCTTTACTGTCCTTTCAGAGACTGATAAAGTGTCAAATAGAAAGTCTTCTTCTACTGGGTCAGCATGCATGTCCACATCATGATTAGCAGCTGCCCTTTCAATGAGTGCATGAAAACCTGCAGAATCTTCTGTTGGGGATGCACGTGCACTGAAAGGCTGTGGGTCTTGCCCCACATTTTGGGTGCCTTGGTCACCAATGTCATCATATGAATCTGGCTGTGCATCTGGTTCATTGATGGGGAAGGTGTATTGGTCATCTTCATCATATCCCTCACCCTCAGAGTGTTCTGGGGAAGGAGTTGGGCTCCTTCTTGGAGGAGGCTGGATAGGTTCCATGAGGCCTGAAGCGTCCTGAGGAAGCCTGTTCTTCTTCAGGGGGATGACATAGGAGTCCACTGGCTGCGAAGTGATCCTCCTCTTGTAAAGGGTCAATTTGCCCGTGTCTGCGTCGATAAAACGCTCAGAATCCTCTTCTGAGTCGAGTACCCGACTTGAAAGTGCCCCTGCCGTAGAAGAATCCGACTTCTTTGGCGTCGATTTTGTTGAAAAGGCCTTCGGCGCCTCTTTTGGCGGCAGAAGGAAGAGAAGTTTACCCGCAGGTTTTACCGGAATGTCCCTCGGCTGTGGCGACGGCATCGGAGCCGACGTAGCAGAGGCCTTCTCCCTGATTCTCTGTAGTGAAGAGGCGATGGGGGACTCGTCACTTACAGTGGCCCTTGGCGCCGACGAGGAGGTCTTGACCTTGCCCTCGGATCCGACGTCTTGCTTTTGAGTTTTGGATGTTGATGCTGCAGCCGCCGACCCAGAGTCCTTGGACCGATGCGTGGATGTGCCAGCCTTCGATCCGTGTGATTGTGCTGGGTCCGTCTCCACTACGCGTCCGACTAACGAAGTCCCAGTCGGAACCGGAGCCGTGTCGCTGGCCTTGGCGGGCTTAGACGGCGTTGCAGCGGTTGACCCGTGCCGACCACCCTTCTTAGAGGATCCCTCCTCTGGCGCCGATTTCGACCCTGTGGAATCGACAGATTTCTTCGACTTCTGTGGACCGTGGGCCGACGGAGTCGATGAAGCAGCGGGTTTCGGCGTTTTTGGTGGGACGGCCGCCATCTTAGGGCCGCTTGAATCCATAAGTTTCGGTTTCGATTTCGGGTCGGCCATTTTAGTTGTAGTCGATACCGTAGGTTACAGTTTCGGTTTCGATACGGGCTGCGCAGCAAGTATGTCCGTGGCCGGGCCTGAAGGCGGGGCCGTGGCTTGCGGTACGGGGTCTTGGGTAAGGCCGACAGGCGATCCCGTGACCCGATCTTGAACTTCGTAACCTTCGGGGCATAGCTCGTCCCCTGAGCTATCTTCCGCGGCCCCATAAATCTCTTCGACGTCCCCTACCTCGTCGACGTATTCAAGGCCCTGACCCACGACTCCGTCGTCGTCTTCCGGATCTGCCTCGACCTCCGTCTCGGGCGGGGAGATTTGAAGATGATGGCTCTGGTCCTCCTCTTCTTGGTCGCCGAAGATGTTTTCTGGATCCGGGGACGCTTGTCTGGCCTCAAGGCGCACCGCGCGCCGAAGCTTGAGTGTCTTCTTTGACCTGAATCTTGCGCAGGCCATGCAGTTGTCTTCGTTATGGTCTGGTGAAAGGCATTTGTTACAGACCGGGTGCACGTCAATATGTGGGTATTTGGACCCACAGAGCGGACAGTACTTAAACGGACTCCGCTCCATGCTGAAAAGTTGCGGTCGTGTCGCGATGAGAAGGCCTCGATGTCCGAAGAGTGAAGTACTCCGCTGATTCCGACTCCAAGAGACGGAAGAACTCGAGACCGTGCGCAAACAATACCGATGCAAAGAATACAAGGCCTTTTGGCCGTAAAAGCTAGTTTTTCTCGGTTCCGACATAGAGACGTCGAGACCGCATCCGAACCCAATGGCGGAAAAAAACAATCTGGGGATGGAGCCGATGCCCATGCGCACTGTAGTCCAGGGGAGGAGCCACCTATCTCAGGATACTTCGAAGACTCTTCCAGGACAACAATGTGCGATCATCCGAACCCAACACTAGGCGGCGATCTAATGCTAAGATATGAATTTAGCAGCCCACATGCCTCGAACCTGGGTATATAATTCACTGCATCGGGTTCTTGGGATGGCCAACTGGATGCATCAAAACTGAAATTTTTAAGACTAATAGAAACTATTTTTAGATTCTTCAGTAAAATAGGCCATAAAACAATTAGGGAAATGTTGTTGCTATATAAAGCTAAATGTTTGCCAAGTGCTGGCTATGGGGCCCACCTGAGGGGTTATACAAAGTGCGCAAAATTGCAGACACTAGAAAACTTGTTCCTGGTGCGCTCTCAGGCAATACCAAAATCCATCTCTACTTATACATCACATAAGGAATTGGCAGTCTCCTTTTTAGAAGATGATTTATATTTTAGGCCCATTATATTGTGGCACAGCATTTGGAGTAAAACAGGGATACAGTTTACAAATTATATAATCCAAGACTGCCTTACTCTAGATGTTTGGAAAAAAATAAAAAGGCTTTCGCATCTAGATTCTTCCCTGAGAATATTGGCCCCTGACATAGGCGTAACAGATACAGTTAAAATTCGTACCTACTCTAATAAGGAGGTCAGGACTACACTTATGGAACAAAGAGAAAAGGAGAATTAAAAGAGAATAAAACATGCACAGTACCTAGTTACCGACAACACCACATGTGTGAGGGTCAGCGAAACTATTTGACAATTGTTAAAAACAGTCAACACAGATTCTATCTCACTAGATTGCGCCTAGATATAATCCATGTATAGTATGCCTTCCCAAAAAGCAGGGCATGGTCTAAAAACCTCCCAAATTGTCCAAGTGATGGTAAATCACAACAGAGCCGAATGCACTTTATTTTATTTTGTAGTTTTTATAAAGATCTCAGGAAACAGTTTTTATCCCCCCTTTTTAAAAAAAAAAGGTACATATGTTTATCAGGATGCTTTAAATTATTTATTTGGTGCTATGTCTTTCCTTTAGTGACATCAGCGCAGACAACATCTTAATTTTTTGTCGTGAATTCACATTATCCCTCTCTGTTGCAAATCTTGCACTTGTTTCCTGGCAGAGTTGGGAGGGTCGCAAGTGAATCCAGAAGGCTTTGAAGATGGAAAACTACATCTACAGGTAAGTAACCATTTCATTTTGCTGCGTGAATATTTCTGGATGGACAGGCTGTTCATAGATTAAATAGCGCTGCTCGCTTGTCATGCGGGAGGTTGAATGTGAAAAGAGTCAATATTTATGGACAGGTACTTAAGTAGTTTCTGTTCCACCTGCACTTCCCTTGCTAGCTTTAATGTCCCCACAGTGATGTTTGGTGAAGGTGTGTATGGAGGGACCATGTTGCTGCACTGCAGGGGTCAGCGATCAAGATGTTCGATATGAAGGTGAGTTTTTTTCCTTTCATTCATGTGAAATGCACATTTGGTCTCTCCTCTAGAGCCATTCCCATGGCTGCGACAGTCCCTTTTGAAACAGGTACACCCCTGGCTGATGGGATGAAGGTTTGATTTATTTTTCTGTATACAGTACATCACCTCCCTTTTTATGTCTAATGTGTGAAGGGTACTGTGACTTTGTTTGCTGGAATAAAAACCTGGCAAATGTATAGTCTCATTAATGTGGAAGTGTGAGACTACCTTGCGTAGGAAGTTTGGATTAGTTTTCTTTAGTATCCTGTCTTTATGGATTTGTATGTACGGTTCCTGTACTTTGAGTGCTTGGAGTTCACTCACTCTGTGTAAGGATGTGATGACTACTAGGAAGGTTGTCTTCAAAGGAAGGAATTGTAGCCCTGCACAGTTGGAATAGGTTCAAAAGGGGGTTTCATCAGCTTTGTTTGCACCAGGTTTAAATTCTACGTAGGTGTGGGGGGCTGCTCTGGGAGGTACCAGTCTGTATGCCCTCTTTGCGAACCTTTTAACAACATAAGATTGGAAGAAAATCCTTCCTATGACCCCTTCATTATATATGCCACAATGGCTGCCAGGTGTACTTTTAGTGAGGCATAGGAAAGCCCCTTGTCGATAAATGATGTTAGTTATTTTAGGACCGTAGTTTCCTCCATCCAGGTTCTATGATCTATTTCTTTGGTGCACCACTGTGTAAATCTGTTACGCTTTGCGGAACAGCATTTCCTTTTGGTTGGTCTCCTTGCTTCTTTCAGAACTTCCACTGTTCTTTCCAGAAGTTCTAGGCGTCCGAACTCTAGGTCTTTAGGAGCCTTGCTGCTGAGTGTTTTTGTTTCCAAGTGAAATGCCTGACCCTTTTGCATTCTAAGTATCTCGGTTTGTGTTGGCAACAACACGACCTTGCCCTGTGCTAACTCCACAAGTTCAGAGAAGCATGTTTGTCTGCCCCATAGGTGTGCGAGGAGTATGAGCATCATAGTTGATTGTGCATATTTTTGTATCACTAGAACTAGTGGAAAAGCATATGCAAACTTCCCTGACAATTCTATCAATAAGGCATTCCCTAGCGACTTGTGCCTTGGGTATCAACAAAGAAATGTAAAGGTATCTTCTGATTAATACTCTTAACTGCAGATTCCTCAATTGTGAATAGATACCATAGCAGTACCTTTCCAAATGGTGGGTCTGTAAACTGGATCAGACAAAAAAGCACTGCAGGACCGAGTTGGCAATGCCCCTCGATAGACCGGACTATTGTGGCAGCAGAGCTTTGTGTACATATGTACCGAAGCCCACGTAGCTGCCAGTGCTGGTACTCTATGTGAAAGCGCAGTTTTAGCAGCCTTAGCTCTGGAGCAATGAGCTTGTAAGCCTTCTGGAGTTTGCTTTTCCACCAGAGCGTAGTAGATCTTGATTCAGAGAGCAATCCATTAGGAGAGGGCCCATTTTTGAGAACCCTTGAAGGAGCCGATAGTCCACCCGATGTTCTTGGGTGCAATCTATATGAAAGCTTAGTGCCCTTTTAGGATCCAAACAATGGTGTCTCTTTTCCACCCTAGAGATGAGGTGGATAAAAGTAATTCTAGAATGGTAGCAGCCTGCCCGACATGAAATGAAGTGATGACTTTCGGCAGAAAGTAAGTTTGGGTCCTCCACACCAACTTTTCTGGGAAGAATGTTGTAAAAGGTGGATTGACAGAAAGAGCTAGCAGCTCGCTCACATGCCTAGCTGATCTTATGGTGGATAAGACAGTCAGAAATCACAATGGACACCTGTGCAGCGCTCAAAGGGGGGGGGAGGGGCACATGAAAAAAGTATGAACTAAGTTCATGTCCCACTGTGGCATCACAAAGGGTTCTGGTGGAATTAAATGCTGCAAACATTTCAAAAATCTTAACACAACAGGCGACTTAAATAAAGAAGGTTCATCCAGCAACTGCAAAAAAGCTGACAGAACCGGCAAATAGACTTAAACAGTGCCCAAAGCAAGTCCTTGCTGGCCAAGGGACATAAAAAACAACAAAACTTTAGACAGCTTGGCTTGCAGTGGGTTAATGTGTGGGTGCTGCACAAGGGCACATAATTTGGCCTAAAGAATGCATACGCCGATTTTGGGGAGGGACTTCTTGCTGCCAAGTTTACATCAAGGACCTCGGTGATGAGGTTAAAGGAGGTTTATTGCCACCACTCAACCTCCATGCAAGGAGATACAAATTGTGCAGGCCCGTGCCGGTGAGACAGGAGAGCCTTCCGTAGCCGATTCGAGGTGAGATGTTCATGCCCAGGAGTTCTGGGTATCAAACTCTACTGGCCCAATTCGATGCCACTAGGATGACTTGAGGCCGGTTGTTTCTGATCTTCTTAAGGCATACAAAGTCCTGAGTTCCACTCTAGATGGAAAGCATCTCCGAGAGACAGCCACCTTGGAAACAACAACATCCCAAAGTGCTGACATTGCACATTGTCAGCGTAGGGTAAAAGATAGTTCCAGGATTTTCCCCATTGCTGGAATACGCCCTGTGCCATTTCTAGATGCAACTGACATATGTGATCTGCTAATCATCAGCAGCTGAGCTTGTCTACCTTGGCGTTTATCAATCCGGCCACAACAGAAATTTCCTGTTAACCCGGAATAGAGGCTCTTGGCACAAGATCTATGACCCCCAACCTGTTCTGCTTATTGCAGTACCACATGGTGGTGGTGATGTCCATGAGCACCCGTACCAGCCTTCCTTTCATGGTGGACAAGCAGTCTTTTAAAGCCAAACAGATCGCCCTCAACTCCAAAAAACTGATGTGGTGTTGAGGCTTTGCCAGGGAGCATAGTCTCCAATTCTCCCAGAAAACCACCCCAACCCAGAAGTGGTGCACCCGTCACCACTGTCACATCTGGGTGGGGAAAGGAGGGGGTTCTGCCACTGACCCAATTGTGGTCCAGTATCCACCACTGGAGTCTGTGTTGAAATCTGTATACATTTATATCAGAGTAGAGGGAAGAGGATTGTAGGTCCATTCGGTTCCCCTGGACAGATACGCAATAATCAAAAATAGAATGGACACTAGTTTCTACAAAACCATTGGTTTGTACTCTAAAACCCTCATAGACATCCTGATTTTATCGTTGCGGTGTATCTTTTTTCCGCCCCACCAGGAGTCGTGGCGTATTCACAGGGTAATCGATTAACGTGCTGGGTGCCAGCCTCACCCGAGGCTACCTCCGGTACAAGTAGAAGTATCCAGATATAGTGAGAAAAGGAGGTAAAAAATAGTGACTAGCCCAAATAGTTATTTATTGAAAAAAGAGAGGGGTCTAGGCGCTATCAGTAAAAAATTACGATATGGAGGTAATCATGTTACTGGATTACCGCATGTCTATAGAAAATATGTCAACATGTTTCAGCTCTCTAAGCCCAGCCGGGTCTACGGAGCTTTCGTCAGGACAAGAACATATACAAAAAAGAAAAGAAATTGGATAAAAATAACTCTCACAACTTGTGTAGTTTTTGCTGATAAGTGTCGTTGACTTATATTCAGATTTCCAAAGCTGTGGAAACAAAAGCCAACAATATTAATTATATATGTGGCTAATAATTTCGGGTTAGGCAAGCAGACATGTGAGAATGACATGTGGAGCACGAACAAACTCCTTTTTGGGAGTAGCTATCATGTTGATGGTTTCAACGTGGTATCGAGGAGGAAGAGGAAATTAAAACTAAAGTCTGAGCATAAAATTACAGTCTAGGTTAGATACTAGGAAATGAAGTACCTTCACGTAGCTTGTTATCGGACACATTGCACTCTCTACTGGATATGGACAAATTTGAAGCCCTTAAAACAGTGGTAGTTCGAAACCTAACACTATTTTTAACACACTACAGGAATTATCTATGGCAGTCTGAAACCAGAGGCTATCTGTAAAATACTCCAGGAGTTCTAGTGTAGTTACCTGCATTAAGCTCGATGATAGCTTCAACAGGGGTCAAAGAGTCGCTTATTGGTCTTTGCTGTGAGGGTTACAAGAGAGTACCGCGCATTAATAAAAGTGCTCAGTCGCTTACCAGATTGAGGAGAACTGGATTTGCTGCCATTCTTACCCACGTGGAACAGTGTAGATTCCCCTGTACTGACTCTGCCCCTGGCTATGGGCGTTTCTCTTTTTGGTCCGTCTTATGAACCAGGACCTAGGCATCAAAAACGGACTAAAGTAAATACATTGTACTCCATCTAAGATGGCTGCCTCTCGGTGAAAAAACAAGTCCTATTTTCTCAATAGTATCGGAATAGATGGTGCATACAATATCAATATATGTGCTCACCAATGTTATACAAATACAAATTGAGGTGTTATACTGCCAGAGGAAATACATCCTCAACATCAGAAGTGTGTGTTTCAGAAGGCAATGCGTAAAAAAAAAAAAAGGGGGGAGTGTGGATTATGACTGATTGGTAAAGGGACTCGTCTGGCCAAAAAACGGTTGAACAGAATTTCTCAAAATGATCACTATTCTAAGTAGATCCACGTTTGGTTCAATAGAACTGGTGCCAAGGAATATTATCGTTCATCCCCACAACATCCGTTCTAAGGCGGTCCACCCACCTTTGTTCCTTTTCAAAAAGGATCTGCTCGGCATTATCGTCTTTGTCTCTTAGCATTTCCAGGACCGTCCATCTCAGGTCGTCACACGTGTGTCCAGCTTCTACGAAATGTGTACACAGTTTAGTGGTGTTCTTCTTGAGTCTGACATTGCTCCTGTGTTCTCCTATGCGGAGTTTGACTTTACGACAAGTCATGCCTACGTATTGTCGTAGGCAGGGACAGGTTACCAAGTAAATTACATGGGTGGAATTGCAATTTGTATGTTGTTTTTGAGTCCATACCAAGGTGTCTGTCAACTGTAAAGTCTTGGTGGTATTAGTGAACTTACAGATTCCACACGTGCCACATGGATAGTGGCCTGTAACTGGGGCCATAGTTATGTCTCTTACTATTGATTTCAAGGGTTTCTTTTTCGGCCGAGTGTGTACTAGGACATCTTTGATGTTTTTTGTTCTTCTATTGGCAAATCTCGGTTTGGGCCAATTGAATTTGCCTGACGTCACTATCTGCCAGTTCTTCCTAATTAGCTTCTGTACCTCGTACGTGGCAGGACAGTAGGTGGTCAGGCATGTGACTAGATCCTTGATAGGTTCTTTGTCATTATTCTGTAAGAGACATTCACGGGGCTGGTGTCTTGCCCGTTTTTTGCATTTTGAGATTACAGCTGCAGTGTAGTTTCTAGATTGTAACTTCTGGCTGAGCTACTGTGCCTGTTTCTTATAATCACTTTCCTTGCTGCAGTTACGTTTATGTCTTAGGAACTGACTGTAGGGCAGATTATCCCGCAGGGGTCGTGGGTGGAAGCTCTGATAAGAGAGTAAACTATTCTTGGCTGTAGATTTTGTAAAGGTTTTAGTCTCCAATTTGCCATTTTCAACGAAGATCGTTAAATCCAAGAAATCAATGTGATCATTGCTGGAAGTATGGGTGAATTTCAACCACCTATCCCTTCCATTCAGCCATTCCATAAACAGAGAAAGATCCAATCTGATATCCCAGATTAGCAAAATGTCATCAATGTAACGTTTCCAGTGTAGTACACTGGAAACGTACGGGTTGGTATTGTTGAGGACAAATTGTTGTTCAAACTGACTAACATAGAGACCAGCTACTGACGGCGCGAAGGCGCTGCCCATGGAAGTGCCATGACACTGTAAGAAAAGTTGGCCATTGTATTCAAAATAATTCTCTTGAAGGGCTAAACGGCAACACTCGAGGATGAAGTGTCGTGGAGTTTTGTGTGTCCAGTCTTGCATATAGAGAAGATCTTCCAGCATCCTTAGTGTGTCCTCTTGGGGTAGGCTGGTGTAAAGGGACTCAACGTCTAGCCCCACCAGTAGCATCGTGTTGGAATTAAATTCACGGTCCGCAATCTGGACTAAGAGATCTCTAGTGTCTTTCAGATAGGTTGGAGTCATCTGTACTAATGGTTTCAGGTACTCATCAGCAAATTTTGACAGCGGTTCTAATAAAGATCCAATTCCCGAAACTATCGGGCGTCCTGGTGGGGGGACTTATTTTTGTGTGTTTTCGGCAGTGAGTAGAAAAAGGGTACCTTTGGTCCTTTTGGCGTCAGAAAATCGGCCTCTTTCTTTGAAATCCAGCCATTAACCTCTGCTTCATGTATCATGATTGCAATGGTATTGGTTAACCTCTAAGTGGGGTCAGTGTCTAGTTTTTTATAGAAAGTCTCATCTGACAGTAGAGCTAGGCACTGCTGGTTGTATCCTTCTTTGGTCAGGATTACTACCCCACCGCCCTTGTCCGCTGGTTTTATGACTATATTGTCATTGTCCCTTAATTCAGCTAGAGCTTGTTTCTCTTTGTTGTTCATGTTTTGAAATGCCTTCTTCCTGGTGTTCAAGTTATCAACCCCTTTCATCACTGCCTGCTCAAAGGTTTGAATTTCGATAGGTACTGCAGTAGTAGGTGGACAAAATTTGGATTTCCTTCTCAGGGTGGTGTCACCCTCTACAGGTCGTGTGATAGAATCATTAAAAAAGGCTTTGAGTTTAAGAGTTCTGCAAAACTCTGACACTTCGCATTTCAATCTAAAGCGATCCAAAGGTGGAGTAGGTACAAAACCAAGTCCCTTATTGAGGACGGTCAACTGCTCATCTGATAAAGTCATATTCGTTAAATTTACCACTAATGAGTCTTTTTGCTTGTGCTCGATTGGGCTGAAGCCATGCTCCGTGTCTGTACATTCGGTTGCTGATCTTGCCATCTGAGGTTTTTCTTTCTGCCCTGAGATTGGTTTTGGCCTCTTCCTAAAAAAGGCTGGGCTTGTTGTTGGTTAGTAGAATCCATCATTGGTTGATTACCCATCGGTTGTTGTTGGTTCATATCTGGATGGTAGGGGTTCATCCATCCCGCATATGGTGGCATAAACGGTTGAAAAAACGGCATTGGATTTCCGTGAAAAAAGGGAGGTCGTTGCCATCTGTTGCCTCGTCGTGGGCGTCGGGATCTAAAGCTGTTTTGTCCCCTTCTCAATGTTGATTCAGCGGAGCTCCCTTCTGACCCCTCAGATGAATTCCATCCTGTCGAATCCCCATCCGAAAAATTGGGAATTGCTGTGAAATCATCTTTTGAATAAGGGTGCATCTTTTCCTGACTGAATTTTTTCAGTTCCTTACTCAGTTTCTGGAGTTTGTTCTGCATTAAGAACTCCTGCATGTCATCCATTTCTTTTGTTATTTCATCTAATCGTTTCTTATATATTAAGGGATTGATGCTTTTTTTAAGTTCATTTTCACATTCCTGAATTTCCACCAATAGTGCATCTGACAATCTTTTGGCTGTTTTAACTAAGAGGACCAGATAATCAAGGGTGCATTTCCATGAAATTGATGACCAATCTCGTCGGAATACGAGATCATGCAAAAATATCCTGGGTGCATTGGTTACCCACAGGCCTCTGGGGGCTAGTTTAGATCTGAGGTACTCAGTCATAATTATACCATGGATGGCAGTTCGAATCTGTTCTCTTTTCTTATTGGTCAAAGTATCCCAATCATCAGTTTGTGCAATAGCTTGAATAAGATCTGGGTTCTGTAAGAGCGGTTGGGCCGCTAGAATCTCATCAATATCGCTTCCTGTAAAGCTCAGACCATTGTTATTTTCCATTGTTCCTTCCTCACAGAACACCCTACTCAACTAGACGAATACTAGCGAGGGTGTGGACTTCCCGCAGCTGTGCGCTGCTTAAAGACTTATATCAGAGTAGAGGGAAGAGGATTGTAGGTCCATTCGGTTCCCCTGGACAGATACGCAATAATCAAAAATAGAATGGACACTAGTTTCTACAAAACCATTGGTTTGTACTCGAAAACCCTCATAGACATCCTGATTTTATCGCTGCGGTGTATCTTTTTTCCGCCCCACCAGGAGTCGTGGCGTATTCACAGGGTAATCAATTAACGTGCTGGGTGCCAGCCTCACCCGAGGCTACCTCCGGTACAAGTAGAAGTATCCAGATATAGTGAGAAAAGGAGGTAAAAAATAGTGACTAGCCCAAATAGTTATTTATTGAAAAAAGAGAGGGGTCTGATAGCGCCTAGACCCCTCTCTTTTTTCAATAAATAACTATTTGGGCTAGTCACTATTTTTTACCTCCTTTTCTCACTATATCTGGATACTTCTACTTGTACCGGAGGTAGCCTCGGGTGAGGCTAACACCCAGCACGTTAATCGATTACCCTGTGAATACGCCACGACTCCTGGTGGGGCGGAAAAAAGATACACCGCAACGATAAAATCAGGATGTCTATGAGGGTTTTCGAGTACAAACCAATGGTTTTGTAGAAACTAGTGTCCATTCTATTTTTGATTATTGCGTATCTGTCCAGGGGAACCGAATGGACCTACAATCCTCTTCCCTCTACTCTGATATAAGTCTTTAAGCAGCGCACAGCTGCGGGAAGTCCACACCCTCGCTAGTATTCGTCTAGTTGAGTAGGGTGTTCTGTGAGGAAGGAACAATGGAAAATAACAATGGTCTGAGCTTTACAGGAAGCGATATCGATGAGATTCTAGCGGCCCAACCGCTCTTACAGAACCCAGATCTTATTCAAGCTATTGCACAAACTGATGATTGGGATACTTTGACCAATAAGAAAAGAGAACAGATTCGAACTGCCATCCATGGTATAATTATGACTGAGTACCTCAGATCTAAACTAGCCCCCAGAGGCCTGTGGGTAACCAATGCACCCAGGATATTTTTGCATGATCTCGTATTCCGACGAGATTGGTCATCAATTTCATGGAAATGCACCCTTGATTATCTGGTCCTCTTAGTTAAAACAGCCAAAAGATTGTCAGATGCACTATTGGTGGAAATTCAGGAATGTGAAAATGAACTTAAAAAAAGCATCAATCCCTTAATATATAAGAAACAATTAGATGAAATAACAAAAGAAATGGATGACATGCAGGAGTTCTTAATGCAGAACAAACTCCAGAAACTGAGTAAGGAACTGAAAAATTCAGTCAGGAAAAGATGCACCCTTATTCAAAAGATGATTTCACAGCAATTCCCAATTTTTCGGATGGGGATTCGACAGGATGGAATTCATCTGAGGGGTCAGAAGGGAGCTCCGATGAATCAACATTGAGAAGGGGACAAAACAGCTTTAGATCCCGACGCCCACGACGAGGCAACAGATGGCAACGACCTCCCTTTTTTCACGGAAATCCAATGCCGTTTATTCAACCGTTTATGCCACCATATGCGGGATGGATGAACCCCTACCATCCAGATATGAACCAACAACCACCGATGGGTAATCAACCAATGATGGATTCTACTAACCAACATCAAGCCCAGCCTTTTTTAGGAAGAGGCCAAAACCAATCTCAGGGCAGAAAGAAAAACCTCAGATGGCAAGATCAGCAACCGAATGTACAGACACGGAGCATGGCTTCAGCCCAATCGAGCACAAGCAAAAAGACTCATTAGTGGTAAATTTAACGAATATGACTTTATCAGATGAGCAGTTGACCGTCCTCAATAAGGGACTTGGTTTTGTACCTACTCCACCTTTGGATCGCTTTAGATTGAAATGCGAAGTGTCAGAGTTTTGCAGAACTCTTAAACTCAAAGCCTTTTTTAATGATTCTATCACACAACCTGTAGAGGGTGACACCACCCTGAGAAGGAAATCCAAATTTTGTCCACCTACTACTGCAGTACCTATCGAAATTCAAACCTTTGAGCAGGCAGTGATGAAAGGGGTTGATAACTTGAACACCAGGAAGAAGGCATTTCAAAACATGAACAACAAAGAGAAACAAGCTCTAGCTGAATTAAGGGACAATGACAATATAGTCATAAAACCAGCGGACAAGGGCGGTGGGGTAGTAATCCTGACCAAAGAAGGATACAACCAGCAGTGCCTAGCTCTACTGTCAGATGAGACTTTCTATAAAAAACTAGACACTGACCCCACTGAGAGGTTAACCAATACCATTGCAAATCATGATACATGAAGCAGAGGTTAATGGCTGGATTTCAAAGAAAGAGGCCGATTTTCTGACGCCAAAAGGACCAAAGGTACCCTTTTTCTACTCACTGCCGAAAACACACAAAAATAAGTCCCCCCCACCAGGACGCCCGAAAGTTTCGGGAATTGGATCTTTATTAGAACCGCTGTCAAAATTTGCTGATGAGTACCTGAAACCATTAGTACAGATGACTCCAACCTATCTGAAAGACACTAGAGATCTCTTAGTCCAGATTGCGGACCGTGAATTTAATTCCAACACGATGCTACTGGTGGGGCTAGACGTTGAGTCCCTTTACACCAGCCTACCCCAAGAGGACACACTAAGGATGCTGGAAGATCTTCTCTATATGCAAGACTGGACACACAAAACTCCACGACACTTCATCCTCGAGTGTTGCCGTTTAGCCCTTCAAGAGAATTATTTTGAATACAATGACCAACTTTTCTTACAGTGTCATGGCACTTCCATGGGCAGCCCCTTCGCGCCGTCAGTAGCTGGTCTCTATGTTAGTCAGTTTGAACAACAATTTGTCCTCAACAATACCAACCCGTACGTTTCCAGTGTACTACACTGGAAACGTTACATTGATGACATTTTGCTAATCTGGGATATCAGATTGGATCTTTCTCTGTTTATGGAATGGCTGAATGGGAGGGATAGGTGGTTGAAATTCACCCATACTTCCAGCAATGATCACATTGATTTCTTGGATTTAACGATCTTCGTTGAAAATGGCAAATTGGAGACTAAAACCTTTACAAAATCTACAGCCAAGAATAGTTTACTCTCTTATCAGAGCTTCCACCCACGACCCCTGCGGGATAATCTGCCCTACAGTCAGTTCCTAAAACATAAACGTAACTGCAGCAAGGAAAGTGATTGTAAGAAACAGGCACAGGAGCTCAGCCAGAAGTTACAATCTAGAAACTACACTGCAGCTGTAATCTCAAAATGCAAAAAACGGGCAAGACACCAGCCCCGTGAATGTCTCTTACAGAATAATGACAAAGAACCTATCATGGATCTAGTCACATGCGTGACCACCTACTGTCCTGCCACGTACGAGGTACAGAAGCTAATTAGGAAGAACTGGCAGATAGTGACGTCAGGCAAATTCAATTGGCCCAAACCGAGATTTGCCAATAGAAGAACAAAAAACATCAAAGATGTCCTAGTACACACTCGGCCGAAAAAGAAACCCTTGAAATCAATAGTAAGAGACATAACTATGGCCCCAGTTACAGGCCACTATCCATGTGGCACGTTTGGAATCTGTAAGTTCACTAATACCACCAAGACTTTACAGTTGACAGACACCTTGGTATGGACTCAAAAACAACATACAAATTGCAATTCCACCCATGTAATTTCCTTGGTAACCTGTCACTGCCTACGACAATACGTAGGCATGACTTGTCGTAAAGTCAAACTCCGCATAGGAGAACACAGGAGCAATGTCAGACTCAAGAAGAACACCACTAAACTGTGTACACATTTCGTAGAATCTGGACACACGTGTGACGACCTGAGATGGACGGTCCTGGAAATGCTAAGAGACAAAGACGATAATGCCGAGCAGATCCTTTTTGAAAAGGAACAAAGGTGGGTGGACCGCCTTAGAACGGATGTTGTGGGGATGAACGATAATATTCCTTGGCACCAGTTCTATTGAACCAAACGTGGATCTACTTAGAATAGTGATCATTTTGAGAAATTCTGTTCAACCGTTTTTTGGCCAGACGAGTCCCTTTACCAATCAGTCATAATCCACACTCCCCCCTTTTTTTTTTTGACGCATTGCCTTCTGAAACACACACTTCTGATGTTGAGGATGTATTTCCTCTGGCAGTATAACACCTCAATTTGTATTTGTATAACATTGGTGAGCACATATATTGATATCGTATGCACCATCTATTCCGATCCTATTGAGAAAATAGGACTCGTTTTTTCACCGAGAGGCAGCCATCTTAGATGGAGTACAATGTATTTACTTTAGTCCGTTTTTGATGCCTAGGTCCTGGTTCATAAGACGGACCAAAAAGAGAAACGCCCATAGCCAGGGGCAGAGTCAGCACAGGGGAATCTACACTGTTCCACGTGGGTAAGAATGGCAGCAAATCCAGTTCTCCTCAATCTGGTAAGCGACTGAGCACTTTTATTAATGCGCGGTACTCTCTTGTAACCCTCACAGCAAAGACCAATAAGCGACTCTTTGACCCCTGTTGAAGCTATCATCGAGCTTAATGCAGGTAACTACACTAGAACTCCTGGAGTATTTTACAGATAGCCTCTGGTTTCAGACTGCCATAGATAATTCCTGTAGTGTGTTAAAAATAGTGTTAGGTTTCGAACTACCACTGTTTTAAGGGCTTCAAATTTGTCCATATCCAGTAGAGAGTGCAATGTGTCCGATAACAAGCTACGTGAAGGTACTTCATTTCCTAGTATCTAACCTAGACTGTAATTTTATGCTCAGACTTTAGTTTTAATTTCCTCTTCCTCCTCGATACCACGTTGAAACCATCAACATGATAGCTACTCCCAAAAAGGAGTTTGTTCGTGCTCCACATGTCATTCTCACATGTCTGCTTGCCTAACCCGAAATTATTAGCCACATATATAATTAATATTGTTGGCTTTTGTTTCCACAGCTTTGGAAATCTGAATATAAGTCAACGACACTTATCAGCAAAAACTACACAAGTTGTGAGAGTTATTTTTATCCAATTTCTTTTCTTTTTTGTATATGTTCTTGTCCTGACGAAAGCTCCGTAGACCCGGCTGGGCTTAGAGAGCTGAAACATGTTGACATATTTTCTATAGACATGCGGTAATCCAGTAACATGATTACCTCCATATCGTAATTTTTTACTGATAGCGCCTAGACCCCTCTCTTTTTTCAATAAATAACTATTTGGGCTAGTCACTATTTTTTACCTCCTTTTCTCACTATATCTGGATACTTCTACTTGTACCGGAGGTAGCCTCGGGTGAGGCTGGCACCCAGCACGTTAATCGATTACCCTGTGAATACGCCACGACTCCTGGTGGGGCGGAAAAAAGATACACCGCAACGATAAAATCAGGATGTCTATGAGAAATCTGTATACAATCAGATATATTCTCCGGGTGCTGTGCCCACTGGGACTAGCAGTGCCACTGCAGAGCTCGAGTGCGCCACCTGCAATGGTTTGTCAGCAGGATGCAGGAGGCCACCAACAATTCCAGCAGCGTTAGAGTTATCTCCACAGAGATCCAGGACAAAGACAGAGGCTGAAACATTGGGATCATAAACTTAATGTCTTGGGCTCACAGCTCTGGCAGAAGAAGCAAAAGAATATTGCTATACCCAGAAAAACTCCGATGTAGCCAAAAAAGTCAGGTGTCACTTTGTCATGTTGACATTGAATCCCAATGATGTTAGGAGGTTCGCAGTCATCTAGAGGTAGTTGTCAACTTTCAGCAGCCAGTGATTGAGGTAGAGGAAGGCCGGTACCTGAACTCTGAAGGTGTGATACGCCCACCATCATCTCTTTCGTGAACACCCAAGGGGTACCGGTGAGGCCAAAAGGGAGCACTGCAAACTGAAAATGCTCCTATCTCACTGCAGGTAGCGCCTAAGGGACGACAGGATGGGGATATGTCAATAGTCACACCCTGCATGTCCAAAGCCAACCATCCATTCTAAGGGGTCTAAGGCAGACAAGACCTGGGGGAAAGTGAGAGCATCTTGAATTTTCCCTTCTGCAAGAAGGCGCTAAGAAGGTGAATATCTAAAATAGGATGAAGGCCTCCATCCTTTTTTTGGCACAAAGTAACACCCAATTCCTACTTCCAAGGCAGAAACCCTCTCTGTGGCCTCTTTTGGCAAAAAGGTCAGTATTTCTTGATGAAAGATAGGCAGGTGGTTCTCCGCCAGCTGCCCTGATGGTGTAGAAAGATGGAGCAGGGTGGAAAGAAAAGGGGAAACGTAGCCCAATGTCCAATTTGGAGGACTCATGTGACTTAAGTGAGGGTCTGGCACCCTTCGAGGAAATATCGGATACTGCCTTGAACAGAGAGGCTGTGCCCAGGCAAGGACCCACTAAATCCATTTTGTGGCTATTGATGGAGGAGGGAAAAGGGACTGACCTGCATGTTGTTCTTGCTGTTCTGGCAGTTCTCTTTGAGAACAGTGCCCCTCCTGTTCTGAGAATTGTCTTTGATGTAGGAAGGTGGACCCGGACTGTGTGGTTACCCCCACTTTTTTTCCTGGTGTTTTGCTGGTTTTCGACTAGTCTGACTGGGATCCTGCTAATCAGGACCCCGGTTTATCTGCTTTCTCCCTAAATTCATTGCATGTACTTTAGGTACACTCCATATTGGATACTGGGGTACCCTTATCAGTCCCTAGTATATGTTTTACTATTTTCCCAGGACTTAGGTACCCCAGAGGCCTCCCATAGGCTGCAGCATGTATTATGCCACCTCAGAGAGATCATTCAAACTGACACCACAGGTCTGCTACTACAGCCTGTGTAAGGTGGTGCATGCACCCCTTACTTAGATATAAGTTCACTATATCTACTCTAAATCAATGCACATATAAACATATCAGTCACCGCTATGGCAGGTCTTATCAATCCTGAAGGCAGGGTGCTGGGTTTTATGTGAGAGGGTGCCAATGCTTGAGCAGAGCTCCTCTGCAGCCTTCAGAACCTATTTTCCGGGGTTGTTTGTGCTGCAGCCAACCATATATATTTAAGTGCAAACGGCTGCTTAGAAACATGTCGTACTTGGTGTCAAACACCTTGGAATCATACCACCCTGCCAGTAACTGGCGGGTGGTATGATTCCACCCTTCTAAAGGGACTTATGTGACACACTGGGCTACCCGGTACCAGCTTTCTCGAGCTGGGCATCACAAAATGGATGCTGCCAGCCACAGACAAGAGTCTGCCCTCTTGCTGCTAAGCCAAGCTCGAGCAGGGGAAGGCCTGACAATAGGTTTCATGTCACAGGGAGGTGTGACCACCTCCCAGACAGGATTTAGTGTATTGGGGCTGGGTGGGTGCACTCTGAGAGTGTTTGAAGTCAGCACTGGGGGCACATTTGGTGTCCCTGTGCACAGTCCAGTTCAAACCGGTTGCATGAGCCATTGGCTCCTGCTCTGGCGAGAAACTGGACAAAGGACATGGATGTAGCCACCCCTCTGTCCTGACCCTCCATAGGTGGGTCCCCAGAGGTTGTCCCACCCCTTCCTTGGGTATAAAGTAGGAACCCCTGACTACAGGACTTTTGATTTTACCTGGACTAAACTCTGCTACAGAAACCAAGTACTTCGACGGTCATCACTACGCTGGATGACTGAAGAATCTCCCTTGGAGTAAAGGAGTTACTCCCCTGCAAGGCAGGCACCTTTAACGTACCGGACTGGTTTGCCTCTCCCGAGCTCCTGAGGACTCTGAAGATTTCTGCAACACAGGAGGTGGGTTCCCGAGCGTCCCTGAGGTTGATCAGACCTCTCAGCAATTCTGAGACCAGTATCCCTCGTGGGGACCGTGCAACCCGAACCCCTGTGCACTGTATACTTTTGCAGCAAGCATATGCTTTTCGGCGATCCCTGAGGCTGTGTTTGGGCTACTTGTAGTCCTGACCCCGAGCTGTAATTGCACAGAAGATTTCTGGCTTACACTCCACGAGTGTTCCGTGGGCTGGTATTTTGTGATTCAGCTCGAGGTCCCTTCGCGATCCCTGGTCTGTTGGCCTGTGGGTCCCTGTGAAGGTAACTTTTACTTTCAGTGGGCTTTCCTGGTTGCTCCAGACGTGCCCTGACTCTCCATTGCTTGTAGAGTCCCCAAGACCTTGCTGCTCCTCACCAAAGCTTATTTAATCTGCCCGTGTGGGGTGCAGTTGCCAAGGCTTGTTGGTGTTCAATCCGGACACTGACCCCCCCAGCACTCTACATCCTTCGTGGGACAGAACACCTCCATACTTTGGTCGCTGTCAATGTCTCCTCGTCCCCGTGGCTGCAGAGTCAAGCTTCGCATCTTCTCACGTGAAGCACCCAACATCGGTGGGCATTCGCCTATTGCGCCCCTGGTCATCCTGAGGTGACCCAGACTCTGTCCCCCTCTGCTTTCAGGTCCTTCTCACCTCGGATCCAGGCTTGGATTCCACTGGACACTTTTCATCTTCCCGGCAGAAGCACTTTTCCGCATCACGCCACTGAAAGCAACAAAGGTTTCTGACCTCACTTGACCCCTATGCACCCGGCTCCTCTGGGATAGGTGATAGTGGTATCTCGGTACTCTCAGGGGTGCTGGCCTTAGAACCTTCTATGTTTGAAAAGGTTTGCTTAAAGTCCTCTCCGAAGTGTCCTTATTCTTTAAAATTTGAACCGCGACTTTCCCATAGGATTGTATGGAGCTCGCGCCTGTGTTCACACACTGCACCCGTCCTCCGTCGGTCCCCTGTGTCACTACTTTGGGTGGTTCCTTGGGTTCACAGCAATTTTGGAGCCCACTGTGTATTGTGATGTTTACTGTCGTTCTAGTGATTTAATATTGTGTGCTTTGTGTTCTAATCTCATAAAGTAGTAGAGAGTGTTTAGTAATAAATACATATATTTTATACATATACCTTGTGCGGTTCTCCTTTCATTTGGTCATTCAGGAGGTTATAGATTGGTAAAACGAGCTTTACATTCCTTTGAGACTTAGCCTGGAGGCGGCTCTCCATAGCTACCACTAGGATAGCTTTCAATAAAGGTTGTCTTTAAAATAATGATCAATAAGGGTCGTTTGGACTGGTGCAAGGTGCCCACTTTAATTAGTGGTCAGCATATACCAGGCCAACTTCTCACATTTGAGAACTGTTGTGGCCTTAGTCACGAAAGGGCTGAATGGCCTGCTGGGCTAGTGGAGGGGTCTGGTGTAGGCGAGACTGATAAAAATTGCGAAATTGTTGGCGGAATTTTCTGGTGGGGGTAAAAAGACTGTTAAGGAACTTGCCATGGTTCTGCTTACATTAAACCGTTCCAGGGCTCAATCTGATTTGCCACCTAAGAGGCGAGAGCTGTGAAATGGCATGTCTACCAGAGATGCTTGGACACCCCATAAGAAGCCTATAGACCTCATCCAGGCATGGCACCGAAGTGCCAAACTGGAACCTACTGTTCATCTTAAGCAGTTGGTTGTGTCCAAGCCAGAACATAGCATGAATTTTGCTGAATAACTATCATCCTCAATAGCTTGAGCGAGGATGCCCAAAGGTCATCCAGGCCAAACAGTCATGAAACTTTGGGCCACCATGTCCCAAAGGGCATGGGAGTAGCGGCCTAGAAGACAGGTGGCGTTCACTGATCTCAGAGCAAGACTCATAGTGGAGAAAATGTGCTGTGAATGTGTGCAGCGATGCCCACGTAGCTGCATGACAGACGCCATTAAGGGGGACACCACGTCCCAAAGCAGTGGTAGCTGCCGTCACCCTGGTGGAATGGGAGCGTAACCCCACTGGAGGCTCCTTCTTTGACAAGCTTTGATGCACAAAACAACCCATCTAGAAATGGTCCGTTTGTGCACTACCCAACCTTTTTTGGCGCCCGCGCAGCCAACAAAAAGCTGGTCATTCACCTGGAATTGCTTTGTGTGATCCAAATAAAATGAAAGCGCACATTTTGGACCCAGACGGTGGAGCCTCTCTTCTTTGGAAGGATGCGGAGGTGGAAAGAAGGTGGGCAAAGTGATGATCTGTCCAATGTGGAAAGAAGTAACCACTTTGGGATGGTAAGAAGGATGAGTTCGAAGGACAACCTGGTTCGGATGAACAGCCAGAAAAGGAGGTTTAGAAGAAAGAGCTGGGAGCTCACTCACCCTGCGCGCAGAGGTGACTGACACCAGAAAGGCAGTTTTTAAAGTCAGAAGCCTCAGAGGATAGTTATGTAACGGCTCAAATGGAGTGCACATAAGATACGTAAGCACCAAGTTCAAGTCCCACTGGGGCATTACGAAGGGTACAGGAGGAAAAAGTTGAGTAATGCCCTTAAGAAAGAGATTTACAACAGAGGACTTGAAAAGAGAAGGCTGATCAGGAAGCCTAAGAAAGGGTGAAATGGCAGAGAGGTAGCCCTTTAGAGTGCCCAGGGCAGAGCCCTGCTGAGCCAAAGAAAGGAGGAACAAGAGGATCAGAAAGAGGATCCACAGCCTTTACTGAGAACCATGCCATAAATTTGATCCATCTGCAGGCGTATACCGTCTTAGAAGAGGGATGCCTGGCTGCCAATATATCATCACAGACTTCGGAAGGAAGGTCGAAAGCTGTCAACTGTCGCTGCTCAATCTCCACGCAAGGAGGTTGAGGCTGGACATGTTTGGGTGGAGGAGCGTCCCCTGCTGCTGTGACAGAAGATCCTCTCAAAGAGGCAGTCGAATCAGAGGATCGATGGCCATGTGTAATTGTTAGACCTGTCAGCCCTAAGATGGTCTTTCCCTATTGTTTTCGCCCTTGCCTCATTTTTTCCACCCTCTTTTTCGGTGGCCTTAGGTCTCCGAGCACCTTCCCATTGCTAACCAATGCTAAGGTGCAGGTGCTCTCTACTCCCAACATGGCTGCCACAGGCCCCTGCTACTGCAGCGTGGTCTTTTTAGTAGCACCCTAGTTGCCAGGAGCTGGCTGGGACCCTTAAACATTGTTGCAACACCAGCCTGCCTTGCCTGCCCATAGCTAGAGTAGAGAAGCTACTGGAACCTTCCAGAATAGGGGAGGGGTCTGCTTTTGCCGCCTTAGAGTGTGGTCACCTGACCTGGGCATTTATAAAGTAAGAAGGGAAAGTTTTTGGGGCATCACTGACCTGGGGGAACCTACGCAGGAGAATTAGGCGGTAGCGCCTAGTCAGGAATCTATACCACTGGGGGTGACAGGGTTTAGGCGCTGCCCACCAAGCTGTGTGAGGAACACTGAACTAGCCCACTGATCTGGCCTGGCGGGAGGGGAACCCAGGGACCTAGTGGCCTGCTGAGGAATCCTGTCAGCAGCCTTCAACTCAACCCCCCCCCCCCCCCCCCCCCCTCAAAAAACTATCTACAAAGGGCGCAGGAACCACCAAGCGCCAAGAAGAAACCTCCCTGTGCTAACAAGGACTGCTGGGGATCAACCAGGTACTGGGCTGTGCCATCTTCGCCCCCTCTGTCAGCACCTGTGGCCCCCGCACTGTCCTGCCTCATCTCCTCTTAAGACTGCCTGGACGGCTAAACTGCCTTCCCTGCCTACCCAGCGCTCTCCTACTGTGCCCCCTTGAGAAGCGCTGAGGTTCTCGAGACTATTGTGCCCTGAAGCGCTGTGCCCGCAAAGCGCTATTGTTGAGACTGCCCCAAGCACTACCTCTGCCAAGCGCTACACTCCTCAAGCCTGCTGCGAGCCCAAGGCGCTAGAAGTGATCACGACCTTCTGCCCCCGCCATACCTTCCGAAGCGCGGGCGGGCTCTTAGCGCTGCCGCGTGGGGCCCCCTGAGGTCACCGGCCACGCCGTAGCCCTGGGCTCACTGTTGCGCCCTCGTCGTGGGCCTCTGCACTCCTCCTCCTCGCCGTGACATTGTGGGCCTGAATCACCACCGCAGCCCGGCCCGACATTGTGGAGTCCTCGCGGAGGCCCCCGGAGCCCCTGGGGAGGCCGCACTAGGGCCCGCCAGGTCCGAAGTCATCCGGCCTGCCTCACGTGATGGGGGCGTCGGAAGTGACTCCGCCCCCGCCGCGCTCTGATTGGCCGCTAGCTCCGTGCCCCCGCAGGCCGCTCTGCCATAGGCGGCTGCGGGAGCACCCTCGCTCCCCATTGGTCCCCGGGTGCTGCCAGGCCAAAGGAAAGCCCGGGACCGTGCGAGACACCAGCGCGGGGGGGCACGGAGTGAGTCTGGAGCCCCTACCGACCTCCACCGGCCTAGAGAGAGGGCCCGAATCACCGGAGGGCTCTCTGGAAGAGCGAGAGCCCCCCCCTCTTCCTGAATCATCGCCGCAAGGGGCCGAGAAGGCCCGAAGACTAAGGTAACCCCCGGGGAGGAGGGCGGAAGGCCAGAGAAGGCCCGAGTTCGCCCCTCCCCCGGGGCAGACTGTTGTTGGGCCCCGTTGGCCCTAATTAGCCACAAGAGTCTCCTCTGAACTGGGCCAGGAGAGCCGTTGGGCCCCATGACTGGTGTAGAGTCGAGTTAACCCCTGGCTAGGGGTCTGTTACCACTTTATAAATGTTATCTAGACCTGCTTCAGGATAGTAGTGGCCCTTGAGACCTGGTTAATGAATGGTCCACTCCGCCAATGAACTGTCTCATTCTGGCCTACTGAGATGTTGGCTTTACTTGATGAAATGTTTTAGACTTCTGCCTAAGGCAGCGTTCCCTGAATGTATTTAGTTACTCCCTGAAATGGTTATCGCTGAGTAATGAAACGTTTAGTTGCCTAATGAAATGGGGGATTGAAACATGCAGTATTGATGATTGAATTGCTCCCCCCATGAAATGCTTTGATGAAATGCTTCAATGAAATGCTTTGGTGAAATGCTTTGATGAAATGCTTTGATGAAATGCTTTGATGAAATGCTTTGATGAAATGCTTTGATGAAATGCTTTGATGAAATGCTTTGATGAAATAGAGATACCGTGATTATTGAGTACCCTGACTCTGCTCTAGATAAAAGCTACTTGATTTTTACTCAACCTCACTGGTGTGGTGTCAGTCATT